>NC_081840.1:22179629-22779629 GCF_963259705.1 Myotis daubentonii | reverse complement strand
GGTGTTAAATTATAAGGACAAATTTGAGTCTGGTATTCTACAGCTGAGTCAATGGTTTAAAGAAGGAAAGCTAAAGGTAGAATTTGCTTCTATTCTTTATCAATAGCATTCTTCCTGCTATTTGACATGCTTTTGAATTTATTATAGCAATGTACTAGTTTCATAATAAAAATTCCTACAAAAGGGAAGTGTACTGGATATTATAAATTAACTTTGCCTCCCAGGCGATATAACCTCCTGGTTGAGAAGCCCTTTCTTATTATTCCCTTTACCTGAAGTTTTATTAACCTTATACTTTTCTTAGATTATGTTGTAAGATCAATAGATTTTCCTTCCTAAATTTTAATACTCATTAATTTAACAAATATTAATATGGAATTCTACAATGTGTTAGAAGCTGTGCTTCCTCAAAAATCTTATAAGACCACCTAGTACCCCCACCTCTCCACTACCATATGTCTCTCCTGCCCTCCCAGGACATTCTGATATATCTCTTCTCTTTGCTTTAAAATCAGGAGTTATTAATCTGGGGTCCAGAGACCCTGACCTAGCATGTTCTTAAAACCTGCAAATTATAGGCAAAGTTTATGTGTGTATGCTTATGTACTTTTGGAAAAGAGGGTATATAGCTTGTGCTGTTACCAGTGGAAGATTAGACAATGGGAAAATAGGATTTTATTTTAAAAAGTTAATTGATAGGAAACCTTTTTGGGTTACCTACATGAAATTAAGAATATCTATTTTTAGACAGAAAGTGCTAAACAGTATTGCTGTCTTTTGCAAACATGAAAATTATTAACTAGAAACATTGAAGTCTAAAGAATACTAAGTATAGCTATTTTGATTTACAGATTAAAGAAACTATGACAAATGGATTAGAAAACATGGGAGGTAAGATGAATGTAGATTTATTATATATATGTGCTCAGCACAAATAATACCTTTTTTCTTTTGCTTCTATTTCTCTGGTGTTTTTTTCTTTTAAATATTTTTATTGATTTCAGAGAGGAAGGTGCCGGAAGCCGGTCCATCCTTGCTGCTTGACACAGTCGCTGCAGGGAAGAAACATCTGCACAGCATATGTTTCAAGGGACCTGGTGTATATGGCATACTGTTCTTATTATGTTTGCTCCCCTTCTTAGCACTGTGTGTTTTAACCAAGGTCACCTCTCCAAGAAAGGTTGTTTCCCCAGGTGGGGATTTTTCCCTGGAGTTAGGGATTAACAGGACTAAGGAAGGGAATAAATCAGTAAAACCCCTTAACTAAGTGCCAGGCTTAAGCTACATAATCTTTATTTAGGATAATCTCCTTCAGTTACTTCCTTGTAGCTTAACAGAACAGTAGAGTAGTGACCTTGGAATGGAGATAACAAACGCCCTAACCTTTGGAATAGAATGGATAGGATTAAAATCAACAGAACTAGGTGGAGATGGGATTTTTGGCAAAGGTCAGATAAGAAACTATGGACATGAAACAAGGAAATGTAGGTCAAGGGAGGACCCAAAACATACCATGATGTGATTATAGAAGCATGCTTATAGGATCAAATGGTATAAATACAGATGTAACAGGACAATAAAGAGAGAACCTGGCTAGAACACCTGGCGAGAGAACCTGGCTAGTATGCTGATCAATTGAACGCTGCCTCCATGTCCATCCTTCTTCGCTGACTCCGTCCACACCTTTGGGAACCCCTGGACCTGATGGGGCTAGACCCCAATAGGAAGGGAGAGGGAGAGAGAGATGGAAACATCAATGATGACAGAGAATCAATGATCAGCTACCTCCTGCACTGGGGATCGAGCCCACAACCCAGGCATATCCCCTGACCAGAATCGAAATATGACCTCCTGGTTCATAGGTCAATGCTCAACCCACTGCTGGTTCTTTTGTTTGGTTTAAATAGAAAGGATTAGCTCGGCCGGTGTGGCTCAGTGGTTGGGTGTTGATCTATGAATGGGGAGGTCGAAGGTTGTGGGCTCAAATCCCAGTAGGGAAATCAATAAAAACATATTTTTAAAAATAAAAGGGATTAATCAAACAACTTTTTTCTTTCTCAGAAAAAAATTTAATGTATTTGGTTACTAAGTTTACCAAACAGAAATATAATTTCACTTATTTTTCTGGCATAATGTGTATTTCACTTAGTAAAACTTTGTGATTAGATTTCTGACATTTTAACTGTTATATAGAAACTAGAGGCCTGGTGCATGAAATTTGTGCACTCCGGGGGGAGGGGTCCCTCAGCCCGGCCTGCACCCTCTTGCACAGTCCAGGAGCCCTCGGGGGATGTCTGACTGATGGCTTAGGCCTGCTCCTCGAGTCAGCTGGACATTCCTTAGCGTAGCTGCAGAGGCGGGAGAGGCTCCTACCACCACCGCTGTGCTCACCAGCTGTGAGCCCGGCTTCTGGCTGAGCAGCGCTCCCCCTGTAGGAGTGCACTGACCACCAGGAGGCAGCTCCTGTGTTAAGCGTCTGCCACCTCATGGTCAGTTCGCGGCATAGCGACTGGTCATTCCGCCGTTTGGTCGATTTGCATATTAGCCTTTTATTATAAAGGATTTGTTTTGCTGATATTTTACCTTCAAACTTACTTGCCTCTAGTTTTCAGACTGTAAGCCATGAGTGTTGATATAGACACCAATTAAACATTTCTAGTTTGGGTAAAAAAATTTTTAAAAATATATTACCCAGGCATGTGCCCTGACTGGGAACTGAACGTGACCTCCTGGTTCATAGGTCTACACTCAACCACTGAGCCACGCCAGCCTGGCGGGTAAAGCCAATTTTTAAGATGCTGATTGGGTTAGTTTACTCTGTAAATTTGCCAGTGTATATGTGAGGTTTCTTTTGATGACAGTTTTCTTCTATACTTAATATTAAAATCATTGAAGTAATTTTTTCAAATTACTTGTGTTTGACCTACCAAAAGATATGTATGATAGTGACATTTATGTTTTGAGATAACTTAGTTTTTTTTTCTCTTTCTAGCTGCATTCCAGTCCATGATGACAGGAGGTAATATTGGAAAGCAAATAGTTTGCATTTCAGAAGAAACCTCTTTGCAGTCTCTATAAACATCTTCATCAAGGAAATACAAATTTCTTTCCATTTTGCACAAAGACTTTCAAGACACATTAAAAAACACCTGAGAGTACAGATAGCTTTTGGTTTAAATGTACTAATAGGTGATTATTTTCTTAGTTGCAAAATAATTCTTTCCTATATTTTCAATATTATACATATACTCTATATCCAACGTATTACATACAATAGGTTGAAGTCAAAATGATCTATTTTTCTTTCTTTTCCTAAAACTATTACATATGATATTTTTCATATATACTGAAACCACTGGAGATTTGATACAACTATTAATGGATCATACAAAACAGCTTTTCAAAATTAATAACTTTTATTGAAAACGGAATGGTTGAGAAGGCGTTTAATAAATGTTTATAGAACTGGGAAAGTTTTACATAATTCTTGAACTGAAACTTGGCATAAGAAGAAAATTGGGGTGGCCTTTCTATACATGGAAAAGGGAGTTAATGGCAGGGTGTTTGTCTGGAGTTTGGGGGAATTCAGAGCTCTGTGTTGGGACTAGTATGAGAAGATAAGTAGAGGTTGATTAGGTTGATGGAGAGACTACATTTGCTACAGAAGATGATCTATTTGTGTTATGCCAAATAATTTACTGTATAGGAACTCAAATATTTATTGATAAAAGCATATGTTTATTTTAGGTTAGCAGGCACATACTGTCAAATAGTTGTCAAGATTTCCAGGGCAAATAGATATAAACATTACTTGGAGTTTTAGGTGATTAAAAAGATTGAGACAGCCTGGCTGGTGTGGCTCAGTGGTTGAGCATCGACCCTGGAACCAAAAGGTCTTGGGTTTGATTTCTGATTAGGCACATGCCTGGTTTGCAGGCACCATTCCCAATAGGGGGTGTGTAGGAGGCAGCCAGTCGATGATTCTCTCTCATCATTGACATTTCTGTCTCTTCCTCCTTCCTCTCTCTCTAAAAATCAATAAAAATATTTTTGGGGGGAGGTGGAGGAGACCATAGGGGGGGATAAATGGTGATGGATGAAGACTTGACTTGGAGTGGTGAATGCACAATACACTGTACAGGTGATGTGGAACTATGCATCTGAAATCTGTCAATTTTGTTAACCAGTGTCACCCCAATAAATTCAATAAAAAGGAAAAAATTAAAGCAGTGATTCTGAAAAAAAAAAAAGGTTTGAAAAAAAAGAGAGTTTGTTTTATTGTAATCAACCCTATAAAACAGTAAAAATGAGGGTAGTTTTCTCTGAGTGTCCTGCTCGTTTATGGTCTGTTTATATACTGCAATATACTTTTTAAAAACACCTTATATTATTGGTAAAAGTATTACACATATCCCCCTCTCCCCGGCCCCATTGACACCCTCCACATTACACCCCGCTCCTGCAATATACTTTTGTTTATAGTAAAACAAAACATTTATAGAAAGTAGATTCAAACTGTGTTAGTAATCAATCATTCCAGTTGTCTTCAGTGGCCTTCTTTCTTGTTTTATATAATTTTCCAGGGCCATTTAATCTCTGTATGTTGATAACTCCCAAATCTACATCTCTATTTTTGACCT
Source organism: Myotis daubentonii (assembly GCF_963259705.1). Taxonomy (NCBI): domain Eukaryota; kingdom Metazoa; phylum Chordata; class Mammalia; order Chiroptera; family Vespertilionidae; genus Myotis; species Myotis daubentonii. The sequence continues at coordinate 22,774,989 of NC_081840.1, read as the reverse complement.
CTTTCTTACCTAAGTTTGGGACCTTTACCCCTTGGGATAAACGCACTTTATCTAAAGAGGAATTCTCTTCCCCTGAACTGTGTTTCTCCTTTGTTTTGCAACTCACCATAGTTTATTTGTATATTCAAACTACTGCTCTCTCACCCATTTATATGCCTGTCTTCAAGGCTTACCTTTAATCTTATGCGCCTTTCTTAGAGAACTCCTTTAATTCCCATTGCCACTGTCTTCGTTGAGTTCTTCATGGTTTGGCAAGCAGCACTATCAAAAAATTAGTAATTTCAAGAAGTCGGTCAAACTCATAAAGCTCTAACAAGTGGTGGCATCTAGCCTGGAACGCAAGTGGTCTAGCCCCCAGGCAGGACACCTGAGAGCTCTTTACATCCAAATACAGTGGGGCCTTGACTTACGAGTTTAATTCGTTCTGAGACCGAGCTCGTTAAGGAGCTCGTTAACTCAAATTACTCTATCAACTCAATGCAAAAAATCGGCCGAGAGACAGCTGGTATCTCAAAAAACTCGTTAGTCGGGACACTCGTAAGTTAAGGCCCCACCGTATGTGGAACCCAGACGCTAGGGAATTCATATTCCAAAAAAAGTTCTAACTACATGAGTCTCAATTCTTACCCTGCTCGGCATACAATGCAGAGGTAGGTTCTGCAGTTCCCTTCCCGGGGGGTTGAAGCTTCGCGATCCTCTTCGCTGAGAACTCCGACGAAAGTCAGCAGTGACCGTTCTCGCCTCCATTGTAGCTGGCACAGACCTCGGCCGACAGGTACCACGGCCCCGTCCGCCGCGGCAGGGAAGCAGTGACGTCACGGAGGGAATGAGCCGACCCGTTTTGCGGGCTTTGCAGACCTCGGAGCCCAGAAGGCCGATAGAGGATGAGTGGGAGGTGGGAGACCACAGCGCCTTGGGTCCGGGCGCGGAGCCCTGCGCCGCAAACCGGGGCGCCCGGCGGCCCCCCACTCGGCCTGGAGGCAAGAAAGTGGGTGTGTGCGTGGGGGGCGGCCAAACTTCCTGTCCCGCGCTCGAGCTGCTTCCGGCAGGAGCCGGAAGACGCTGTGTGTGGACGGAATTTGGGACCGATTGACCCACGGGCGGCTGCAGGGGACGTAAGGTGAGCTCCAGGGCGGGCCGGGCCACACTTGCTGGGCGAGGCGGTCCCCGACAGGGAGGGAGCCAGGACCAGCTCCTCGGGGGCTCGGGGCCAGGGCGCCCTCGGGGGGGACAGGGAAACCGCCCCCCTTAGGCACCCCGGCGGGACCTGGCGGGCCCGGAGCAGCCGGTCTGAAGCCCCACGGCGTGGACCCTTCCCCTCGCGGGGTTTTGGGGCCGATGTTTCGGCTCCTTTACTTGGTTTTGGGGGCCGGGACGTGGGAACCAGACCGTCCCGAGAAAGCCGGAGTCAGCGAGTCCCGTGGGCGGGGGCTGCCGGGCTGCACTGGCAGCCGGGCCTGCCCGCGGACCTGGGGCCCGACACTGAGGCCGTCGTCCTGGGGAAATGTGATGCCAGAGGGACTCTGCCCGGGATAGTTCATCCCCGAGCTGCCCCTTCTTTCATACGCCCCTTACTTTCTGGGTCTGGAAGAAGGAAGGCTGCCGACTGGGAGGGGCTGGACTGCGGGTTCTGCGCCGCCTGTCATTCCAAGGCGGGGGGTGTGGGCTGTGGGCTGTGTGCAGAGCCTGGATGCATTTATCAGGTTGAATTTATCCTCTGTAGTTTCTTCAAATAACAGATACAATTAGTTTATTAAAGTTTGTTACACTTGCTCATGAGACTCTGAAATGCATTTAGGCACTACTTGGAGGTTAAAGACTATTAACTTGGGACCTAAGAATTTGCACTTCTTCCTCACTTTGGCAAAAGGTCCTTGCAGCATATTTTCAAAGAGACTAAAAAAAAACCAACACATTTTGAAATAAAGTCAGGGTCATTTTGTTGTTAAGGAAGAAATTCCACTTTGTGTTATCTTAGTTGTGGACAGAGTATACAGTCAACTAAACTAGCAGAAGATTTAGGTTCTAGTTTTTAAAGTTCGACATCGAAGTAGATGCCTAATTTTTGGCAAGTTACATAATCTCTAGCTTTTGGCTTTTTCTTTTTTCTCTGTAAATTAAAGAGCTTACCTATTTATCCAGCAAATATTTCCTGAGTGTTTACTTTGTACACAGCGTCGTCCTAGGTTAATGGAAAGAAGGGTGAATAAACTCAAACCTAACCAATGAGAAAAATTTCCATGTAGACAACTAACACCCTAAGGGAAATGAAATAATTGCTAAAAGAGGGGTTAAACTGTTTTGTGAAAACACGGGGGTAAGGACAGATTTGTTCTGACTGGAGGGAAAGGATCAGAGTCTTAATGGATGAGATGGCATTTGAGTTGAATTTTAAAGGCTGGGAAGGATTTCACAAGATCAGATCTAGATTGGGGGTGTTTATTACTGATTGAAGACCTAGCCCAATCAAAGACCTTGAGCACTGACAAAGGTTAGTGTGTTCATTTAATAGCGAATTTAGTGTGGCCTGCAGTACATAGTTTATTAAGGAATATAGTGGATGCTGGTGTCTGAAGACATGTAGAATATTTAAAATGCCATGCTTAGGTGTTTGACTACTGAGGCACTGAGCTTTGAGTCAGGGGAATAATACAAACATTTCAATGTTTTGGAAAGGTAACTCGAGTGGTTGTGTAAAAGATGGATTGGAAAGGGGCATTTTAAGGGCTGGGTGGCCAGATAGAAGTCTATTTTAATACTGTAGTTGAAAGATAATGAGAGACCTAAACAGGGCATTACACTAGGAATACATTTGGGGGAATCAAAACCACTGGGATTATTTCAGTAGGGAAGATGAAAGGGATTGCTAAAGATGGAGAATTTGCAACTGAGTGGGAGGAAGATTGGGCAATAATTGAAATGAATGCTGCAGGAAGAAGAATGGGTTAGGTGGTGGAGATAATAATCTGGATTTAGTACATTGTTAGGTTGAGTTGCTGTTGGATAGCTATGTGGAGATAGTAGCAAGCTAGTTAGAAATGAAAGTTTGAAGTTCAGAAGAGGTCAGGAATAGAGACAAAAATTTAGGTATCATTTGCAATGTCATTCATTTATTATACAGATAGTTATTCAGTGCCTACTAGGTGCTTACATGGAACCTTGTGTGGAAGCCCTTTAAGCTCATAGTAAAGAAAACCTTAGAGCGTCACAGTATCAGAAATGACACTGGAAAACCTAAATTCCTTATGACTTACATAAAGTGCTATGCCAGGTGCTGGGAAATATAGTAGTGAGCAAGACTAGTTCTTACCCTTGTTTATGGAGCCTGCAATTTATGGGATAGCCCACAAAAAATAAAGACTATATAAAAGCAAATGAAAGATTAGAAATTGTGATTAGTGAAGATGGTAGAGGGTGTATGGCAAACCTTCCTTGAGTAAGGTATCAGGGAAAGCCTTTCTAAATGAGTTAACAGTTAAACTGAACTATGAAGGATTAAAACAAACAAAAAAGAGCTAACCAATGGAAGAGAATGGCAAAAGCATTCCTAGGTAGAGCAAATGTCATGTGCAAATCCATAATATAAGAAAGAGCTTCATGTGTTCTCGGAGCTAAGGGAGCTTCCTCTGGCTGGGACTTGGTGAGCAGGTAAAGGAGGGTGACGCTGGAGGTGGGGGATGCAGGAATGGCTCACATAGGTTTTTACAGGCCAGAGTAAGGAGTTTGGATTTTGTCTAGACACATTGGAAAGCTTAGAGAAGAGTTTGAACAGGGAAGTATATCTATAATAGGATTCACATTGCAAGATGATATTTATTGCTGTGAAGAGAACAGAACGGAGGGTGGCAAGAACAGAAGCAGGGAGACCAGTAACAGTGCTTTAGGGCAAAAGGTGATGGTGGCCTGGAGTAGGGTGGTGGCAGTAGAGAAAGAAGTAGGTGGATTTGCTATATTTCCTCCTTTGGAGATAGAATCAATAGGACTTGGCAGCTGGATTGAGTATTGGGAACAAAGGAAATAAAGTAATAAAGATTACTCCTAAATGACGTAAATAGTGGTCCTTGAGTAAAGGGTTGTGGTGAGAGGGGCTGGTAAGGAAGGATGGGAAACAGGCTTGAGAGAGAATTTGTTTTGAACATGTTAAAATGGAGATATTAAGTTAAAATGTTAAATAGAGATGTATATCCAAGTCTGCAGCTCAGAGGAGATATCTGGGCTACAGATAAAAATTTTGGAGACCATATGACTTAAAGCAGGGGTGGGCAAACTTTTTGACTGGAGGGCCATAATGGGTTCTTAAACTGGACCGGAGGGCCGGAACAAAAGCATGGATGGAGTGTTTGTGTGAACTAATAGAAATTCAAAGTAAACATCATTACATAAAAGGGTATGGTCTTTTTTTTTTTTTTTTTTTTTAGTTTTATTCATTTCAAACGGGCCCGTAGTTTGCCCACGGCTGATTTAAAGCCAAGGAACTGGGTGAATTCACAAGAGGGAAAGAGTATAGCACGAAAAACGGGTCTGAAAACTATCCTGAGGAACATTAACATTTAGGGGCTGAGTGGAGGAGGATTATAGGAGTTATCAGAGGAGACTGGAGAGATGGCCAATAGGTAGTAGTGAAGTAAGGAACATGTATCTTGGAAATAAAGAGAATAGTGTTTGAGAATGGAGGCAGCGCCTTTGAGAAACAGTGCCAATTATGCCTCTTTGGTTGCAAGTGAACAGTTTACTTCAGAAGAGGAATTTATAACCAGGATGTGAGCAACTCACAGGACCAAAGAAAATGCTGGAGGCCCTGACTTTATAAAGGACAGGAATATGAGCAGCTCCAGGGAAGGCTGCTAACTGCAGTACTGGAATGAATGGGCTGCTGCAGCATTTTTCAGTCCTTAGTTACTTTCAGGATTCATGTTCTGAGGAAAAGTGTCTGATTTGTTCAACATGGATCAAGTGTCCCATAGTTGACCAGGATAGAAAAGAACATCTTAATCTACAGTCCTGCCAAGAATGTAATTAATGGGGAGGGGTAGATCCCCAAACAAAATGGATCCTGTCACCCAGGCAGGGGAAATGAATGTAAGACAGTCAAAAACAATAGTTGTCCATTGCAAAGGTCAAGTAAGATGAGGACAGTAAAGTGTCCATTGGACTTGGCAACATGAAGATCATGGGTTATCTTTACAAGAGAGGTTTTGGTGAATTGACGGGGTTGGGTAATGATTGGAGATGAGAACGTAGAGACAACTCTTGATGAATTGAGCTTATAGAGAATTAGGATTGTGGAGAAATGGGGAGGTGAATGGAATAAGATTCAAGGCTGTAGGAATGGAGCACCCAGAAGATCCTGGGAAGAGAAAGGAAAAGGCCTAGGGTGAGTCCTATGGTTTTAAAACTCATTCTGGCTTTACAATTCTGTATTCCAAATTTCTTTCATTAGTACCTGTTACCACTTTATCATTAGAATTTAATCAACTCCCATAATATGCTAGGTATGATATAGAAAGTTACCTCGTTTTCCTGTTCCCAGCACTGTTATACCAAAATTTAAACTGCTCTTTTAAAATAAATTTTAATTTTTGGTCTTTGTAATTTACTAATGTCAGTAGAGTTGTCTGGATCTATATCTGTGGTCAGCCACAGGTGGCGATGGAGGGAGCTGAGAAGCAGGTTGGCCCATGGTCAGAGAGACTAGTTCTTTTTTTTTTTTTTAATTAAATCTTTATTGTTCAGATTATTACATTTGTTCCTCTTTTTTTCCCCCCATAACTCCCCTCCTCCCAGTTCCCGCCCCACCCTCCGCCCTCACTCCCTACCCACTGTCCTCATCCATAGGTGCACGATTTTTGTCCAGTCTCTTCCCGCATCTCCCACACCCCTTTCCCCCCCAAGAATAGTCAGTCCATTCCCTTTCTATGTCCCTAATTCTATTATAATCACCAGTTCATTCTGTTCATCAGATTATTTATTCACTTGATTCTTAGATTCACTTGTTGATAGATGCATATTTGTTGTTCATAATTTGTATCTTTACCTTTTTCTTCCTCTTCCTCTTCTTAAAGGATACCTTTCAGCATTTCATATAATACTGGTTTGGTGGTGATGAACTCCTTTAGCTTTTCCTTATCTGTGAAGCTCTTTATCTGACCTTCAATTCTGAATGATAGCTTTGCTGGATAAAGTAATCTTGGTTGTAGGTTCTTGGTATTCATCACTTTGAATATTTCTTGCCACTCCCTTCTGGCCTGCAAAGTTTCTGTTGAGAAATCAGCTGACAGTCGTATGGGTATTCCCTTGTAGGTAACTGAGTTACTTTCTCTTGCTGTTTTCAAGATTCTCTCTTTATCTTTTGCTCTTGGCATTTTAATTATGATGTGTCTTGGTGTGGTCCTCTTTGGATTCCTTTTGTTTGGGGTTCTCCGCGCTTCTTGGACCTGTAAGTCCATTTCTTTCACCAGGTGGGGGAAGTTTTCTGTCATTATTTCTTCAAATAGGTTTTCAATATCTTGCTCTCTCTCATCTTCTGGCACCCCTATAATTCTGATGTTGGTACGCTTGAAGCTGTCCCAGAGGCTCCTTACACTATCCTCGCATTTTTGGATTCTTTTTTCATTTTGCTTTTCCGGTTGGATGTTTTTTGCTTCCTCGCATTTCAAATCATTGACTTGATTCTTGCGCTCCTCTGGTCTGCTGTCGGGCGTTTGTATAATATTCGTTATTTCAGTCCGTGTATGCTTAATTTCTAGTTGGTTCCCCAATATAAGATCAAGGGTCTTATTAGTTTTCGTGTAGATCTCATTAAGTTTATCGGCAGCTTCTAAACAGTTCTTGAGAGACCTTAAAAGTGTGGTTCTGAACTCTATATCTTCCATTGACAATTTTGTCCTGTTTCTTTGTCTCCGCATTTTGTTATGCTTCCTTGGTGCACCCCCTAGTGGTCTTTGTTCGCAGTCTTATAGTTAAATCTTGATTGTTGTAGCTAATTCCAGGGAGGGTTTGACCTCCAGGCCAAGTGGCTATGAGAATCAGCTGTGTCAGCAGTGAGAGAACTTCTGTCCTCTAGGGAGGTGCTAATCTAGCCTTTGCCTAGGCTATCCGGCAAATGCCTCTGTGCAGGGCTTGGGCGGGGCAGGTCGCACAGGATCAACAGGGTGGGCCGGAGAGAGCAGTTATGGCGGCTCTCAGTCCTGTCCCCAGGGGCTCTGCCTCTCTGAGTCCCAGCACCCGCTGCAAAGCTCGAAGAGAAAGCTGCACTCGCTCTGACCGAAGCCAGACAGTCCCACTTCTCCCGTTTGAGTCTGGGTCCCTAAAGACTCGCCCGGATCTGGAGCTCAGAGTCTGCGACTCCCTCCCGATTGAAAACGCCAACCGCGCCCTCCGCCGCCAGCCCGCTCCGCGCACTCCGCACCTCAGAACTTGACCTCAGCACCGCGCCTCCTCTGAGTGTCCGTATGCGTTTCTCTTTCCTCCTAGTTGTAGGACTTCCACTCAGCCAGCGTTCCTGTGGTTCTGGGTGATGTCCTTTCCGTTTTTTGGTTTCACTTTTGAAGTAGTTGTTCAAAGCAGCAAACTCCGACGTTAACCTATGCCGCCGCCATCTTGGTTCCCCTAGTTCTTTTGGTTGAAATCATGTGCTTTATTTTAGCCTTTGTATGAATGGTGACCAGTTGTGGGGAGCACAGTGTTTCTCAATTTCTTTTTTCTTTTTTCCTCTCCCCACCTACCTTCCAATGCTTCCTAAAACTGGGTCAAGGTCAAAGCATTGTTGACCTCCCTCAAGTTAGAGCAGTACTGCTATTCTGGGCTTTGTTTTCTGGGGTGGAATTACTTTGCCTTTCATTTTTATTTACTTTGTATCCTTTCCATTATTTATGGAGCTAAATAAGAACTTGAGGATATGTTCTTATTGATTTTAGAGAAAGAAAGGGAGGGAGAGAGAAAGAGAAATATCGATGTGATGTGATCGGTTGCCTCCTGTGTGCATTCGGACCAGGGATCAAACCTGAAACCTAGGTATATGCCTTGACCAGGAATTGACCTTTTGGTGTTCTGCACAATACTAACCCACTAATCTACCCAGGGTCACTCTGCTTTTTAGAGGTTAACACAGTGATGTTCTATGTCTTTTATGAGGCAAAGTAGTAAAAGCCCCTGGTCATATTTCCCTTGGAAATACACTCCCTTCTGCATAGCAGTCAGGACTGAGACAGGAGACTTGTATCATCTCTGTTCCCCTGTTGCTTACTTTGGATTGGTTTTCTCTCCCTGCCGGGGTCCAGCCCCAGCGGGTCCAGGGGTCCCCAAGGGCGTGGACGGAGTCAGCGAAGAAGGAATGACACGGAGACAGCGTTCAGTTGATCAGCAGCCTAGCCAGGATCTCTAGCCCGGATCTCCAGAGAGGTTCTGCTTCGGATCTCCAGCGAGGTTCTGTAGCCATGTTCCCTCGCTAGGTTCTCCAGCCAGGTTCTGTCCAGGCTCTCCAGTCAGGTTCAGTGTCCAGGTTCCAGTCAGGTTCTCCTGCCAATCTCTGTAGTCAGGTTCAGTCCAGGATCCCTTGCCATGTTCTCCCGCTAGGCTCTGTCTCTAGGCTCCGAGGCCAGTCCCTCTCCAGGATCCTCCGGCATGCTCTCGCCAGCGAAGTTCTTCTGTCTCTAGTTCTGTGTTCTAAATTCTGTGTTCTGAGTTCTGTATCTTGCTGTCTTCTGAATTCTGTCTGTTGTTGTCTTGTTGCATCTGTATTTATACCAGTTGATTCTAATCCTGTCAATCTCTATTACAAAGGTTAGGGCGTTTCTTATCTCCATTCCAGGGAGTAAAGATTATGTAGTTTAAGCATGATTGTTTGTAGTTAAATTGATTAACTACCCGCCTGGCACTTAGTTGAGGGGTTTTATTCCCTCCCTAACTTCAGGGGAAAATCCCTACCTGGGGATTCAACCTTTCTCTGAGAGGTGACCTTGGTTAAAACACAGCGCCAAGAAGGTGAGCAAACATATTAAGAACCGTATGCCATATATGCCAGGTCCCTTGAAACAGCAAGGATGGACCGGCTCCCGGCAAATTCCCCCTTTTTTATTTTTTAAAAGCAAGCATTAAAAAGAAAAACCTCAAATGCTCTCTTATATCCATTTTAAGAGTAGGATTGGCGCTTTCTGCTATTACCTGAGTCCTGATCTATCACCCAGGGAGAGCTTGCCAATCCTGCACTTTCCCAGGGTAGAAAGGCTGCAGTGGGGTTAAGGATAAGGCTCCTTGGGCTTACCTTCTCCCATGCCATTACATTTACCTTTCCTTCCTCAGAAAAGCATGGACATACTTCTTGTATAAAACGTTCTGTCTGACTGGGAGTAACCTTAATTCCTCTGCTAGCAAGCATATGTGTTAAAAGATCAATACAGAGTCTTTTTTCTTTAGACTCAGTATGGCACATCTTCTTAATCTAAAGATCAATACAGAGTCTTTTTTCTTTAGACTCAGTAAGGCACATCTTCTCAATCTAAGTTCTGTACTATCCACCTTCTTACCCTACTTATCCTCTATAGGGGGGTCTGTAGCACCCTGGTGGAGTCCTATCCGTCCCGAGTGTGGGGGTTCTCAATGGGGGAGGGCTTACCTAGGGGAATCCTTTTCCAGGGGTTCCCAAAGGTGTGGACGGAGTCGGCGAAGACTATCCACCCTTTTCCTATGGTGGAGTCCTATCCGTCCCGAGTGCGGGGCGCTTACCGAGGGGTCCCTGTTCGGGCGCCATATGCCGGGGTCCAGCCCCAGCAGGTCCAGGGGTCCCCAAAGGTGTGGACGGAGTCGGCGAAGAAGGAATGACACGGAGACAGCGTTCAGTTGATCAGCAGCCTAGCCAGGATCTCCAGCCAAGTTCTGGTCTTGATCTCCAGAGAGGCTCTGCTTAGGATCTCCAGCCAGGTTCTGTCCAGGTTCTCCAGGCAGGTCCAGTCACCAGGTTCTAGTCAGGCTCTCCTGCCAATCTCCGCAGTCAGGTTCAGTCCAGGATCCCCTGCCATGTTCTCTCGCCAGGCTCCGCCTCCAGGCTCCGAGGCCAGTCTCTGTCCAGGATCCTCCGGCATGCTCTCTCCAGCGAAGTTCTTCTGTGTCTAGAGAACATTCTGTGTAGGTTCTGTGCCTAGGCTCTGTCTCTCTTGGTCCTGTCTTCCAAGCCCTGTCTCTGAAGTTCTGTCTTACAAGTTCTGTGTGTCTCTGTCTTGTTACATCTGTATTTATACCAGTTGATTCAATCCTATCAATCTCTATTACAAAGGTTAGGGCGTTTCTTATCTCCATTCCAGGGAGAAAAGATTATGTAGTTTAAGCATGATTGTTCGTAGTTAAAGGGATTAATTACCCGCCTGGCACTTAGTTGAGGGGTTTTATTCCCTCCCTAACTTCAGGGGAAAATCCGTACCTGGGGATTCAACCTTTCTTGGAGAGGTGACCTTGGTTAAAACACAGTGCCAAGAAGGTGAGCAAACATATTAAGAACCGTATGCCATATATGCCAGGTCCCTTGAAACAGCAAGGATGGACCAGCTCCCGGCATCTCCCAGTATGTGAGAGGTCTGCATTGGGGCTTGGGACCAAAAACTTCTTTTTGTTGCTAATCATTTGCCTAGTTTGTAATAATTTCCTCTGCAGAACTCACGGGGAGGGCCAAAAGATAAGATTCAAGTAATCTGCCGAAACCGGTTTGGCTCAGTGGATAGAGCGTCGGCCTGCGGACTGAAAGGTCCTAGGTTCGATTCCGGTCAAGGGCATGTTCCTGGGTTGCGGGCACATCCCCAGTAGGAGATATGCAGGAGGCGGCTGATCAATGTTTCTCTCTCATCGATGTTTCTAACTATCCCTCTCCCTTCCTCTCTGTAAAAAATCAATAAAATATATTAAAAATAAATAAATAAATAAAATTAAAAAAAATGAAAAGATTCAAGTAATCTATTTCACCAAAACTCCAACAATAATATATATATATACATATATATATATGTATATATATATATATATATATATATATATATATATATATATATGTAGAGAGAGAGAGAGAGAGAGAGAGAGAGAGAGAGAGAGAGAGAGTGAGTTCAGAGGAAGGTAAAAGGAGAGAGATAGAAACTTCAATGATGAGAGAGAATCATTGATCGGCTGCCTCCTGCACACCCCTTACTGGGGATGGAGCCCACAACTGAGAATCGAACTGTGACCTTCTGGTTCATAGGTTGATGCTCAACCATTGAGCCATATTGGCTGGGCTGTAATATATATATATATTTTTTTTAATATATTTTATTGATTTTTTACAGAGAGGAAGGGAGAGGGATAGAGAGTTAGAAACATTGATGAGAGAGAAACATCGACCAGCTGCCTCCTGCACACCCCCTATTGGGGATGTGCCCACAACCAAGGTACATGCCCTTGACCGGAATCGAACCCGGGACCCTTCAGTCCACAGGCCGATGCTCTATCCAGTGAGCCAAACCGGTTTGGCTGTAATATATATTAAAAGCAGGTTTATATCTATGGGTTTACACTTTGTATGTGATGCTATCCCATATAATAAAATGCTAATATGCAAATTGTCCCTACGGGCGGGAGTTCAACCCACTGGGAGTTAGACATGCGCTGACCACCAGGGGGTGGCGTGGAACATGGTGGATGTTGGCGATGCTCCACCGGCAGTAGGTGGCAGTGGAGGCACTGCTGGCCCCGGTGGACCCCGGTAAGAGCAGGACTGCAGCTGGGGTGGGGGTGTGGGTTGGCGAGCGGGCAGCGCCAGGCCAAGGTGGGTGCGAGCAGGGGCCCTGATCACCCCGCCAGTCACCCCACAGATCAGCCCTGATCACCGGCCAGGCCTAGGGACCCTACCCGTGCACGAATTTTGTGCACTGTGTCTGTAGTGTTTAACATACGTATTTAGACATTTTGAAGTTATTTTAATAAAGTGTTTTTCAATCTGAGGGATATAACCTGTTAGCTTGTGAGATCAGTTTATTGGGTCTCATCAAAAAAATATTTTCAGAGTGCATGAGAGTCGTATAGTATAGGTTAGTATTGTTTCATGAAACTATTTTATCTGTGTGTGTTTTGTTTATTGGGTTATGATGGAAAATGTATCTTACTGTGGGTTGCAGTCTCTATAGGAAATTTGGACTCAGTAATAAAAGGCATAGTTCTTAACTTTCTATGTATACTAAACATTTGATAGACTTACTTATTTCTTAAGCACCTCTAGAGAAGTTTATTTCTGAAGAATTTTATAATTATTTCCATTGACTGATATAAAAATAATCCTAGGGTTGATCTGTTTCATTTCTATATTTCAGATGAGTTTCCTAGGGCCAAGAAGATGAGTAGCTTGCCTGGGTCTCAACCTAGTCAGAGGCAGAATTAAGATTCCTGCTTTAGAGACCTTGCATTTTTGTTTTTTTTAAAAACATATCTCAGCTTCTTTATTTAATTTGTATAGCCACTTAGTGTTAATGCAGAAGTAGGGTGTGTTGCAGATAAAGAATGCAGCTTATCAAGCTTTAGTCCCCAGGATTTGTTTATTGGCTGAAAACAGAAGGAGAGTTGTTCTCAGGATAGTCCTGATCATAGAGATTGCTGTTGTCCTAGATCTACTTTGCTGTTGTTAGAGTTCTCTAATTACTTCTTTTCAAGCCTTGTGTTTTGCTTTTGTTCATTGCAGAGGTTTTTTTGTTTTTGTTTTTTTTGTCTGCATTCTTTTTCATCTCTAGGCTGAACAGTGGCAGGGTCAGTGGATTTCTAAAAAATATAATATTATTTTTTAAGCAGTCTAATATGCTTTGATGGCCATGCACACAGTAAAAGGGGAGAAGGAAATAGGTCTGGTCTGAACAGTACTACTTTGGCCAATTTCTAAGATCAGTTTGTTTTGTTGTAAAGTCTTAATCTAGAGCCAAGATTCCTTACTTACGATTTGTGGAAAATATGATTCGATGGGCCTAGCCTTCGTTGCTGATAGTTAAATGTTGTTGTCTCCCATTATTTATGGAGCTAAATTAGTACATTTTCTATTTTAAAGGAAATAAAGAAATACATTTTGCCTGTCCACCAGCTACAGATACAAAGTAAAAATGAACAAATATTACTGTCCACATTAAAGAACTTTGGATGATTTAGGTGACTACTGTGTATATTGCATTTTTAACCTCTTATCTTAATTAATAGCATAAGAAAGCCAGGGAAGAAATTTCCTCTGATATCCATAATTTTTCTGAAAATAGCTTCCCTTTGAGTAAGAGCAGTGCCTTTCACTTCAATGTCATATAAGTTGCATTTAAAGGAAAAACATTGCATTGGGACCCTCCCTACCCCCAATACTCGCAAATTATTTTTATTTTAAATATACTCAAATGTAAAGCTAGGTAATTCTTATATCTCCTATGCTGAGCCTTTATAGCTCTTAATCAACTGCAACATCAAAACAAATTTACAAATCAATAATAGTAGTGCCACGATCAGTGAATTTCTAAAATATATATGCTAAACAAAGATCATTTTCTTTAAGCAGTCTAATATGTTTTGATGGCCATGGGGAACCATGTACATCATAAAATTTTGATTATCAAGATTATGTTAGTTGTTGCCATGGATTTATATCTTCATGAATAAGTATACAGATGTAAGCAATACTATACAACAAGAAAATTCAAATTAACATTCATATTATGTGGTAGAGATGTTGTTTGCTAAGATGAACTACATATTTAATATTGAGCTTAACAGTGGAAAGATTTAGCCTTCAATTCAGTAATATATTTCATTTGTTTCTAAATTTCAACTTTAGAAATACCAGCGCAGAAGATAGCATACAAGGTAATATTTGTAATGTCAAGGCATTGTTACGCAGTTTATGATAATCAGATCTTATATTTAACCAAAGGTGACTGAGAAGTCCTTGAATACCAGTTTTAATGAGGTATTATTTGATGACTTTGTAGAGTTAGAATTGCCTTATTCAATTAAAAATTTGCTGCCAAAACCGGTTTGGCTCAGTGGATAGAGCGTCGGCTTGCGGACTGAAAGGTCCCAGGTTCGATTCCGGTCAGGGGCATGTACCTGGGTTGTGGGCACATCCCCAGTAGGAGATGTGCAGGAGGCAGCTGATCGATGCTTCTCTCTCATCGATGTTTCTAACTCTCTATCTCTCTCCCTTCCTCTCTGTAAAAAATCAATAAAATATATTAAAAAAAAAATTTGCTTTGCAAGTGAAAAGATAACATAGAATGGAAGAAAGGTTGTGCAAACCAATATCTGATAAGGTCTAAGATATGAACATATGCCCAATAAGCACAGGAAAAGATGCTCAGCATCATTAGCCATCAGGTAATGTAACTCAAAACCATAGTGAGTTACTACATCATACCCACTAGGATGGCTATTATAGAAAAGGCAGATACTAACAAGAGTTGGTGAGGGTGTGGAGCAATTAGATCCCCCTTATATACTATTGGTGGGATTGTAAAGTGACGCAGCCACTTTGGAAAACAGCCTGGTATTCCTCAGGAGGTTATAGTTACCAAATGACCTAGCGATTTCACTCCTAGAAAAGTACAGAAAAGAATGAAGACGTATGTCCTTGCAAAAACTTGTACATGAATATTCATAGCAACATTATGCATAATAGCCAAACTGGGGAAACAACTGAAATGTGGAAACAATCCAAATGTGTATCAATTGATAATTTGATAAATAAAATGTACATCCATACAGTAGAATAGTATTTGGCTACAAAAAGAAATGATGTACCAATACATGCTACATACAATAGGATAAACCTTGGAAACTTCATGCTAAGTGAAAGCAGCCAGGCACAAAAGATCACATATATAATTCCATTTATAAAAATGTCTAGAGTAGGTAAAATCCATACAGATAGAAAATAGATTAGTAGTTGCCTAGGCCTGCTCAGTGAAGGGCTTGGGAGAAAATGGGTACAGGCTTTCTGGGATGACAAAAATGTTATAAAATTGATTATGGTTATGTTTGCACATCTGTGGATATACTAAAAACAACGTACTTGTCCTCTTTAAATAAGTGAATTGTATGGTATGTGAATTATATCTCAGTGAAACTGTTATTTAAAAAAATTTGCATTGCAATTTTTGAAATCTGTTACATGGGTAACTGGAGTTAGGAATAGAATTGAATTTGCCATCACGCTTAGCTGGTGCTGTGTTAAAGATGAGATCCACACAGTACATTTACTATGGTACTGAGTGCTCCAATACAGGTTCTTTTGAGGTCATCCTGCCTATTGTACTGCATCTGACTATTCTCTCTTTTGTTTACACAGCACACATACAAACCACAAATTTGGATACCAAAATTGTATGGCAGTTCTCAGTTATAATACAGATGCCCATTTGTTCCAGGAAGTGATTGTGCTAATTTTTAAGATTATCATTGAAATGAAAACACTAAAATAAAAGGGTGTCATAGATAACTTTGGATTGAGAAATGATGATATAGAGGTGGTCCTTAAACTATAAGAGAAGTGGCAGCTTCCTTCTCTAAGTTGTTATTACAGCTTTGCAAAAGTGTTTAAGATCTGCTATATCTGATTTTTCCCTTGTTAAGGGCACATATTCTTATCCTTTATTTTTCATTAGGTAAGGAAACAGAAACCTATCCCTGGAGCCAGCACCATTAGTTTCTTAAAAAAAACACACACACACACAAAACAAAATGAACAAATATAAAGACAGTAAATAATTGTCTAGTTTCTTAGAGATTTTACAATCCTGGAATCTCAAAATTGGAGGAACATTAAGAATAACTTAAATAAACATTTGGTGATTTCTTGGCTTCTTGAGATGAGCTGGAATTGGGGAAAGGGAATTCTTACACCCTGGTGACTCAAGATCAAATTTAGAGAGATATAATCACTACTTATGCCAACTATTCATGCCAACCTCCTCTGTGGGTAGGGGTTTGGCTCTGCAGCTTAATAACTTGGACAAGTGATAATACTGAGCCTTGGTTCCTTTCAGTGTAAAAGAGGGATGGGTAAGCCCCACTGAACTATTATAGTGCTTGAATAAGAAAAATGTATATGTGCCGAAGCCGGTTTGGCTCAGTGGATGGAGCGTCGGCCTGCGGACTGAAGGGTCCCGGGTTCGATTCCGGTCAGGGGCATGTGCCTTGGTTGCGGGCACATCCCCAGTGGGGAGTGTGCAGGAGGCGGCTGGTCAGCGTTTCTCTCTCATTGATGTTTCTAACTCTCTATCTCTCTCCTTTCCTCTCTGTAAAAACTCAATAAAATATATTAAAAAAAGAAAAAAAAAAGAAAAGAAAAATGTATGTGAAAGGAAAAGTTGGAGATTTATGCTACTTTATGTGGGAAACTTAACATTTTATTTACATCTTGTAAATAATTTTTTAATGATGAAAAATACAGATTTCTGGCAGCTAACAAAAGGGAGAGGAAGGAACTATCAGGGCAGTAACACTTATTCAGGTACATTTAAGTGCTCTTTTTGTAGAGTAAATCTTTCTAACTTTTCACTTTACCTTGGTATTAATTGAAAACTCTCATCTTGAGTACATTTTACACTGTATGACCACTTTGTATATAGTAGTGCTCCCAATTTTAACAATAATTGTACAAAATAAAATGAACTCACTTTGCCAAAATCCCGGGGGGAAAAATTAAGCTATAAGAAAGTAAGAATTTAGCCCTAACCGGTTTGGCTCAGTGGATAGAGCATTGGCCTGCAGACTAAAAGGTCCCAGGTTCGATTCCGGTCAAGAGCATGTACCTTGATTTTGGGTACATCCCCAGTAGGAGGTGTGTAGGAGGCAGCTGATCGATGTTTCACTCTCATTGATGTTTCTAACTCTCTATCCCTCTCCCTTCCTCTCTCTCTAAAAAAAAAAAAAAAGAAAAAAAAAAAGAAAGAAAAATTAATAAAATATATTTTAAAAAAGAACAATATGTGATTAAAAAAAAAGAAAAAGAAAGTAAGAATTTAAATTATGGGTAGAAAACAGCTGCATCAGGGTCCTGAGAGTACTACTTTGGGAAAATATTATTCAAATATTGACTGACTGTATAAATATGTTTAGAAAAATTGGGAAATTGAGAAAATAGTCACACCAGCCTACCACCCAATTAACTACTATCACAGCTGTGTGAATTTCCTTTCACTTTTCCTATGCTTATCTTAACTAGTTTTAATATTGGCAAGTTTGTAATTTCATATTTTGTTTTTGTAATTTAACCAACATTTATCAACACTCCCCAATTGTTGGGTATATGCATGTATTTATATGTTGTTTGAAGTTGTTTATTATCACAGATGATAAGATGAATTCTTTGGACATATAGCTTTTCTCATACTTAAGACCTTTCATTAGAATAGGTTAGTAGAAATAGAAATTCTACGTCAAAGTAAAACTTTTTATGAGTTTTGATACCTACTGGGTTTGTGCTATTTTAAAACAATTGTTTTAGGACGAATTCTTTATTGCTTGCTGTGGATATACCAGGGTGGGAAATAGTGGAAAAGGGCATGCAACTTATGATTATTACAATAGATAAAGTCTTTGTTTATTTAGCTACATGTTTCCTCTGCTCTTAATATTCTCTCTCTCTTTCCCTCATTTTAGGCTAAATTGATTCCTACCCAGCACAGCATCTTACAGGAAAAGCATAGCATTTCCTAGAGGAATATGAGCATAAACAGGAAGGTGTCATTGACTTTGAATTAAAAATTTAACTTGTCGCCTGAACAGCTACAGGATTTGGAAGCTGAATCAATGTTATCAGATGAGTTAGAATCCAAACCAGAGGTGAGCCAAATCAGCTTTTCTTTTCTTTTTGGTGGGCTGTATTCCAAAGGTTGTCCTTATTTAATTTGGGGGGTCAACAGACTTTTTCTGTAAAGGGCCAGATAGTAAAATTTTAGTCTTTGTGGGCCATATTGTTTTGATTGTAACTACTAGTTTATTATTTTTCCTCTTACTAAGTACTTTTTCAAAGATTTAAAAATTCCATTTTTACCTCTTATGACTTTTAATATTTGTTATTTAATAAGTATAAAATTATACATCTAGATAATTATATGACAAAATTTTATATTTTATATATGGCATATATGTGTAATGTATGTATACATTTGTAAATATTTACTACCACAAACCATTCTTTTAATTTTTCTGAAAGTATTTCCAGAAAGTATATATATCTGAAAGTATTTTCTTTCTAAATGTAATTGGAGGACTTAAACTTTTTTAAAAATAATTTTTATTGATTTTTAGAGAGAGGAAAGGAGAGGGAGAGAGAAACATTAATGTGAGAGCACAGCATCGATCGGCTGCCTCCCACATGTGGTCTGACCAGGGATCAAATCCGCAACCTAGGTATGTGCTCCAACCAGGACTCAAACCTGCTACCTTTTGGTGTATGGGACAATGCTCCAACCAACTGAGCCACACTGGCCAGGGCAACATTATTTTTTTTTTTAATATCTTTTTATGGATTTTAGAGGGAGAGGGGGAGAGAGAAACATCGATAAGAGAGAAACATTGATCTCCTGCCTCCTTCATGCCCCCTACTGCAGATCAAGCCAGCAACCTGGGCATGTGCCCTGACCAGGAATTGAATCAGCAGCCTTTCGGTGGATGGGATGGTCCTCAACCAAGCTACACCGGCCAAGACAACATTTTTAATTTTTATTTATTTTTCTCATTTTAATTTAAATATATCTGGTGTTACATAATGAAAAGTCAATGACTTCGGAATCAAACTACTTAAGTTTGAAGACTGACACTGCTCCTAACTAGTCTTATGACCTTAGAAAAATCATTCAGTGTCTTCAACTTCATTCCTTGTCTTTAAAATACATGTTCAAGCTTACTGATTTATAGTGAGGCTTAAAGGAGCCAATACACAGAAAAGTGTTTTATAAAATGTAATCAATACAATGTGGTTGAGTTTTTAATAGCCATCATTTAAAAATATAATTATTTTTATCATTTCTTTGTTTGGTGGAAAATGACAGAGGTTAAATTAATTACATAATTTAACCTTTCTCCAGAACAGATGACTTGATAAAAATAACTTTAAATTTTACTTGTTGTTAATTTAGTTTTACAATGAATATGGCTGAGATTAGTGAGCAATTAAGACTTAATTACATCATCAACTTTTGGGAAATTCAGACGTTTATATCCATTCCTAACAACTTGTATATCTTTATGTTGTTTCCCCTCCCTCACCCCTTAGCTCCTGGTACAGTTTGTTCAGAATACATCCATCCCATTGGGACAGGGGCTAGTAGAATCAGAAGCTAAAGACATTACTTGCTTGTCCCTCCTTCCAGTGACTGAGGCCTCAGAATGCAGTCGGCTAATGTTACCAGGTAAAAATTAAGAACACCACAGTTAAGATAAATGAGTCCTAAGAGCTTAGCCTACTCTATGGTACTGGTGGAATGGATTAACTGATTTTATAACAGACTGGTGGAAACTGTAAAAATTAGGAATCATGGAGAAAAGGAACCATGGAAGTCATAAGTGCATTGATAGTTTACACCATAGGGATGGATATGATCACCCATAGAATATGAAAGTGAGAAGAAAAGAAGGCTAAGGTAGAACGCCTTGGAATATCCTATTTAAGGAGAGCCTGTGGAGGGGAGAAGGAAAGTCTAGAGTAGTATAGGAATACTGGCAGAGAGTACAGGCATGGAACCCAAGGGAATAGTCAGTGTGTCAAATGTTCTAAGAGGCCCAGTGAGATAGGGTCAACAAGGCCGTTGTTGACCTAGCAGGACCAGTTCCATGGAAAGGGGGTAGAAAGCCAGGCTGCAGAGGATTGCGATACTTGTGTAAGATATGTATAGAGGAAGTATCTATACTTTGTAAAGACTCTCCTGCTATGCAAAGGAAAAAGAGAAAATAGATGGAAGAATTCTTTTCTCAGATTTGAAATATTTAAGGGTAGTTTTTTGCTAAAAGAAAAGAGCCAGTTAGAGACGTTGTGGACAGAAAATGTGGATAATTGGTGAGGAGGCTTCAGGAGAGTAGAATGAAGTGGAATGCTAAGCATAGGGAAGTGAGATTATTAGCTTTGGATGAGAAGAGGGTGATCCAAAGCTAATAACCTCCTTGACTATTACCAAGGAGAACATTATTTTTAGGTGCAATGAATTCTTTGTTTTCTGGTCCTTGTTTTAAAATTTGGAATACTAATGTTAAATTAGGTGAGGATCAATATTTGTTGGTAACAAATTATTTGTTATAGTCTTCTGGTTACTGTCTTCTAGTGGTGTTCCTTTTTCTTTTATTTTTTTTCAAGTGACTTTCTGTCTTTTTCAATGTTTAAAGATTCAAGAAGGGCAGATATAATGAACTAACCAAATGTTGACTTAAGGTTTCCCTAACTAGCTCCAAATTTTTCCACATTTCCTACCTTTCAATTCCCATTTTTCTCTTAGTATATTGGGAGTCTTTCCATATATTTATGGATTTTCAATATGTGAAAATTTCCACGTGCTAATAAATTTTTATCTTCATTAGGCTTTTCCCCTAACTTTTCTCTCCCAATTTTAACTTATTATTTTATTTTTTATTGTTTAAAGCAGGGGTCCTCAAACTTTTTAAACAGGGGGCCAGTTCACTGTCCCTCAGACCGTTGGAGGGCCGGACTATAGTTTAAAAAAAACTATGAACAAATTCCTATGCACACTGCACATATCTTATTTTGAAGTAAAAAAAAACAAAACGGGAACAAATACAGTATTTGTATTTGCATGTGGCCTGCGGGCCATAGTTTGAGGACCCCTGGTTTAAAGTATTAACATATGTCTCCTTTACCCCCAATTTTAACTTATTGAATAAATAATTAACAATAATAAACGAAATGAAAACAGAAACAAAAGCATGTCTTCTTTTGCACATTACCTTCTTTTAGTTTTAATTTAAAATATTTTCAAGAACCAATTATAGATAATAAATGCAAACTCATCTACACACCTGTCAGCTAATGAAATACAATATTACAATAGCAAATGTATCTGCACAAACCTCCCTAATCTCATTCCCCTCCCTCTTAAGTATGTGTGTATCATTCTAAACATACATGTGTTTGGCCTGCATGTTTTCTTTTTACTTGAGGTATATGATAGATTCAGAAAAGTATAAAACCACATGGATATACACATTGAATTATTATAAAGGAGATACCAACCACTTAATAAAGAAGTAGAACATTGCCAGCTCCTAAGCCCTCCATAGGAGCCCTCTCTGTTAAAGACAACCTCTGTTGTTCCATAGGTCACCACCGTCCTTAGCTTTTGAGACAGTTCTTTGTTTCCAAGTTTCCAGTAACTACTCAAGTCTAAGTAACACAGTTTGATTTTAGCTGTTTTTGGACTTTAAATTAATGGAGTTATATGAAAGTATGTTGTACCTTTCTTCCTTTACTAGTGCTCTGTATTTGTGAGATTAATCCGATTCATTCTTGTGTGTAGCTATGGTTTGTTTGGTTTCATTGCTCTAGAGTATTTTGTTATATGAGTGTACCACAATATTCATATCACTATTGATGAATATTCACTTATTTTCTATTGTTCAATGACAGACTGTCTATGAGCTTTATTTTAAAAAATGTTTGTGGTAAAATATACATAACAAAACTTACTATTTAACCAGTTCTGTGGCATTAATAAGTATATTTACATTGTTGTGCAACTTCATTAGGCTCTGAAATGGCCATACTGCCCCTAGCTTTCCACTTTTATTCCTATAATTTTGTCTATTATCTCCTTAAAATTGGAAAAAATATTATCTGCCTTTGATAAAGATGAAAGAAACCACTGAAAACATTGGATGCTTCAGCACTGTAGTTCAGTTCCTTATTATATTGCATAAAAACCTTTGTAAATTCATCTCCTCCTTACAATAAAATTAGAAAGTATTTTGATTATTTCTTTATATCCAGTGTAAACCCAGACTATAATGAAACATATTGATGATTCTATAAAATTTCAGTTATTTCCCCAGCTATGCCCCCCCGTCCCCCAATAATTCACCAGAACTGTCACATACATGGAAGGGATCTCTCCCAAAGAATAATAATTTAAAATTTAGAGCCTATTCTTAGGTTAGTATTCATTGTATAACCATATTTTTTTTAAAGGGGAAAGTACTGATTTCTGGCCTCAAAAGAACAAAGGTCTATAATTCCAAATGTAGATGGTTGGCTATTAGTTACTGCCAGGTGTTAGAGAAGTATGTCCCTCACTTGTTGATTGACTTTCTTTAGAACTTAAAGCCATATCTTTGTTCTTTTCTGAGGCAAATTTTGTATTTGTAAAATGAAAATGTCTGTTCCTGTAAGGGTGTTAGATGCTAAGAGAGGTTACAAGGGTATTAGGTGCTATGTATCAATATGGTGAGCTCTTTGGAAATAGGTGCTTTATAAAGCTGTACTATTTTTTCTTTACTAGATGATACTCCAAATCATACTAACTCCTCCAAGGAGGTCCCTCCTTCAGCTGTGTTAAGAAGCCTTCAGGTGAATGTGGGCCCAGACGGAGAGGAGACGAGGGCCCAGACTGTACAGAAGTCCCCGGAGTTTTTGTCCACTCCAGAGTCTCCTAGCCTGTTGCAAGATCTACAGCCAAGTGATAGCACTTCTTTTATTCTTCTTAACTTAACAAGAGCAGGTATTTTTTTTATCCTTTTCTGAACTCTGCTCATGCTTTAAAAAAAAAATTGTGCTGGGCCATATTTAACTCAGACATACTTAAATGAAACGAAGCCTTATTATTTTATTACTTTGGAGAATTGGTATAGTCTAGTGATCAATTAAATGTGGATAGAGAGAGGGCAGATTCTAGGGTGAATCAAAAGTTTCTTGTATGGGAAATTAGGTGGTGCTGGTCACCAAGATATTGAACACAAAGAACAGGGCTGGAGGGAGGATGATTAGTTCCCATTTGTGCCTGTTGATGTTGAGCTGTGGGAGGGACATTCAGGAGGAGGAATCCTTTAGCATTAGAAACAAATCCAGAGCTATAGAGAGGTCTGGTATGAAATATGTAGTTTTGGTGCTTATCAGCATTCAGGGAATGTATGAAACAGTGAGCAGGATTCTTTGATTCAGGAGTAATCTAGAACAGAAACAGAAAAATAGGCAAATCTGGGACGATGGGGAAAAACCCAAACATTTAAGAGGGTAACAGAAGAATAGGAAGAAATTGCTAAAAGGGGGTGGGGAGGAGGTAGTAAAGGGTATAGGGGATCAAATATATGGTGATGGAAGGAGATTTGACTTTGGTTGGTGAACATACAATGCAATATACAGATGATGTATTATATAACGATACACTTGAAACCTATATAATTTTATTAACCAATGTCACCCTAATAAATTTAATAAGGAAATAGAATGTGAGTGGTGAAGGGGAATCCAAGGAAGGAAAATGTTTTAAAGAAGAAAAGTTACTAAATCATGCCAAATACTTCAGAATGGGCTAGTGAGATGAGGACTAGTGACTTTAGCAAGAGCAATTGTTTTTGCAGTAGTAGAAGTGGAGGTCAAGGTTAAAGAGATGGGGAGTAGCCCTGGCCGGAGCTCAATGGTTAGACCACTGGCCTGCGTACTGAAGGGTGGCAGGTTCTATTCCTAGTCAAGGGCATGTACCTCTGTCATAGGTTCCCCAGCCCCAATAGGGGCACCTGCAAGAGACGACCAGTCGATGTTTCTCTCTCTCTGCCCTCTCCTCCTCCCATCCTTCCATTTTCTCTAGAAGTCAATGGGAAAAAAATCCTTGGGTAACGAGAGAGAGAGAGAGAGAAAGAGAGAGAGAGGAGAGAGAAAGAAAGAAAGGTGAGGAGTAGGTGGCAGGTGAGAAAGTGAATATGCAAGTTAGCAGTTATACTTGTTCAAGAAAGTTAACTTTGAAGGAACAGATGGAGGTGGATAGCTAGAGAAGTACTTGGGACTTTTTGTTCTTTTTAAAAAAGTAAAGATAGAAGAGACTTGAACTTGAACAGGTTTAAAGGCTGTAAGGGAGGCTGTAGGCTGGCCAGTAGAGAAGAGACAGCTGGAGGAGACATGGGTTAATTGAAGGGTAGGATGGGGATACAAGAGGAAAGGGTTAGCCTGGTTGCCGGGAAGGACATCTTTGCCACTGAAATAGGAGGTAAGATGAAGACAAGTCTGCAGGCTGGGAGTGGAAAGGTGATAACCTAATCTTGTGTGAGAACTGAAGCTTGAGGTAAGAGGTGAAAATCTGGAACAGCTGATTCAGGACACACAGGGCTCCAATAAAAGGATTACCTGATGGCTAACTTTCATATGTCTTCTTGTTTCTACCAGGTCTGAGCTCTTCAGCTGAGCACTTAGTATTTGTACAAGATGAGGCAGAGGATTCAGGAAATGATTTCCTCTCCAGTGAGAGCACGGACAGTAGCATCCCATGGTTCCTCCGGGTTCAGGAGTTGGCCCATGACAGTTTGATCGCTGCTACTCGTGCACAGCTGGCAAAGAATGCAAAAACCAGCAGCAATGGTGAGACCCCTGTGGTGTTTTCCAGTATTCTATGCAGTGATTTTGGTAATGCGATGGTTATATTTTGAGGAAACGAAATTGTTGCTCATGACAAGTTAGCAACTAGTTATGCGGGCTGTAGTACTGTCTCATTTCTTTTTTTAATGTTAAACTTTATTTTTTTAGATTTATCTTTAATGTTGAGAGTAATATAGATGTACATTCTCCCCCCTCCCAATCCCATTGACCCTTTCTAGTCTGCCCCCTCCCCCTGCATTGTTTCTTTTGAGTTTAGCATGTCTGTACTATTTCCTCTGCCACTTTTCTCTACCCAGTAATTTTCAAAATGTGGCCCTTGGATCATCGGTATCACTTAAGAACTTAGAAATGCAGGTGCTTAGGCCCTATCCTAATGAAGATCAAATTATTCCTGTGATGCTTTTGCTGATTTCTGGATCCTGAAATCTTCAGCGTCCCCATATTACATTGAGGGAATAGTGCTATATTTGCCAATGAGAAGCAGTATAGGGAGGGAACTTGTGATTTGGACTCTGGGAGCCTGAGATCCATACCTGGTGCCATTGTTTACTAGTTCCCTGCCTGGGGAATATAATCTTCCTTAGCTTCAATTTTCTCCTGTTCAGAACATAGAGGTCAGGTAGCATATCTGATTAGGTTGTTATAGAGATTAAATAAGATTCTATCTGGGAAATGCTTTATAATCAGCATTGTGTGGATGTTTTTATTACTCTCAAAATATGTTACTTTGAGATAGCATAACAACTATCTTATATGCTTGAGTATAAGGTGAGTCCAAATCTACACTAATAAAAGAGAAACATGCAAATTAACCATCATTCTGCCACACCCACAAGCCATGCCCACCAGCCAATCAGGACTGAGTATGCAAATTAACCCAACTAAGATGGAGGTGGCCACAGAGCTGGAGTGAGCAGGAGGCTTGGGTTGCCCCCAGCAATGGAGGAAGCCAAGCTTCCTGCCTGACCTGGCCGGCCCTGGGCTCCACTCAAGGCTACAAAGTTTCAATTATAGAAGATAAATAAATCTAGAAAAAAAGGAGAGGCTGGGAGCTTGGGTTGCTGGCAGGCATGGCTAGCCTGAAAATGGCCATCAGCCCTTCACCCAGGCTGGCCAGGCACCCCAGTGGGACTCCCCCACCCTGAAGGGGCTGTGGGCAGCCTGAAAACAGCCCTCAGCCCCTCACCCAGGCTGGCCACACCCCCATGGGTTGAGGGTCCCCACTGGGGGGTTGGCCAGCTTGAAAACAGCCCTCGGCCCCTCACCCAGGCTGGCCAGGCACCCCAGTGGGACCCCCATCCTGATCTGGAGCACCCTTCAGGGCAAACCAGCCAGCCCCCACCCATGCACCAGGCCTTTATCCTATATAATAAAAGGGTAATATGCAAATTGACCCTAACAGCAGAACGACTGGGAATGACTGGTCACTATGACACACACTGACCACCAGGGGGCAGACGCTCAATGCGGGAGCTGCCCCCTTGTGGTCAGTGCGTTCCCACAGCGGGAGCTGTGCTCAGCCACAAGCCAGGCTGACGGCTGCCAGCACAGCGGTGGTGGTGGGAGCCTCTCCCGCCTCCTCAGCAATGCTAAGGATGTCCAACTGCAGCTTAGGCCTGCTCCCCGCTGACAAGTGGACATCCCCCGAGGGCTCCTGGTCTGCCAGAGGAATGTCTGACTGCCAGCTTAGGCCCGATCCCCTGGGTAGCAGGTCTAAGCCAGCAGGTGGACATCCCCTGAGGGGTCCCAGACTGTGAGAGGGTACATGCCGGGCTAAGGGACCCCCCCCACAAGTGCATGAATTTTTGTGCACCAGGCCTCTAGTATATGATAATCTTCCATTTTCTCAATAAAATGGTTGCCTAAAAGCCTTTTTTGGGGGCTTGTGGGAAACTGTTTATTGCCTTCACTATCTGATAAGCATAGACAGAGAACCCCCCGAAGGCTGGGTGCCTTTGAAGCCCTCCCAAAGGTTGGAGCTAGGCGCCACCTCTGTTTGTCCAGACAGTGGTAGCTGAAACTACTCCCCCATTTATTATTATGTAAATCCTTGCTGATGGGCTAGTCTGCCTGTTGCAGGGGGTCACCTGCCTAGGGCTATGCTATGGGTGCATCCCAGATCAATAAAAGCTTGGTGAGGCCTGAGCACAGAGAGGAAGTCCTTCGGGACTTGCCGCCTGGTCCCCCAATATTGCAAAATTATCTTGTGTCTTTTTCTCTCATTTGTTGTGCGGCTCCTCTTTCAGATACTGAACCCTACTCCACGCGAGTCGTGGAAGGAAACACTCAACAGGGGCTATTATATATTTTAGGCATGTGGATAAAATTAAACATTGTAAATTGCTATTTGCTAAATGTGGTTACACACACATTTTAGATTATATGAAACATATTAATTTAATGTTGCTTTTTACCCAATAACGTAATGAAATTTCATTCAGTATTTTAATACATTTAAACAAAAACCTTTGTCATTACTGAAGCCACGTTGTGAGTCCTGTAGCACAGTTTATCAAAGCACATCATCTTCACACTCATCTAAATTGATCAAGACATTAAAATATTTTAATTTTGCATTGGCTGGTGTTTCTCAGTGGTTAGCAAAGGGTCGCAGGTTAGATTCCTGGTTATGGACACACCTGGGTTGCAGAATTGATCCCCAGCCCCAGTCGGGGCATAGGTGGGAAGCAACCAATTGATGAGGCTCTCTCACATCGATGTCTCCCCCTCTCTCCCTCTCCCCTTCTAGCCCTTTCTCCCCTCCCTCCTTCCCTTCCTTTCTCTAAAAAAAATCAATGGAAAAAATATCCTTTGGTGAAGATTAACAACAACAACAAAATTTAATTTTGCATTTGATACTTATATCAGGGTAGGCAAAGGTCCATGGGCCAAATACCCACCTGTTTTTGTAAATAAAGTTTTACTGGAACACTAGCATGCCAATTAGTTCTACAAATCGTCTATGGCAACTACCATGACAAAGTTTAGTACTTACAACAGAGATCATATAGCCCTCATAGTAAAAAATATTTACTATCTGGCTCTTTACGGAAAAAGTTGACTGATCCTTGCTATATATGATAACCTCACTGGGAATTGCATCCCAAATGCAAAGACGTGCTGGCATAACCGTAGGAGATTTAAAGTGTTTACAGTTGTTATCCAGCTTCTGCAATATGAGGTGTTGAATTTCTTTGTCTTTCTCTTTGTTTGAACCAGTTCATCAGGTGACCTCTAAATATTCAAAACTATCATTGTTGAAGTCATTTTAAGCTAATCTGTCGTCTGCAAACAGTACTCCCCCCTCCCCCCCAAAACACAGTAATTGAGGGAGCAAGCACTTCTCTAAGGGAGTAATTTTATAAGGACTCAAAATACAAGGCAACTCACTCTTTGCTGAGGGATTTTCTTCTGCTTTATAATTATACTAGAGGCCCGGTGCACAAAAATTTGTGCACTCGGGGGGAAGGGGGGATCGGGGGGGTTGGGGTGCCGCCCTCTATCACCCACAGAGCAGGGCCGATCAGGGGGTTGGGGCGCCACCACTCTCACACTCAGGGCAGGGCCGATGGGGAGGTTATGGCTCTACCCCGTCACACACAGAGCAGGGCCCGGGGGGGGGGGGGGTTGGGGTGCCGCACCCTGTCACACACAGAGCAGGGCCAATCAGGGTGTTTGGGCGCTGCCCCCTGTCATGCTGATCCCGGTGTCGGGAGGCCTCGCGGCTCCGCTGATCCTGGTGCTGGGAGGCATATTACCCTTTTACTATATAGGGTAGAGGCCTGGTGCATGGGTTGGTTCCAGCTCGTTTGCCCTGAAGGGTGTCCTGGATCAGGGTGGGGGTCCCCACTGGGGTGCCTGGCCAGCCTGGATGAGGGGATGATGGCTGTTTTCAGGCTGGGGGTGACTGAACTCCCAAATGCTCCTTTTTTCCTTTTTTTTTTTTTTTTATTCTGGGCCAGCTTTAGCTTGAGGCTTGGCTCCAGCTCTTAGGCCTCCGCTCCTGAAAGTAGGTTTCCGGCCTTTGCATACAATGTTGTGAATCTGCTGGCTGAAGTCTGGAGGTATTTGTTACAATGTTTGAAACTGCAGGCTCAGAGGCCTGCAGCTGCAGGCGTAGGCGGGGAACGTTGGTTTCCTCCGTCACTGAAGCAAGCAAGCCTCATGTTAGTTTCAAGCTGTCTGGCTGCCGGCAGCAATCTTGGCTGACAGTTAATTTGCATATCTCGCTGATTAGCCAATGAAAAGGGTAGCGGTCGTACGCCAATTACCATGTTTCTCTTTTATTAGTGTAGATCATTGTGTCTACAAAATTGAATGCACAGAGCCCCAACTGTCACAGGCTTAAATCTCTGGATTAGCCAGAGGTTTCTACAGACCTTTCATTAGAAATTAATTTGTGGAGCTTTGGAGTTGGGAAATTTCCTTTGTGGTGTGTGCTGTTTAAATTTTACCCATGTACAGGTACTGCTTTTTCAATTAAACAAATAAAAAGAACTGAGACAGTATTTTAAAAGAGAAAGTTAATATTAACTAGCAGAAGGCATCTTAGCTTTTACTTTGACCTTGGAGCAATTAGTTTTATGACTAGCATTGATGGAGTACAGGAAAGCGAATGTAGGGCAGGAAGAGAATAAGATTAATAGATGGGACAGACACTACCTTTGATCAACTGTCAAGTTCCAAGGAGTGTGATAGGAACAACATATGTACCCAACTCTTGTCTTTCTAAGGTATGTATGAGTGGAAAGATAAAGTCTTTATGTCTATAGCAGAATTAAATGAATGTTTTTCTCAATTGATGTCCAACTATGTCTAAAAGGATAGGAGCACCACCTGCTACTTTGGAATATAAATAATTTTTAATTAACTGATTTATTTAAATTTAAGGAGGTACTGCAATGTGTGCTTCTCTCCTCTCCTCCTTTTATTCTGTTGAACAAAAAACTTCAGTAGATATTATCTCTCTCTTGTACAGTGTGGTTAGAAATTTTAAAATCTGCTGAGTTTTTGCATTCTTAACCCATTGTACACCATAAGCATCTGTAGACACAAGTGGCGGACCTTCCCCACACGCCATGTAAGTCTATTAAAAAAAAAAAAATTTCCCTAATTGGCAGCCCTGACCAACTTTAAAGTCATTTTTCATAAGAATTTTCAGCTGGAAATATTCAAGAACACCCGAATTATGAGTAATATATTTATTTTTATAATATTCATTGCAAATTGATTTTTTAAATTAAATTCAAAATATTGTGGCATGTGGAGATGGTTTTCCTTTTGGACACTTGGCAGTTAACTGGTTAAATATTTTATAACTGAAGAGGGGTGGTACAGAAAATGAGAAGGTGGCTCTTACTCTGTAGAATGATAGGAATAGCCAAATTGACTTCAGAAGATTGAAATGTAAGAATGGCCAGCTACAAAAGAAATTAACTACTGTAAGCCCAGAATGGCTGTTTCTCCTTAAAATACAAGTTTTTGTTACCTATGACTTTAAGTCATCTGTAGCACCCCACTCTGGGTGTTGATATACCTGCCTTCCCACCAATCTGTGTAATACAAAATAGGTTTAACTCTGCTTTTTGATACAAAACCATTTTTGACATTTCTTACATTTGCCAGGAGGCCTAGCCTATGCAACAAAGCATGATGGCTTTGGCAGTTCTTAGCGTAAGGGGATGGGCATGTGGAACACTCTCACTTCTTTTGTTAAATGGATACGAAGAGTTGGGGAAGATGAAGATAGGTATTTGATAAGTGATCACTAGGAATAAAATATAGGAGTTTTCTTGTTTGAACCAAAGTAGCTGAGCAGGGTTCTTTCCTGGATTACAAATATGTGACTCTCTTATAGGAGAAAACGTCCACCTTGGTTCTGGTGACGGGCAACCCAAAGAATCGGGGCCCCTTCCTCAAGTGGAAAAGAAGCTCAAGTGTACAGTTGAAGGCTGTGACCGGACATTTGTGTGGCCAGCTCACTTTAAGTACCACCTCAAAACTCATCGGTGAGCAAAGCTGAGACTCCACACTTGGAGCCAAAGACATTGATGTTTTCAGAGGAACTTGTACCCCCAATTGATAAATTAATGGAAAGCAAGGGCTGCCACTCATTTGTGGTTAAGATGTCTTTTGTTCTCTAGTAGAAAGATCATCATTGTCTCATTTATCTCATTCTTGGCAAATATTTAATAAGACATTTGGCATCTAAATGAGCTGCAGCAAGTGTTCTCAAATCTCGTTATAAATATAACTTCTTGGAGAACTTAAAAAGAATAATGCATAAGCTTGGGCCCCACTCTAAACCTAAGAAATCCATATTTTGAGAAGAAGGGCCTGGGCGTCTGTAGTTTTAACAAACTTCAGGTAATTTCAGTATATCCAGGTTTGGGATTTACTGTCTGCCTTCAGAGTCAATAGGAGCTTTGACTCGTCCTCTCTAACAATAAGCATTTTTTTAAAAAATATATTTCATTGATTTTTTACAGAGAGGAAGGGAGAGGGATAGAGAGTTAGAAACATCGATGAGAGAGAAACATTGATCAGCTGCCTTCTACACACCTCCCACTGGGGATGTGCCCACAACCAAGGTACATGCCCTTGACCGGAATAGAACCTGGGACCTTTCAGTCCGCAGGCCGATGTTCTATCCACTGAGCCAAACTGGCCAGGGCAACAATAAGCATTTTTAAGTATGGTTGCTCATGCGTGTTTGTTTGTTTTTCAGAAATGACCGCTCCTTCATCTGCCCTGCAGAAGGCTGTGGGAAAAGTTTCTATGTGCTGCAGAGGCTGAAGGTGCACATGAGGACCCACAATGGAGAGAAGCCCTTTATGTGCCCTGAGTCTAGCTGTGGTAAGCAGTTCACTACAGCCGGGAACCTGAAGAACCACCTGAGGATCCACACAGGTGTGTGCAACCCTCACCTTCCCATGGACAAACTGTTTGGCTTAGTGCTGGCTTACATATCCTTAGGAAAGGCTCTGAGGTGGAAATAGAGGTGAAGGTTGTTGCTAGAACTATGAAGATGGAATTTCTTTATTTCAGATTCCTCATGGCACTTCAATTCATTCAGTAACGTTTCTTGAGCTTTCACCTGTGTGTGAGGAACAGACAGTGTTAATTTCTGCCTCTAGGAGCCTAAAGTGTAGAAAGGAATATAAAACCTCTGACAGCAATGATATGATGAGAAATGGACAAAATACATCTTTCCAGATATCTTTGAACATTATACAACTGTAATTTGGGCATGAATATTGAGTCACAGAAACCTTACTGAGCCTTTTCTAGGCACTGAATGGGGTAAGATGGGGGAAATACAAAGGCGAAGATATAATCCCTGACTTTGAGGAGCTTGCTTGCTTGTTAGGGCCTCACAGCATGAGAAACAGAATAGAGAATTAACTTGTCTGTGTCAAACAACATGTTCATATCAAAGTGGCAAAATAAAGATACCCTGAGTCTCAGCCTGAGAAGGAGACATGAGGGGATAGCTGAAGGATAGGGTGACTTGCCAAGCCATTGCCCAGCATGTGCTAAGTCTCTTGCCAGAGCTTACTCACTGAACTCAGATCACTGCCTTGGGATGTGTAACTCTTCTCTACTTTCTTGCCACTTCCTTTGTCTCTTCCTTGTTCATTCTTGCATTACTAACATGGCAGCAGGTACGATTAAAGGGCATTTTAAAAGTCCAAGCTGAAGTCACATTTGTTCCAGGTGTGATCCCCTCTAGATTGACATTACCATTGGCTGTGTTTCAGGGCAGAATAGCTCTGTTCTCAGCTCTTCCTCTTTGAAAGAGGAAACTATACTTGCTCCAAGAAAGCAGTTTGAATTAAAAAAAAAACACCAACAACACTAAGAAAAACATCTAGCTGAACAGATTAGGAAAGAAGTAGAGTTCACCATGCCTTATTGTTAAGTACAGTGACTTCAACCTTGTGCTGCTCCCCTCTTTGTAGCTTTTCGTAAAACTGAACAACCTAAAATGCTTTCTTTTACTTCAGAGAATGACCTGATTTTCTCTCTTTATTCTAACTTTTACTAGCTCTCCCTTGTTAATCTTCCAATTGTTCACCAGTATCAGAATTTCCAGCTTCTTTCATTTTCACTCGGTGTGCTCTCTCATCGAATTCCCAGGCCTTAATTCAATCACATCTCCCAGGATGACTCACAGATCCGGGTCTTAATAATTAATATAATAGTCCTGGCTGGTGTGGCTCAGTTGGTTGAACGTCATCCCCGTGCACTGAAAGTTTCCTGGTTGATTCCTGGTCAGGGCACATGCCTGGGTTCTGGGCTCTATCCCCAGTAGGGGGCATGCAGGAGGCAGCCAATCTATGTTTCGCTCTCATACTGTTGTTTCTCTCTCTTTCTTCCTCTCTTTCTCTCAAAATCAATAAAAAAAATCTTTTAAAAATTAATATAATAATAAAAGTTAGTATTTATTGAGGTAATTTAATATGTGCCGAGCACATATGTGTGTGTGTGTGTGTGTGTGTGTATCTTATTTAATTTTCAAGGTAACTTTATTCAGTACATACTGTATTTATTGATGAAGAAACAGAAGATTAGAGAGTTACGTAACTTGCCTAACATTACGCAACTAGGAAATGGCAGAGCTGCTAGTTTTAGTGGCTTACTAAGAGAACTTACTATGCCAGGCACTGTACTGAATACTTGTGTTATCTCATTTAATCCTCAAAATAATATTTTGAGATTGTATTATGTTCATTTTATAGATAAAAAACTGGTTTTTGGAGCCACCCAACCAAAAGGTTGCTGGTTTGATTTGATTTCTGATCAGGGCACATACCCAGGTTGCAGGTTTGATCTATGGTTGGGGCACTTAGAGTAGGCAACCAATTTCTCCCTTTCTCTCTCTCTCTCAAATCAATAAACATATCCTCTGTTGATGATTAAAAACAAACAGACAATATTAATTCTTAGAGAGGTTAAATATCTTCCCCATACTAGTAAGTGGTAGTGCCAGGATTTGAACTCAGAGTTAAGTAACTCATGCTTTAACCATAATGCAACATTACCTTTTAAGCCTCCTCTTCTCCTTTGTACTTTATCTCCGCAAAATCACCACCCTCTCAGTGTCCAAATAGGGAGGCTGTGTCTTTATCCTAGGCAGCTTGATGCAGAGATTCATACTACTCGATTCTGTTTTCTAAATCTTCTACTTTAAGGTTATTTTAGTTCATCTCATTAAACATTTAATCTTATTTATTACTAGAATTTTCAGTTTTTCTGACATTTACTCATATTATTATATTATATATGTGATATTGTTCAGTCAGCAACTTTTTGAGTACCTAGCATTCTGGGGTAGATGTAAGTACACAAATATGCTTTCAAAAAAGTTGCAGTCCACAGGAATGTTATAAACATAAAGCTGTGTGGCCCTAGCCGGTTTGGCTCAGTGGATAGAGCGTCCACCCAAAAGGTCCCAGGTTCAATTCTGATTAAGAGCACATATCTTACTTGCTGGCTCCTGATCGGGGCTTGTGCAGGAGGCAACCAATCGATGTTTTTCTCTGTCTTTCCCTCTCTTCCACTCTCCCTAAAACTCGATGGAAAATATCCTCATGTGATGATTAACAAAAACAAACAAACAAACAAAGAAAAACACCACATAACGCTGTGTGGTGCAGTCTGAAAGAACAGGATAATCTAGAGCAGTAGCCCTTCCTCCTTCAGGCTAGCTCCTGTGTTATCACCATGCCAGCCTTACTTGCTGAGTAGGAGAAACTCACTCTTTTGTTTCTCCTTTATTCTCACACAACCACACTCACAGCACTCTGACACCAAATGTGTGGGTTTTCCCCCCACACCAAGCAATTCTCTGCAACAAGATGTTAGGAACCCTGCATCAGCAACTGGGATTAAAGCAGTGGTTCTCAACCTTCCTAATGCTGCGACCCTTTAATACAGTTCCTCATGTTGTGGTGACCCCCAACCATAAAATTATTTTTGTTGCTCCTTCATAACTGTAATTTTGCTACTGTTATGAATTGTAATGTAAATATCTGATATGCAGGATGTATTTTCATTGTTACAAATTGAACATAATTAAAGCATAGTGATTAATCACAAAAACAGTATGTAATTACATATGTGTTTTCCAATGGTCTTAGGCAACTCCTATGAAAGGGTTGTTCGACTCCCAAAGGGGTCGCGACCCACAGGTTGAGAACCGCTAGATTAAAGACTCAATTTTAGAACAAAAGAGTCTCCTAGTACCCTTATCCATAAGAATTGTAGGAGCTCTGTGCGAAGAACCAGGGCCAGAGACCAATGTATATATTTCTTATTATTTCTCACTTGCCGTTTCTGAACTTGACCTGGGCACTCTCAGTTTCAAGGCTCTGCTTATGCTATTCCTTGTGCCTGGAATTTTCTTCCATCCTTGTCATCTTTTAAGACCAGCTTAAATTCAACTTCTTTAAAAAAATTATCACAATCAGTGTTTCTTCCCTTTCTAAATGCTTATAGCCTTTTTTTTGTACAAGAATTTGCATTGAAGTTATTTATAAATACATTTATCTCTCTCACACTAGTCTGTGACCCTTAGAGGATAGAGACTACATCTGATTTTTTTCACTTTCTATTTTGAAATAATTATAGACTTACAGGAAATTGCAAAAATAGTACAAGGAGTTCTGTGTGTGCTTCCCCCACTTCCCCAGAAAGTGACATTTATACAGTCATAGTACAATATCAAAACCAGGATGTTAACAGTACTGTCAGTCAACAGGCCTTACTCAGTTTTTACCATGCATGTTTGAATTTTAAACAAGATTGTAGAAAAAAAAGTGTGGTTTTTTTTGTAGAAAAAATTACAGAAAAGCAGAAAGAAAATAAATCATCTATAATACCACTATGAAGATATCTACTTTTAACATAATTTATAGATTTTTTTTGTGTATCCTTGACTAAACATGTTTTTTATTTGTTTTCTTTTTAAATATATTTTATTGATTTTTTACAGAGGAAGGGAGAGGGATAGAGAGTTAGAAACATCGATGAGAGAGAAACATCGATCAGCTGCCTCCTGCACACTCCCCACTGGGGATGTGCCCGCAACCAAGGTACATGCCCTTGACCAGAATTGAACCTGGGACCCTTGAGTCCGCAGGCCGATGCTCTATTCATTGAGCCAAACTGGTTAGGGCTATTTGTTTTCTTTATAAAATGAGAAAATATAATATCTACTTTATAACTTTAAAAAATCTGTACTTTTTAATGGATCTAGAAACTGATTCTTAAAGAGAATTGGTATATAAGTTTAAAATCCTAGCGGCACATATTACATACTGTAATCTTGATGTCCTCAGGGGGGATGTGGTCACTAAAGAAGGTAGGTCAGTGCAGTTGAGGGTCAGCTCTTGAGCCAGGAGGGAGAAAAGGGCAGGGCAGTCTGGTGGGCTGTATCCTAGCAGAACATTGAGAGGTGACATTTGCTAGATAGCCCAGCTGAAATTACATAGCCTGAATTAAAGAAATCGGAAACAGAAAACGGTTGGTGGGAAAAGAGAGAGAGTTCACCAGAAGACTGAGTCTTTATCCCATTTCCTGTTTCTAGGAGAGAAGCCTTTCCTTTGTGAAGCCCAAGGATGTGGCCGTTCCTTTGCTGAGTATTCTAGCCTCCGAAAACACTTGGTGGTCCACTCAGGTGCTCCGATCATTGTTCAGAACCCCCAGGGTGAATGTGGTGGCGGGGAATCGGATAAGGGGATATTGTGAACCGAGGGTTGGAGTCCTTGAGGATGGCACATATCCTAGAGGTCTGTGGAGGCCTGTATCTGAAAAGGGAAGTAAATACTCTGTGTGGCTGCCGTGACCTTAGAGCAAAGATGTTTTATGAAGGCAACAGAACAATGGGTCTGGAAAGGACTGGGGCCTGGGAACAGTGAGCATGCTAAGTCTTCCCGGGGTACTTTTCCTGCCTTCTTACTGAAGGCTGAGAGGCTGGGGAAGGTGGGAAGTGGGAGAAGGAGCAGCCTCTTAGGTGATTTAACATTCTCTGGGCTTCTCCATCTAGGCCTTGAGTCCATGTTCTGGTTGTCAGGAATGTACCTTGTCGTTTTGGCTCCCTTGTCTTAACCTGGTCCCTGTTTCAGGAGAGAAGCCTCATCAGTGTCAAGTCTGTGGGAAGACCTTCTCTCAAAGTGGGAGCAGGAACGTGCACATGAGAAAGCATCACTTGCAGATGGGAACAGCTGGGAGTCAAGAGCAGGAGCAAACTGGTGAGCAGAGAGGGTTTCATGGAGTGCTGTTTCTTCTGGCCAAATAACTGGCATGCCTGGTTATCTGGAAATTTTCTGATTCTGTTTTGGGAAGAGACCTGGTCTCATTTGATGGGCTAGTGGTTTCCAAATGTAGCTATACAGTAAAACCCTTTGCAAGCTTTTTAAAAAATACATATATTTTTATTGTTTTCAGAGAGGAAAGGAGAGGTGGAGATAGAGAGAGAGGGAAACATCAATGATGAGAGAGAATAATTGATTGGCTGCCTCCTGCATGCCCCCTGCTGGGATCAATCCTGCACCCCAGGTATGTGCCCTGACTGGGAATCGAATCGGCAACCTTCTGGTTCATAGGTCGACAGTCAACCACTGAGCCACAAGCTTCTAAAATATATACAGTATATTCATATTGTCTACTCCTCCCCCTAAACAAAACAACCTGATAAGTGAGATTATTTGGAAGTAAAATCCCAGAATCTTGTAGTTTTAAAAGTTTCCTGAGTGAGTTGGATGGTAACTAGTGCTGATCCATGAACCAGCATTTGAGTATCACTGTGATAAAGATTTCTGTATGACAGGAGTTTGAGCATATTTTACTTATCAGTCATGACTCCCTTTTTACTGTAAATTTGATACTTTTTGTTATTATTCCTTTTCCATGTCTTTCCTTAACCAGTTCTTTCACTCCAAACGCTCCTTTAAGGGCATTCATCCTATTTTATAAGCTAATTATCCAGCTCACAAGCAAGGGTGTTTATTCATAAGGCTGAACCCTTTCCTTGTAGGCTTATTCTTGCTTTCAAAAGTAGGTGAAATAGGAGGTGGTATCCAAGATGCAGGTTAATTTTTAGTTCTGAAAGAAAAGGCAAGCTTCCTGTGCAAGAGTGGGGACCAGGTGCAGCCTTGACTGCTGTGTCTCACATCCTGTTCTCTGTGCAGCTGAGCCACTAATGGGCAGTGGTTTGCTTGAAGAGGCGTCAGTACCCAGTAAAAACCTGGTGTCTGTGAATCCCCAGCCCAGCCTTGGTGGAGAGTCCTTGAACCTACCAAGCACCAATTCTATCCTAGGAGTTGATGATGGTAAGAATTTCAACTCTCCTTTGTTTGGGGAAAGTAGGCTGCACTAGAGACTAAGGAATGGGGTTGTCTCCAAAATGGAGGTTTTAATTTCATTTCTTGTGAGTAGCTGTGGTATGATTGAGTAGCATTTGTGTTCTTTGTCTCTGGGGTGGATAAGTGAACTTGTAAAAAAAAAAAATTTTTCATTGAAAAGATGTAACAATAGAATAAAGAGAAAAAAATTTTAAGAAGATTATCCATAATCCTAGCATCCTAGCCCAACTATTTCTATTTTTCCTATTGCAGTTATGGAAGAACTTAACTTTTAAAACATTTAAACAGAACATAACCAGGTTTTACAGAGGAGATATAAAGCAATTTCTCCATACCATCAAAAGCCATATCTTCAGGAGAAAAGAAAGGGCTCTCTAGGAAACAGTTGCTTCTCTCTGGTGTAGAAATTTCACCCAAGTTACACAGGCCAGGCCCTCTTCTCTGAAAAACGTAACAGGTGAGGTCAGCATGCATTTATTCAGTGCCTATTCTATGCCTGGCACCATGGGAAAGATTAAAAAGAAGACAGGAACCTTAAAATCTAGTTGAGAAGTCAAAACTTACACATGGGAAACAGAAGATAGTAATAAGCAAATGTTAAATTACATGGTATAGTTAGGAAGAGCAGTATAAGTTTAAAAAAGCCACTAAAATAAACTGAAATTTGAAGGCTAAGTGGTTTATGCATAAACTATTTCCAAAAGATCTTCATGGTGATATCACTAATGAACATTTAATAAGTCTGAGACCTGTGTTTTAGTTATTCATATCGTACTCAAGTCAATTCGGGGCATAAGCGACCATATCTGTGTAACTTCTCCATGGAGCCGACAAGTCCTCTACAACTTACCTCTCCCCTGTTTCATGAATGATACTGTGGCTAACTGAAGCCGGAGGCACAGACATTGCATGGAGGTACTTTGCCAACCTGAAGGAAGAACGTCGTAAGGGAGGAAGGGACACAGAGTAGGAACTTTGAAGTGAAGCTAGGTTTAAGTTCTTGACCTGCACACATTGTGCTCTTTGTATCATTGGTGACTGCTTTAAGGGTCACCTCTGGTTTCCTGATTTGCCTGCCTAGGCAGCTTTTGTCCCGTTTCCTACACAGTGTTAATCCAGTTAACAGTGTTAACCCAGTTAGCAGTGATAAAGCCATATTATTCTAAATCGGCATATTAAAAACTGGTCAGCTCCTATATCAAGATTTTTTCCCTTTTCTTCCCATTCCCCTTTTGTGATATGGTACTTTCCAGATTCACTGATAATGATTATTAGATAAGAATTAATTTGGAAGAAATACAGGAACATGGGATTCAGTGTTTCAGGGGACAGTTTTAAAACTCTTAATAAGAGGCTTGATTAGGTAGGTATCTGTGGATTCACTTTTTGTTGAAACATTTTTTCTGCTGTTTCACAGAGGTGCTTGCTGAAGGATCCCCACGTACCCTGTCTTCAGTGCCTGATGTGACACATCACTTGGTGACCATGCAGTCAGGGAGGCAGTCATATGAGGTTTCTGTCTTAACTGCCGTAAATCCACAGGAGGTAAAATGGTTTCTTGCCCTTGTTTTGTTCCTGTGGAAACTAATGTAGAGAACAGCGGTTCTCAACCTGTGGGTCGCGACCCCTTTGGCGGTTGAACGACCCTTTCACAGGGGTCGCCTAAGACCATCCTGCATATCAGATATTTACATTACAATTCATAACAGTAGCAACATTACAGTTATGAAGTAGCAACAAAAATAATTTTATGGTTGGGTCACAACATGAGGAACTGTATTTAAAGGGCCAGAAGATTGAGAACCACTGGGGTAGAGAGTGATTGGGAATCTAGTTCAGAGGATTTGAAAAATTCTCCAATTTCAACTTCCCAGAAACTTTGAATAGAATATCTTCCTTTAAGCTCAGAAAGGAGCCTGAGTGGTAGGGTTTCCTGAATTGAGAACTTGGTCAATTACAGGTGAGATTCTGAGTTTTAAATTTCTATATTCACATGCCTTAATGAATATCTGCTCTTGTTTTCTGCCTCACTATGAGATGAGTTTGCTTTTTACAAAGAAAATAACATCCTTGGACAAAGTGGTACTTAAGCAAAAAAAAGTACTGACAAATAATTTTTTAAAATTATTGTTCATTTTGATAGGGTCATATGTCTTGGAGATACCAAGCTGAACTAACTGGTCATATAGAAATGTGTTCGCTGGCTTATTGAATGAGAACCATCATCTAAACCAAAGAGGAGTTTTAAGATCATTAAGAGCAAAGATGTGTCATTAGAGACCAAGGCTAAGATTGCTCACACGCTCATATTCCCAGTTACTATGTACAGATGCAGAACTTTGATAGTAAAGAAGGCTGATAGGAAAAAAATGGATTCATTTGAAAAGTGGTGATGGAGAGCTCTTAGGAACACCCTGGACCCCCAGAAAGATGAACAAGTGGGTCCTAGAGAAAATTAAGCCTGAAACATTGCTGGAGGCAAAATTACAAAACTGAAGTTGTGCCCTAACCGGTTTGGCTCAGTGGATGGAGCGTCGGCCTGCGGATTGAAAGGTCCCAGGTTTGATTCCGGCTAAGGGCATGTACCTGGGTTGTGCGCACATCCCCAGTAGGGGGTGTGCAGGAGGCAGCTGATCGATGTTTCTCTCTCATCGATGTTCCCAACTCTCTATCCCTCTCCCTTCCTCTCTGCGAAAAATCAATAAAATATATATTAAAAAAACAAAACAAAAAACTGAAGTTGTCCTACTTAGGGCACATCTTGAGCAGGCAGGGTTCTTTGGAAAAGACAGTAATGCTGGGAAAATAAAAGGCAGCAGGATAAGAGGAAGACTAAACATGAGCTGGACAGGCTCCATAAAAGAAGCCGTGGACATGAGTCTACAGGAGCTGAGCAGGGCTGTTGAACGATGTTCACTAGGAGTTGGAGCTAATTCAGTGGCACATAACACACATGCCCACTGGTTCTTTCCTAAGTTACCTTCTCCTGGTTATTGCCTTGGAACATGGCTCACCTATATAGC
Organism: Myotis daubentonii; assembly: GCF_963259705.1. Classification (NCBI taxonomy): domain Eukaryota; kingdom Metazoa; phylum Chordata; class Mammalia; order Chiroptera; family Vespertilionidae; genus Myotis; species Myotis daubentonii. The sequence continues at coordinate 22,734,031 of NC_081840.1, read as the reverse complement.
CTTCCTTTATCTATTTTATCCTTGTTTATTTTAAAATCTTTATTATGGAAGTGTTCAAAGAATATAGAGAGAATAGTATATCTTTTATAGTTGGTTGGTTTGAATTAGGATTCAAACAAGGCCCATACATTGCATTGCTTAATAATTCTTAATTCTCTTTAAAATAGTTCCTGCCACCCACCACACTTCTTTTTTTCTTTTTCAGTATGGTTATCTATTTAAAGAATTGGGTTACTCTGCCTATAGAATTTCTGATATTCTGATTTTGACTGATTGACTCCTTTTGTTATTTAATATATTTTCCTATTCACAGATTTTCTAAAAGCTGGTAATTACATTTAGAGGCTTGATTAGATTCATGCTCCTCCCTAAACCCCACAAGAATATTTCATAGGTGGTACTCTTGCTTCCTATGACATCTCATCAGGGGACACATGATAATCAGTTGTTCTCCTCTTACTGATCTTAAGATTGACCAATGAGTCAAGTAAAAACTTTGGCAGCCATTACTGATCATGGCCTAATCTATTTTTATATTAGAGCTTACAAAATGGTGATGTCCTAATTCTCTTTTTCCCCTTGCTTTTCTTTTATAAAACAAGTACTTTTTCTCACCAACTATTGGGTTGCTCTGAAAGTCAGTTTAGTCTTCTTTTACAAATTATTACCTGACAAACTAATCTGCAACACTCAACCTTTTTTTATATTTGAAACTTTGGAGCTTTTCTCTCCTATACTGTTAAATACTTTTTTAAAAAGTTTTTATTTTATTTTACTTTACTTTTTAAATGTTTTTATTGATTTCAGAGAGAGGAAGAGTGAGGGAGAGATAGAAACATCAATGATGAGAGAATCATCGATCTATGCCTCTTGCATGCCCCCTACTGGGGATGGAGCCCGCAATCCGGGTGTGTACCCTGACCAGGAATCCAATCATGACCTCCTGATTCATGGGTCAATGCTCAACCATGGAGCCACACCGGCTGGGCAAAATACTTTTTTTTTTTTTAATTGAAGCACTCCAGGCAACCCCACACTAATGCCGGATGTATAAAATCATAATTCAGTCAACATACATTTTGTACTTAATATGTGTGAGGCACTGTACTGGGTACTAGTTGTACAGTGTAAATAAAGTACAATGTCTGCCTCAAAGAATTTACAGTCAGAATTGGGCCCTCTATCTTTTATAACTCCGTAACTATGTAAATGGTGTCTCTGGAGTGGTGATGTACAGAGAAGTTAGAATGGGAAGGGTGAAAGATCAATAACTGGCAATTTTTATATGCTGTAGTAAGTGCTAGTCTTGGAGGAAGTCAGGGAATAAGTTTTAGTGTTTTTTTGTTTTTTTATTGAGTTCAGAGAGGAAGGGAGAGGGAGAGATAAAAACATCAATGATGAGAGAGAATCATTGATTGGCTGCCTCCTGCACGCCCCACACTGGGGATCGAGCCCACAACCCAGGCATGTGCCCTTGACTGGAATCGAACCTGGGACCTTTCAGGCCACAGGCCGGTGCTGTATCCACTGAGCCAAACTGGCCAGGGCAAGTTTTAGTGTTTAAGTTGAGATCTGAGGGATGATAGCAATAATCTTGATGGATAAGTGGGAGGGGTTGGAAGGAAATAATAGGCATAAGGATAGCAATGTGTACTAAGGCAGAGGATGAGAGGGAACAGGGAACTATGGAACCACAGAGGGTTGAGTATGATGGGAGCTGGAATGGAAAAATGAGAACAGGAAAGATAAGCTGGCCTCTGTCTTGCAGGGCCTTCCAGGACCTGATTGTATCCGGGGGGCAGTGGCAGCCACTGCAGAGTTTTAAATGAGGTATGTTACGGCCTGATGTGTGTGTGCAGGAAGGCCAGTAATAGTGCATTTAGTCTCTTGAACCTGGGCACATGGGTCATGGAATTGACTGCAGAGTGTCCATGTCCAGGTGATGCCCACTTACAGCTTCAGGCAGACACAAATAGCACAGGCCACCTAAGAAACAAACACTAAGGATCTATAGCGACCTAAGTAACTAGTTTCATAATGGAAGACCCCAACACTTAATAGAAAAATATTAACACCAAGTGGGAAGTGTTGCCCTGAGATGTAGCTAAAAATCCTGTACTATCACTTTTTCCTCATGGGTCCTTGTATATTTATTAACACTCTAGAGCAGTGGTTCTCAACCTTCCTAATGCCGCGACCCTTTAATACAGTTCCTCATGTTGTGGTGACCCCCAACCATAACATTATTTTCGTTGCTACTTCATAACTGTAATTTTGCTACTGTTATGAATCGTAATGTAAATATCGGATATGCAGGATGTATTTTCATTGTTAGAAATTGAACATAATTAAAGCATAGTGATTAATCACAAAAATATGTAATTATATATGTGTTTTTCGATGGTCTTAGGCGACCTCTGTGAAAGGGTTGTTCGACCCCCAAAGGGGTCACGACCCACAGGTTGAGAACCGCTGCACTAGAGGCCTGATGCACAAAATTCGTGCAAGAGTAGGCCTTCCTTCCCCCGGCTGCCGGCACTGGCTTCCCTCCAGCACCCGGGCTTCCCTCCGGCTGCCGATAGGCACCCGGGACCCAGGCTTTTCTCCGGCTGCTGGCAGGCACCCAGGACCCAGGCTTCCCTCGCAGCCCCAGCTTCGTCAAGAAGATCATCTGGAAGGATGTCCGGAAGGACATCTGGTCTAATTAGCATAGTACACTTTTATTATTATAGATTACCTTTATTACCTTCACCATTACTATTATTGCCTTCCTCTTACAACACTGCTCACCCCTCCTTTTCCTTTCTCAGGGTAGGCTTATCACATCCTCCAGTACCTTAGTCCTCTTCCTCATCCAAGGTCTAGGTACTAATTGACCATTCCTCCAGTCAGTGAGGAAGGTTGATTCCTTGGGGAGACTCAGATGCCAGAGAAGGAGAAGGCAATTTGCCACCCTAAAACAACACAAGCCCATTCCAAATTCTGTTTTTGGAAGTCACCATACATTATATATTATACCTGTTAAGAATCTACTGATGCACCAGTTGGACTCCTGTAAATATGCTCTAAAAATAAAAATAACTTATCAAGAGTATCAGAATAACCAAATCAAGTATCCAAAAATTTCACGGAAAATATATCAAAACTACGCCTCATTCAGATGGTACAGATTGGACAATTTCTGTCTTCCCTCAGTATTTCCAGGTCTCCCAAGAATCAGAGGTCTCATTGTGCAGGCCCACTGGGACCCCAGGGCTTTTGGAGCTGCCGAATACAGGTCATCCCAACTGGGGTCCCATGTCAGAAAGTTCACATTCTATTCATTAATTCATTTATAGAAACATTGATTTGTTGTTCCACTTGTTCACTGATTGCTTCTTGTACGTGCACCGACTGAGGATCAAACCTGCAACCTTGGTGTACCTGGATGATGCTCTAACCAACTGAGCTACCTGGCCAGGGCGAGTTTACATTCTTGAACTCAAGAACAAGTATAAATGATTGCCAGCTAGTTTGACTATATCTTAGCATGTTTTCCAGATAAAACAAATTACAAATTCTATACCATCTCTAATAAAGTGCCATTGCTAAGTTTTTGAGTTCAAATATCTGGATCTTGGCCTAGATTAAAAGCATACCATTCTTATATCCCTACCACACAGCATCAAATGAAATCTGTCCTTTAATTTGTTTAAATGTCTTTAAATTCTGTACTGTTAAATTCTGTATAAACTACCTTCATCCAAACTGAGGTCAACAAGTAAATACATCTCCAGCTCAATAATTTATCTGATTAGATTTTAATAAGCCAAATTTGTATTCTGAATTTGACTGTATTCCAATCTCAGTTTCTTTTCATAATAAAATGGAACCCAATTTCATCAATTATTGTACAAAACCACTTTTCAACAAAGTATAGAGTAGAATGTCCGTGTTAGCTGCCACCCTGCTGGAGTCTCAGGCTTGTCTCACTTCATCACAGGAAAGGTATTCCTTAAGCCCAGGGAATCCCTGAAGTTCTTCTGAGTTGGGTCTAGCTCTCAGGTAGAACTTTTTGGGACTAGCCTTCCATTCCTTTTATTTCTGCTTGAACTTGCAGCCTGTACTTGGGCTAACACTGACATAAGATTTTTGGTTTCACCATTTCCAATTTCCCTGTAAGTCAGATTCCTCCTTCACTGACTAGTAAGTACACGAATATGCAAACAATAGTTTGATTTATAGACTCAGGACATTTTATTGCCGTAGTGAAAATGACAGCATCGTGAAGTGTCCACAATGCTGTCTCACGGCCAGTATCTGCATGGCTCTTGCTTTGGAACTAGATATCCTTGACTCAGCCCCTGCAGTGCATTCCCCACTCCCACTCATCAATCTTTTACTTAGTATGAATTATTTTTCTTTTATTCATCGGTAACCTATTTCAGATTTTGTTGTACTCTTTTTACAGTTACTAAACCAAGGAGATTTAACTGAAAGACGGACATGAGCATGGGTATTGAATCCTGAAGAGCACTCTATCTGATCCCAGGAAGCATACAATGGGAACAGCTTGCTTATGGCTCAGAATCTGCCAGAATCAAAATGAATCTGTGAATGACAAGACCCCGCTTTTTCCTCTGTGCATCTTCCCTGGCAAAGAAGATGAATGCAAGAGAGCTTCTCTTCAGACTCTCATCTGATCCAGAAAAGGAAGAAAGCAGGGAATGTGGGCTAGGTCACTGTACCTACCTCTCTTCCCACTGGAAAATTTTGGGATGGACTTCTCCCGAAAAATGAATTTGATTATGTGTTGGCTGACCTATCTCAGTATAACAATTGAGAAGAGATTTTCCTATGAAGAGCTACCATCCCAGCGTCTGCTGTCTTATCACGTGGATGAACTAAGTCCTGCCACCAACCATAAAACTTCACCAAGACGTTGAGCTTTCAAGATGCCTTGTTGCTTTGGAGAAGGGAGTGATGTCAGTTCTGTTGTGATACTCTCCCTTTAGCAACCTGAGTAAGACACTCTCCGCCAGTGGGCTGCAAAAAAATAAATTACTTGAATCCCTACTTGGCCCAGACTGAGGTACTATCTTGTCCCATACACCTCTACTTAGTCACTTTGCTTTCTTTGTTTATGGAACATACAGTAGCATGTTTAAAGGGCTTTTTTTTTTTTTTTTAAGTTAAATCACATGATTCAGAGCTTCAATTGTTTTCCCTTTAAATAAACAAAATAGCCCAGTCAGTTCTTTGGCTTCTTGTTTTAGACAGAATTTGTTCTCTTAGAAGATTAAGAAAGAAGTTCAGTCTTCACCTTTAAGATAAGGTATTGATTTACCCTTAGGATTCCATGCAGGTAAGACCGAGCTCAGGAGTCTTGGGGAACATGACATGAACATCTTCATCTCTAACTAGCAAACCCAGATGATAGCTATTGCAGGAGTGTCACTCTATCCCCATCAGAAAGAACCACGTCTGAGTCTGGAAAATTAGCAATGAATTTTCCCAGAAAGTTAAAAACAAAACGGGAAAGGTGCTTCTGTTAGAGTAGGCACTCTTGCTATTATCCTGTCTCTACAGCTACTGAGAGAACATCTAATTATAATTAGTGAGTATTCCAAAGATCACTTACTAGTAGAAAATCATGGCTGTCAAATTTATTTAAAGTGAATCTCATGCTGACACATACATGCTCACAGATAACATTCTAAATATATAACAGGAAAGAACTGCTTTTTTAAATAAAGTAATTATAGTTCTCAATTTGTTAATGACATGTATATAATCATATTGTGCTATGTAGATTGAGTTCATGTCAATTACTTGTATTCTTAAAATGCCAGTTTTTACTTCCTGTAGCCTCACTCTTATACTAGAGCAGCGGTTTTCAACTGGGAACATTTTGCCCCCAACTCTCCTAGGGACATCTGGCAATATCTAGAGACATTTTTGGTTGTCACAACTGGAGGGGTGTTATTGGCATCTAGTGAGTTGAGGCCAGCATGCTGCTAAACACCCCACAGTGCACAGGACAGCTCCCTGTCCCCGCACCCAGCAAAGATGCATCTGGCCCAAAATGTCAATCGTGCTGAGGCTGAGAAACCCCGTGCTAGAAGTTGCAAACTTGTCATCCCCCAGGTGTTTTATTTTGCCTGTACAATATTTCCAAGTAATTTTTAAATTAGGTGACAACATGCAGATTTCTGGCTTCTGTTGAAAAGGCAGTTGATCTGGCAATTCTGGGCCTGTATTCCAGCAGAGACTCCAGTCTCTATTTTCCCCTACTCCCTTACAGCCAGCCCATTCAACCCATTTATTTTCTGACTAGCCTCTGTAGGCATTTGGGCCTGTGCCTTTTTTTCTGTCCCTAATGTTTAATTGTGAGGCACAAAGTAAGACCCCTTAGCTCGGCTATGATCCCTCCACCCTGAGCTTCACTTTGATTTACCTGAACCATTCCCTGTTATCTGCTACTTTTCTTTTCCCCATTCTCCAAGAATAGCCATGACTCAAAACCCAAGTTTTCCTTGCCTTGATTCAACCTTAGTTGCTTAATATTATTGAAAAGCAGTAATGAAGTCTACTGGTTAGGCAGGTGATTCGAGATTATCTAGCAGTTCATAAGACAGCTCCTCCTGCTCTTTCTTGGGGCTGGTAGGCTGCTCTAGAGGTTCTTCTAAATCCTGCTGTGGATTTCTGATGCCGAGTTTTGTAGTTTCATGGGTGCTGCAGAATAAATAAAAATATGAAAAAACGTTTAAAGTATGTAAAGCTTAAGGATGGTCTCAACATTTTTATTATTTTATATGGGATGCAAAAGGAAATTTCTAGGTGGGAAATGGGGAGAGGAATTAGGACTTAAGAGACAACAAAATTGAAAATATTAGAGATGCTTTACTCCCTTTGATTTATATGATCTCAATGGAGGAGGTGGCGCTAATGAGTTATTTTTAAAGAGCACTAGAAAAACAGTTTTATCATTTTATGGGAAATAAAAATATACATGATTTTTCAAAAATAGAGTGGAAATACTTTTGACTGGTGGCATTGGAACTGGAATAGAAAAAATGTTTCCAATTTTAGGAATCTAGACCTAATATACAATGGTTATATATGTATTTTTAAATGTATTTTATTGTTTTTTTTACAGAGAGGAAGGGAGAGGGATAGTTAGAAACATCGATGAGAGAGAAACATCGATCGGCTGCCTCCTGCACACCCCCCACTGGGGATGTGCCTGCAACCAAGGTACATGCCCTGGACCGGAATCGAACCCGGGACCCTTCAGTCCGCCGGCCGATGCTCTATCCACTGAGCCAAACTGGTTAGGGCTACAATGGTTATATTTTATTCACAACTGCACTTCTCTCCAGATTCAAGTGTGTTATCTGGAGATGTCTGGATAGTATTCTGTAAGTACAGGATAGTGATCTCAAAATATGCGTGGCTGTCCTAAAGGTCCTGCCAGGAGCATTACGAGGGATGGCACCTGGAGGACTGCAGGGGGACGGCTGCATCTGGGATTACCTGGGACAATCGTGCACTTCTAACTGCGCCTTCCACTGTGCAGCCCTGGTGCCCTGGACCTTGTTCCTCACAAAGTCTTCATCCAGCCCAGCCTGCTTCAGGGTGTCTTGATACCTTTGTTCTGCTTCTTTCCTGGCAAGGTCCTGTGGAAGGAAACTAATCTGTAACTGTCTTGTGAATTACTTGTGAATTCTAAATTACTAGCTTAACCCATATCCTTAAAATACTGCTCACCACCACCCTCTCCCATTCGTGGGGACGAGATTTGCATAGAAATTACTTCGAGCTTTGTTTTCAAGCCTTAAAGTGCATAGGAACTATCTGAAGATTTTGTTAAAAAGTAGACTCTTATTTGGTAGGTCTCAGATGGGGCCTGCAATTCTGTATGTCTAACAGTCCCAGGAGATGCCAGCCATTGATTAGGGAGCCACACCTTTGAGAAGCAAGGACTTAGATTTTTGAAAGACCAAGTGAGGTCTAGATGAAAACGATGGACTTAAAAACCCTTGGAGACCTAGCAATGTGCCACAGATCTAGAGGCTGGTGATGTTCCACCACTATGAACAATGGCTCTGGACAGCAGAAAAGACTGGATTTTCAGTCACATTAACACTAGTAAGTTAAAGATGTCCCATACACAGCCAAACTCACTGTGTGTATGGGACCTAACTCCCACTCTGATTCATACTGAAAGCTAGACTACAGTGAAAACTCCAGGAATTGAAATTTCCCATTTTAGATGTCTTTAGAGTCCAGTCTTGGATGAATTTAGCCCAAGTAACATGTACTATTACTACTTTGGTAGTAATCAAATGGGCCTAATTTAGAATCTTTCTGAGCTCCAAGGAAATGTTTAATACTCAGACAGTAAACTTTCGTGTCTAAGAGCCCTTAGACAGAACGAAGACGACTGTTCAGTTTTACCTTGGTAACCTGTTCGAAGAGATACGGCCTCGTTTGTATTCTCCTCTTCATTTCTTCCAATTCTTTCTTATACTCTTTTGCTCTCTTACGGTCTTTGTTCCTGAAATTAAGATTTTTAAAATCCACCTTTTTCCAATCCAGAATACCCTTCATTCCAGTTAAACAGAGTAAGTCCCATGGACATTGTAAATTCCTAACTGTGCCTGGCAAAACTCATGACTGCCATTATAGGAGCCCACCCTAGTAACTCCATTTTGCTGTTTTCAAGACCAATGATCTGCTGGATCCCAAGACACAACCCTTTGACGCATGGAAGACACTGACCGGTTTTCTTTCAACTTTGCTTTGAATACCTCCTCCAGGCTTTTGTGGGGATCCATGGCTTTTGCGCGCAAGGTCACGGATTTGGACATTGCTTGACACTTCTTTTTATGCATCTCCAACCACTGAGTACTCTCATGTGCTTTGTTCTTTTTTTCAAGTGAACTTCTAAAGGGAGGAGGCAAAAAAAAAAAAAAATACAGATGACCAACTTGGATATATTTAAAAGAAGCAATCTTAGTAACCTCTCTGGAAAGTTGGTGTCTATGAAAGGGGGTGGGTGAGTAACTTACGTCACTGGAATTTCAGAAAGATTAAGATTCTGGCATCAAATGCATGGGCATATGACACCTTCCCAGCACTCTAGATACAGTGATATTCTACCCAGGAGAGTCTCGCTTATTGAACTGAAAAAACGTGTGAATAAAATATCCTTACTTAAACAGCCGAACATTCAGGCTTGGTGTCTATCCTGAAAATACTAATAGCTACCAGTAGCTGAGTTATGTACCCTGAACCAGTGCAAACAGTCCGCAAGTGCTTTATGTCCACTCTCTTGTGTAATCCTCATAACTGCCCTGCGAACTAGGAGCATTCATTGTACAGGCGAAGAGATGTCGCCTCAGACAGGGTAAGCCACTTGCCCAACGCTACCCAGTGTCCCAGTGGAAAAGCCAAGGTTAGAATCAGGGTATCTGCCTTGTAAGTCTCTGCCCTTGGTATATACACTGCTATAAACAGTGGGCTGGAAGGTGCCCGAGTTTATGGTCCGTTGGGAATACAGATAACTAGAAATGGACTTCTTTTAATGCACAATTTGGAATCAACTTCTAGCACTTCGTTTGTGTAAATATTCTACAAGGTATTATGGAGAGTTTTACCAAAGGAAAAAAGTCAAGACTTGCATTTGGCCTGCACTCGAAGTGGACAGATTAGGAAGAAGGACATTAAAGTTTTATCTACTGCGAGGAAGCAGCTGTGGACATCCTCTACAGGTGGGCCAACCTCTGGTTCATAGTATCTAATTGGGACCTCAGGATATTGCTACATTCAGCCTTGATTTAGTAGCTCTATGAAATCTGAGGGAAAGGGAAATATCCATTGGATTCTAAATAGATTTCTACGATCTGTGTGGGTCTTAAAGGGCCAAGTCGGTTCTGTTACTCCTCTGTGAGCTCCACAGGAAAGCACCGATATGCTGGTCCCCTGCTCACTTCGTCTCAGAGGCCTAGTGGAGGAACTCGAGCTGGCTGGATGAGAACAATTCCGTGACAGAGGAAGGTCAGCTAAAGAGCTAAAAATAAGGAGGCGCCTGATTCCCAACTGACCTCTGATAGTTCCCCAGGATGAATCTTGGAGAATTTCAAATACGTGCAATGGATGCTCACCTCTGTGGCAGGCTCAGCCACCTGTCATGCTTCTCTGAGTTTTTGCTCCTAATGGGTTCCTTCCTTTTTCATCTGGAGGTCTTTACCAATGTTGTTCTTTGTCTGGAAACTTCTTTCTTTCCAGCCTTTGGCTTATTCCTCTTTCTTCAGGTTTCACCTTAGATATCTATTACAAGAGTCCCCTGCCCCAGGCTTCCCAGTGCCTCCACAGTCCCCTGTATTCCCTCATCATTGCACTCACTAACAAAGTAAGGTCGTTGCTTCATTGCTTTTCTGTATTTCAGATTAGGTATGAAACTATAGGTTCCATAGGTATCTCCAGCCTTCACATTCTACCTGGCACAGAGTAAGGCCCCGTGAATATCTGCTGAATGAGACATGTTTTCCAGCCCTAAGTGTGGAGGACCACATGTGTTCCTGTCCTGATCAGAGAACTCCCTTCCACGCCTTTAGGCTTTCCGCTAACAGGAGAGGAGGCCCCGTAGTGGGGTGGTTTCCATCATGTGGGCCACGATCCAGGCATTATGCGTCTTCTGCAGCCTGAGCACTCACCTGACTGCAGATTCCCGCTTCCTGGTGGCATCTGTGATGTGCACAGGTAGGGTGTTGGCAGAGAGGGAAGCAAGGCCACTCAGAGAATGACTCCTTGGCCGGGGAGTAGCAGGTGGCTGTGGAGAGTCCTAGAGGAAACAAAGGCTGGTATTGGTGGGACAGCATGTGTGATTAGGTTCTATCTTAGCTGGAAGCAATTTCAGTTAAGATAGAAACTAATCAGACTAAGGATCTTTTTTTCCGGGGATTAAAGCCAAGGGTAATGAAATTCAAGTTTAGTAACTGGGACAGATTGGATGTCAATCCTGAAGGTTTTTTTTGTTGTTAATCCTCACCCGAGGATATTTTTCCATGGATTTTTAGACAGTGGAAGGAAGATGGAGAGACAGAAACATTGGTGTGAGAGAGACACATCAATTGATTGCCTCCCACACGTGCCCCAACCAGGGCCCTCGGCCAGGAATCGAGCCTGCAACCAAGGTACATGCCCTTGACCAGAATAGAACCCGGGACCCTTCAGTTCAGGGGCCGATGCTCTATCCACTGAGCCAGACTGGCTGGGGCAATCCTGAAGTTTTTAATCAAATGAGAAGAGTTCTCTGGAATTGGTATAGGGACACAGCAATTGATCCCAACTTCCTGCCTCCCAGACCTGCTTGAACTTATTTCTTCAATTTCTCTGGAGAGAGGGAAGGAAAAGAAGTATTCTTGTGGTCTTAAGTTTATAGGAATTGTGGATCTGTGATCTGCTTATAGCCGAACTGGTGTTTTAAAAAAAAAATTAAGATAGAAAAACGCCATGAAAAGTGCCTTCCATTAAGACGTGGCCCTCTCTGGATTTCGGGCCTCCAGGCCCTTGACCCCCCCCAACTGCCTGGGCTCTCACCTTCCTCCCTCCGGTGGCGGCAGCATCACAGGGCCGCCGAGTGTGACACAGGCTGGCGGTTCTCAGCAAGAAGGGCTTGTTGCGAGTCCCCTCTCGGGTGTCCCTTCTCTTTGCAGCTCTTCTCTGGAAGGCCTTGTAAAGGCCCTCATAATCAGGGACAGCAGGATTCACCCGAGGCTGGAATCCAAAGTCAGTCTGCAGAAACCCAAGCTTTTCCTGCCAGGTTCGGGCGGCTGTGCGGAGCTGTGGGTCGGCCCTGCAACTGGAGGAGATGATGGGGGAGGAGGCCATCTTGAGCATGTCCATGGCTCTCATTTGGATGCGAATTTTCCTGAAGAGCTCAGCTTCTGTGAAGAAAAATCAGGGTGGTGATGGGTCAGAAGGGACTGAGACTCATACCAAACGGTCTGGAGAACGTTCCCTCTTTTAAACACTAGCAGTAATGTGCTGGAACCAAATGTTAACTTTTCAGGAATTTTTTGATCCAGCTGATATCATGTGGGAAGCTTGAAATTGGCCATGATAGGCATATTTACACCACAGAAAATGGCAAACACTACAAATCGGTTTGCTTTTTTTTCCTGGAGAGCTCATTAATGCTGACAAGAACACTGCCAGGTACCAATCAGGTTGCAGAATCAGCTGCCATTCACATTTACTGAGTGCTTTCTCTGGTTCCTTAAGGATGACCAGGAGGAATGGGCCAGTCACCTGCTCCTCCCAGGTCTCTCCTGTCTCAGAGGTAAGGCCCCACCACCCACACAACTGCCCAAGCCCATTATCCAAATCATTCTTGACACTCCCTCCTTCATCTTATCAGTCACATGTTCCACCGTCTCCTCCGCTTTAACCTGTCTCCAGTCCAGTCTCTTTTCGTTGTCCCTGCTACTAATTTCATAATTTCTCAACTAAATTGTTGAAATAGCCTCCTGTTATATCAGCATCCCTGAGTCTTGTACCTCCCCCTTTAATTATCTCAACAGCAATCAGAGTGATCTTTCTGAACTTCATATCTGATCATGAGCCACTCGACTTAAAACCCTCCAGTGGCTCCTCAGTGCCCTTGGGTGAAGTCCAAACCCTTCCCACGGCCCACAAGGCCCCAGGTCTGGCCTATGCCTGCCTCTCTCCTCCCCACTCTCCCTCTTCTCTCCACCCTCTACCTTTTCACCCCTGACTTGCTCAACTTTCTCTCACCTCCATGCTATAGCTCTGCTGGTACACTCTTCATCCCTCTTCATCAAGTTAACACAGCTCACCCTTCAGGGTCAGCCTCAGTGCTCACTTTCTCTGGGGACCCTAACTGTTCCCACTCCTCACCACACCCTAAGTTAGGTCCTCTGTTATAAACTCCATAGGACCCTATAATCCCTGCAAATGACTCATCACAGTTGTGGTTATTTATCTATTATCTGTCTCCCTCCCATGTCCACAAACTCCATGTCTATTTATTCACCCTAGAACAATGCGTGGGACATGGCATATGTTACTGAATGAGCAAAGAAAGCCTGATCTCTTATTTGAGCTGTACTTCTTGAACTGAGTACCTCACCAGGATGGGGGGGGCGGGGGGGCGCTTTCCTCAGAGGCAGGTGGCACCGGTCTAAGCCTGTCTTTAGGTGTCTCATTGGTTCTCTGTTCTCCTATCTGTGCGGCCACAGAGGCCTCCACGTGCACTCACTGCGAGAGAGGTCACCAGGGCAAGGCTGGTGGGGAGTGCTGCAGGACATCTGGTTCCTTGCTCCTTGCAGGGTCCCCCTTGTGTAAACACACCCAACCTACGCCATGGCCTGCACCGAGTGGCCTCTAGCAGGGCCACCTGAACAGCGCATCTCCAAGCCGGGCTAACCCCTGAGCCTGACTAAATCCCCACTGCACCCCCGGCAGGAGGCAGCAAGCTGGCAAGGTTGTCTTTACCCTGGAGTTTGTCCCCGAGAGCTGGCTCCAGAATGGACCTGGGGATCCTTCTAGTGGCAGTCGGCTTGGGGGCCTTGGCCTTCGCACTGGCGGCCAGTTCCCTCTGTTGAGCGGCTTCCTTCCGTTGCTGCTCCTTCTCCAGGAAGCTGAAGGGTTTGAAAGAGGAGAGGAGCAGTTCTTTCCTCTTCTGGATCCCTGCCTGCCTTCGGGCCTCATTGCGCGCCATGATTTCCTGGTAGAGGGGCAGGTAGACATGCGCAGGCACGGGTTGTGCTCGGAACTGCCGGTGGCACTCGGCCTCCTCCTGGCCCTGCCTCTGGGCCTGCTGCCTCTCAAGCTCGAAGGAGGCAGGTGAGGCCAGCCACTGGGCCTTTTTCTGGGCCTCACGCACCGTCATACGGAACGGCTGAGGAACAGTGATGGAGGATGCCCAGGAGCTGAGACTTCTGTGCTGGGAAGGAGGCCTGGAGCCTGTGGGTGGCTGGGACTGAACTTTGGGAATGTCGGAGGGTAGGTTGCTCAGGGAGCTGCAGCGCCTTGTGTAGCCACACCTGAGGGAAGAAAGCAGTGTGCCTGGAGGACAGGGTGGCCAGGAGGCCCAGCTCCTCCCAGACCCTCCTCCCCACTGCTCCCCAGACCTCTCTGCCAGCAGGCTGCATCTAGCTTTTCAGCCTAACATCACAGCCCCACAGGCCTTTAAGCCTTTCCCTTCCTCAACCAGGCCTCCCTCCTTCCCACAGGCCATCTAGCAGCCTTAGTAAGAAATCTCTTCTCAAAACTGATCCAAAAATTGCCACTTTGCACTCTAATAGTTTCATAGGGGGACAGTGCAGTGGTGCAGAGCAGGGCTTTAGAGTCAGAGCCAGAGTCAAATCCTGCTTCAAACAATTGTCAGCTGTGTGACCTTCAGCAAGGTTCTCTTGGAACCTCAATTCCTCATCTGTAAAATGGCAAAATAATATCTATTTACAGGGTGATGTGGAGGAGAAAAATAAGTATTAAATGAGGTAAAGCATACCTACATATAACAGGGCTTGGCCAAGGCAAATGTGCCCTGTTGCCATTCTCAGGGAGGTAGTGCGTTTGGGAAAGGCATCAGTTTGATTGAGCCCAGTGCTTCGGGTGACTCAGGGTTACCCAGAGTGACTTAGGACTGCCGGGTAGGAATCAGAACCCATGTTTGGATCCAGAAGCTGATTCTTCCGGAGCCTGGGTAAATGGCAACCTGAAAAAGTGGTCTTTGCTTACTGGGGAAGAAACACAGTGAAGCAGCTGTTGAACTGCAGTGCCTCACCTTGGCGATGGTGGGTACTGGACCTGCGGCTTCCCCCCGCCTTTGTTCTGGAAGAAACTCTCCAGGTCCTCATCATCTTCAGAGAGGCTCTCATCACTGTCTGGGTCAGACTGATGAAGGGATTCTGACAGGCACCACCTGCCTTTCTGCATCAGTGCTTGCAGGGTCTCGTAAAAGCTCCCAGTTGAGTCAGCAGAAGTAGAATCTGTCTCCTCCAGGCTGAGGAACTCATCAAGTTTGCCAGTCCTAGGCAAAAACAGCCCATCCCCAGACAGCTCCTCTTCTGCCTCTGTGTCTGAGGAGGATTTGGGGGGAAATATCTAAAATGAAATAGGATAGACCGGGGTCAAACTATAATTTCAAATTTATTCAAAACATAGCTGTTAATTTCACTTTGAATAAGCCTCTATATATTAGGGATGGGAGGAACAAAGAAAAATTTTAATTAACAGGAAAGACAATGTGGAGATAAGATGTGTTCTAAAGAAATTTCACGCCCTAGCTCATCTGGCTCAGTCGACAGAGTGCGGGCCTATAGACTGAAGGATCCAAGTTCAATTCCAGTCAAGGGCACATTCCCCAGGTTGTGGGCTCAATCCCCAGTGGGGACTGTGCAGGAGGCAGTCAATCGGTGATTCTCTCTCATCATTGATGGTTCTATCTCTCTCTCCCTTCCTCTGTGAAATCAATAAAAAAATATTTAAAAAAAAAAGAAATTTCAATGTTGTCACCGATAAGGGTTTAATCTCCAACATCTATAGGGAACTCGTACAACTTAATAAAAGGAAGATAAACAATCCAATCAAAAAATGGGCAAAGGACCTAAGTAGACACTTTTCAAGAGGATATTCAGAAGCCAAGAGACATATGAAAACATGCTCAAAGTCACTAATCATCCGAGAGACGCAAATCAAAACAACGAGGTACCATCTCACACCTAATAATGGCTATCATTAACAAATCAACAAACGACAAGTGCTGGAGAGGATACAGAGAAAAGGGAACACTCGTGCACTGCTGGTGGGAATGCAGACTGGTGCAGCCACTGTGGAAGACAGTATGGCGTTTCATCAAAAAGTTAAAAATGGAATTCCCATTTGACCCAGTGATCCCACTTCTAGGAATATATCCCAAGAAACCAGAAACACCAATCAGAAAGGATATATGCATCCCTATGTTCATAGCAGCACAATTTACAATAGCTAAGATTTGGAAACAGCCTAAGTGCCCATCAGCAGATGAATGGATTAAAAAACTGTGGTACATCTACACAATGGAATACTATGCTGCTATAAAAAAAAAGGAATTCTTGCTGTAACCGGTTTGGCTCAGTGGATAGAGCATCAGCCTGCAGACCGAAAGGTCCCAGGTTCGATTCTGGTCAAGGGCATGTACCTTGGTTGTGGGCACATCCTCAGTAGGAGGTGTGCAGGAGGCAGCTGATCGATGTTTCTAACTATCTCTCTCCTTTCCTCTCTGTAAAAAAATCAATAAAATATATTTTTTAAAAAAAGAAAAAAATTAAAAAAGAAAAAAAATAGAAGGAATTCTTACCATTTGCAACAGCATGGATGGAACTGGAGAGCATTATGCTAAGTGAAATAAGCCAGTCAATGAAAGAAAAATACCTCACGATCTCACTCATTTTATGGATAATAAAGACCATTATAAACTGATGAACAAAAATAGATACAGAGGCAGAGCAGCATCGAACAGACTGTCAAACTACAGCGGGAAGGCCGGGGAGGGTGGTGAGGGGGCGGTAAGAGATTAACGGAAGGACTTGTATGCATGCACATAAACATAACCAATGGACACAAGACACTGGGGGGTAGGGGAGGCCGGGGGAAGGTCAAGGGGGAAAAAAAAGGAGACATATGTAATACTCTTTGTAATACTTTAAGCAATAAAAAAAAAATTTTAAAAAAAGAATTTTTATCCAAGAAAAAAAAAATTTCACAAATTGGTATATGGGGTGTGCTTGGTTGAAGGTGTCAATCCCAAGAAAGAATATACCTGCCAAGGACTCCTTGTGTTAATTGGGCTCAAATTCATAACCAGAGTGTAGCAGCCATTGTCTACAATGGTCCCTCACCCCCACGGCATGTCAGGGAAACCTCAGCTGGAGCTGCCAGCCACGTACTGTGTTCCTGCCATCTGAGTTGACCCTTATAATAGAGCTCCTGGAGCTATAATTCAACCAATGGGCTGAAGACCTACCTTATCCAATTGGAGCTGTGCAACTATGTCCTCATTTGCATATTAACTGACCAATGAGAACACAAGAAGTCTGTGGTTCATTTGTATGAAAACTGATCAATCAGAGACTAGAAGGCAGACACTCTTCTCTGTATAAGCCAGCAGACTGTGTTTCCCAGGTTTGCAAACAGCTGCAACCCTCGAGTTGTTTTACTGAATAAAATCTCTCCTGGACCGCACCCAAAATTGGGGACTTGGTGTTGAATTGTGGCAGCAACCTTTGGTTGACAAAAGACGGGAAAGAGAAGCAAAGAGCTGAAATTGGGTCCCTACTTCATGCAGTGCGGTGAGCATTTACAGAGAAACTACTCTGCACCAGGCATTCTGCTCCCTCCAGGAATCCTACCCATGACCTTGGCCACTCTTTGGGCCCTGCCCTATTTGGGTTTTACCAACTTTTGTCAATCTTCCTTTTCTTGCTTCCTCTGTCTATACCTTTGCTTTCCTCATATTCTAGCTGATTTCCACTGTGTCACTAGGAATGAATAATTAACAGGAGAGACAATGTGGTCTAGCTGAATGAGCAATGTTCTAGAATATTGGGTTTAAATACTCCAGAAAATATACATTATTAGGTGATTAATATGCTCTGGGAATTAAGCTGAGAACAGGACAAGGCCCCTACCTTCATGAAGCTAACATTCTAGTAAAGGAAGACATAAGATAAAAGATAATAATTTAGTGAAATCCAAAACTATGGGATTATAGAGTAGCTACAGGAAGCTTTCCTTATATCTGGCCTAAAAAAAACCATCAGATAAAGACTATATATATTTATGTAAAGATAGAAATATATTGTGGTAGGTGTGTATGCTTGTACTATAATCAGAGTTAGGTTTATTAACTTGCTGCAGTAAACTATGGAAAATTATAGGGAACTCGGGAGGGGCTAGCTTTTAGTAAGAGGGTGGGAGAGGGGCTTTTTCTAGGATTAGCTTGTCCTGAATAATTCTGATGAGAGGGGAAGCAGGGATCAACTCTGAGTGGATGCTGTCGTGAAGAGGGGGCAGTTTACTAAGTGGATGACTGACAAAGGTTCTTGTCAAAAGGTTACAAGAACAAGTGGGCTGGGTAAGTAATTGATAGGTAAGCATAACCCTTTAGAAGGGGGTGTTGGTCATTTTACAGTATGGTGTGGTCCTATGAGAAACACCGTTTTCTGCTGATCTTGCTGCTGCCTTATTTGTCTACTACGGTCTGAACTGTACTTTCTCAGACCTGGGATGATTTTCACTTCTCACGGTGGAGGAGTTTGGGGTTTACACATGACTGATGGGAAGGAGCCAGCCTTGCTCAGATCTGGGGTTAGCGGTTTCTGGGTTCAAGGAACAGCAAAGACCTTGAGGCAGGGACCTGAGGCAGGAACACACTTGGCTCTTGGAGAGGTAGGAGGAGGGCCAGTGTGGCAGGTGTGGTGGTGCCGGGATGCGACCAGAGGATGACTGACTGCAGCTGGACTTGCTGATGGTTTTACTGGGTTCTCTAAGGTCCAGCTCTAACAGTGCAAAGAACACTAGGCTGAGTCAAAGGTATGTAGGTGCTCTAGCCCTCACTCTTCCACTGACGAGTGTGTGATCTTAGGAAGCTTCCTTTCTAAAGGACTTTATTGAGATATAATTCACATATCATGCAATACATACAATTCACTTGTTTAAAGTGTGCATTGGGGCCCTGGCCGGTTTGGCTCAGTGGATAGAGCGTCGGCCTGCGGACTGAAGGGTCCCCGGTTCGATTCCGGCCAGGGGCATGTACCTTGGCTGCAGGCACACCCCCAGTGAGGGGTGTGCAGGAAGCAGCTGATTGATGTTTCTCTCCCATGGATGTTTCTAACTCTCTATCCCTCTCCCTTCCTCTGTGTAAAAAATCAATAAAATAAATTTTAAAAATAAAAATAAATAAAGTGTGCAGTGGGTTTTAGTATATTCAGTTGTGCAACCGCCACCAGTTTTACATGTTAGTCACTCCAAAAAGAAGCCCCATGCCATTTAGCAGTCACTCCCTGTTTCCCACAACCTTCCCAACCCTTCCCCACCTCACTTCCCAGCACACCCCTCATCCTTCCCGCCAGCCCTAAGCAACCACCATTCTACTTTCTGTTTATATGGATTTGGGGGCAAATTTCTTAATCTCTCTGTGCCACGGTTTTCTCTTATACAAAATGGAGACAACAGTCCATGACAGCCCTAGGGTAGCTGAGAGGATAAAGCGAAAACTGAGGGCCACGGCACGGTTCTGCGAAGAGGAGGACATAGGGCTCCTGGGTTCAGGCAGTGCTAAACGCGACCAATTTTAATCCCACGCCCCTCGGGACCACGCCTCTACGTCTGTCTCCAAGGCAACGTCAAACACTTTCCTCTCCTAGGCACTCCTTTCAGGGGCCCAGACCAGATTTCCCCCGCTGTTCTCTTCCTCACCTGAAGGCTCCGAGCGCCGCCCGAGGCTCCCGCACGCCTCCCCACGGTCATCTTCTCAGTGGGGCAGAGACAGAGCGTCCGCGACACCAGCGGTGACTGCGGTGGCGGCGCTACCTACGCGAGCCAAGTCCCGCCCCTTTCTAGACCTGTGCTCTGATTGGCTCCCAGGAGGATGCTTGAACCAGTCCCCTACCAGGGAGCTTCCAATCCATCCCGCCCAACGAGGCAAGGATTGTTCTCCGATTGGCTATTCCCTTTCACGTCCTATTTCCGGTTCTGAGGCCGGGAGGCTAAGGCGGCAAGTGATTGGAGGGCTCTGCTCTGGAAGTGCTACCGAAGGCGGGCCTAGCGGGGTGCCGAGGAGGGAGCGGGTCTGCACCATGGCGGCTCTGTTGGCTGGGAGCCCGGTCGGGGCTGCACGTGCGGCTGCCCGCAGAGGCCCGCTAGTCTCCTGTCGAAGGTGGGCCGGTGCCGCGGCAGACACCGTGTACGACGTGGTGGTGTCAGGTGGAGGCCTCGTGGGCGCCGCCATGGCCTGTGCCTTGGGTAAGCGCATCTCCAAGGCCAGCCGTGTGGGGGAGAGGGGCCGTGGAGCGGTGGGAACCCTGGGAGTTCGGACACTGTTTTCCCAAAGTCTGAGCGTTGCGGATCTTGTGGCCCCTTCCCTCCCCCAGAGGATCCCCAGGGCCCCAGGGCAAGCGTTTGGTTCTTCGGGTGCCGAAGGGTCAAAAGTGGGAGGTACCTTAGGAGTCCTTCCAACCTAAAGGGAAATACACTGAGTGGCCAGATTATTATGACCACCCCATCAGTACAATGAAGTGAATTAGTTATGCAAGTAATAATAATAAAACCTTGAGAGTATTTGCTTAGGGAGTTTTCAGTATTCAGTATTTTTGGAAGTACTGATGGGGTGGTCATAATAATCTGGCCACTCAGTCAGTGTAGACCTACCTGCTCAGGGTTATTTAGCTATGGGCAAAACTGGAAGCAGTCAGGCATTGTTGCATTGGGCTATGTGTTTTCCCCCTCCACCTCCCTCTCCTCCTCTTTCTTTTCTTTCCTCTTTCTGTGTGTGTGTGTGTGTGTGTGTGTGTGTGTGTGTGTGTGTGTTTTAACAGCTTCATTGAAATATAATTTGCATACCATAAATTTCACCCATTTACCACTATTTTATTTATTGACGGATTTGAGAGAGAGAGAGAAACATGGATTTGTTGTCCCACTTATTTTTGCATTCATTGGTTGATTGTTTGGATGGAACCGCAACCTTGGTGAATGGGACACTGTAACACACTGAGCTACGGGGCCAGAGTTAAAGTCCACCCATTTGAAGCATACAATTTAATGTGCGTGTTTTTTTGTGTACTCACACAACTGTGCAGCCATCACGACACATTTTGGAACATGTTTATTACCTCCAAAAGAAATCTGAACTCATTGGCAGCCACTGCCCATTTCTCCCCAATCTTAGCTCTAGGCCAGTGATTTTCAATGGCTTTCATCTCATGGCACACATAAACTAATTACTGAAATTACAAAACATGTATTTTTTGCCGATCTGACAAAAAATAGGTATAAATAGTTATAATTTTGATTCATTCACACTAATGGCTATTGTGTTGGCAATTGCCATTTTTGAATTTGACAAGGGAAAGAGGCCAGTGCCCCTGACTAGTCAGGGATTGCATGTTTTAAAAATTCCTGCAGCACCACTGGTTGCAAATCACTGCGCTAGGCAACCACTCATGTATTTTCCTGTCTGTAGATTTGCTTTCACTGGACATTTCCATCTACATGAAATCTACTTAATGTTCTCAAGGTTCATCGGCTGTATCATGTGCCAATACTTCACTCATTTTATGGCTGAGTAATATTCCATTGTGTGGATATAATACGTTTTGTTCATTCATTCATTAAGTGGTGGATGATTTTGTGTATACACTTTTGTGTAAACATATTTTTGGTTATCTTAAATAGATCCCTAGGAGTGGAATTGCTGAGTCATATGGTAATTCAGCCAAACAGTGTTACAAACTGGTTGCACCATTTTACATTCCTACCAGCAATATAGGAGTGGTCCAATTTTTCTACATCCTGGATACTTGTTAATGTTTTTTTTGTTTTTAGTCTTTCCATTGGGTGTGAAGTGGTATCTCCTGGTTTTGAGTTGTATCCCCATAAAGACTAATGCTCCATAAAGCATCTTTCATATGCTTATTGGTCATTTGTATATCTTTTGGGGAAATGCCTGTTACAGTTTTTGCCCATTTGAACTATTTGTCTTTATTTTTGAGTTGTAAGATTTTTTCATGAATTCTCAGTACACATCCCTTGTCAGATAAATGATTTGCAAATATTTTCTCCCATATTGTGGGTTGTCTTTTCACTTTCTTGATGGTGTCCTTTGAAGCCCAAAAGTTTTTTACTTTTTATTTTTTGTTCCTTACCTGAGGATATTTTTTCCATTGATTTTTAGAGAGAGTGGAAGGGAGAGGGAAAGACAGAGAGAGAAACATCAATGTGAGAGAGACATTGATTGGTTGCCTCCTGCACACAGACCGACTGGGAGTGAGGATCCAGCCTGCAATCCAGGTATATGCCCTTGACTGGAATTGAACCCCCAACCCTCAGTCCACAGGCTGACGCTCTAACCACTGAACCAAACCGGCTAGCGTCAAAAGTTTTTAATTTTGATGAAATTGAACTTACCAGTCTTTCACCACTTAGGTGTTCGGTGTCATAGTTAAGAAATCGTTATTTAACCCAAAGTCATGAAGATTCACTCCTATGCTTTCTTTTGAGAGTTTTATAGTTTTAGCTCTTACATTTAAGCCTATCATCTACTTTGAGTTAAACTTTGTGTATAAGGTGAGGTAAGAACTTTGCTTTCATATTTATAGTTTTGGCTGCTTCACTACCCTGTGAGGTAGATATTACTTTCATATCTTATATGAGAAAAGTTGCCTGGCAAAGGTTAAGTAAGGACCAGAGTCTCATAACCAGGCACTAGCAGAATCTGAATTCAAACCCAGGCCACCAAACTCAGGAAAGTTTGCTTTTAACAACTGTACAGTGACTTTCAGAAATTAGGTTTGATTTTTCTGGCCTCACAAAGATCACTAATAGTGTTTGTTGCCTTGAGAATTAGAGTGTGGTTCCTCTTCTAGGAAACTGGTGGGAAACAATGCTGTGTATAAGCTGATGGGCTGAGTCTCAAAGTAATTATAGAAAACATAGTTATCAATTATTAAGCACTTGCTATGGATAGGCATATTTTAAAGTAGTCTACATACATTTTTATTTAATCTTCATAATAATCTTGATTGTGCAGGTAAGGAAGTTAAAGCTCAAGAAAACTTAAGTAATTTGCACTCAAAAGCCAGTAATTAAGAAAAGCAAAGGTTTTTGTGTATATACCCTTTCTCCCTGACAGCTATTTTGGTTGTACCTATTGATAAATGGGTTAAAATAGTGGTTCTCAGGTGCATTTAAAAATCATCTGGGTTGTTTTGTTTTGTTTTGGTTTTGGGTTTTGAAAAACTAAGACAGGCACATAAATAAAATTCAAAAGGAATTTTGAAATACAAAGAAAAAGCCTAAGCAACCGTTTGACCGTTTAACCGGTTGCTATGACATGCACTTATCACCAGGGGGCAGACGCTCAATGCAGGAGCTGCCCGCTGGTGGTCAATGCGCTCCCACAGCGGGAGCGCCGCTCAGCTGACCGAGGGGTGCCAGTTGCAGGGCTCACGGCTGGCCGCCACAGCCTGGAGACCGCAGCGGAGTGGCAGTGAGCCTACTGAGGGGTGGCAGCAGGCACAGTGGTGCAGGGATGAGCAGGAGCCGCAGGCAGCGTTGGCCTGCCGGTTTAGGCCCAATCCCCGCAGGCCATGCCGAGGGACCCCCCTCCTCCCCCACAAGTCCGTACACGAGCCTCTAGTAAGACTTCATTTTTTATTGTTAGCCACCCAGTTCTCTTCACGGACAATCACTGTTGCCCGTTTGTGGGCGATACTTTAGAAATGAGGGTTCACAGTTCTACCCCCAGTAACTGATTCAGTTTGCCCAGGTGAGGCCCTTTATTAACATGTGTCCCTGGGGATGGATGCAGGTCTGAGGACCACACTTTGAGAATGAGAAACACAGGGAAGTGACGAACTGTCTTGTAATAACTTTACCTCTTAACTTTTGTGCAGTGTTATACACCTTTCATAGGCAGGTGTAGTGGGGGTGTTTTCTCCTGTTGAGTCAAGTGAACTACCTGCTTGGCATTTTGTGTGTGCTGATGTCTCCCCGGATCGTCATGGCAGGTATCCCAAAGAAAATGCCTTGTCAGTAGTTGGTATCCTGACTGACCTTACTTTATAGTTCCACACCCATTTGATTTTAGATAGATGGCTCTTCATCTTGTCGGATCAGTCAGCTTATGTTTTCCTTGATTTTTCTTCAAACTCAAATTTCTGTTCTAGGCTTGAAATATCTGTATTTCCCTTTTACATTGTTATTTGTAAACTTGTAAATTCTCTAATATGTTTTTGACACACGAGTTTTCTAAAATGTTACATTAAATAGCTAAAAAATAAAGTATTAAACTTGGCTATATCTTATAATGTGTTTGGAAATCTAATTCTTTTCCTGTTAGTTTCCTGGTCTCTTGTTTAACAAAAATCTCTGTGAAGACATTGTCTACTTTATGGATTGAGGAGATAACAGCATTTGCTGCTGGGGCTATTAATATAAGGGGGGGAAAATTCCTGTCCCCTAGGAGTTTAGAATTTAGCAAAGGAGAAAGATTTGTAAATAACTGATCAAAGGAGGAATGAGATGAAGCTCTCCTAGAGGAACGGGGTGGGGGGTGGTGGTTGGGCAATTCTATCACATATTTTTCTCCTTTATTGGCAGCAGCAACTCACTGCATGTTTTTGCCTTGTGTCTTTTTCTGAGACACTGGAGGGACTGACTGTAATGTGCTACAGACACCCAGTGATGGAATCCCCAAGTCCCCCGCCCCCCCTTTTTATTTTAAATAATTTTTTATTGGTTTCAGAGAGGAAGGGAGACGGAGAGAGAGGTAGAAACATCAATGATGAGAGAGATTCATTGATTGGTTGCCTCCTGTACACCCCACATTGTGGATGGAGCCTGCAACCTGGGCATGTGCCCTAACCGGCAATCAAACCCTAACCTGGTTCATAGGTCGACGCTCGACCACTGAGCCACGCCAGCTGGGCCCAAGTTCCCTTTTTACTTCCTCTGCAATGTTTTAGGATCAGATTTGCAGGCACAACTGATGCATTTTTGGCTCCCTTTTACAGACTAATTCTTTATCCTTGAGTTAATCTTGACGCCACAATGAATTTTGTTTATTAACTACATTTTTTCTGTTGAACAGGATTTGTAATTTTCAGTGATGTTATTCTTTGAGGATTAGAAATATCTGGTGTCTAAATACTACCTTATGGCAGTTGGCAGGGTGGCTCACATGGCTGAAATGGTGGTATGTGTTATTGCTTAGGACTCTGCATGGTGTTTCCTTTTTGTGTGCTTTGTAAGAAATTTGTACCTAAGGGTTCAGGAATTAATTGTTGCTTCTCTTGGCAATGAAAAAATAAATTCTGATTTTCCTAAAATGATATAAAATTTTGCCTGTTTTTTTGTGTGTGTGTTTTTTGTTTGTTTGTTTGTTTTAGGATATGATATTCACTTTCATGATAAGAAAATCCTGTTGCTAGAAGCAGGTCCAAAGAAAGTATTGGAGAAATTGCCAGAAACTTACAGCAACAGGGTCAGCTCCATTTCCCCTGGCTCTGCAACCCTTCTCAGCAGTGAGTAGAACATCCTCTCTCATAGAACCAATCTCCTGTCTCTCTCGGCTCCCCGAGCACCTGGGCGGAGGGAGCTCGCTGAGGCGGGTGGGAGAGAGAGGTGTGGTTGGAGTCTGGCGGGTAGTTGAAGATGCGGACCTCTGAAATCGTTAATGTGCCAATTCCCAGTCTGAGGAAGACGTCCTTGGGACATGTGGGTCCATCGCATAGACTTCATTTGTGATGTGGGGTCATTATAAATGAGTGGAACTAAAACCATATGAACTAATTATGAGCATTCACTTCCAGTAGCCCCACCCTCTTCATTCCCAGAGTCCGCCCTGTAGGAAGCTAGGGAGCCTGTGTAATAAATGCTTTTGGGGTGAAGATGGATGTGTGCAAACAGGACCAGCTGTCAGCAAATTGTCTTTAGGTCTCTGCCAAATGTTATTCCCTCGGACTATCCTGTCTGGAACCACCTTATCTAAAATAGACTCTCGTATCACTCTCTAGCCCAGTCGTGGGCAAACTACGGCCCACGGGCCGGATCTGGCCCGTTTGAAATGAATAAAACTAAAAAAAAAAAAAGACCGTACCCTTTTATGTAATGATGTTTACTTTGAATTTATATTAGTTCACACAAACACTCCATCCATGCTTTTGTTCCGGCCCTCCGGTCCAGTTTAAGAACCCATTGTGGCCCTCGAGTCAAAAAGTTAGCCCACCCCTGCTCTAGCCCCTTCTACTGCTTTATTTTTCTTCATAACACTACCACCTGACATTATATTACGTATTTGTTTTTTACTACAAATAATACATTAGAATGTTAGCTACAGAAAGGTGGGGACTTTGTCCATTCAGTTTCCACTTTTTGCTCAGTACCTAGAAATGTATTTGTCACATTTTAGGTGCTCTGTAAATATTTCCTCAATGAGTGAATCTCTTCAGTGCCCTGGGGATCAACAAAAAGTAGTCTTTATTCAGAGAGTTTGTAACTTCAGTAGGATGGCAAAGAAAAAGGAACAGTATGGCTTAGATTTCCTTACTCGTTTCCCTTACTTTACAATGTGATTTGACCTGTTGATCATGAAAGCTGGGTCTTTTTCATACTGTGTAATCTGAGCTGAGGAACAGAGTAGCGTAGCTCCTGCCATCAAACAGGACAGAAGGGGAGAGTATTTCTCTATTATGGAGAACACTGAGAACAACCTCTAACAACAAGACGGAGGGACACAGGGGAGCCCAGGAAGGATGCTCTGCTCTCTACATAGATCCTTTCTTTTGTAGGTTTTGGTGCCTGGGACCACATCTGCAACATGAGATACAGAGCCTTTCGGCGAATGCAGGTGCTTCCACATTCTCCAGGTTTTCTGAGAACGTGGCAAGAATCAGTGTCCACACTCCGTCTAAGAAAGTGGGGCAAAGCATTCCCAAGAGAATTTTCTTCTCACCTTATGTCCTGCCAGAGGGATTGACAGTTTGTGATCATTCTGCTCTGTCACTTGGGAAAGCAGTGATGTTTCCTGTTCCTTGGGTTGTCATACAGACGTTCCCTTTGTGTTGCCAGGTGTGGGACGCCTGCTCAGAGGCCCTGATCATGTTCGACAAGGATAACCTGGATGACATGGGCTATATAGTGGAGAATGACGTCATCATGCATGCCCTCACGAAGCAGCTGGAGGCCGTGTCAGGTGAGGCCCCACCTCTCCATCTCCCTTTCATTCTCTGGAAGGTGAACTCTTTAGAATTACTCTGGGCTCACTGGAAGAAAGGATCCCTTTTACAAATACTGAATGTGCACCATAAACAAACATTCTGATACTTAGGGTTTTTCTTTTACAGCTTTATCCAGGTATAATTTACATACCAGAAAATTTACCCATTTTAAGTGTACAATTCAATGATTTTTTTATTTATAGAGTTATGCCACCATCATCACATGACTTTAGAATATTTCCATTACCTCAGAGGAAACCTGGAGCTCATTCATAATATTCCCCAATCCAACCCCAGCCCCTGGCACCACTACTCTACTTTCTGTCTTTTGGGATTTGCCTGTTCTGGACATTTCATAGAGTTAGACTCATAAAACATGTATTCTTTGGTGTCTGACTTCTCCTATTGAATGTATTTTTGAGATGTATTCATGTTGTAACATGTCAGTACTTTATTCTTTTTTATTGCCAG
This sequence comes from Myotis daubentonii, assembly GCF_963259705.1. Classification (NCBI taxonomy): domain Eukaryota; kingdom Metazoa; phylum Chordata; class Mammalia; order Chiroptera; family Vespertilionidae; genus Myotis; species Myotis daubentonii. The sequence continues at coordinate 22,706,570 of NC_081840.1, read as the reverse complement.
TTGTATTCCCTTGTATGTGCCCTGACCAGGGATCAAACCCATAAACTTGGCATATTGGGAGGATGCTCTAACCAACTGAGCTACTCGGCCAGGGCTCCTACCCCTTTTTAAAATATATATATATAGCTATCCCAGTGACTATGGAATGGTATCTCATTATAGTTTGGATCGTATTTCCCTGATGACTAATAATGTTGAGTGTCTTTTCATGTGCTTTTTGGTCATTTGTTTGTCTTTGGAGAAAGGTGTATTCAGAATCTTTTGCCCATTTAAAAACTGGATTATTTGTCTTTTTGTGAGTTATAGGAGTTCTTTTTTAATTTAAAAAAAATTGATTTCAGAGAGGAAGAGAGAGCTAAAAACATCAGTGATGAGAGAGAATCATTGATCGGCTGCCTCCTGTATACTCCCAACTGGGGATTGAGCGCGCAACCCTGGCATGAGCCCTGATCAGGAATCGAACCGTGACCTCTTGGTTCATAGGTCGACTCTCAACCCGAGCTATATCGGCCAGGCCAGAGTTCTTTATGTATTCTGGATATAAATTCCTTATTCAATATATGATTTGCAAGTATTTCGGGGTTGTTCTAAAGAGAAAAAATTGGAAGCAACCTGAAATGCTTTTGGTATGGGTAGTAGTTCACCCATGTAATGAGCTTCTGTGCATCTTTTAAAGATAATTTAGACCTAATATTTAGTAACTTAGAAATATGTCCCACAGTCTATTGGTGAAAAATATTGCATGTCACATGATCCCACTTGTGTGTGTGAGGGTGTGCACGCCACATAAACATGTATGGAAATTGTTTGGTAAGCTCTATGGCAAAGCCTTAACTGTAGTTGTCTCAGGGCATGACTGAGGGTGGTTCCCCCCACCCCCCTTTTAAACTTTTCTTTTGTTCAGACTTTTACAGTGAGCATATCATTTTTATGGTCAGAGAAGTAAAATGATTTCCAGGGGGAAGAAAAATGTTCTGAAATCTAGAAGTTTGAGCCCGTGGTATTTCCATGCTGTTTACTCTGAAAGCACACATGGGCTCATTAAGCGTAGAGTGAACTGGAAGAGCAGGAGGGGAAGAGTGCCTGCTGTAGGCTGGCAATTCACTGAGAGAGTGATTTTTTACACTGACTCATCCCTGTGGTTTTGTTGTTTATCAGCTCTCAGACAATAGCACCAGTCACATGAGGATATTTTAGATCTTTTCTTGTTTAGGAGTAAAGGACAAGAGACAGCTGTCCTGGGACCTTGCTTTAGGTTTAGTTATGGCTTTTCTTCAAGCCTGTGTGGGCCATCTTCCTAATGTTTTGTGTTTTCTCTTCTGACCTCCCTAGACCGAGTGACTGTTCTCTACCGGAGCAAAGCAGTCGGCTATACCTGGCCTTCTCCCATTTCCATGGCAGACTCCAGCCCTTGGGTTCATATTACCCTAGGTGATGGCAGCACCCTCCAGACCAAATTGTTGGTAGTTAAAGATTCTTATTTTGCCAGGGGTCTTGCATAGCCACATTGTAGCCTCAATCCTAGGGCCTCTAGTTTTCCATCTAAGCAACAGTTGATGTTAATTTTAGGCTAAGCTCTTGGTTATAAGGTCCAGTACCCAGTAAGCCAGCTCCAGTTAAGATGGTCTTGTTGTAAATCCTGTACAGGACCAAATCTCCTGGACCATCTTAGGTCATGAAATAAGGACAGCTGGCCTCACAGGGACAGGAACCAGAGTATCAGAAATTGAGGCTGTTCTTTCCCTCCCAGGAGCCCTGTAAGTCATCTCCTTGTGTCTTATATTTTTCCTCTCTCTGCTCATCAGCTTTCCCTTTTCCATGGCAGCCCTCCCTCACCTTACATCAGGACTGTTCAGCTCTGGTGCCTGCGTATTGCTTTCTAGTCTAAATAGCAAGGGAATTTGGCTGGGTTTAACCTGTGGCTGGCACCTCGTGGGTCAGATGTCCAGCTTTGGTCTGACCCCAGCTGAGGCCGGGGTCACATATGAAGAGCCGCCCCTTTAGAGCTGTGAGTGAGGCAGGCATGATAAAAAGTTGTCTGCCATAGATGGGCTTGCCAGCAGTTAGAACTAGAGAAATCTTTAGGAGGCAGAGACAAACTTCTGGAGCAGTTTCATTTACTCAAAGATTATAAGACTTAGCAGGCTCTTGTCTCTGTGCAGATTGGTGCAGATGGTCACAACTCAGGAGTACGGCAAGCTGCTGGAATCCAGAATGTCAGCTGGGACTACGACCAATCTGCTGTTGTGGCTACTCTGCATTTGTCGGAGGTAAGAGCCTGAGCCCAGCCCTGGCCAGTATGGTTCAGTTGGTTGGGACATTGTCCTGTATACCGAAAAAGGGCAGGTTCGATTCCAGTCAGGGTGCATGCCTAGGTTGCGGGTTTGATCCCTAGTTGGGGCACATAAAAGAGGCAACCGATTGATGTTTCTTTCTCACATGGATGTTTCCCTGTCCCTTTCTCTCTCCCTTCTTCTCCCTCTAAAATCAATAAACATATCCCCAGGTGAGGATTTAAAAAAGAAAATAAGACGCTGAGCCCACCATCTGGGGGCCCTGCTGGTGTTTGATATGTGTGCTTCTCACAACCGGCCTCCTTTCTATTGCAGGTCACAGAAAACAATGTAGCTTGGCAGAGGTTTCTTCCCTCCGGGCCCATCGCTCTGCTCCCGGTAAGACGTCTGTCTGGCTAGTCTGCTTACACACATCCAGCCTCCCTTTTAGGACTTCATTTTCTCTCAGCCATTTTCAGGTTCCAAGTGAAGTATCTCCCGGCTAGCTCCGTTTCTCCTTCATGCCTTTATGCTTGATAGTGCCCAAGAACAGAAGTTTCAGCTCTCAGTATTGATGGTGTTCTTTTGAGACAGCTCTCAGACACCTTGAGTTCCTTGGTCTGGTCCACATCCCATGAGCATGCAGCAGAGCTGGTCAGCATGGACGAGGAGAACTTTGTGGATGCCATTAACTCCGCCTTTGTGAGTATCAGCTTGTCTGCCTGATGAGGTGTTGCAGGGGTAGATACAGAAAGGCAGTTTGAGTAGGAAAAAGTAACCAACCAGCTGCCCTTTTATCACTGAAAGGCTTGGTCTGGATGACGTGGAGGAGGGCATTCAGGGGAATCTAAACAATAGGAATCAGTAACTTGTGTGCCCTTTTGAGGGTCATGGGCTGCTGTTATGCTGATTGAACAGCTGCCTGGGTGGAAGTTAGCACTGGCCTCTTTTGAAGCTGTAATTCTTAGGTAATCTTGAGCAGCTCTACTGGGTCCCAGGTACCTGAACCTTTGAAGCCTAATTCATCGGAATGTTTTGGAGAGGGGTTAATCACATTTCAGTGGGGGTCTTAGACCAGAGGTGGGGATTGTCCGGCCCATGGGCCATGTAAGGCCCGCAAAATCATTTGGTCTGGCCCTGCCAAGGCATTAGGGGTGAGTTAGTTAATGTTTGACCAAACATAGCAGGCTAATTTCTAAGGTGATAATTTTGTATGGTCCTTAAATGACGTTATAAATATCCAAATGGCCCCTGGCAGAAAAAGGGTTCCCCACCCTTGCTTTAGACAGACATAGGTTCAATACTGGTACTGAAAAATGGAAATACTATCACCAACCTTTGAGAGGTTAATAATAATAAAAGTCTAAAGACTTAAGATGAGAGACTTTATGTAAAATGCTTGCAGCATACCTCATACATTATAGATGCTCGAATAGTAATGATTCTGGAGTAATATGGCTTTTAGATAATATGGCACATTATTTCTGAAGTTTAAATGCTACATTTATCTAAATTCACTAATATGATAATTGGTAACATTTATCGAGCGCTTACTATGTGCCAGGTACAGGGGAAGAGTTTTACCTGCATGTATTTATTTAAATCAGTGGCTCTCTGAGGTAGGTACTGTTAACATGCTCATTTAGAGATATGTAACTTGCCCAAGATTCTACCTCTTGTGCAAAGCTGGGTTCTGAAATGAGGCTCTCCCTCAAGTCTATGGTTTTAACTACCAAACTCCACTACCTCACTAATAATTCACACCAAAGAACTTAAGTTTCACTGCACTATGGTAGTAACAGTAAAAGGAACTAAACATACTGAAGTGGCTTCCAAGATAACTGCTACCCACCCTGGGCCACTTAGCATATACTAGTATTCCTGGCACAGGCCTCTGTAGGACATTCATTTAGCAACTAGAGGCCTGGTGCACAAAATTCATGCACTTGGGGGGGTTATGGTGGGGGAGGGTCCCTCAGCCCGGCCTGCACCCTCTTGCAGTCCAGAACCCCACACTCCTTATCGCCCACCTGCTCGCTGCTCCTTACCTCGCTCGCCAGCTGTGAGCCCGGCTTCTGGCTGAGCAGCGCTCCCCGTGTGGAAGCACACTGACCACCAGGGGGCAGCTCCTGCGTTGAGCATCTGCCCCCTGGTGGTCAGTGCACATGATAGTGACCGGTCGTTCTGGTCATTCCACTTAGGCTTTTATTATATAGATAATTACAAGTGCCTTCTACATAAAAGGGTCTGGTGATAGACCAGTCCCTGCTTTTAGGGCAGCTCATAGTCAAGTGAGGAGAAAGGTACATAAATGACAATTTCAGAACAGTGGTAGAATATGCATGGGATGCTATGGGAACAAAGGTGAGCACACACAGGCGAGTTTGGAAGGTTTATAAAAAGAGCTGACAGCCTCGGGTGCTCTGAGGTGAGATCCTGGTGAAGTCCAAGTGGGAGGACATTCTAAGCAGAGGGCGTGTCAGAGGCAAGAGGATGAGCTACATTGTGGCTGGTGCAGGTGATTGAGGTTGGGGCTTAGCGATTTGGCTTGATCCTACAACCTGGAATCTGTGTTTTGCCTTTATTGGAGGGACTTGTCACTTGGGGGGTCTAGATTGTTTTAGGCATGTTAGGTACCATTGTCCTTGGCTTTGGTTATAAAAAGAGTTTCCTTGTTTAATTTTTAATTCCCTGCTAGTCACTGATGAAATTTCACTTTTGTTTTGTGGCGGATGCTACTCAGTGGAGTGACGCTAACCACACAGACTTCGTTGACTCGGCCAGCACCATGCTGCACTACGCCGTTGCCTTTCTGAAGCCCACTAAGGTCTCAGCTCGCCAGCTGCCGCCAAGCGTAGCCAAGGTGGACGCCAAAAGCCGCGTACTGTTTCCTCTTGGGTTGGGACATGCTGCTGAGTACGTCCGGCCTCGGCTGGCGCTCATCGGGTAAGATGATGGCAGAGCAGAGCTATTCCCTTCTCACTCTGCTGCTGGAGGCCACACCTAAACTCTGCTTCATTCTCAGGGATGCAGCCCACAGAGTCCATCCACTGGCAGGACAAGGTGTCAACATGGGCTTTGGGGATATCTCCAGCTTGGTCCATCACCTTAGAACTGCAGCCTTCGATGGGAAAGACTTGGGTAAGGATTCCGGTACTTTAAAGAAGTATCCAGGGGTCATGTAGTTAGAGAAAATCAGGACCCCTGAATGCCCCTCAGTAGCTAGATGTGGTGGACATAAGTGTGTGCGCTTTTCTTGGAAAGAAAACTTCACTATGGGATTAGGGTGTAACTTTCCTTTTTTCCTCCAGGCTCCATGAGCCACCTCACAGGTTATGAGACAGACCGACAACGTCACAACACTGCTCTTCTGGCTGCTACTGACCTGCTGAAAAGGCTCTATTCCACCAGTGCTACCCCTCTTGTGCTGCTCAGGACGTGGGGCTTGCAGGCCACAAATGCAGTATCTCCACTCAAAGTAAGAGGTCGCTCATGGCTCTCAGAGTCTTGGTCACTGAGGAATGACTTTGCCAATGACTTAAATTTGAATTAATTTTCTTGGCTGTAAAATTATCCTTCTTATCTTCTCCAATAATGAGCAAAAAAGACCTTGCTGGGCTTGTTGGTTGCTAGGGCCTATCTAAGCAGTAATTTTATACAGGATAAGGAAGGGCTTAAAATAGCAAGTAGGGGCTTTCAAAGATAAAGATGCTTCAACTCCTTTTGCTGCTTGGTCAGCTTTTTCTACTGAGAAACATCCATTGAAAGGCACTTTGGAGGGACTCTTGTGAAGAGCATCTATCTGGGACTTTTGCTGAGTTTTTGCTTTATTCACTTTGGATACTTGAAAGTATTTTCTTCACCCGCCCTCACAATGTCAGGATATCACTCACTTTGTTTCATTTCTCTTTAGGAACAGATTATGGCCTTTGCAAGCAAATGAATGCTCCTCTTCTGCAGGTTATATTGAAGAAAAAGAAACATCTTTTCCCAAGGCCATCATACAGTTTCAAGATTTAATTTAATAAACTGACTTTATATTAGCATTCTCTAGTTTCTTTTTCTCCTTTATTTAAGGGGTCTGTGGAACCCAAATGAGTGATAATTTGCTGTGGGGAGGGGTATATAAACCAAGCCAAGAAAAACCCCAAAGAAAGACTATTAGGATTTTTTTGAAAATAACTTTTTATTACTAAAACAACTTAAGGTGCTATCTCATTCATTTTCACTTGTTAACAATCCTTTCTAAAGAGAAGATCTATAGTTTTTTTTAAATACTGGTCATAAATCTATACAATTATCTTTTGATAAAGAAGAATTAGAAATATTCAATTGATGAATTTTTGTTAGAATTACTGTTTTAAAATTAAAAAATAAATTGCTTTAACCTTTGTTGTAGGTGCACTGGACTTTCTAAAAAGAAAACCAAATCTGTTGCTCATTGTTACTTCCTTATCACAGCACCGGATTTCACTTTTACTTACGGTTCCTCTCTGGGACACCACTGTCAGTTCAGTGACAAAACAATAAATAGTTTCATTGCACAGGTGTGAGAACTTCAGGAGCCAGGTCAAAGGGAAATCTGATTAGCAGCAGAATTTGTCGTATTTGGTTGCGCACTGGTGGCTGATGGGTGTAGGGGTGCTGTGGGTGTTTGAAGAGCTCACTTCGCAGAACCAGAGATGCCTCTTGAAGAGATTTGGGGGTCCATTAGATTTGTATACTGTAGAGAAAATTTTGTCCAAAAGTCTGATTTGTTGATGAAATGAGAAGAAACAGTCTGCTTTTGAACCAAGCTAAACTATTCTGTTTAGTTTAGCTTAGTTACTGAAGGAATGAGAAAGATGTTTCTACAGGGGAGCTTTTCAGGCAAATGCAGAAAATTTATAAGATACTAAGAGTAAAAAGTGATAGTGTCACAAATGTTCCTGGAATCTCTGGAAAGATGTGCCCAGAATGAAAGATGGCAACTACTGTGAAAGTTGTATGACTACTAGCAGAGTCCAGAAAGGTCACCACTGAATGGGGGGGGGGGGGGGTCATCTTTCACAAAAATTGGGAAGGTAGCCCAGGAAAGAACATGGACTCTCCTAAAGTATGCAAATAAAGTCAGGCAAAATAGGAAGAATTTTAAGGCACATCTTACAAGGCCCTCCGTTACCACAGAGGATGTTCTTCATATGATGATGGTGAACACACAACAACTATGTGCCAGGCCAGGTCCTAAGTATTTGAAATATATAAACACATTTATAGAAAAGAAACTTAACCAGCAATATTAGCCACTACAGGATTCCTCAATAAGAGGCCCAAAAGGTACACTAAGGGGCAAAAGGACATTATAGACAAGTCATTTTTTCTAAGAAATAAAAATTCTTATTCCATATTGCTCCTAACATGGATAAACTGGTTAATTCTCTCCATATGTTCTAGTCAAGATTATCAGAATTTAGGTAAACACATTGCTGGAGTTAATGCATCTATCCAAGAGTTCTAGAGGTACTTGGGATGACCAAAGGAGTCTGAACAGCCTCTGTCCATAAGAAAATCTTCACAGACAAGCTATGACAAAGACCAGGGAATCTTGCCTCTCTCAACCGTCAAACTGGTGGAGTCTTTAGTGAACACAGCTTACCTCTTGGGGAAAACACTTGGTTTCTACTAGAGAAACTGGTCTCTCCCTAATCACGTGGAACAACATTTAGTGTATGACTGGTTCTAGCACTCAACCTGTGTGACAAAAATGGTAAGGGGTCCAGAAGCCAAGTGTTCTATTAAAGGAGAGACCACAAAGGACTCGGGAGGAATTTTCTTCAGGAGATGGAAAGGCTGTGAAAGGAGCGATTAGAGAAGACCACTGAGGAGAGATTGCAGCGCCACACTGAAGTGATGTTTAACATCAGTGCTGTCCCAAACGCAATGAGCTGTCTCAAAACATGCTAACCAGAAGCTAAGTACAGCTACTTAGAAATGTTAAGGGGATTCTGCAACAGTTAAAAGGCGGATTCTATCTTTGGGCTGTTCCCAACTCTAAAGATTGTATGACGTATTAGCATTCTTTTGAGGAAGACAATAGGTATCAAGGTGACCTTGGTATAAAAGTCAGTGTGAAAAAAGAAAATAAAGTCAGTATGAAGAATCTGAAAAATTCCACAATAAAATAAAGAAACCAAACAACACACTAAAATGTGGGAGATAAAGATAAAATTTGGCTAGCTACTTGCACATCAGATGTTAACCACTTACTGACTCAGTGGAATAACTTTAAAAAAGGAGCTCTTGTGAGGGCCAGGTGTTTAATAACATTTTTTGGTGAGAGAGCCAGAAGAAAGCTACTGTGATGGCTACAAGCGTGGAAGATACAAACTTCTGGAAAGAAGCTGGGGGTAAAGAGCCAAGGTCAAAGAGCCAGCCAACAGGAAGATCCTTCAAGCCCAAGGGCGCTGAGCGGGCAGACAAGAAGCAGGTGATGGGCCTATGGGAAAGTACGAGAGAATGAATTTTAGGGGAAGTAATTCACAAAATGAAGGGCTCAGAGCATTCCAACCCAAAAAGAGAATCCACAGTGTGAGGGCCCAAATGGCCAACAAAATAAAATGTTAGTTTACCATCGAGAAGGGTATCAGAAACCCTGGAACTAGACAATTTAGGAGATGGTAGCTAAAATGATCAGGGGCCAGGTAGGAGGAAATGTTGCTATAAACAGAATAAAAGGGCAAACTGAAAGGAGCTACGGCCAAAATCTAGATCCTCCAATAGAAGGGTAGAGATGTACTTCTTAGAAATACAAAGAAATAAGATTAGGATGACAAATTACTATAAACAGAGCCTGGAAGGAGGCACTGGCACTGAATAAACACATATTCCTAGAAGGTTGGACATACTCATTAATCTCACGGTTGACATAAAAAGTTGATTAAGAGAAGGTGGCCTATACAAGGCAGCCACGCTCTCCCAAAACATGTCCTTAGAGACTGGATGGCCTCTTTTCTTAAGGCTGTACAGGTAGGAGTTGCTCTCCTGCTAAGAGGACAGCTCTCAGCTGGCTGATTGGAGCTAGCACAAAGCAGGACCACACAACTTCAGAGATGGTACCTTTCTTTCCTCTTGAATTACAAAACCAGGTATTTTTTCCTCTCTTTTTTGGGCGAGTGGATGGGTATGATAAGGGTGGGACAAGGCAATGTGCAGGGAGGAAAAATATACTGGTGTTGACAGGCTATGGGATTGCAATCAGTCAGCTAAGATTAGCATGTAAGAGGAAACTTAAAATGTTCAAAAGGAAAGAGGCACTCAAAGGGTTGAAATGAGATTTTTCTTTGGTTAAGTTCCAAAGCTATTCCTTTTGGCTCTCTGTGACACACAAGCATGCTCAAAAATTTAGACTCTAGTACCAGCTGTGCAAGCAGAATGGTTAGGTACCAGTTCCTATTAGATGTGTAAAATTAATTAAACCCAAATCTCTAGACTTAAGGGCAAGAGCTGTCTACAAAAACCGCTTCCTCCTGATGAAGCCAGATGCTGGGTTTCAATCCAGGTGGTTTCCAGACCGCCTCATAACATGACTGAGTCTTGTCTCCTTCTCCCGTTAAAAGGTTGTTGGCAAATGCAGGCCTCAGAGGAAGGGTGTGGCCTCAGTGGGAGATGCCCAGAGACTGCAGCAAGTGAAAGGTGGCCCCCAAGGCCCAGCCTGTCTCTATGTTGTTCACTTTCTTTGTGAGCTGTTGGGGAGGAGAAAAAAAAGCCTTCACATTTTCATTCAATTTTAGCAAGCACGACATGGGCAAAGATCACCCACATGGCCAAACCAAGGCAAATTGGAAGTAGCCAGTCTGGAGGCCTCCCCACAACCCGTTTCTGCAAGTTTCCTTCCTGCCGTGGCCTATTACTGGCCCCTTGCCAAGCTGATCCCTGAATATTCTGGCACAGAAAGTGGTCTCACCCAGGCTTTCGACAGGACCTTTGGAACTCTTTCCCTAATCCTGAAATTAGATATAACAGGAGTTGGGAATAGAGTTAGAGGTATGAACGCACATACTAAAGCTTCCCCACTCATACTTTGTAAATAACTGCTGCTTCTTAAGCACTATTAACCATCTAAGGTTTTTAAGGCATTCTAGGCCAGGTTGAGCCTCAATTAGTTCATGACCCCATGTTAGACCCCAATTTCTCAACTACATAAAAGGGATTCAGTTAGTATTTATCAAATTGTTTTCTTCAGAATCCTGAGGGTTCCTTGGAAGCACTTCAAAGGGAAAGGGGGGCCACCTGGTGAAGGAGTCCCAGGCCCTGTACCTCTGCTTCAACCAGATACTCCACATACCAGTGTTACTGGCATTCTGCATACGCTTTTGTTGAGTAAAGACCACCACACACATGCACACAAGTTTGGAAACCAGTGGATTGGTTTCAGTCTGTCTTTCTAGTACTCAGTTTTATGACACAATACTTTGTTGACCTGAGGAAATCCAATCTAGTCACTGTGCCAAACACTGGGAGAATGGCATGTGGATCATCTTGAGGTTTTGTCTGAGATACCTGAGTCAAACTGGGAGTGTCCCCCAATCAAATGCTCTCCTCTGTTCTGAGGACTGGGCTGACAGCCTAAAGACCTAGATGCTGAAGTGAAGCTATCTCGGCAGGACTGTGAACCACTGATTTAAATTGTGTTGCCACTGAAATCATAAAGAGCAAAAGGATGCCAGCACTGGAAATGGCAGAAACTTGTCCTTACATGATTTGGTTATAGTTGATACTTAAGTAGAGAAATTTGTTAACTCAGTACTATGTACTAAGGGCTTAGGATGACCTCTCTAATCCACAAATCTCTCCCCAACTGTCTATACTACTAGCGACACCAATACTAATAACTTACACTATGTGCCAGGTAATGTGTTTCACAGGCATTATCTCAATTTTCATAACAGTCTTATAAAATAGGAACTCAAAGGATACCTGTGCTTTGGGTGAGGAACCTAAAAGTTAGAGAGGAAGTAAATCATCTAAGGTCACAGCCAGCAAGCTTGCAGAATCAGAACTTGAATCCAGATATGACGGACAACAAAGCCCATGCTTTAAACACCACTATACTAATGTACTGGCAGGTAACTCTTCTGTCCTAAGCACTTTAAATGCTCAAGCTCTTGGCAGGCAAAACACATGAAGTTCAAGTACCTTAGTACAAATGAGTTTATGACATCTGTATAGCCCAACAAATTGGATAATATAAACTCATCCGGAACTGATGAAACAGGAAGGGGAAATGGCACAAGGAGGGGGGAGGAGGCTCAAAAAGAATACAGTCTACGTACTAGACCCCAAAGTTCAAAGCTGCCTTGTGCCATCTCCTTTAATAGACTACATGATATCTGAAGACAAAGACTACATCTTACTCATCCTTGTAACTGTGGGTGAAAAAGGGTCACATAGTAAACCTGACAAGCTCAAGGTGGTCTGAACGTAAAAAATCCTAACGAAAAGTGGGTCATGGTGGGTAGTCATGTCCTAGGCCTGTAGCTTCCTTGAGAAAGGTCAACCTTTACCTTTGAAGTTGTCTATTTTCTTTGTGCATCTAAGATAACATACCTTTGAAATGTCAGGGTAATTTTCTTTTCCAGACCCCTCGAAGGCACAACCACCCGCACCAGAGCACAAGACCACACTGTTGTATTGTTGCCCACGTGCCATTCGGTGTCCCATAAATATTTACTGTCCTGTACCCATCGATGTATAAGATGCATCTCTGTGTTTTACTTTTTATCTAATCTCAGAGATTTCTCCACTTTGCTTTCTCCCACCTCCCTAATCTACCACCAAATGGATTTCATGTAACCCCCTTATATCTCCTTTGATTCTAATGTATAAAATAAACTGCAAACTGCCATTCTCTGGAGCATTTTCCCAATCCACTGAGATTTTGCTTCCCAGCAATGGTTGTCAGTTTGGCTCAAATAAACTCTTATAAGACTTTTTCTAACGCTGGACATTCTTTCATTGACATAAACATATGTGCAATTATTTAATTATTGTACTGAAGACCAGAAAATGGGATGGATAAAAGATATAAGATGTGTTTAGAATAAATAAATAAGTTACTACAATGTTGAGCCTGCCTATTCTGGAACAGATGGACAGAGATAGGAAAATAAAGGGGGACCCAAGATTCAAGAGGCACTAAATATACAAGACACATATCAAATATATATGACATACTACATATACACAGGCATTCAACATTCATGAGGCCTTAAGCCACTTGTTTGTGACACCCTTCTGGTCCCTCATGTCCTCTGCCAAATAAGACCATCTATTAGGCTGAGTAAGCTAATATTACCAGATAATGTACTTGCCCCTATGCCTCTCCAAACAGTGGAAATTTGTGCAATGGCTCCAGGCACCTCTGTCCTTATGCCCCCTTGATTAAACTTCAGGTCTAGTACTTGCAACCAACCACACCGTCAGCAGCAGCAGAGGGAGGTAGGACATACATACCCAGAATTCAGGAAGTGTGGCACTTCCAACCTGCTTGCACCCTACACTGTGTGTTCACCTGTCCCATTTCTTTCCTGTTGCTTCTAGTCCTGAGTTTCAAAATTGATTTAATAAACCATGGGGGCCGAAACCGGTTTGGCTCAGTGGATAGAGCGTTGGCCTGCGGACCGAGGGGTCCCAGGTTCGATTCCGGTCAAGGGCATGTGCCTGGGTTGCGGGCACATCCCCAGTGGGAGATGTGCAGGAGGCGGCTGATCGATGTTTCTCTCCCATCGATGTTTCTAACTCTCTATCTCTCTCCCTTCCTCTCTGTAAAAAATCAATAAAATATATTAAAAAAATAATAATAATAAACCATGGGGCCTGGGCATCTTCATTTGGATGCAAGCCTTCTGCTCTGTGACCTCTAGGATAGCTTTCCTGGTAACATACTTAGAAACTGTCTTTGCATCGAGGTAATTTCCCACACTCATAGTGTCTTGCACAGTGCTTGTCCATAGCCGGAATAAAAATCCTCATAATTCCACCTATAGTCACTCTTAACTCTTTCTTCCCAACTCCCAAATAAGAAGTCTGTTATGAGATTCCTCTGCCCTCTCTCTTGCCTGTAAGACGGTGCTGTCTGCAAAGCCAAAGCCATCCTTCAACAAGGCTGTGATGTAGCTGAGATCCATGCACAGGAAAGGACTGCCTGAGGTGAAATTTTCCAAGTTGTCACACACTGAAGGGGAGAGAGAGTAAAGAGTGGAATTCAAGTTTGCAGCCAACTGAGAGGTGTGTAATTTTCTCTAAATATAGACTTGGAATAAGCAAAGCAGGATTCTCCATTTGGCTGATGCCTAGGAGTCTTAGAGGCTAGAACTGTGCACTGACAGCCTCTACAAGACTGCAGCTTCTTAAGAACGTGCAGATTTCTGATGTGATATCTTATCTACTCAAATTTACATGGGCCCTTGTTTATTTGCTAAATTTCTATGTCTATTCTTTGGGCTTAATTCAACCACATTCCTTATATATTATTAATGCTGAAGCCCCAAGGACAGGGAAATACCAGTTAGCATTACTTTGAGGACACTGGATAAGATTATTTATGTTTTCAATGGACTCTTTCCAGGAAACCTCTGTGGCTATTTCCCATATATTTTGGTGTTTGATGTTTCATTAGCATTAATAACACTATTTCAACTAAAAAACACACACCAGAAATGTAGAAAAGCAGGTTTTCACCATCTTCCTAAAGCCTCTTCTATTCTCACATTTTTCTATGCCACTTATGCTTTAAGCTCCTGGCAAGGACAGAAAACCAGCCTCTGAGAGGCTTCCTGCTGGCTGTGGAACGTCGGGACAAGTTAAGGTCCGTGGACTTTGTACAGCCTCTCAGACTCACTGTTAAGGGCTGCCACTGACACTTACCTTCCTTTGCTTTTCTTTCAAAGTCTTCAACTTTTAAAATACCCCCCTTTTCATAATCTGGAATGAAGCAGAAGAGTAGCTGATGTCAAAAAGTGTCAAAGAAACATAAGAAAATTCATCCTAGTGGGATTTGTAATAAAGAAAAACAGGAAATAAAATTCCCAACATTAGAGAATTGATTAAATATACATGATATTCATACAAAATAATCTATGCAATCTGTTTGTTTATAATCTATTTTATGTTATATGTATTTAACCACAATAAAAATTTGATTCATTTGCAAAAACACATTAGAAAATAGAAAATCAGCCGAAACCGGTTTGGCTCAGTGGATAGAGCGTCGGTCTGCGGACTGAAGGGTCCCGGGTTCGATTCTGGTCAAGGGCATGTACCTGGGTTGCAGGCACATCCCCAGTGGGAGATGTGCAGGAGGCAGCTGATCGTTGTTTCTCTCTCATCGATGTTTCTAGCTTTCTATCTCTCTCCCTTCCTCTCTGTGAAAAATCAATAAAATATATTAAAAAAAAAAAAGAAAAAAAAAGAAAATAGAAAATCAATTCATATTTCAGGCCATGACAGATTCTATACATACATCATCATAGCTAAATAAAAAAATTACTACTGTGATAAAAAAAAAAAAGTTAAAAAGGGGAAGGAGGAAACTTTAGGGTAATATATATGGTTTTAAATATTGAATTTGGTAATGGTTTCAGGGGTGTATACTTATGTCAAAATTAGCAAAGTATACATTTTCCCACGTCACACGGGTAATGTGCTGATGTAACAAGGTTTGAGGGAGGCACATCTCACAAAAGAGTGTGAACACCCAAACATCACACTTATGAACTACCTGTACACTTTAAAATATGTACATTTTAGGCTGAATGGAATAAGTCAGGGGACAAAAACTATATGATTTCACTTATATGTGGACTCTAAAAAACAAAACAAACAAAATGAAACAGACTCACAAATATAAAGAATAAACTGATGGTTGCCAGAGGGGAGAGGGATGGAAGGATGGGCAAAAAAGGTAAAGGGACTAAGAGGCACCAACCTCCAGTATAAAATAAATAGATCCCGGCATGTAATGTACCACACAGGAAATATAGTCAACAATATTGTAAGAACTTTGCACAGTGACAGATGGTTACTAGACTTACAGGGAGATCACTTTGTAAGATATATATAAATAAATGTTGAATCACTATTTTGTACACCTGAAACTAATATTATGTCAACCATCTAATCTAATAAAAGAGAAACATGGTAATTAGCCATACCTCTGCTAACCTTCCCACTGGCTAATCAGGGCGATATGCAAATTAACTGCCAGCCATGATGGCGGCCGGCAGCCAGGAAGCTTGAAGCGAACATGAGGCTTGCTTGCTTCAGTGATGGAGGAATCCAACGTTCCCCACCTGCCTTGCCGGCCTCTGAGCTTGCAGTTTGAAACATTGTTACAAATATAGAAGCTAAACAAAACCCCAGAAACCTGCTTTCAGCCAGCCAGGATCTCAGAGCTGGAGTTGAAACAGTGTTTCGATTATGGAACCCAAACAAACCAGATACCTGCGAGGCCTAAGAGCTGGAGCCAAGCCACAGAGCTAAAGCTGGCCCAGAATTAAAAAAAAAGAAAAAAAGGACAGGTTGGGAGCTTCAGTCACCCGCCAGCCTGAAAACAGCCCTCAGCCCCTCACCCAGACTGGCCAGGCACCCCAGTGGGGACCCCCACCTTGAAGGGTGTGTGACCAGCTGCAAACAGCCATCATCCCCTCATCCAGGCTGGCCAGGTACTCCAGTGGGGACCCCCACCCTGATCCAGGACACCCTTCAGGGCAAACCAGCCAGCCCCCACCCGTGCACCAGGCCTCTATCCTATATTGTAAAAGGGTAATATGCCTCCCAGCACCAGGATCAGCGGAGCCGTGAGTCCTCCCGGCACCGGGATCAGCATGACAGGGGGCAGCGCCCAAACCCCCTGATCGCCCTGCAGCTCTGTGCGTGACAGGGGGGAGCTCCCCAACCCTCTGATCGACCCTGTTCTGTGTGTGACAGGGTACAGAGCCCCAACCCCCCTGATGGGCCCTGCTCTGTGAGTAACAGGGGGCAGTGCCCCAACCCCCTGATTGGCTCTGCTCTGTGCGTTACAGGGGGTGGTGCCACAACCTCCCCATCGACCCTGCCTTGAATGTGACAGGGGGCGGTGCCCTAACCCCCCAATCGGCCCTACTCTGAGGGTGGCATCGCAACCTCCCGATCTGCCCTGCTCTGTGCATGACGGGGCAGCGCCCCAACTCCCCAGTCAGCCCTGCTCTGAGCCCGACTGGGGGCTGCACCTAGGGATTGGGCCTGCCCTCTGCCACCCGGGAGCAGGCCTAAGCCAGCAGGTCGTTATCGCCTGAGGGGTCCCAGACTGCGAGAGGGCACAGGC
Organism: Myotis daubentonii; assembly: GCF_963259705.1. Taxonomy (NCBI): domain Eukaryota; kingdom Metazoa; phylum Chordata; class Mammalia; order Chiroptera; family Vespertilionidae; genus Myotis; species Myotis daubentonii. Next base: position 22,689,956 of record NC_081840.1, on the reverse strand, counting down.
CGGGCTGAGGGATCCTCCCCCTGCCCCCCCCAAGTGCACAAATTTTTGTGCACCGGGCCTCTAGTCCTATATAATAAAAGAGAAACATGCAAATTAACTGTCCCTCTGCTGTGCTCAAGCTACGCCCACAAGCCGCACCCACCAGCCAATCAGGACTGAGTATGCAAATTAACCCAACTAAGATGGTGGGCGGCCACAGAGCAGGAGCGAGCAGCCAAGCTTCCCCCGTGAACAGCCCTGGGCTCCACTCAAGGCTACAAAGTTTCAATTATAGAAGATAAATCCCAGAAAAAAAAAGAAGAGGCTGGGAGCTTGGCTGGCGGAGGGTGGTGGGGGGGGTGGAGGGCGTGGCCAGCCTGAAAACGGCCATCAGCCCCTCACCCAGGCTGGCCAGGCACCCCAGTAGGGACCCCCACTCTGAATAGGGTGTGGCCAGCCTGAAAACAGCCCTCAGCCCCTCACCCAGACTGGCCACACCCCATGGGGTGAGGGTCACCACTGGAGGGCTTGACCAGCCTGCAAACAGCCATCAGCCCCTCACACAGGCAGGCCAGGCACCCCAGTGGGGACCCTCACCCTGTAGGGCAGCGGTTCTCAACCTGTGGGTCGCGACCCCTTTGGCGGTCGAACGACCCTTCCACAGGGGTCGCCTAAGACCATCCTGCATATCAGATATTTACATTATGATTCATAATGGTAGCAACATTACAGTTATGAAGTAGCAACAAAAATAATTTTATGGTTGGGTCACAACATGAGGAACTGTATTTAAATAGCCACTGCTGTAGTGAGTGTGGCTGCCTGAAAATGGCCCTCAGCCCCTCACCCAGGCTGGCCAGGCACCCCAGCGGGACCCCCACCCTGATCCGGGACACCCTTCAGGGCAAACCAGCCTGCCCCCACCTGTGCACCTGGCCTCTATCCTATATAATAAAAGGGTAATATGCAAATTGACCCTAACAGCAGAACGGCTGAGAATGACTGGTCACTATGACACACATTGACCACCAGGGGGCAGATACTCAATGCAGGAACTGCCCCCTGGTGGTCAGTGCACTCCCACAGGGGGAGCTCAGCTCAGCCACAAGCCAGGCTGATGGCTGCCAGCACAGCGGTGGTGGCGGGAGCCTCCCCGACCTCCTTAGCAGCACTAAGGATGTCCGACTGCAGCTTAGGTCTGCTCCCCGCTGGCAAGTAGACATCCCCTGAGGGCTCCCGGGCTGCCAGAGGGATGTCTGACTGCCAGCTTAGGCCTGATCCCCCCTGGGAAGCGGGCCTAAGCCAGCAGGTGGACATCTCCCAAGGGGTCCCAGACTGCGAGAGGGCACAGGCCGGGCTGAGGGACCCCCCCCCCCCCCGTCGAGTGCACAAATTTTTGTGCACTGGGATTCTAGTCCTATTTAATAATAGAGAAACATGGTAATTAACCCTAACTTTGCTACCCTTCCCATTGGCTAATCAGCAAGATATGCAAATTAACTGCCAACCAAGATGGTGGCCGGCAGCCACGCAGCTGAAGCAAACATGAGGTTTGCTTGCTCCAGTGACAGAGGAAGCCAAGGTTCCCTGCCTGCCGCAGCCCAGCTCTGAGCTCCAGATGCAACAATGTTGCAATTATAGAAGCCAAACAAACCCAGAAACCTGCTTTCAGCCAGCAGCGGGGTCAGAGCTTAGAGCGCCAGTGATGGCAACAGAGTTTCAATTATAGAAGCTAAACAAACCCAGATGCCTGCTTTCAGCCAGCCACAGCCTCAGAGCTGGAGCCGGCTCTCAGCTCCAGTGATAGCTATAGAAGGTAAATAAATCCCAGAATAAAATAAAAAAAAAGAGCCTGGGAGCTTCAGTCACCTGCCAGCCTGAAAATGGCCCTCAGCCCCTCACCCAGATTGGCCAAGCACCCCAGTGGGGACCCCCACCCTGAAGGGGGTGTGACCAGCTGCAAACAGCCACCAGCCCATCATCCAGGCTGGCCAGGCACCCAAGCAGGACCCCCACCCTGATCCAGATCACCCTTCAGGGCAAACCTGCCAGCCCCCACCCGTGCACCAGGCCTCTATCCTATATAGTAAAAGGGTAATATGCAAACTGACCCTAACAGAAGAAACACTGGGAATGACTGGTCACTATGACACACACTGACCACCATGGGGCAGACGCTCAATGCAGGAGCTGCCCTCTGGTGGTCAGTCGCTCTCACAGCGGGGAGCTCTGCTCAGCCACAAGCCAGGCTGATGGCTGCCAGTACAGCAGTGGTGGTGGGAGTCTCTCCTGCCTCCTTAGCAGCGCTAAGGATGTCCGACTGCAGCTTAGGTCTGCTCCCTGCTGGTAAGTGGGCATCTCCCAAGTGCTGCCGGGCTGCCAGAGGAATGTCTGATTGCCAGCTTAGGCCCAGTCTCCCGAGGAGCAGGCCTAAGCCAGAAGGTGGTCATCCCCCGAGGGGTCCCAGACTGCGAGAGGGCACAGGCCGGGCTGAGGGACCCCGTTCTTCCGAGTGCACAAATTTTTGTGCACCAGGCCTCTAGTATTTTAATAAAAAATAAAGTATGTGCATTTTATTTTATGTCAATTATACCTCAATAAAAAAGAAAAAAGACTTCATGTAAAATTTTAAGGCCATTTTCTAGCTCTAAAAGATTCTCAATCATATGCCCCCTTCCATTCGAGTAACTAGCGCCACTCAACAACCAGCACTGAAGAAGAGTAGGATGATCACCTCCGACCAAGCGTTTCAGAGAATCCCTCTCCCTTTCCCACCAGAGCCTTGCCCAATGTCCTCCCTGACCTGACACCTGGAGTGAACTTACCAATCATGTGTGTGTCAACAGCTCGATCATAGTAGTAAGAGAAAGCATAGAAGGAGCTTCTCTGGATCTCATCTGGCTGGTGAAGTTTTCCTTGGACCACCCTCAGCACTTCAGCATAGCAGGGCTCAAAGCCCACTTCCCCTGCCAGGGCAAAGTGCACAGGGACACGGTGAGAAAAATGACAGGGAAGGACCACTCTCTGAGACAAGCTACTGGAGCCAACGAGGACACAGGAGGAGGAAACAAGGACAGCTGAGGCGCAGGACAAAAGGCTCACAGAGGTGAGCGAAATTCCACAGCCTCGCCGTCTGGAGGAAAGGCACCTGCTTCTCTATGAAGCGCCCTCCCTGACGTGTGCTCATCAGAAACAGCCCCAGTCAGCCTAGAGCTGCTGCCTCACAGTATGTTTCATGGTGCTTATGAGAAGTAGCTAGAAGGCTTGCCTGCTTCCTTTACTAGAAAAATCAAGTTCTTCCTTGATTTCAAGGTCTATGCCTTTTATAAAACTTAAAGTGAATTATTCTCCCTATCATCTCAATTTTCAGTTTCATCCCGCTGAGGGCAGAGACCCTTAATGCATGAGACCCCAGGTCTAATGAATCCACAACACTGGGCCAGGGAAAGAGCAGGATACAGAATGACAGCTATTCACTGTCACTTCCCACTATGTCTTGGAGGCATACCAATATCTCTTTGCAATGAGTCTCTGCAATATGGCAAGTTTCTCTTGAGCTCCGTAAAAAGTTTCACATGGAACTTCTCCAGACTTCAAGTGTAAAAATAATTTCAACCAGTGAAAAAACATCACTTGCCTTCTGGGATACCTCCATACTGGTATTTCACGCCCCCAAAAATCCACTCTGCTTCTAACCATCTTGGTAGACAGGCACTTCGAAAAGTATGTCCCTCAGTTCCTGAAAGGAAAACACCAGACCACAAAGTAAGAGGCAAGGATGTGAGAGAGGGAGGCAAGCAAGAAGCCACTAAGGTGGAAAGTAATCACCAAGGTGGCTGGGCTTTCCAATCATATTAAATTGGTTCCATGACTACATCCTAGGACAGGAATTCTTAACAAGGGTTCATAGACGGGCTTCATGGTGTTGGTGAAGCCCCTAAAACTATGAGCACATTTCTGTCATATGTGCATTTGCTGGAAGGATCCATGGCTTTCATCACATCTGTAAGAAATCCCAAACCTACAATGGAATAAGTTCCCTCCTTTCTAAAAAAAAAAAAAAGGGGTGGGGGTGAGAAATACTGTTCTACTTTTCTCATTGGTTGTTATGAGGCTTAAAGGAAACGCATTTATAAACTGAAATGCTATACAATCATCACCACAATAATAGCTTACTGGCTATTATTGCAAAGTAATACAAAGTGCTTTAAATGTAAAATCTTACTTAAGGTGAGAAAAAGGGGCACAGAAAGGTAGCTAACTTGCCCCAAATCACAAAACTGAAACTGAACCCAATTCTACCTGACCGCAAAAGCTGAGCTCTTGCCCAGCCCATGTGGCTCAGTGGTTGAGTATCAACTCATGCACCAAGAGGCCGCTGGTTTGATTCCTGGTCAGGGTACATGCCCAGGTTGTGGGCTTGATCCCCAGCCAATCGATGTTTCTCATTGATGTTTATAACTCTCTCTCCCTCTCCTTTCCTCTCTCAAAAAATAAATAAAAACATACGAAGAAAAAGATTCGGTTAAAAAAACAGCCAAGCTTTTAACCCTTCTACCACCTGTGAGGCGGTGAATGGAGCTGCTCAGCTACTCCACCCTGCAAGTGGATTTTTCTGCATCTGTATCTCCCATGTAAAGCCAAGGGCTTGAGTAAGCTCCTACTAAATTTGCTCTCTGAGCCTTGAATTTCTGCAGATACTTCAGCCTCCTGGCCACAGGCTATTGCCCCATACAAACAGACCTTATTCTAGAAATGACTAATAATGCATACCAAAACTTATCTGAACTCATAAAGGAAAAAAAGAATTTGCCATTATTATGTCCATTGTATAACATACTAAAGGCCCAGTGTACCAATTCGTGCACCGATGGGGTCCCTCAGCCTGGCCTGCACCCTCTCAATCCGGGACCCCTAGGGGGATGTCGGACTGCCAATTTCGGCCCAATCCCTGCAGGCCAGGCCGAAGGACCCCACCGGTGCAAGAATCCGTACACTGAATCTGTGCACGGGGCCTGTAGTATGCATATAAGATCTTTGGTTAATCTCTTCTCGCCCTCCCCCGCCCCCCTTCCCCCTGAGATTCTTCAGTCTGTTCCATGTTTTCATGCCTGTGTGTTGAGCACCTGCCCCCTGGTGGTCAGTGCACATCATACCTACTGGTCGACTGATCAACCAGTCACTTGGGTTTTTATATATATAGGTGCTTCCTAATTTAGCATAACTCTTTCCTCCACAGAATCATTGCCAAGGGAGGGAAAAGGCAAGCTGAGGATTGGGTTCACTCTCACCAAACCCCAACCAGCACAGGTACCCAGACGAACCTTCTGTTTCCAGGGCTCCCAGAGTTGCTAGTCTTGCAGCTTTCAATCCAAATCCCAAGTAACTGTAAAATACAGGATTGACTACTTTCATGCTGGTCCTGAAGTCCTCCAGCCTAAAGCTACCTCTTTCAAAAGTAACATGGTTCCTCTGTAACCTATTCATCTAGTGTGGCTAAGTGGTAATTTCTGCACAGTTTAGATCAGGGCCCTGCAGTAACTACTTTCCGCAGCTATGACTTAAAGGTCAGAGATAGTGACGCTGCCTAGGGTCCCACCCTGGGAACCATCCCCAGAAAAGCTCTCATCTTAGCTCCCAGACTCACTGTGATCAAATCCTAGGCTGGATTTTGAACATCTGAAGGCAAACTCAATGGAGTTGGCACAGTGCTTTGGCTGAGCTTTTACTGAGTGTCCTCTTTATAGAGAAAACTTTTGACTCTTTAAGTCATATATGTTGGAAGCCAAGAATGAATAAATCCTTGGATTCCTTGGTACAAGCATGTCAGACCCACAAGTTTGACATGCTTGCCTTGGCATTTGGTAAGTGGGTTGAGTTTCAGGTAATAGGCCTTCAGGGACTGGTAAAGACCATGTAAGGCTTGTCAGATGCAATAATAGATGTGAAAAAGCTTTAAAAAGTTAAAAGAGCCCTGACCGGTTGGCTCAGTGGATGGAGCATCGGCCTGTGGACTGGAGGGTCCCAGGTTCGGTTCCGGTCAGGGGCATGTAACTTGGTTGCGGGCACATTCCCAGTGGGGGGTGTGCAGGAGGCAGCTGATCGATGTTTCTCTCTCATTGATGTTTCTAACTATCCCTCTCCCTTCCCCTCTGTGAAAAATCAATAAAATATATTTTTTTTAGAAATTAAAAAAAAAAAGTTAGAAGACTTGCCCGGCTGGCATAGCTCAGTGGCTGAGTGTAGACCTATGAACTAGGAGGTCACTGTTTGATTCCCAGTCAGGGCATGTGCCCGGGTTATAGGTTCAATCCCCAATGGGAGTCATGCAGGAGGCAGCCAATCAATGATTCTCTCTCATCATTTATGTTTCTATCTCTCTCTCCCTCTCCCTTCCTCTCTGAAATCATTAAAAATATATATTTTTTAAAAAGTGAGAAGGCTCATACTACATGAAATATTATTCCTCCCTGTCCCCCTCCTCACCTATATGTATAGAGCTTATAAGTTCTGTTAAACATCTCAAAGGAAGTGAGGTAGCCCCTAGGGGTTTGTTCCAGGGTTTTCTGAAAATTAAAAAAAAGCAAAAAGGCTATTTAGAATCTGTGATTATTCTAAGGATGTCATCACCACCATCCCTGTCCCTCCCCCAGAAAACAAGAGATGACGAAGACAGATTAAACTGCTAATCTCATATGACATGAGGAAGCAAAGGGACTCTGAGCAGTGATAAAGAAAAGTCCACTCAGTTATTAATTTATTCTACTCAGCCTATTTGTGGTGGAGCTGCTGCCTAAAAATAGGGCACCACTTTCCTAGCACCATGATATGCCTGCCAAGTGAGTTGCTAACCAAACCTTCATGGTAATGACTCACCTGAAACTGGGGTAGAAATGTGATTTGGGTGGAGGCTCCCCCCAGGTCCAGAGTCCCCACAGTCTCCTGACTGTGGCCATGCAGCTGACCTGTGGATGAGAGCCAGTTTGAAAATGTTCTGCTCCTGGACAGCCCAATACTCCTTGGTCTGCAATTTCTCTCCTGCTCTGGAGGAATTCCATAAACACTCCATTGCTCCCTACCCCCACGGATTACAGGCAAATGTTAACCACGAAGGACTCTTGCTGCAGCTGAGGCCTTGAAGGCAGGTTATAAACACTAAATCCTGTCTTTCCTTTCCTCTTTTTTACAAAAGGAAAGAATAATACAGGAAAAAAGAAAGGTAATTTTGCTGTGACCCTGTGTGAAACCCAGTCAAAATCTTAAGATACACTTGAGAATGTATTACCTGTCAGAAAATTCACAGTGATCCAAGCTAATATGCCTAAAAAAGACAGAGAAACAAGGATTACATCACAGAGCACTTTCCCTCTCTTCTCGGGCCCCATCTTTGTTCTCTTTTCTCTCTAAAGTTCATGTCTAAAGCGCACACGTCCCTTCTCCCCATCCTACCATTTCCTGCTATTCCATTCCTCTAGGCTTATTTGTTTCCCCTTAGTTCCTTTTTCTTCAGCACCCCCATCCTGTTCACAGTCCTTTAATCAGATCTTTTATTAACCCTGTCCCTCTCCCTCTAGAACATATATCAACACCTCTCCACCTTCATAGGATCCATCCATGATGCTAACACTGTCATCTGGTACCAGGAAAGGTGACTTCTTGAAGATCTCTTTTACCTAGAGAAAAAGGAAAAAATTTGAATTCCCTAAGGCAATAAAATAGATTTCCATATTTTGGGTATGACCTAAAAGGCTTAGAAAACTACTCTCTTCATTTTCCCTAAATAAAATCTTAGAACTCATTCATTTTCCCTAAAGAAACTAGAAAAGGCCCGGCCGGTGTGACTCATGGTTGAGCATGAACCTAAGAACCAGGAAGTCAGGGCATATGCCCAGTTTGCAGGCTGAATCCCCAGTAGTGGGGCCTGAAGGAGGCAGCCCACCAGTGATTCTCTCATCATTGATGTTTCTATCCCTCTCTCTTTCTCCCTTCCTGTCTCTGAAATCAATAAAAATATATTTTAAAAAGAAAAAAAAAGCTGGAGAAGGAACTAAGCAAGTTATTAGTGGTTTCTTGTAAAAAGAAAACACAGGGATTCCCTTGACTTTAAAATAAATCGCAACCAAATCATCTACATTTATAGGTGAACGGGACCTAGGAAAGGGCATACATTTGACCTTGCTCAAATCAGGATCCTGTAATTTTTTTAAAACACCTGACTAATTCTACCTGGATATGTACTGGAAGCTAGGAGGACCCCTTCCCACTCCATTTCTTAGATTAGCAGATAAACTTGGAGAGTAGAGAAGAGTTGGGCCTGGGGGCTCCTTAGACTACAATAAAATTTCTGCTGCTCTCCTATCAAATTCTAGTTTTTGTCCTTAGTGGTAAAGGAGCTCATGTCCCTGGGCGGAAGAACTCTGCTGCCAGCCCCTATCAAATCCTGGCACATGGCTAGGGCCTCAAAAGAGTCTAGAGAGATCCCAAATTTGAATTTACTTATTCTATTTTAAAGATGAGAATGAAGAGCTTACGCAAATGCTCTTGACTCTCCATAAATATAGGTCAATAATGCGGGTGTAATGTCTTATTTTTATATGATTATCATGTTGGGGAGGGAGAGGTCCCAAATAGAGATAGGAAAAATTCTAGTCTTGGTTGTTTTCATTTCTGACAGGACAAAAACACTTCTTGCAGTGACCTCTGAACACTGTTTCAACCAGGAAAGGTCAGTTAAGTGATCCATAAACAAGCATTTAGGAAGACAGATAAGCAAACAGGAATAAACATAGTTTCTGCTCTTGCCCTCTCCACTCCATGCCTCTGCTCACAATTAATTCTCAACACTGCAGCCAAGAGTGGTGCTTTAAAAACAGACATCAGATTATGTCTCTCCTTAGCTCAAACCCTCCTGTGGCTTCCTTCTTAGAGAAAAAGCCGAAGTCCTTACATAGGCCTTTGATGCCCTACATGATAAACCCCTCCCACCTCTCTGAACTTATCTCCTACTTCCCTTCCGTCACTCCCTCTCCTCTAGCCACCCTACCCTGGATGCTGTCCCTTGAACATGCCAAGCACATTCCTGATTTAGGTCTTTACACCCATTTCTCTAGTATGGAATATTTTACATTCACAAACGTTTTACATGGCTTGTTTCTTCATTCCCTTCAGATCTCTGATCAAATGCATCTTACCCATGAGGTCTTCCCTGACCACCCAATTTAAAATAGCATCTCTCTCACACTACCACCAGCATTCCGATCTGCCTTACCCTGCTTTATTTTTTCTCCATAGCTTCTAAAGTACCTGACATACTTTGTATTGACTTGTTCATTTTGTCTTGGAAACTAGGATGTTAGTTCCATTAAGACAGGGACAGTGTTATTTTGTTCCCTGCTCTATGCCCCACTTCACCAGTGCCCAGTACATAGTAAAGCACTTATATGATGAATAAATGAGTGAATGAATGGATGAATGAATGAAGAATTGGGATTCAGATTTTCATAAGGACATTCCAGGCAGTTTGTCCTTGGGCAAGGGACTTAAGCCCTCTGTACTGACAGTCATAGGAGAATCTATAATAATAAAAGGTAATATGCAAATCGACTGAATGGCAGAACAGCGGAACGACCTTCTGGACGAAGCTGGGGCTACGAGGGCCAAGCCTCTTGTACAAATTTCGTGCATCAGCCTCTAGTGGACTTATAAGACTGAAATAACACACCTAAATACAGAATCATTTTTTTGCTGTGATTTTTTTTGGGATTCTGCATATATTCTTCACAATATTAAATATTATTAATCTTATTAATTTACACATTTTTGTATAATAAAATGTACAATGTTTAAAATATTGAGTTTTTTAAAACTCTCTGTACTTAGTTTTGATCTGAATGAGTGATAAAATAGATATCTTTAAAAATCTTTCATACTTTACAATTCCATGATTCTTCTCAAAACCTTTATACTGAGAGAAAAAAGTAAGACACACACAAAAAGGAAATATAAAACTGTATGACTCCATTTACAGGAAATGTAAGAACACGCAAAACGAATCTATAATGACATAAAGCAGATCAGTGGCTGCCTGGTTTCACTGGAGGGGAAAATTGACTACAAAGGGGCACAAGGAACATATGTATTTGTCAACACTCATTTAACTGTATACTTAAAATTGATACATTTAATTGTATGTAAGTTATTTCTCATTAAAGTTGATTAAAAACAATTCTGCTGTAATAAGTCTAGAAAATTAAGAGCATCATGATCCTGGCCAGTGTGGCTCATTAGGTTGGGTGGTCTCCAGTGCACCAAAAGGTTGCCAGTTTGATTCCTGGTCAGGGCACATGACCAGGTTGTGGGCTTGATCCCCAGTAGGGAGCGTACAGGAGGCAGCCAATCTATGTTTTGCTCTCACATCAATGTTTCTTTCTCTCTCTCTCTCTCTTTCTCTCTCTCTCTCTCTCTCTCTCTCTCTCTCTCTCTTCTTCTCCCTTCCTCTCTCTCTAAAAATTGCTAAAAATATATTTTTTTTAAAAAGAACATCATGGATAGAAAGTGCTTTAAATTTTTTAGGAAAAACTCTATAAATTCAAGAGTAATATTTTGAAATGTAAATAATTAGCTACAAAAGAGCCCAAAGTCACCACAGTGCTTTAGCAATGGTGCAATACTAAAGGTTAACACGCCAGAGGGCTTTAAACCCATAAAGAAAATATTTATATAGGCTAAAAAGAATTACCCAAGATGCAGATGATTTCAAATATTACCTCAAAGAGCAGAGCCTGGGCTTTCTGTTCTGGCAGTAAGCGCAGTCCCGCTGTTGCCTTCAAAACCACTGGGGTCCTTTTCCAATGACTTCGGGGGATTGAGTCTTTGGCCACCTCCAAGAGCTCTTGAACAGTCTCAGCACCCTTCAAAAAGAGAAGAGCCGCTCATGCAGTAAAGAGTCCATATGGTGGCACTTGTATATTCCCTCATCATGTTTCTGTAGGAGCAGAAACCTAGACAAATGGGCTTCTTTGAAGGAGAATCCATTTCATTTTGGTTAAGTAGTAATAAAAATGATTCTTTTATAGTGTGGTCATTTTAATTGATTGCTATTTTGTGTCTCATATAAATTAGCTTCAGGCCAAAAAGTTGAATATAGTGAAGGAAACACATAATGGGGAGTTAGAAGGCTTGCTTGCTAACCCTGTGCCTACCATAGGGGCTTCCTGGACTTGGCTTCCTCTGCTGTGAGATGGGATAGATTCCTCACACCACCACAAACTGCTGTGTACATTAATGAGGCAGACTGTATGTAGTTTCCACACAAAGGCCAGCTGTAGCTGTTATTATGCTACACTTTATATTATTTCCATTAGGACAGAATATGTCAGGTTCATTTTTACATCACTGACATCTACATGCATGATACACAGTAATGCTCAATTTATGATTAATTCAAAAGCATTATTTTAAATCCTCTGTTTCCCTGAGTAAACACCTATCCTGATACATGCTTCCTCTTATAATCATTATAATTAATAGCAACCATAACACAATCTTCTTCTCTAAATGTCGAATCAGTCTTTTATAAAGTAGTTGCTTTCAAGAGCTCCTAGTGTTCTGGCATTTTTGCCATTTCAAAACAGTGAGCTGAGAAAATAAGCATCTTCTCAGTTCTTCAAGTTCAAACTATTTTTAGCATTAGGTTTTCCTTTGGTTAGTGATTATGCTTGAGACACTGAATAATATCTTTACAGCTGCTACCAAAGTTCAACATTCTATTTTATTCTGAATTATTATATTTTAATGTGGCCTCTGACACACTGGGTGCTGCATATGTTGTGGGTGCCCCAATGTGAAACACACAAAACCATTCATCCTCTGCCACCAAAGATTTTTCATCATATATTCTTGCCTAATTTCCAGAGTATAGGCATGGTCTGTCCTATATCATGGTGTTCTGAAAGGAGTTCAATGGGTCTACATTCCCTAAATTGTCATGAGATATAGGGTATATCTCATACCCTATAGAACTTCATGTCCATTTTCTGCATCTACATTAATCAACGCAGCTGATGGCTTCAAATAAAAATCTTAAACAGTAAATACAAAGGAAGCAATCTCTTAAAGAGATTCTAGCCTCCTTCCACCAAATCCCTAGTGCAGGGGTGGACAAACTTTTTGACTCGAGGGCCACAATGGGTTCTTAAACTGGACCGGAGGGCTGGAACAAAAGCATGGATGGAGTGTTTGTGTGAACTAATATAAATTCAAAGTAAACATCATTACATAAAAGGGTACGGTCTTTTTTTTTTTTTAGTTTTATTCATTTCAAACGGGCCAGATCCGGCCCATGGGCTGTAGTTTGCCCACGGCTGCCCTAGTGAGTTCAGGATATAAAATTTCTGTTATCCAGGAGATTAGCAGAGGACAGAAAACCAATCTCACACATAACCTCAGTATCAGTAGTGAACAGCACGAGTTATTTAACAGCAGCTGTGTGGTGAAATTATCAAGATATTGAGAATCTAAACATCTTATTATAATTATAAAAAAAAAAAAAAACAACTCACCTGCTTAGGTTGATCTACAAAAGCAGAAAGTCCTGGCTTCACAGAATCAAAAATTTCCCCTTCCAGAACTGGAAGCTGTCCTATTTTGTCCAGGGATTAAAACAGAAGAGAGATGGCTGATTACCAAAAGTTAGGCTGCTTCTGATACTGGGCTGTGTGTCATACAACCTCCTAGATTAACCTGCTATTTCCTGAGCTGTTCCAGGTGATCCCCCCTGTGAGGAATGGCTTGCAGGAGTATTGAGGAGGACAGAGATGATAGGCAATCCCTGAGAGTCCCCTTGTCATTTCTCTGGTGGACACCTAGTTCCTACTCCTTTCCCTAGACTTTATATGTAACCTGAAGACAGAAACCCTGGAAATTCAGAAAAAATTATACTTCAGGGTCCCTTCTCCCCTTCTCCAAGGATGGTAGTGATCCTTCTCTCGAGACTACCTCAATATTCTGCACCCGGAAGTATCAACCACCTTTCAAGAAAAGGAAAGACAAATTTCAGCTATACTTCTTGGACACATGGGTTTCAAACTACAGGCAACCCAGATCCCTCTTAATCTCACACTGAATTAAACATTATGTACTCAATTATAGTCCAAAATGTTCTCTGAAGAAAGACATTCAGTAGCCATAAGATTCTATAATGCACATTACACACTCTCAGTACATTTGTTTCTACTAGAGTATGGATTTATTGACTCTGGTGAGGGTACCAGTTGCACTTACCTGCTATTTTCTGCACAAAGGTGTAAACATGAATTCGTGTTCCAGTGCTCCCTGCATCAAACATAATTCCATACAAGGTGCTGGTACTGACATTGATGGGGCACATGGAAGACAGGAAGACACCCTCAAACCAAGTCTGCTGGTCTGTGTGGAAGATAGTGCTGCAAACACAGGATGTCACTAACATGAAAAAGGCTGCTCCCCAGGAAGTGGCCATTCTCTTCCCAAGATGTGGTGAGTCTTTGTTGTAGAAGCAGTGCCGCTCAAACACCTGCAGTGGCTTATAGGATAAAGACAAGCAAGGTTGGATCAAGTGGCCTTTTTGTTTGCACCTGTAAAAGAAGAAACACCCATCGTAGAAGTACCACCCCTTTCCTAAGGTGCTCCTTCTTCTCTATTTCTAATAACCAGAACAACCAGATAGACCAGGGTGACACAGACTCTTAGGACCTTTTCTGAAGGCTATCTGGTTGCAAAAGGAAATTTGGATTTTAAAATATATTTAACCAAGCTCTGCTTTTAATTTTAGGGTGGATCTCACATATTCAAAAGCTCTCTCTGACACCTTGCTCCTATTGTAGTCAAATTTTATTCTCTCCACTTTGACAACTTTGTCTTTAGATCATATACTAACCCTCTCTCCCTGCTACCTCTCTTTCTTCTTTTTGCTATAAGAAGTTTCAATTTCTGAAAATAAAGTTATAACGTTCCAAAGGAGTTATAAAGTCCCAGCACCAGGGTGTTCCCAACCTTCAAAAATCAGATCATTGGACTGACACTGTGACCAACAATGTTGACATTGGCTTGCACATGCAACCACATTTCAAGGAAATAATCAACTTAATTTAAAACACTTAAATAGGCCTTAACCAGTTTGGCTCAGTGGATAGAGCGTTGGCCTGCAGACTGAAAGGTCCCAGGTTCGATTCCGGCCAAGGGCATGTACCTTGGTTGCGGGCATATCCCCAGTAGGAGGTGTGAAGGAAGCAGCTGATCGATGTTTCTCTCTCATCGATGTTTCTAACTCTCTATTTCTCTCCCTTCCTCTCTGTAAAAACTCAACAAAAATATATTTTTAAAAATAATAATAATAAATAAAACACTTAAATAGGTCATTACGGTTTTTTTTTTCTTTTTTCTTTTCTTTTCTTCATTATGGTTTTTAAAACATCCTTCACAGGTTTCAGGACATGTTATCCCCATAAGAACTTAGGGCAGACGAACAAATTAACACAGAGACATTCAATAACTTGTTGAAAGTAATAAAGCAGGTCAATGGTGAGATTTTTTTTCTTTATTGATTTCAGAGAAGAAGGATGAAAGAGAAATAGAAACATCAATAATGAGAGGGAATAATTGATCAGCTGCTTCCTGCATGCCCCCTACTGGGAATCAAGCCCCACAACCCAGGCATGTGCCCTTGACTGGAATTGAACCTGGGACCCTTCAGTCCACAGGCCAACGCTCTATCCACTGAGCCAAACTGGTTAGGGCAATGGTGAGATTTTTCAGAAAACAGTCTTTACTCTTGCCAACCTTTCTTTTCCCCTGATTCCAAAGTGCCTCCCTTATGGCAAGTTACTGCCTATACTTCTTAATGTGTCCTTAGCAGAGGCATAAAACTCAGGATAGTGCTCAGCATTCTTTGTTTTGAATTTGTGTTATGATAGGTTGAATACAATTGATGATGGAAACCTAGAGTAAGGTAACACAGAAAAATGTCTCCTGAATAGGCTATATTTCCCCCTGGTATTAACGAAGAATGCTATATCTATCCTCTAACAGTTTTTAATCCCCACCTGAGAATATTTTTTTTCATTGATTTTTTTTTTTTTTTAGAGAGAGAGTGGAAGGGAAGGAAGGAGTGGGTGGAGATAGTGAGAGAAAAACATCAATTGGTTGTCTCACGCACTTGCTCTGGCCAGGGCTGGGGATCGAACCTGCAACCCAGGTACAGGCCCTTGACCAGAATCAAACCTGAGAACCTTACGTGCATGGCTAACACTCTACCAAGCATGTCAAACTCAAGGCCGATGGGCCGCATGCCTCGTTGCACTGAGCACACTGGACAGGGCTATTCTCTAACATTTAAGGCTTCCTTAACTGCCCCTTATGTACTTTGCTCCAAACATTTTTTAAATCATTTTTTTACTTCTCATTTATAGTGGACATACAAAATTATATATTATATTAGTTTCAGGTGTATATCCCAGTGACTAGACCTTATATAACTTACTAAGTGATCATCCTGATAAATCTCATACCCAAATGACACCATACACAGTTAATAGGATATTATTGACTATATTTCCTATGCTATAATTTACATCCCATTACTATTCTGCAACAACCAATTTGTACTTCTTAATCCCCTCACCTTTTTCCCCCCATCCTCCCAGCCATCCCCAAATCTGCAACCATCACAATATTTTCTGTATCTATGAGTCTATTTCTGTTCTGTTTATCTTGTTTTTTATATTCAATTGTTGATAGATATGTGATTTGATTGTTTATTTTTTATCTTTCTTCTTCTTCTTCTTAAAGAAGACGCTTTAATATTTCATGTAATAATGTTTGATGGTGATTAACTCCTTTAGCTTTTTCTTGTCTAGGAAGCCCTTTTTCTCTCCTTCCATTATAAATGATAGCTTTTCTGGGTAATTTTGGTTGTAGGTCATTGCTTTTCATCACTTTGAATATTTCTTGCCATTCTCTTCTAGCCTGCAAAATTCTGTTGAGAAATCAGCTGACAGTCTTATGGAAACTCCCTTCTAGGTAACTAACTGCTTTTATCTTGCTGCTTTTAAGATTCTCTGTCTTTAACCTTTTGCATTTTTTTTAAAAAATATATATTTTATTGATTTTTTACAGAGAGGAAGGGAGAGAGATAGAGAGTTAGAAACATCGATGAGAGAGAAACATCGATCAGCTGCCTCCTGCACATCTCCCACTGGGGATGTGCCCGCAACCCAGGTACATGCCCTTGACCGGAATCGAACCCGGGACCTTTCAGTCCGCAAGCCGACGCTCTATCCACTGAGCCAAACCGGTTTCGGCTAACCTTTTGCATTTTAATTATCATGCATCTTGGTGTGGGCCTCTTTGGATTCATCTTGTTTGTCTATTTCCTTCACCAGGTTAGGGAAGTTTTTCTGTCATTTTTTTCAAATAGAATTTCAATTTCTGTTTGTTTGTTTTTCTCCTCACCCGAGGATATTTTTTCCATCCATTGATTTTTAGAGAGAGAGTGGAAGGGAGAGGGAGAGACAGAGAGAAACCTCAATGTGAGACACATTGATTGGTTGACCAGAGCCGGGAGCCTGCAACTGAGGCACGTGCCCTTGACCAAAATCCGGAATCAAACCCGGGACTCTTCAGTCCACAGGCTGATGCTCTATCCACTGAGCAAAACTGGCTACGGCTCAATTTCTTTTTAAAAAAAATATATTTTATTGATTTTTTACAGAGAGGAAGGGAGAGAGATAGAGAGTTAGAAACATCAATGAGAGAGAAACATCGATCAGCTGCCTCCTGCACATCTCCCACTGGGGATATGCCCGCAACCAAGTACATGCCCTTGATCGGAATCGAACCTGGGACCCTTCAGTCCGCAAGCCGACGCTCTATCCACTGAGCCAAACCGGTTTCGGCCTCAATTTCTTTTTAAAAAATTTATTTTCATTGATTTCAGAGAGAACTGGAGAGGGAGAGATAGAAACATCAATGATGAAAGAGAATCATTGATCAGCTGCCTCCTGCATGCCGAACACTGGGATCAAGTCCACAAACTGGGCATGTGCCCTGACTGGGAATTGAACAGTGACCTCCTGGTTCATAGGGCAACACTCACCCACAGAGCCACACCAGGTGAACGGTTTTCAATTTTTTGTTCTCTCTCTTCTATTTCCAGCACTCCCATTATTCAAAGTTGTCCCTGAGACTCATTATACTATCTTCATTTTTATTTTTGGTTGGGGGTAATTCTCTTTTCTTTTTGCTGTTCTGATTGGGTGTTTTCTGCTTTCCTTACATTCCCAATCTCTGATTTGATTCTCTGTTTCATGTACTCCACTGTTGACTCCCTATAATGTATTCATTTCAGTTAGTATAGTCTTCATTTCTGACTGGTTCTTTTTTGTTTTCTATCTCCATTATTATGTTTCTTCCCTCTTTGATGAAGTTTCCGCTAAGTTCATTGAGCATACTTATAACCAGTGTTTTGAACTCTGCATCTATAGATTGTTGCCATTTTGTTTAGTTCTTTTTCTGGAGTTTTGTTCTGTTCTTTCCTTTGGAACATGTTTCTTTGTTTCCTCATTTTGGCTGCCTCCCTGTGTTTGTTTCTATTAGGTAGAGCTGCAAGATCGTCCCCCCCCCCCCCCGCCCCCCGCACTTGGTAGAGTGGCCTTATGTACTAGGTGTTCTATAGTGTCCAGTGGCACAGCCTCCCTGTTCACCTGAGCTGGGCATTCTAGGTGCACTGATGCAGGAAGCCACCACTTTCCCAATACTATCATAAGAGTGCACCAAATGGACTTTGGACGTTAGCAAGGCTGTGTTGAGATAGTGGTGGCTCGAAGCAAATTCCTGACTTAACAGCCTCAAAGTAAATGTTTGCTGAAGCTTATTGATTTTTACTAACGTTTATTGACCTTAGAGACGGTTTGTCTGCTACCTGTTTGCTGTGCTTTACTGAGGGCAAGATGTGTGTCTAAAATTGAATAAAAAGCGGATAAGGCCAGGTTTCAGTGTGCCTCTCCAAGATCAGGTCTCCATCTGGCCCCCCATGCCTTCTAAATTCATATTTCTTGTCTAGTGTTTTCATTTGTGCGTCAGCCCCTTCTTCAGATCCTGAACCCCCGCCGCAAAAGGTTGCGGCACACTGTACTCTCCGACCCCAGCCCCAGGTGGGCTGTGTACACCCTCCTGTGTAGTTGAGCCTTGACTGCTGTATGTACAACAATGGGAGGGATTTATCCCCCAGGCCAATCAGCTGCAAGGACTGGCTGTGACCACCAATAACCATGGAAGATCAGCTATGCAGGGCCCACCTCACAGAGCAAGACTTACTCAGCAGGGCTTGGTGCCTGCTGAGTCCACCTCTGAAGTGTGCCACATGTGGAGGTGGTTGGGTGGTGCTGCAATGTGGTCTGAAGCTGTCCACTGGGTGCACTGACTTTGGGCCTCCCAGGAAGTTCAGGCTAAGGTCAGCTGCTGCCTGTGCTCTGCCTGGGGCCACGCAGCATGAGCTACAAAGTGACTTGCAGATGGCTGCTACTTGTGCTGGGCTTGGAGGTGCCCTGATGAGACCAAGCTGCAAACCAAGGCTGCTGCTACTAGTGCTGGACCTGGGGCCACTTAGTGAGAGGTATGGGGCACACTGAGGCCAGATGCTGCTTGAGAGATTTTAGGAAAATCTGAAGCACAAGCCAAAACAGACCATTCATGTGGAAAAGCCACTGGAAACAATTTGGGTGGGGTCTCAAGGAATCACCCGGGTGGGGCAAACAGTGTGAGCCAGGTTGATGGAAAACTCAGATATGGCTCCCTCCTACTGTCTCTGCGGAGGGGGTCTCCAAAAAAGAACAATGGCCTCTGCCGGCACTTTCATCGGGAAGAAAGCTGTCCCCTAAACTCTTGCCCTAATGTCAGATAATTTAGTTCCCCGTAAGTCCCTGGTTCCTTTCAATCTGCTGCCCCAGCACTGGAGCTCAGAGGGAGTGAGACCAAGTTAGTCCAAGTGTGAACCCTTTATGAGGCAATACTCCATCTCACTCAGCTATAATCCTTGCTGGTTTTTACAGTCAGAAGTCATGGGAATCTCTCTTCCAGGTACTAGAACCCTGGGCTGGGGGGCCGAGTGTGGGGCTGGGACCCCTCGCTTCTCAGGGGGGACCTCTGCAGCCAAAATACTCCTCCCAATTTTTATCCATTACACATGGATGTGGGTTCAGCCTGTTCTGTCTCACTCCTACTACCAGTCTTACTGTGGCTTCTGCTTTAAATCCCTAGTTGTAGGATTGCCATTCAGCTAGATTTCAGATGGTTCTGAATGATGGTTGTTCTGTAGTTTAGTTGTCATTCTGATGTGCCAAAACAGTTTTTTGGGGGGTTTTCTTATCCAGCTTAATCTCTGAAATTCACCTGGTATAAGCCATAGTTACTGGTTAAACAAGATCTAATTCCAAAGTCCCCATTTCCCAGTCCCCTTATCTCTAATAGAATACTCGGTATATTTGGAATACTGAGTGAGGATTTTCAATCATTCTGAAGTTTGTTGATCTTCTATATCAAAATGTATCACTCTCCACAGGGGACACATAAAATAAAAGCAAATTAAAATTAATTGCATTTGGAATTTTAAACTATTTAAAAGAGAGTTGTTCTGAGATACTACAAAGGCAGAGTTAGAATTATCAGTATGAACACTCTTCAAGGCTGAAGAGTTAAGATGAGAATTATTGGTTAGGAAAGGAGAATTTTTAGAATCTTACACAAAGGAAACTTCATCCCATGAAATCAACCACTGAAACCAGGGCAGATGCCTGGCCAGATTCATACTCACGTCTTAAATTACTCCCTTTGGCTGATGATTCTTTTACAGAAAATAAGCTGGTCATGTAGATCAATCTAAGTAACTGAAAACAGAAACCACCTTTAGGATTCTCTGAGCACTAACAGATCCTGGCCTTGTCCAGAGCTCAAACCATATTCAATACCTGATCCCTTTCCTCCCCAGGAAGTGTATTTAGGGACTTTCCAGTAACCAGTCTTCCCCCATCTCCATGACTGATGTACAGCAGCTTCTTCAGGGCTCATTCATATTTTCTCTATTACTGTTGTTTCTGAAAAACCTCTCCATCTTCTATTTCCATTAAGCAAGAATTTGTTTTTCAAAAGAGATTTCAAAGGGAAAAAAAAAAAGCATACTAGGTATCCTTTTTTCATGGAGTGAAAACTGCAGAGTCATACCAGGTGTTCAGTGTACTAGTAAAACTAAACATTAAAGACAGCAAAGGATGAACACATAAAACGCCTCTTTTGCTCTCATTCCCACCTTCTAACACCACTTCTAATCTCATTTTTTAAAATTAGCTACTTTAAGAATGGTAATAGAAAGGTTTACAATTTAGAATACATAGAATAGTGTCCTGTTTACATGACACCAGCCTGCTGCACAGCTTGCTCATTCGCTTTAGTTTTTGCTCAACTGCCATTAGATTCTCAGTGAGACCTTCCTTGTCCACTCTATAAAATGCAACCCACCCAGTCACATACACATCTACCTTCCTTCCCTGTTATATTTCTCCATAGCACTTCTCATCTTCTAATGCACTATATAATTTACTATTTTGGGTGTGTTGTTGTTTTTTTCATACTTTCTGTTCCCCAACTACCTCTTCCCTTTCCCAATGTGAGTTATACATGGACAGGAATATCTGTTTTGTTCACTGATGTGTTCTTGGTGCTGGAACAGAGCGACCACAAAGTAGGTGTTGAATAAATACTCTGAAGGGAAGAACAGTGTTCAACAGCTCAAGGACTGGATCTCACCCACTTAAGAAGAATAGAATAGCTGAGTTCTTTCCAAAAGGAGATTTCCTACCCTCTTTGGAAGACCAAGATTCCAAACTTCTAAGGAAGGATTGTCTCTCCAAATGTGTCAATTATATTAAAGTTTTAGATGCTACTGAAAATAATGTACATAGTCAGGTTTATTTTGTTTAAACTGGTGAGTACATATCAGTTTATTTAAATCCACTACTTTCAGAATTGGTCTTCTCAATATCTCTTGCTCTCTATCTCCTATTCACTCCCAACAAAGCCCCATCTTCAATTCTTTTCATTGAGACTTTGGTGCCAGCCAGTGTTTGTCACTATGCTCATCTCCTTCTAAAGTCTTTTCAGTGTATCTTTGTCTCTATAGTAAACACTATTTTTCCCTTGTCTGCCTCTCCAGAGCTTCACTTCTAGGTTCCCTCCCTCCTTGTCACTCAGAGCCTGAGAGGCCACAATCCCACAGGACCCATGTCCCATCTGGGTGCTCACCTGCTCGCATGCCTGCCTGTTCCCTGTGAATTCTTGCTTTCACCGGTGGTTGCCTTTTGCTCTTTGCTCCTATTTCAGCCCTTCTGAGTCAAGCTACCTTCATGAAGCACATTCACCTTTGTGCTAGTTTGCAAGTAACTGTGTGGCATTTTGCTAACTCACTCCCTTCTTTATCCTTCACTCCTCCCTTATCCACCTTTTTTCTGGGTACACAATAGTCTGCTTCATCTACTTTTGATAGTTAAGTGCCAACTGGTAGATTATTGCTTATAGGACAGAAGTTGCTCAGGAACTGAATTCTGTATTCTTTTTACAGAAGAAATTAATTGCCCACTAATAAATGTTTTACAACGTTATTTAATAATGTTATTTTTACAATTACAAACACGTAACTATGTAATGTTATTAATTCCTTACTAATTCATGTTTTTACAACACAGCCCAATAATAGAGAAATTAATAGTACTCCTGATAGCTTCCATCCCTGAAATGAGTTGAGAAAGCTGGGCATTGAATTGTCTAATTAATAAGCGTTTACTGAGTATCAAATATATAACAGACACTGTGCTAACTTCTAGATACAAAAGAGGAATCAGATATAGGCCCATTTATTGGGGAGACTTCAGCTTGCTAGGAGAAACAGACAAGTAAACTAATAGCTATAATGTACTGCGGTAAGTTCTCTGAAAGAGGCACAGTGTGTGACAGAAACAGACATAAGAGGCAAGTAACTCATCCTAAAAGGGGAAGGATTGAGGTGGGAAGGGAGTGGTAGGTTTCTTAAGGGATGAGAGGCCTGAGTCCTAAAGCAGAGGTAGAAATTAAGTGGTGAAGTGACACAAAAAGAATTCTGAGAGCTTCAAGTATTAAAAGAGTTCAACTGAATGACTGGAATATAAAGGTGCACCAGAATAGAGGGCATGTGTGAGAAAGGATGGTTCTGAGACACTGAAATGTTTCAAAATGAGTGGACTTGTTTTTCTTACATGTACAATACCATGGTAACAACACCTGACTGTTATGTATGTCTATTTCCTCCCTAAGCAAGTATCACTATTGATCGACTTAAATAAAATGACACAGTATTTCCCAACAGTGGAAAATAATAAAATGGGAAAGATGACTAGAAAGGTCCACTGGAAAGTCTGAAAACAGTGAAATGTAAAAGTACCCACTGCCAATTTTTCTGAGCTCCACAGTAAAGTTGGCTTTAATAAAGTTAAAAATTAAACACAAATCAAGTTTAAAATGTAACTGGGATAAAATTTCTAAACTATGGGAATGGATTAGTCAAACCAACCAAGAGCATAAGTTAGCCAAGCAGAGCCAAGCCAATGTCGTTCTAATAAGGCAAATCTGTGACAGATTTCAGCAGTGAGCACTGCCTCACTTGGGGATATGACTTGGCACCTCCATACCAAATACCAACGGCCAGAGTCCTGGAACATCTTGCTATCTATCTGAAGGGTGCCTAAGGTGAAAGTACATGATATTGTTTGTATTTCTCAAGCCAAGTAGTGAGCCTGGAACATGTCAGGCGTCAGTCAATGTGTCCTGAATGGACTTGTACAATTGGGCTAATGGTATCTGCAGGAGCATTGGGCAGAGAGTACCCCTTTCTCAGGATCTTATTATGGCAAGTATCATACCCTCAAATCCCCATTACCCTCCACCCCAGCCCATGGATAGGAGTACTATTCCAGGAAGCCTATTTACTCAGATATTAATTCATTCGTTTAGCCACTCCAGAACTTATCAGTTGCCTAATGCTATTCACAAGTAGAGCAGACAAGATGAACCATCTTAGACCTGCCCTTTAAGAGACTAAACAGGAAAAAAATACCTCTATAAAGTTAAAATGTGAATAAGTAGCAGTTACCATGTTCTGAGATTTCAAAGCAAGGAGAAATTACTTCCAGCTGGGATGATCAGAGGCTTTGTGAAAGAGGTGGTATCTGAGAAGGGGAATTAGGACAGGAGAGGAGTGCTTTTGGGGGGAGGAGGGCAGACAATATAAATCAAGACATGGATGGGGGAAAAAAAGGATAGGGGATGGGAGTCCCTGGGGAATAATAAACAGATCAGTTTGACTAACTGTAGAAAATAAAGTTGGAAAGGCAAATTGAGGTCAGATAGTAGAGCACCAAATACTCAGGAGGGGAGGAGGAGAAAGAAAGAGAGACAGAGAGGTCTGTTGCTCCACTCATTTATGCATTGGCTGGTTGATTCTTGTATGTGCCCTGACCAGGGATCAACCCAGGGGTGGGCAAACTTTTTGACTCGAGGGCCACAATGGGTTCTTAAACTGGACCGGAGGGCCGGAACAAAAGCATGGATGGAGTGTTTGTGTGAACTAATATAAATTTGAAGTAAACATCATTACATAAAAGGGTACGGTCTTTTTTTTTTTTTAGTTTTATTCATGTCAAACGGGCCGGATCCGGCCCGCGGGCCGTAGTTTGCCCACGGCTGAGATAGAGCATCGGCCTGGCCTGCAGACTGAAGGGTCCCAGGTTCGATTCCAGTCAAGGGCATGTACCTTGGTTGCAGGCACATCCCCAGTAGGGGGTGTGCAGGAGGCAGCTGATCGATGTTTCATCCCTCTCCCTTCCTCTCTGTAAAGAATCAATAAAATTTTTTTAAAAAAAATAATAATAAAAGCCTAGCATTCTAAACAATGAAACAAGGCAGGTTTATTCAGCAAAACAACACTGACATTTCATAGTAAAACTACCAGAAATTAAGGAAGGAAATGCTACCAGATGAATTGCTAACCTGCAACTTCCTACTCTACTATTTGTACCATCAGATATATCTTACTAACAGGAAGACAATAATAACATCAAGTTTTTTGGCAGAGAATGTGGAAGTTCAGAAGACTATATTCTAGAACTACCTCTACTACACTAAGAATCTGGACATTTCTCTTAGTCATATTCATATCTCAATGGTTCTAACTATAAACTCAACCTAATAGTCAATAAAAAGATGCTGTATGATAAAATAACTATAAAGTACATACTATAAAAGACAAGTAGAAACTACTGTGCTCATATTAAGAAATAATCATGTTACAATCAAATTTTCATGTTTATAAATGAGTCTGTAAACTTATGAATAAACAACGAAAGTTTTGAACTGAATTTCATATTAGTTACTAATTTTTAGAATGCATTCCAAATATAGCCTGTGTTAGAAGATGCCCTACCCGTTTTCTGCAGGTTATCAATAGAGTGCACTTTCAGAACCTTAGACATACGAAATGAATCATAACTTTATAGATTCCATACCAAGAGAAAACCTCTTGGATTCCACCGTGGACCCACTGGAGTGTGACATACAAAAGAGGGGACAATGCACCAAAAACAGAGTAAGCCACGATGGTGCTAGCTGATGGTACGTCTCAAAAGATTTTCAGTGCTCACTAACAAATCAGCATGTTCCCTCTGACCACAGAATTCAGAAACTGAAACTAAGTAAGTGGGAAAAAAGGGGGGTGTGGCAGCGCACCAGAGGTCAAAGGCCTCTGGAAAGGGTGTCGGTCATTAAGTTTTCCCCAGGGAAATGGGGAGGGACGATGCACAATGACGTTTTAAAAGAAATGCTAAATCAAATTTGAAATGGAGGACGTCGCACCGCTGAGCTTCAAGCACAAGTTTCCTGACTCCTGTCCAGAATCCCCTCTCTGCCTAATGACTCACGCGCTCGCAGGAACGAGGCTTAGTCCCAGCGCTCCTCCCAGGAAAAGAGCAAAGCTTAGGAGAGCTCCTTCCCGCGGGTGTGCTCAGGGGGCGCAGCGAGAGCCTGCGACTTCATGCAACTACAGGAACAGGGGCTGCGGCCGCAGGAGACACCAGCAAGGAGGCACCCGGGCCGGACAGGACCGGACGGGCCGAGGACCCGACGCCAGGGCTCTCCGCAAGGCCGCGCGGCCTCCAGGTGGCAGCACCGGCTTCCTCGCCCGGCTGCAGGAGGCCCGCGGGCGCTGCCCGGCCCAGGCTGCCAGCCTCACGCCAACCACCGTCTCCTCAAAGTCCTCCACCGCCTCACAAAAACAGGTGTCGCCCCCAGAAGCCCGCTATGGGGCGCCATCCCTTCAGCGGTTCTCAACCTGTGGGTCGCGACCCCTTTGGCGGCCGAACGACCCTTTCACAGGGGTCGCCTAAGACCATCCTGTGTATCAGATATTTACATGACGACTCATACCAGTAGCAACATTACAGTTATGAAGTAGCAACGAAAATAATTTTATGGTTGGGTCACAACATGAGGAAGTGTATTTAAAGGACCAGAAGGTTGAGAACCACTGCTACAGAATTAGCAAGCGTTAGAAGCCTGGAGAGGAAGAAGGAAACCAAACGGGTCGGGGCACGTTCGGGAGAGGCTGCGGCGGAGCAGGGACGACAGTCTGGCGGCCGGGCCACGCAGGCTGGGCGTGAGGAGCGCGGAGGATGCGCCGCAGGGACGCGGAACGCTGCAACACTGGCGGGGCGGGCGGACCCGTTCGGTAGCAAGACTCCCGAGGCGAGGGCGCCCGACCTCGCGCCGCGGAGACGCCCGGCCCCAGAACGTCGCGCCGCGGGCTGGGGCTAGCCTGCCCCGGTCTCCCCGCCCGGCCCCGGGACAGGGTCCTGTCCCTCCGCCACTCGCACACTCACCGCGCGCGCCGCCCCGGCGCGGCCGCCCGCCGCCCTCGGCGCGATCTCCGCCCCGCCCTCCGCTCCCGGCCCGCTGACTGGGCGCCCGCCCCGCGGCGGCGTGGGAGTCACGTCAGGGCGCATGCGCTCGCGGGCGCTCGCAACGGCCGGCGCGGAAAGTTACCGGCGGGGCGTGCTGGTTCCCTTAGAGACCGAACCCGGGCTGGGCGGCGGCGAGACAGCCCGGCCCTTGGAGAAGCCAAGATGCCGATTAGGGGCAAGAGCAAAAGGAAAGGCAAGAACAAAGACAAAGACAAGCTTCTGAAGAAGTAAGGAGAACCCAGGCTGGGGTCCTCTCCCGGGATTCGGGCCGGGGGGCCGCAGGGGTTGGCTGACTGGCACCTGGCCGCCCGCTCTCCTGGACTTTTTACTCGCTTTCCCGGATTCTGAGGGCAGTTCCCATTGTTCAGAGATTCCCAAATGCATGCCCGACTTGACTGCTTCAGCTTAGCCACTAGGATGAGATTTGGGACCCTGACGTCATTTAGACACAGCCCCTACCTATGTGTAATGCATTAACGATGGAAGCAGACAGGTTCCCCAAAAATAGACCGAATGAAATAGGTGCTTGTGGAGGAACAAAGAGCTGAGAATGAGGAGGAAGAGGTCTGACACTAGAAGTGAAAGCCAGGATAGCATTTATTGAGATATTGGAGGTCCTCTACACCAGCGCTGTCCAATAGGGTAGTCACTGGTCATGTGTGGCTACATTAAAATTAAATTAACAATTCATATCCTCAATTGTACTACCTACATTTCATAACCTCAGTGGGCACCTGTTGCTAGCGGTAACTGTATTGGACAGCCCAGACATCTAACATTTTCATCATTACAGAGAGTTGTATTGGACAGCAGTACTCTAGATGAGTGGTTCTTAACCTAGGGCGATTTTGCCTTCCAGGGCACATTTGGCAATATCCCTGGAGACATTTTTGATTGTCACATCTGGGAATGTGTGCTACTGGCATCTAGAAATGAGTAGAGATGCTGTTTTACATCCTGCAATGCACCGGACAACCCCCTCACCACCCACCCCAAAGAATCATTTAGCTCAGAATGGCCGCAGCGCCAGGGTTGGGAAACCCTGCTCAATACTATAAACTTCTCTACAATAGGCATTGAGCATTATTCACCATATCTCCAGCGCCTAGCAGAGAGCCTGGCACACAGCAGATGCTTATTATTTGTTCAATAAATAAATTAAGGTATCTGCCCATGTATGCTTCAACTTAGATGTTTATTCCACAAGAACTGTGCTCTGGGTTCATTCTTTCTTGATCCTAGTCTGAGATCTCTCTACTGTGCAGTTGAGATGATCTTGAATATCTAAAGGATCTCTCAATGATTGAAGCAGTTCCTTGGGTCTTCTAGGGATTCCTTTTGGTTCAAAGGAAAGTGTAAAGGATTTGACCAAATTGGCTAATTGTTTAGATTTCTCCAAAATTATCAGAACTAACTGTAACACTAATCCTTTCCAAGTTTGGAGCTGCTGCTAATTGTCACTTAACCTATTAGGTGGCCCTGGTAGTTCCTAGACACATTGGAGTCATACATGGTGTCCAACAATACTATATATGGGACTATAAGAGAATCCCCAAACTTGTAAAGTTTGTGAAGTTACTTGTTTAAGAGAGTAATAAATGCTCAGTAGAGAAAGTTTAGGAAACATAGAAAGTCAAAGTAGAATATAAAAATCACCTGTAATTCATCATCCAAATACAACCACTACTATCATTTGGGGATATTCTTTTATCTTTTGGAAATGATAGCCTAATGTACATACTTATTTGTAACTTTCCCCATTTATTAATATAAGTATTCTTCTACAGTGTGACTTTTAAAAAAACACCACATAACTGCATAGTTAGTCTAGCACTTTTAAGAAGTGCCAAGGGCGGGAGAAACCAAGATGGCAGCATAGGTAAACACCAGAAATTGCTGCCTCGCACAACCACTTCAAAAATACAACTAAAAGACAAAACGGACATCATCCAGAACCACAGAAAGGCTGGCTGAGTGGAAATTCTACAACTAGAAGGAAAGAGAAAAGCACTGAGACTCAGAGGAGGTGTGGAAGTAAAGTACAGAGGTACGGAGGCGCACGCCAAAAGGGCTGGCAACTGAGGACACGGCGCACATGGAAAGGGCTGGCAGCTGAGGACACAGCACACGTGGGGAGGGCTGGCAGCTGAGGACGCAGTTGTCTTTTTCAATCCAGAGGGAGTCTCAAGCTCCCGACTGCTCTGAACTCCAGTTCCTGGTGAGTCTCTTATATAGGGAGAAACTAGACTGTCTGGCAGCGGGTAGAACTCAAGGGCCGCTTTCTCTCAGAGGTGCTTGCAGTGAGTACTGGGACACTGAGACCCGGGGCCTCTTAGGGCAGGACTGAAGAGCAGCCATAGCTTGCTCTGCCCTGTTGATCCCCTGAGACCCTGCCCCACCCAAGCTGTGCACAGAGGCTTTTGCATATGAAAGGCCTGGCCCTTTGCAACCTGAAAATTATCTAACAAACGAGCTGAATCAGAGAGATCCAGAACTTCCAAAAGAAGGCCCAGTGCCCCACAGCAGTTTGCATTGCTTCACAGCTGGGCCTCATCTGGGCACCTCCAAACCCCAAAGAAGAGGAATCTCTCCATAGCTCCTGCTGGGTAGCCTCAGGCAGAGGCTAAATTAGCACCTCCGTAGAGATCCAAGAGCCAGTGTACCCAGTGTACCATCCAATTACAACTCCTCAGATCCATAAGGGACACACTCAGGGGGCAGACTCAGTGAGCACCGAAGCCCCACTGAAGCAAGTCTTGCCCCAGAAGAGTGTCTCCAGCTCAGAAGTTCTCCCACTGAAGACACAGATGATTCTCACAGCCAATTGTCCTGGCGGTCAATTCCTCCTAGTGATACCTACAATAATCAAGACTTAACTACAACAAGACTGTGCACAAAGCCCACAAAGGGGTGCACAAGAGTATCCACCTCAAGTAATCGGGGAGGCTGAGCCACTGGGCCCTATAGGACACCTAACATAGAAAGCCACTCTATCAACACAGGGAGGCATAAAAAATGTGGAGACAAAGAAACAAGTCACAAATGACAGAAATGGAGGAAAGCAAACTACTGTATATAGAGTTCAAAACCACAGTTATAAGGTTTTTCAAGAATTTTCTAGCAACCGCCAATAAATTTAGTGAGACCCTCAAGAAATCTAGTGAGATCCTCGAGGTTATGAAAAAGGACCAACTAGAAATTAAGCATACACTGACTGAAATAAAGGATATTATGCAGAGTTCCAACAGCAGACTAGAGGATCACAGGAATCAAGTCAAACATCTGAAATACGAAGAAGCAAAAATCACCCAACCGGAAAAACAAAAAGAAAAAAGAATCCAAAAATATCAAGATAGTGTAAGGAGTCTCTGGGACAACTTCAAGCGTACCAACATCAGAATTATAGGGGTGCCAGAAGAAGAGAGAGAGCAAGATATTGAAAACCTATTTGATGAAATAATGACAGAAAACCTCCCCTACCTGGTGAAAGAAATAGACTTACAAGTCCAGGAAGTGCAGAGAACCCCAAACAAAAGGAATCCAAAGAGGACCACACCAAGACACATCATAATTAAAATGCCAAGAGCAAAAGACAAAGAGAGAATCTTAAAAGCAGCAAGATAAAAACAATCAGTTACCTACAAGGGAATACCCATACGACTGTCAGCTGATTTCTCAACAGAAACTATGCAGACCAGAAGAGAGTGGCAAGAAATATTCAAAGTGATGAATAGCAAGAACCTACAACCTAGATTACTTTACCCAGCAAAGCTATCATTCAGAATTGAAGGTCAGATAAAGAGCTTCACAGATAAGAAAAAGCTAAAGGAGTTCATCACCACCAAACCAGTATTATATGAAATGCTGAAAGGTATCTTTTAAGAAGAGGAAGAAGAAGAAAAAGGTAAAAATACAAATTATGAACAACAAATACACATCTATCAACAAGTGAATCTAAAAATCAAGTGAATAAATAATCTGATGAACAGAATAAACTGGTGAATATAATAGAATCAGGGGCATAGAAAGGGAGTGGACTGACTATTCTCGGGGTGGGGGGGAAGAGTTATGGGGGGTGTGGGAAGAGACTGGATAAAAATTGTACACCCATGGATGAGAACAGTGGGTGGCAGGGGTAAGGGCTGAGGGTGGGGTGGGAACCGGTTGGAGGGAGCTATGGGGGGAAAAAAGAGGAACAACTGTAATAATCTGAACAATAAAGATTTAATTAAAAAAATAAAAAGTGCCAAGGTTTTATCACATTCTTGGAACTCACTAGCATATGTTTTCCATTTTTGACCATGCATCTACAGTACACATATCAACAATGAAGAACACTGAGCCCTTGCCAGGTGGTTCAGTTGATTGGAGTGTCACCATGTACACCAAAAAGATTTTGGGTTCAATTCCTGGTCAGAACACATACCTAGGTTGGTGATTTGATCCCCATTCATGGCACATACAAAAGGCAACTGATGAGGTTTGTCTCTCGCATCAATGTTTCTCTCTCTCTCTCTCTCTCTAAAATCAATAAACATATCCTCCAGTGAGGATTTTAAAAAAAAGAGGAACATTGAGGGTAACAGATCTCTTATTCCTTGGATTTTCCATGACTCATAGTTTGAGAAACCCTGCTTTGTTTTTACAGTCAGTATTAGTGGTCCTTTTATGAGAAATCCTATCTGATTTGTTTCATCAACTCAGAGCAAGTTAGACTTGATACCTTCAGGGAACAATTTGATGACTGTAGCAAGGCAGTCTGTCACTATTGCCTAAATCATGCTGGAAAGGGAGTTCAATCGCTATAACAGGGTGGGGGTTGGAGATGAAGCTGGCCATAATTTGCAGAGAAGAAAAGGTGAGAGTGGGACTGAAAAGGGATCAAGAACCAAAAGTTGTTGGGGATGGAGGGTGACAGTATATAAATGTCCACACATACTTATGTATGAAAATATTTAGAATTCAAATACAGGTGAAGTCTTTATTATCTAAATACTAGTGGCCTGGTGCACGAAATTCGTGCACGGGGGGGGGGGCGGTTCCCTCAGCCCAGCCTGCACACTCTCCAATCAGGGACCCCTCGGGGGATGTCCTGTGGGATCTGGCCTAAACCGGCAGTTGGACATCCCTCTTGCAATCCGGGACCACTGGCTCCTAACCGCTCACCTGTCTGCCTGATCACCCCTAACCACTCTGCCTGCCTGCCTGATTGCCCCTAACCCCTCTGCCTGCCTGCCTGCCTGCCTGATCACCTCTAATCTCTCTGCATGTGGGCCTGATCGCCCCTAACTGCCTATGCCTGTTGTCCCTAACTGCCCTCCCCTGCCGGCATGATCATGCCCCCAACTGCTCTCCCCTGTTGGCATGATCTCGCCCCCAACTGCCTCTGCCTGCCTGATCACCCCCAACTGCCCTCCCCTGCCTGTCTGATCTCGCCCCCAATGACCCTCCCCTGCCGGCTTGATCTCGCCCCCAACTGCCCTCTCTGCCTCGGCCCCCACCACCAGGACTTTGTCTGGAAGGAAGTCAGATGTCCAGAAGATGGCTGGTCGACCTGGTCTAATTAGCATATTACCCTTTTATTAGTATACTAGGGGCCCGGTGCACGAAATTCGTGCACTGGGTGTGTGTGGGGAGGGGAGTGTCCCTCAGCCCAGGCTGCCCCCTCTCACATACTGGGAGCCCTCAGGCGTTGACCCCCATCACCCTCCAATCGCAGGATCGGCCCCTTGCCCAGGCCTGATGCCTCGGCCAGAGGCGTAGACCCCCATCACCCTCTGATCGCCTGATCGGCCCCTTGCCCAGGCCTGACGCCTCTGCCAGAGGTGTCAGGCTTGGACAGGGGACCCCCATCTCCCCCTGATCACTGGCTCTGGCCCCCGCCCAGGCCTGAGGCCTCTGGCCCAGGAATCATGCCTGGGCAGGGGACCCCCATCTCCCTCTGATCGCTTGCTCCACCCCCCGCCCAAGCCTGACGCCTCTGACCCAGGCTTCAGGCCTGGGCAAGGGGACCATCATATCCTCCCAATCCCCGGCTCTGCTCCCCACCCAGGCCTGATGCCTCGGCCAGAGGAGTTGACCCTCATCACCCTCCGATCACCAATCACCGGATCGGCCCCTTGACCAGGCCTGAGGCCTCCGGCAGAGGTGTCAGGCCTGGGCAGGGGACCCCCAGCTCCCCGCGGTTGCAGGCTCTGCCCCTGCCAGGGCTAACGCCTCTGGCCTAGGCGTCCAGCTCGGGCAGCGGGGACCCGCAGCTGCAGCGGCCCCGCGATTGTGGGCTCCGCTTTAGGCCCAGGCAAGGGACCCCTAGCTCCCGGGACTGCCAGCTTCGACCATGCCCAGCTCCCATCGCTGGCTCCACCCCTACTTCCTGCTATCACTGGCCAGGGCGGCAAAGGCACCTGATTCTCCGATCATGGCTGGGGGGCAGGGCAAAGGCGGCCCCAGGGCCGCCTTTGCCCTGCCCCCCAGCTCTTAACTCCCCCCTGGGTTTCTGATCACTGTCAGTGGCAGGGGCTTCTTCCTGCTTTCCCTTTCGCCTCCCTGCATTGTGCCTACATATGCAAATTAACTGCCATCTTGTTGGCAGTTAACTGCCAATCTTAGTTGGCAGTTAATTTGCATATAGCCCTGATTAGCCAATGAAAAGGGTATCGTCGTATGCCAATTACCATTTTTCTCTTTTATTAGATAGGATAGATAGATTATATAAGATAAGATAGCTTAAATGGAGGGTGGGGTAAAGCCTTTTCTGCAGGAGGAGATGCTCTCGGCAGACAAAAATACATAATCCCTATATCTGGACTGATAGCCAGACTGATATGCACTATACTGCCAAACTGGTCATTAAAAAATTGAACTGCTTTCTTTCACCTTACACCAAACAGCTGTTGCCCTTAAAAACCCTCCTCAGCCCCCACCATCGGTTCTGCCTTTGCAGGTCACCCAGATTAGGTTCTGATTGGTTGGTTTCTATGCCATCAGCGTCAAAAGCTCCACCTCCTAGGCAGCCATTGGCTCCTCGCACTTCACCCAGAGATGGTTCTGATTGCTCAGTTTCTATGATAGTCAGCATCTCCGGGCCTATCTCTGGGCGTAATCAGAGAGGTGGGGCTGATCAGCAGCCCCTGCAGAGGCCTGGAGAGAAACAGAAGCACGGCTGCTGGCTAAGCCCGGAGAGAAAGGGGCAACAGCTGATCAACAGTTTCCACGGAGGCTGCAGATCAGACCCTGCCTCTCTCTTCGGGCCTCTCTCTGAGCCTGATCTGCAGCCACAGCAACACAGCACTGACTGCAGGACTGACTTCCAGTCGGTGGAGCCTTCAGTTTTTTCAGACCCTGGGTTTTTATGTATTAGGATGCATGTTCACTAATACAAAGGTTGAGAGTTCAGGCCAGAACTCTTAGCTACTTGACTTTTATTTTCCTTCCCCAACAATTTGCTAGATACTTGCACTGTTCTTTACTCTCTATGGCATTCCCAGGCCCAGCAGTGAAGCAGCAGGCGGCTGGGGAGGAGCCCGAGCCTGGGCCTGGCATCACACTGCTCCTGCTCATCCCGGTCCCACTGCACCTGCCGCCACCACTGCTCAGTAGCGCTGCCCAGGAGGCAGGAGGGGCTTGTGCTGCCACAGCTGCGCTTGCCAGCTGTGAGCCGGTGCCTGGCACCCATTGGTGAGCTGACCAGCACTCCTGCTGTGGGAGCACACTGACCACCAGGGGGCAGCACCTGCATTGAGTGTATGCCCTCTGGTGGTCAGTGTGCATCATAGCAACTGGTGGTTCTGCCATTCGATTTGCATATTAGCCTTTTATTATATAGGATATACCCAGCCGACGCCTAACTGCTCACCTGCCGGTCTGATTGCCCCTAACTGCCCTCCCCTGCTGGCCTGGTCACCCCCAACTGCCCTTCCTGCTGGCCCGGTCACCCCTAACTGCCCTCCCTGGCCAGCCTGGTCGCCTCTAACTGCCCTCCCCTGCCAGCCTGGTCACCCCCAACCACCCTCATCTGCAGGCCTGGTCCCCCCAACCACCCTCCCCTGCAGGCCTGGTCTCCCCCAACTGCTCTCCCCTGCAGGCCTTGTTCCCCCCAACTGTCCTCCCCTGCAGGCCTGGGTCACCCCTAACTCCCCTCCCCTGCAAGCCTGATCTCCCCCAACTGCCCTCCCTTTCAGGCCTGGTCCCTCCCAACTGCCCTCCCCTGCTGGCCTGATTGCCCACAACTGCCCTCCCCTGCCAGCCATCTTGTGTCCACATGGGGGTGGCCATCTTTGACCACATGGGGGCGGCCATCTTATGTGTGGGAGTGATGGTCAATTTTCATATTACTATTTTATCAGATAGGAGTTCCACTTTACCTCTGTACAAATGATTATGGTTTGTTTATCAGGCATCTTTGAAGCCTGATGCATTGTGGAACTAGCAGATAAAATATTTAACATACTAGTACTTGCTCAAGTGACTTGAATATTTGTCCAAGGCCTAGCCAAGAAACAAACAAAAAACACACACAAAATAACCTAGAACAAAAAGAAAATTGGGATTGGGATAGGTGGAAGCTTACAGAAATATGGACTTAAAGTTACATTTACACTATGAATGTATCTTCATGGTGAAGAGGAACTAAGATAATGGATTTGTAGTAGAGAGAGTCAGGGTCTAAGACTGAGCAAGTCAGAATAAAAGACAGTTCAAATATGAGAGAATCAAATAAGTAAGTGAAAAGATGTGAAAGCTTTATGAAATAAATTTAACTTATTATGCCTTTCCTCTTTGTTTTTCTAGTCCTTTGGAGTTATGCTCCAGAGCTTTCCTCTTCCAGGAAGAGGCACCTACTAAGATAACTCCCTTGTCAAGTAAAAATGTGTTTATTATTAACTAATTCATCTAATAATGTTTGAACAGATGTGCCAGGCAATATCAAACAAAACAATAATAGAGAAATGTAGTAGAGAATAATTAGTTATATGTTGTCAATGCCTTCTTCCCATGTAGGAAGTCAACAAAAACTGAGGAAACTGCAGTGGAAAGAGCCAAGGCCAATGCCACCCTTTGGGAGGCCAGGCTGGAAATCACAGAGCTCTCTAGGATTGAGTATCGTGATACTTCCCTGAGACTTGCGAAAACTAATGAGGACTTAAAGAAACAGCAGTATAAAATGGAGAAAGACACAATGTCTGTATTAAGCTACCTGAAGAAGCAGGACCAGGAGAAAGATAATATGGTAGGTGGGTAGAAATCCTCATTACATAGAAACTTTGTGGCCTGCATTAACTAATTGATATTGGTCTGCCTTTATCAGTATCACTTATATTTTTTTATTTTCATCTGCCTCCATATATCAAAGGCCTACATCTATCTGTAGCAAATGTATAATTTTTCACAATTATGGATGTTCATTAAAACCAAAGAAATTATTTTGCAAAGTAAAGCAGGTTCAAAATATCCTGGTTAGCTAGCTCTCTGATACTGTTTTACTCATTCTTCTATATCATAGAAATATATTATTTTAAACTTTATTTAAACTGTTAATTATAGAAATACTAGAGGCCTGGTGCACAAAATTCATGCACGAGGGGGGTGGCCTGCACCCTCTCCAATTGGCAGTCGGACATCCCTCTCACAATCTGGGACCACTGGCTCCTAACCGCTCGCCTGCATGCCAGCCTGATTGCCCTCTAACTGCTCCCCTGCCAGCCCGATCATCCCCAACTGCCCTCCCCTGCTGGCTCGATCGCCCACAACTATCTGGCCCACCTCCTCTGCATGAGGTGGTGGAGATGCCAGGACTGGCCTCCTTTATGCCACGTGGAGCCGTGGGACCCCCAGGCCTC
Source organism: Myotis daubentonii (assembly GCF_963259705.1). Lineage (NCBI taxonomy): Eukaryota > Metazoa > Chordata > Mammalia > Chiroptera > Vespertilionidae > Myotis > Myotis daubentonii. The sequence goes on along the minus strand of NC_081840.1, from coordinate 22,654,069 downwards.
ACCACATGGAGCAGCTGCCAGACCCCACCTCTGCTGTGCACGTGGCCATCTTGTGGCAACCATCTTGTGGTGGCCATCTTTGCGGAAGCCATTTTTGCAGTGGCCATCTTGTGAGGGTATCGCGCGAGGGCATCACACAAGGGCGTTGCACAAGGTTGTGGTGCCACCTAGGCTTTTATTATATAGGATTAAAAATAAAATGTTCTGCCCTGGCTGAACAGCTCAGTTGGTTAGAGAACCGTCCCAGTATGCCAAGTTTGTATGTTCTATCTGCAGTCAGGGTACATACAAGAATTAACCAAAGAATAATGAATGTATAAATAAATGGACCAATGAATCAATGTTTCTCTCTCTCTCTCCCCCCTGCTTCCTCTCTCTCTGTCTATCTCACAAGTCTATCAATAAGAATTAAAAAAGAAAATGTTTTTAAAATTATATCTTGAACAAAATTTGGAAATTTTCCTTAAAAATGGATTTTTGTTTTTAATGCTTTGTTCAATCAATCACAAAATAAATAACATTTCACACCCATCCTACATGGTTTAGGACTATCTCTATTTTTTAGAATTTGTAGGTTTTTCTTAAATTAATCTAAGATATTGTTTACAACAGTATTTCACTTCTGGATCCTCTGATTGCATAACCAAATCAAGGAGTTTTTAGTTTAAAAAACTACTTAGGTTCCCTACTAAAACCAGCATCCTTGGAGAAATGACTAATTCCAAGAGTGGGGCAGGGAAAGTAAAAGATGAGTCTGGAATATCTTATTGTGCCAGAGAGTAAGTAAAAAATATTAATATGGGATGGTGAACACACAGTACAGATGATGTGCTGTGGAATTGGGCACCTGAACCTGTATAATTTTGTTAACCTGTGTCACTCCAATACATTCAATAAAAAGGAAAAAATATTAGTAAGGGGAAAAAAAGTAAAAATAATTAGAGGACACAGGAGGAACTAGTTGAAAGGGGCTCCAAAAGGCCAAATCTGGGAAAATCAAAATAAATAATTATTAATAAATTAAAACTCATTGAAAAGAGTAAGTCCATGAGCACATACTACCAATAACACTTCTGAGAGTGGGCGTCCATTTTACAGGATCACCAAAAGACCTAGTAATTAATGGGTTGGGACCTTTTTTAGTTACTTCCCTTTGTCTGGGGAATTTTCCTGGAACCTGTGTTATCGGCCATGTATACTGCTCGTATTCTCTCTCCCCACCCCCACATTCTGTTTGCTCTGGGGAAATTTAGTAATGGCCTGGCCATCTTCTGTTTCTTTTCTATGAAGATAAATTAAAGGCATGCTTCATAGACTAACAATAAACACATTAAATCAGACAGAAAAAACAACAATCAACAGACAAGCACGCATAACACACAGACAAGACTTAATAAATCAGAGTTCTTCTCATGGATCTTTCAGATGTTTTACATTGCCTGGGACTTACGGCCAGATGTGGCCCAGATCTTAGCCTGTTGTTCATATATTTTACCATATTCTACTCTCCATAGCACTGACTGGCATCTAAAGTTGTTTTAGCTAAAATCTGCCTGTCCCAAGGCATCATATGGTAATTTTCAGACAAAGCATTAAAGAGTCCTTTTGTAAAATGACTGCCTTTTTTTCTCTAGTGGATGAGCCTTCCTTCACTAGAGGCAGAGGATCCGAGGCCTTAGGTTTTACAGACTTTTGATCCCCAATACGAAGTGGGCATAATGCAGTTTGAATAAGAGCCCACATAGTTAAAGATGACAAGGGCACTCCTTTTCCTTGAACTTGATTTAAGAGAGTACCTTTTGACACCTAATTCCTTTATCCTTGAGCATGCAAGCTAAAAATTTACAATGATGTTTTTGCCTTTTACTCGAATTCTTCCCCATTATAACCTGGCTGAATCAAAATGTTCCTTGTCCACTTGTGGTTGCAACTCTGAAGCTGGCACGGGCTTTGTGCGCAGTGAACTTCCCACTTTTCTGGTGAATTTCCACTTTTCCTTTTTCACTTTGTTTTTCACTCAGGTGAATCTTCTCCTGCAGGTCCTGCTCATGGCACCAGAATGCTGCAACCTGCATGGCTAGTGTTCAGGATCCGAAAGAGGGGCTGACGCACAAATGAAAGTACTATACAAGAAATATGAATTTAGAAGGCATGAAGGGCCAGGTGGAGACCCCTTTCTTGGGGAGCCACACTGAAACCTGGCCTTATCCACTTTTTATTCAATTTTAGATACACATCTTGCCCTCAGTAGAGCATGGCAAACAGGTAGTAGACAGACTGTCTCTAAGTTCAATATACATCAGTAAATATCAGTAAACTTCAATAAGCCTCATTTACTTTGAGGCTATTCATTCAGGAAATTGCTTCGAGCCACCACTATCTCAACACAGAACAATCGGTGCTTAGCGTCAGCCTGCTAAAGCCCAAGGTCCATTGGCCTTCTGTGTTCCTTGGTGCACTCTTATGACGGTATTGGGAAAGTGGTGGCTTCCCGCAGTCACAAGATAGTCTCAAGGATGTAAAGTACAACATAGGGAATATAGTCAATGATATTGTAATAATATTGTACAGTGCCAGGTGCCCCCCCCCCACCAAGGGGACCATTTTGTAAGTATATGATTGTCTAATCACTAGGGCATACATCTGAAATGAATACAAAATAATATTGAATGTCAAATGTAATTGAGAAATGAAATTTTTAAAAAGTTACCCAGATAAGAGAAATGCATATCAAAACAATGAGATACCCATAGCTACTATCAGAAAAACAGAAAATAACAAATGTTGGAAAGAAAGCAGAAAAATTAGAACCCTTATGCACTGTTGGTGGAAATGTAAATTGGAACAATTACTATGGAAAACAGCATGGAGGTTCCTCAAAAAATTAAAAATAGAATTGCCAGATGACCCAGCAACAAGAATTTAAAGCAGGATCTTGGAGAGATACTTGCATGCCCATGTTTGTTCAAACATTATTCACATAGCCAAGAGGTAGAAGCAACACAAATGTCCATTGATGGGATAAAAAAGGAAAAAAATGGTACATACAGACATTTAATGGAATATTATTACACAGCCTTAAAAAAGAAGGAAATCCAAACAACCTAAGTGCCCATCAGCAGATGAGTGGATTAAAAAACTGATACATCTACACAGCGGAATACTCTGCTGCTGTAAAAAAGAAGAAACTCTTACCATTTGCAACAGCATGGATAGACCTGGAGAGCATTACGCTAAGTGAAATGAGCCAGTCAGAGAAAGATAAATATCACATGATCTCACTCATTTGTGGAATATAATAAACAACATAAACTGATGATCTAAAATAGACCCAGGACAGAAGCATCGAACAGACCATCCAACTTCAGAGGGAAGGGGAAGGGGGTGGGGGGCGGGGGAAGGGGAGTAGAGGAGGAGAGACCAAACAAAGGACTTGCATGCATGCATATGAACATAACACATGGACACAGATAGTAGGAGGGCAAGGGCATGTGCTGGGGGTGGGGTGGGAACAACCAGGGAGAGGTCAATGGGGGAAAAGGGAGACATATGTAATACTTTAAACAATAAAGAATCAAAATTTTAAAAAAAGAAATCCTGTCACATGCTACTTACAACATGGATGAACCTCAAGGACATTATATTCAGTGAAATAAGCCAGTCATGAAAGGATAAATATTGTGTGATTTTATTTATATCAAATATCTAAAGTAGTCAAAATCCAGAAATAGAAAGTAGAAAGGTGGTTGCCCAGGGCTTTGGGTAAAGGAGGAAAAGGAATTAGTATTTTATGAGTATAGAGTTTCAGTTTTTCAAGATGGTAAGTTACAGAGATTCGTTGTACAACAATGTGAATATACTTTACTGAAGTGTACATTTAAAAATGGTTTATATTTCTTTTCTGAAATCAATAAAACATATTTAAAAAATAAAAATGGTTAGCATGGTCAATTTAATGTTCTTCTAAAAATTTTTTATTGATACTTAGAGAGAGAGGTAAGGAAAGATATAGAAACATCAGTGATGAGAGAGAATCATTGATCGGCTGCCTCCTGCACGCCCCCTACTGGGAATCGAGCCCCCAAACCGGGCATGTGCCTTGATTGGGAATCAAACCATGACCTCGTGGTTCATAGGTTACCAATCAACCACTGAGCCACACAGGTGGGGGCAATGTTGTCTCTTTTATTTTTTTTTAACATGTATTCATTAACTTGAGAGAGAGAGAAAGATAGAGAGACAGAGAGACATCAATTTTTTGTTCCACTTATTTATGCATTCATTGATTGATTCTTCTATGTGCCCTGACTGGGTACCAAATCCACAACCTTGGCATATTGGGACAATGCTCTAACCAGCTGAGCTACCCAGCCAGGGCTTAATGTTGTATTCTTTTACCACAATTTTAAAAAGAGTTACTCAGGTAATTCTTACGATAGCCAGGTTTGGGAAACTAGCAATAGCAGATTAAAGGTATGAAGTATGTTCCCTCTCCTCTTCCCTCCTTACTCAACCTCTCCAAACCTACTGGTTTTAATAAGTGAAAACAAGGCTACTTAATAAAGGAAGAACACAGCAATTTCATCACCTTCCTAACTCTGTATTTTCATCTTCTACAGATTGAAAAACTAAAACAGCAATTGAATGAAGCAAAGGAAAAAGCCCAAGAGGAGAAGGAAAAATTGGTAAGTATCAATGTACATTAATACACTTACTGGTTGGTCAGCTTTCTGACAAGCTCATTTTTTTTTTAATATATTTTATTGATTTTTTACAGAGAGGAAGAGAGAGAGATAGAGAGTTAGAAACATCGATGAGAGAGAAACATCGATCAGCTGCCTCCTGCACATCTACTGGGGATGTGCCCGCAACCCAGGTACATGCCCTTGACCAGAATCGAACCTGGTACCTTTCAGTCCGCAGGCCGACGCTCTATCCACTGAGCCAAACCGGTTTCGGCGACAAGCTCATTTTTAAGACGCAATGAGATTAAATGAATCAATCACCTGAGCAGCTCAGTGACCTTACAGCTCACATGTCTGTTGTACAGAAGCTCAAAAAATAACATAAAAATATGTTATTATAAAAAACCATCTGGTATTAGTGGTGCTTACTGATCCCGAGTTTTACATTCTTCCTACGGCTTTTCAGTGGGCCAAAAGTTAGGAAATATGTATACACAGTATTTTTAAAAGATTAAAATATAAATAAAGAAATTTTTTAAAAGATTAAAATATATCACAAAATATATTATAAGTCCACACTAATGTTTTCAATTCAGATGCAGGAATAAAGGGTTTTTACTTAACTATATCTCCTTATAAAGTTAAGTGTGTCCTTTCTTCCTTGCCCAAAATCCTGGTTCTTAATGATACCAATATAATTTTGTAGTTGCTTTAAACCTTAATACATCAACAGTCACAGAATACTGATACCAATGCTACCACCAACATAGATTAGTGGGAACAGTTTTAAGATTTTTTTTTTAAAATATATTTTATTGATTTTTTACAGAGAGGAAGGGAGAGAGATAGAGAGTTAGAAACATCCATGAGAGAGAAACATCGATCAGCTGCCTCCTGCACATCTCCTACTGGGGATGTGCCCGCAACCCAGGTACATGCCCTTGACCGGAATCGAACCTGGGACCCTTCAGTCCGCAGGCTGACGCTCTATCCACTGAGCCAAACCGGTTTTGGCGAGTTTTAAGATTTTGTGAGGCCCTTTTCTCCTTGATATATGCCAATATGAATCTTCGATTAAATTATAAGGTTTAAAAACCATTTGAAATAATTCCTTTCTGTGAGGTTATGCCATCAACTCACCAACACAGTTTGCTTTTGATATTTAGGAGTTGTTTTTGAAAAATTTAATCGTGCATATAAAAGTATGTAATTATATAAATATTTATAATTATGTGGTTTCAAAGTCAAATCTATCAAACATGGTATATTCTGAGAAATCTAACTTCTGTCCATGTGTTCAAAATATACCAGATAGGTGAGAAATGGTGTTTCAGTGTATTTCAATTTGCATTTCTCTTTTTGTGAGCTAGGTTGAGCATATTTTCATATATTTGAGGGTCATTGCATTACTTTTGATATATCAGGTGTGGTGGTTTTTTTGTGTATGTGCATGTGTGTTTTGTTATTGTTGTTTTTGCTGTATTGGCCCTTTTTCTTCTTCCTCCTCCTTTTTCTCTCTTTTCTCTCTCCTTTCCTTCCCTTTTTTCCTCTTCTTCCTTCTTTCTTCTCCTCTCTTCTTCCTTCCTTCCTTCCTTCCTCTTTCTCCCACCTTCTCCTTGCTTTCTTTACTAGAGATATTAGCCCTCCCATTGTCTCTTAATTTACTAATTTTAATTTAGGGTCAGGAACGTTATTTATTTTTCTTACAGATTAATTTTTTTTTAGTCTTATGCCTCTTGTTAATAAATATCTGCATTTTCTATACAAGATCAGTTTACTTAGAATTTTTCTTATTCAAGGCACTTGATATTTTTTAACAGAAAGTAAAACTTTATGCAAAAATAAAAAGGGAACATTTCTTTAAAGAGGATAGACAAATGGCTTAAGGCTTCAAATGGAACATGATTCTGCGGGATATCTGTTCTTTTTCCTAACTCATTTACCTGTTTTTCTTTGTTTTTATGTACAGGAACAAAAGTATACTGTGCAAATAAATGAGCTGGAGGGACGTTTCTATCAGAAATCCAAAGAAATTGGCATGATTCAGACAGAGCTAAAAACAATAAAACAATTCCAAAAACGAAAAATCCAAGTGGAGAAAGAATTAGATGATGTAAGTTTCTTCCTTTCTTTTAAAAAGGTTAGAATTAACTACTATGTCTGCAAAAGCCTTCACTGACATTTACTCATGTAAGATGGTAAAAGGATTTTTTTTTTTTACAATAAAAGTGTAAGACATCTTACACTTTCATTGTTAAAAAAAAAAGTCACATATGTAATACCCTTTGTAATACTTTAAGCAATAAAAAAAAAAAGTGTAAGACATCAGTTTAGGGCTGGATACAAAAGGTCTCGATGGTTAGACTTTTCTTTTTCTAAGCATTGATTCCTTTGTAAATTAACCAAATCTTAGCCAGCACATAACTCCCACATTTATCAGCAGTCAAAATTTTAGAGTAACTTCAATAAGAAACAAACTACAGTTCTTTGAAAACAGTAGGGGCAAAGTAGCAAAGTCCTAAAGGAAAATATGTTTAGACGGATGAATGATAATTTTAGAAAATTTTAAAAGGATCTCTGGGTAGGTGTGGGTGAGATGAAGAAAACAGTACTTTTAGAAAATTCCTCTGACCTTGCTATGCTCTTTCTCTTACTTTCCATCCTCTCATCTCAGAATATAGTTTTATTGCATTGATCATAATGCAACAAATGTCATAGATGAGTGCCAGGCATAAGTAGCTGAAGTCAGCTTTGTGACTCTGGGCAAGCTACTTAACCTCTCTATACCTTGGTTTTCTCATCTGTAAAATGAGGAGAATAAGAGTCTTATAGTGTTATTTTAAGGACTGAGTTCATATATGGAAAGTGTTTAAAATAGTGTATTTGACATAGAATTATATTAACAGTGGTGTGTAGCTCTCTGAAAAAATAAGATTATTAGTGAAAAAAAAGTAATAATTTTCTGTGTCCCCATAGCATTTTGTATCTTTTTATACCACTTAGCCTATTCTATCTTGATACTATAGTTATCAATTGTTTTATCTCCCCTAGTGGATTGTAAATTCTTCGAAGTACAAACAGTGTTGTCCTTTGTATTCATCAAAAATACAAGATAAACAGTAATTTAGCTCAATAAATATTTGTTAAATGCCGAGTGGGTCTTTTCATTAAAAATGTAATTGGAGGGAACCCTGCTGGTGTGGCTCAGTGGTTGAGCATCGACCTATAAACCAGAAGGTCATGGTTCGATTCCCGGTCAGGGCATATGCCCAGGTTTCCGGCTCTATTCCCAGTGTGGGGCATGCAGGAGGCAGCCAGTCAATGATTCTCTCATCATTAATGTTTCTGTCTCTCTCCCCCTCTCCCTTCCTCTCTCTCAAAAAAAAAGTAATTGAAGGGATATCAACTTTTCTTTTAATTAGATGGGAGGACCCTTTTCACAATGTATACATATATCAAATAATCACTATGTACACTTGAAATACTTTACAGTTTTGTCATTTATGCCTCAATAAAACTGAAAAAGAAAAGTTTAGAAGGAATATTAAGTTCTGTTTTATATGAAAATGCTGCATATTGAATCAAATTAAGTTCCTTAACTTTTCAGGAACTCTCAAAATAGACATCCTATGTGGAGGTATACATTCTGAATCAAAGTGAATGAGGAACTAGTTCATAATCTAGTGGGATGCAGTGGGATTTTTTTAAAGAACAATGTTGCCACCTAGGGGACAAATAGATTTCATATCTCTTCAAAGAGGACTGTTAGGCCAGGAAGACTTAAAATTCTAAGGCTTATGGGGAAAAATAAGGTGGTTCTGTGGAATATGGAAGAATTAAGGCAGGTGTGGAGGCCCGTGAACTTAAAATTAAGGGGAGAGGTAATACATAAACGAAGAAAATTAATTATGCTGGGTAATAAAAATCACGGTATACATTTAAAAGAGGCTAATTACATTTAGATTATAAAAAGGTAGTCAAAACATATATTTTAAAGAAAACAAAATTCTATCCACCTGATTAGCAGAAGAAGCATACATTGGTAGGTTGCAGGGTTTTTTTTCTCATAAATCGTTTTGTCTTTGTTTTTGAAAAAATGATGATACACATTTCAGCAAATTTAGCTGATAAAAAAAGTTGTCCTCTCCCCACCACACACACAAACACCTAGAGATAGCCATTGAATCCTATATAATAAAAGGGTAATATGCAAATTGACCCTAACAGCAGAGCGACTGGGAATGACTGGTCACTATGACACACACTGACCACGAGGGGGCAGATGCTCAATGCAGGAGCTGCCCCCTGGTGGTCAGTGTGCTCCCACAGGGGGAGCTCTGCTCAGCCACAAGCCAGGCTGATGGCTGCCAGTATAGTGGTGGTGGTGGGAGCCTCTCCTGCCTCCTCAGCAGCACTAAGGATGTCCGACTGCAGCTAGGCCTGCTCCTCGCTGGCAAGTGGACATCCCCTAGGGGGATGTCTGACTGCCAGCTTAGGCCCAATCCCCCCCGGGGAGCGGGCCTAAGCCAGCAGGTGGCCATCCCCCAAGGGGTCCCAGACTGCCACCAGGCCTCTAGTATTTTCATAAAAATGCAATGTAGAAATATATATATGTATATATATATATATATATACACATACATATATATATACACACACACACACACTAATAAAAGACAAAGATGCTAATTGACCATACCTTCGCTATGCCCAAGCCACGCCCACCAGCCAATCAGAGTGACCATATGCAAATTAACCCAACCAAGATGGCGGCCAGCAGCCACGGAGCTGGAGCAAGCAGGAGGCTTGGTTGCCTGGGCGATGGAGGAAGCCAAGCTTCCCGCCTGCCCTGAGCCGGTTGTGGCCTCCGCTCATGGCAAGAAAGTTTCAATTATAGAAGACAAATAAATCCCAGATACCTGCTTCCAGCCAGCCTCCACTGGGAGCTTGGGTAGCTGGGGGCCGTGGCAAGCCTGCAGTACAGCGGTGGTGGTGGGACCCTCTCCTGCCTCCTCAGCAGCGCTAAGGATGTCTGACTGCCAGCTTAGGCCCAATGCCCCAGGGAGCGGGCCTAAGCCAGCAGGTGGTCATCCCCCAAGGGATCCCAGACTGCGAGAGGGCACAGGCCGGGCTGAGGGACCCCCCCGAGTGCACACATTTTTGTGCACTGGGCCTCCAGTATATATATATATATATATATATATATATATATATATATATATATATATATATATGGAGAGAGAGAGAGAGAGAGAGAGAGAGAGAGAGAGAGAGAGTTTATTACCACCAAGCCAGCAATGCAATCTTGTGACTAGATAAATGAAATTCTATTGAGTAAATGTATCATGATTTATTAATTGGTCCCTTGTTGTTGGACATTTTTACTTTTTTCTAATTTTAAAAAATATATATTTTTATTGATTTCAGAGAGGAAGGGAGAGGGAGAGAGAGAAACATCAATGGTGAGAGAGAATCATTGATCAGCTGCCTCCTGCATGCCTCCTACTGGGGATTGGGCCACAGTCTGGTTATATGCCCTGACCTGAGTGGAACCCTTATCTCCTGGTTCATAGGTCATTGCTCAACCACTGAACCACACTGGCCAGGTGAGATCATACCTTTAAATTAGCTCTACTTTCTTTACCTAGAAGAATTTTATGTCATTTTTGTCCAGCTGGCATGACTTAGTGGTTGAGCATTGACCTATGAACCAGGAGGTCACGGTCAGGGCACATGCCTGGATTGTGGTTCAATCCCCAGAGTGGGGCATGCAGGAGGAAGCCAATCAATGATTCTCTCTCACTGATGTTTCTATCTCTCTCTCCCTTCCTCTCTGAAATCAACAAAAATATATTTTAAAAAATTTTAATGTAGTTTTTATTATATACTAGAGGCCTGATGCACAAAGATTCATGCAAGAATGGGCCTTCCTTCCCCTGGCTGCTGGCACCGCCTTCACTTCAGCCTGGAGCCACCTTTCCACCTTCCCATGCTGCCCAGAGGCCCAGAATGGCTCAGATGGAGCTGAATGCCTGTGTTGTTGCCATGGTGACGATGCAAGTATCTCGCCCCAGCCACTCAGTGGCTGCATATGCAAATTAACCTGCCATCTTAGTTGGGTTAATTTGCATACTCCTGATTGGCTGGTGGGCGTTGCGAAGGTATGGTCAATTTGCATATTTCTCCTTTATTAGTTTAGATAGTTTTAGAGGACAGAATGATTCATCTGTGGGAATCATAAGGAGATGTTTTTTAAGATTAATACTAAGAAGAATTTTCTAAAAATAAGAACTATTAAAGGTCAGTTTAGTGAATTAATGGGATTTGAACTAATGATATTCTGTTTCTAAATGTTCTTCTCATAGGAGGGATTTCCATATTAATTGAGAGATTATATAGTCTGACTCCTCAGGTCTCTTCCAGTTCTAAAATATGATTCTGTGTGTCCACATGGTTAAAATGAAAGACATTTAGAAAATATGATTATGAGGATAACTTGTCTGAATGTTTTGAGAACTGTTATTCATGGAAGGTTTTTTAGGAACTCGATACTGATCATGTAAATCTAGAGAAGATTGGGGGAAATATAGAACTCACAGGCAAAGACTTGTAGTTTTTCAGTGTGTTCAGGATTAAGAGGTAAAGTATAACAGAAAATGTTTCTTTACTGAGAATTTCCTAGGAATATGCCCCAATCAACCCCAATTTCATTTCCTATTGACCAGGTTTTCTGTTGTTGTTGTCTTTTTGTTTTGCTATTTTAATTTAGCTGAAGGAGAATCTAAGGAACACGGAGCGGAAACATCAAGAGACGCTTAGAAAATTGGAAAGCAGGTTTTTTAAAGAAAAGGTATGACATATTAAGGTTAACTTAAAATTCTTTTGTTTACCAGAACAACATAAATGTATTTACATGCACTCTGAGATATCAACCTTCCATTTGGTACCTTGTTAGTTTTGTTTTGTTTTTTTTTAATCAAATCACAGTAGACTAAAAAATAGGGAAAATAAAACCTATTTTAGATATGTCAATGTGTAGTCTTTTTTCCCTTCCCAGTTAGAGATTCTTGAAACCCCCAAGTGAGATTGTCATCTTACCAATGCTTTCAGACATATCTCCCTCAGTTTGGTGTTTTCCTGGTGGAACTAAAGATGCATGTACCTCATTATATAGGGGAGGTGGGATTGGAGAGGTCACTTTGGTACACATGATGTACATTTTAATTATTATTATTGTTTGGGTCCAATCATAGTATGTAATCTCCATGAGAGCAGGGACCCTATCTGTTTTGTTCACCACAGAATCTCCAGTGTTTAAAAAACCTGGTATACTATTATTGCTCCATAGGAATTTGTTGAATGAATGAATAATGACTCTCATCCCTCTCATAGATACTGACTCTCCTCATTTATTTAGCAGAAATTTCTCTCAGCTCTGCTTTGCCATACTAATGTGGAATTTTTTTCCTATTTATTTGTCATGTTGTTTCTTTAATGAGATTGGGAGGTATCCTAAGGTTCCTGTGTTCACATTATTCTTCTGACTCCTCTATCAATAGGTGGAGTTCACATCAGGTCATGTGGACAGGAGTATTTTGACATTATAAAATACTTAACTTTTTGATGTGTAAATTTGTTGTTAGAAATATAACTCTGTATTAAAACAGACTATTTTCTTCTTTAGCACCGACTAGAACAGGAAGCTGAAAAGAAGGTAATAATGCTGGCAGAGAGAGCCCATCATGAAGCTGTTGTGTAAGAGCCTGCTGCCATTCTCCCCTTTTTAATAGCCTCTCTTACTTCTTTCAAGTTTGTTTTGTTCTTATCATGTTGTTTTCCTACTTCTCTCCTGGTTTGCTTTCTTTGAATTTTCTGGCTTATTTCCCCTCACTGTTTCCATAAAGAAAACTTTGTGTTTCCACCCTCTTCCTCTCCACCCTTTTTGTAGCAGCCTCATGTGCAGGTAAGAACCTGGGCTTTGAAATTAGACTGGTTCTCAACACATATACCAATGGACTGTGGTAGATTCCTTAATTTTTTGAAATTAAATTCCTTTATCTACAAAATGGGGTTAATACCTTAACCCAAATTTTTGGCCCAGTGGATAGAGTGTCGGCCTGTGACTGAAGGGTCCCAGGTTTGATCTGGTCAAGGGTACATGCCTGCATTTCAGGCTCGGTTCCCAGTAGGGGGCGTGCAGGAGGCAGCCAATCGATGATTCTCTCTCATCATTGATGTTTCTATCTCTCCCTCTCCCTTTCTCTCTGAAATCAGTAAAAATATGTTTTTTAAAAATGCGGTTAATAATAGCAACCTGTCAGAGTTGTCCTTATCATTAATTTGAGGGGATAAAGCAATAATTGTCCTAGTTTGGTAATATCTGAAACTTAGACCTCTGTTTTGAAATCTTGTGTCTCTCTATTTCAGGCAATTGAACAGTGCTGGAAGAGCTGTTTTTAAAGAGAATGTTTCTCTCCAGAAAGCTCTTGACTACCACCTGAAGGAAGCTGATGCTCTACAAAAAGAATCTGCGAAGCTGCTAGAGTCTAAAACTTCCCTTTTATATCAAAAGGTTCCAATTCTCTTTTAGACTTTGCTTCCTATCTTTTTAAAAAATATGTTCTTACTGATTTCAAAGAGAGGAAGGTAGAGGGAGGGAGAAATATAAATATCAAAGATGAGAATCATTTTTTTAAATTAAATCTTTATTGTTCAGATTATTACATTTGTTCCTCTTTCCCCCCCCCCCATATCTCCCCTCCTCCCAGTTCCAGCCCCACCCTCCGCCCTCACTCCCCACCCACTGTCCTCATCCATAGGTGCACGATTTTTGTCCAGTCTCTTCCCGCATCTCCCACACCCCTTTCCCCCCCAAGAATAGTCAGTCCATTCCCTTTCTATGTCCCTGATTCTATTATAATCACCAGTTCATTCTGTTCATCAGATTATTTATTCACTTGATTCTTAGATTCACTTGTTGATAGATGCATATTTGTTGTTCATAATTTGTATCTTTACCTTTTTCTTCCTCTTCCTCTTCTTAAAGGATACCTTTCAGCATTTCATATAATACTGGTTTGGTGGTGATGAACTCCTTTAGCTTTTTCTTATCTGTGAAGCTCTTTATCTGACCTTCAATTCTGAATGATAGCTTTGCTGGGTAAAGTAATCTAGGTTGTAGGTTCTTGCTATTCATCACTTTGAATATTTCTTGCCACTCTCTTCTGGTCTGCATAGTTTCTGTTGAGAAATCAGCTGACAGTCGTATGGGTATTCCCTTGTAGGTAACTGAATTTCTTTCTCTTGCTGTTTTTAAGATTCTCTCTTTATCTTTTGCTCTTGGCATTTTAATTATGATGTGTCTTGGTGTGGTCCTCTTTGGATTCCTTTTGTTTGGGGTTCTCCGCGCTTCTTGGACCTGTAAGTCCATTTCTTTCACCAGGTGGGGGAAGTTTTCTGTCATTATTTCTTCGAATAGGTTTTCAATATCTTGCTCTCTCTCATCTTCTGGCACCCCTATAATTCTGATGTTGGTACGCTTGAAGCTGTCCCAGAGGCTCCTTACACTATCCTCGCATTTTTGGATTCTTTTTTCATTTTGCTTTTCCGGTTGGGTGTTTTTTGCTTCCTCGCATTTCAAATCATTGACTTGATTCTTGCGCTCCTCTGGTCTGCTGTCGGGAGTCTGTATAATATTCGTTATTTCAGTCTGTGTATGCTTAATTTCTAGTTGGTTCCCCAACATAACATCGAGGGTCTCGTTAGTTTTCTTGTAGATCTCATTAAGTTTATTGGCGGCTTCTAAACAGTTCTTGAGAGACCTTAAAAGTGTGGTTCTGAACTCTATATCTTCCATTGACAATTTTGTCCTGTTTCTTTGTCTCCGCATTTTGTTATGCTTCCTTGGTGCACCCCCTAGTGGTCTTTGTTCGAAGTCTTATAGTTAAACCTTGATTGTTGTAGCTAATACTAGGGAGGGTTTGACCTCCAGGCCAAGTGGCTATGAGAATCAGCTGTGTCAGCAGTGAGAGAACTTCTGTCCTCTAGGGAGGTGCTAATCTAGCCTTTGCCTGAGGCTATCCGGCAAATGCCTCTGTGCAGGGCTTGGGCAGGGCGGGTCGAACAGGATCAACAGCATGGGCTGGAGAGAGCAGTTATGGCGGCTCTCAGTCCTGTCCCCAGGGGCTCTGCCTCTCTGAGTTCCAGCACCCGCTGCAAAGCTGGGAGAGAAAGCTGCACTCGCTCTGACCGAAGCCAGACAGTCCTGCTTCTCCCGTTTGAGTCTGGGTCCCTAAAGACTCGCCTGTATCTGGAGCTCAGAGTCTGTGACTCCCTCCCGATTGAAAACGCCAACGGCGCCCTCTGCCACCATCCCGCTCCGCGCACTCCGCACCTCAGAATTTGACTTCAGCACTGCGCCTCCTCTGAGTGTCCGTATGTGTTTCTCTTTCCTCCTAGTTGTAGGACTTCCACTCAGCCAGCGTTCCTGTGGTTCTGCGTGATGTCCGTTCCGTCTTTTAGTTTCACTTTTGAAGTAGTTGTTCAAAGCAGCAAACTCCGGCGTTAACCTATGCCGCCATCTTGGTTCTCCAACTTCTTTTTTCTTCAAAGATGAGAATCATTGATCAGCTGCCTCCTGCATGCCCCCTACTGGGGATCTAGCCTGAAACCCAGGTATGTGCCTGACTGGGAATTGAACTATGACCTCCTGATTCATGAGTCAAGCTCAACCACTGAGCCACACTGGCAGGGCCCTATCTTTTTATTTTTAAGTATTAATTTGATAAATACTAAGCATCCTATCTAATAACAGACAAACATGGTAATTGACCATACCTTCGCTACCCCTCCCATTGGCTAATCAGCATGATATGCAAATTAACTGCCAACAAAGATGGCAGCTAATTTGCATACTGCAGGCAGGGTGGGACAGCACGAGCTGCCAGCACACTGCTATCCAGTGCAGCCCCGCCCCAGAAGCCCCAGGCGCTGGGCCCACCTTGCCCCCCAGGACCCGATCCATTGGTGGGTCCTGGGCGGCAAGGCAGCCCCACCCCAGAAGCCCCAGGAGCTGCCTGATATGGTAGTAACTCTATCAGTAAGCACTCTGAAAGTCAGTGGCATAAATGCACCAATTAAAAGACAGATTATGAGGGTGAATCAAAAACAAAACCCACTTTAAATATAAAGATACATATAGATTAAAAGTAAATGAATTAAGCTGCAGCCTATTTTTCTATGGATAGAGCATTAGCCTGTGGACTGAAGGGTCCCAGGTTTGATTCCAGTCAAGGACACGTACCTCAGTTGTTGGCTTGATCCCCAGTCCCTATCAAAGCATGTGCAGGAGGCAACCAATCAATGTGTCTCTCCCTTTCCCTTCACTCTCTCTAAAATTCAATGGAAAAATACCCTTGGGTGAAGATTAACAAAAACAAAGTAAATGGATTAAGTAACATTAAAGAGATTATAAGAAAACTATATTCCAAATTTTGTTAGTTGCATAATGGTTATGTTTAAATTATTAACACCTAAGGAATTGGGTGAAGGGTACATATAATATGCTGTAGTATTTTATAGTTTTTTTTACATGTATGAGATTATTTCAAATTAAAATATTAAAAAATTAAAGATTAATAAAATATTAATTGAAGTGTGTATGCATTACATGAAAAATCTAATTGCTTCTAGCATAATTTATTAAATTGTGCTAAAATTTACAAGGGTTCAATTAAAAAATATCTTAATTCTAAATGATATAATAGAAAATATATAATAGTGCAGTTATAAGCACTAATCTGAAAATAAAAATGTAAAGAAGTGAATTTAAAGAAGGGATTAGCCAAAGAAAATATATGCACAACCCATGGACACAGACAACAGTATGGTGATGGCCAGAGAGAAGTGGGGGCAAGAGCTGGGTAGAGGGGGCAAAAGGGGGGAAATAGGGACATCCTATATAATAATAATAAAAGGCTAATATGCACATTGACTGAACGACAGAATGACCGGTTGCTATGATGTGCACTGGCCACCAGGAGGCAGATGCTCAATGCAGGAGCTGCCCCCTGGTGGTCAGTGCACTTCCATATGGGGAGTCCCACTCAGCCAGAAGCTGGCTCATGGTTGGCCAGTGCAGTGGTGGTGGCAGGAGCCTCTCCCACCTCCGTGGCAGCACTAAGAATGTCCAACTAACGGTTTAGACCGGATCCCTTGGGGGCCTAAGCCTTTTGTCGGACATCGCCCGAGGGCTCCCTGGCTGCCAGAAGGATGTCTGACAGCAAGCTTAGGCCTGATCCCCCGGGGAGTGGGCCTAAGTCGACAGGTGGACATCCCCCAAGGGCTCCTGGACTGTGAATGGGCACAGGCGGGGCTGAGGGGACCCCCCCTCGAGTGCACAAATTTTTGTGCACTGGGCCTCTAGTTGAGTATAATAAAGATACATAAGGACAAAGGGATCATTTTTCTTCTGTCTGAATGACTAAGAAGCATTAGACTGAGCATTATAAAGGATATATCAGAAACATAAATACAACTCCTATTATCTACTACTTGAGAATACTCATTTTGCTTTGCTTAGAGTTGGTCTCTGAATCACTAAGGAACAGGTTCAGCTGTAACAGCTCTGACAACAGAGGCATCATCACATAAGGGTTTATTCTCTCACCTAAAGGAAGTCAGAACTGGAATGGTAGTGCCACAAAGCCAACAGAGCCCAGGTTCCTTAACTCTGCTCTGCAGCATGTGGCTTACATCCTCAAAGTCACCTCATGGCCCACAGCAGCTGCTGGAGCTCTAATCATTACTAAAACAGCAGGAAGGAAGGACAAGAAGGAAAAATATATGCCCCTCCCTTTAGTGGTCTTCCTGGACTTTCTACACACATTTCTACTTACACCTCATTGATCAGAACCCACATCGCTACGCTGAACCACACGGGAGACAGGGAATTTTCAACTGAGTTTACTGCCTTCCTGAAAAAAATTGGGGTTTTATTACTCAGGAGGAAAGAGAAAATGGACATTGAGATAGGTAATTAGCAAACTGCCAGAATTTCCATTATATAGTTGTTAAATTAATGTTTTTACTGTATAGTCATACTGATTTTGGAATTACCCTTTTGATAATATAAAATATTTAAGCTTTCAGAACTTTAGGGGAAGGAAAGTGTCTTAATTGGCAAAATCAGTGGTCTTCACAAGTCTAGACAAGGACCCTAGGATGTTTTTTACTCTCTATACACAGAATTCTAAAATATCCCATCTCAAATTGGCATCATACTCAAATCTCACAAAGTAATGGAAATTGGAGAGGAACTTTTAAGTTCTGAAATTGACTAAAGAAAAAAGAAATCTCTCACCTCTTTCTGTTTTTAGGAAATCAACGATCTGTTGGTTAAGGAAAAGGTTATGCAACTTACCCAGCAGAGGTCACAAATCCAAAATCTTCAGAAGAAGGTGGTAAGCTTGGAGACTGCCCTGAGTTGTCTGACTAGAGAGTTTGAGACTGAAGTTCTAAAACAGAAGCAGCAGGCAATGGTAAATAACCAAAGTGATCAGATTGAAATTTACAACCTGAAGAACCTGCTTCAGAAGAAGAATAGAGAAATGAATAGAGTGAAGAAACTGGCCAAGAACATACTAGATGAGAGAACAGAAGTGGAAAGGTTCTTTTTGGATGCTCTACACCAAGTGAAGCAAGAGATTGCATTTAACAGGCTGCATTATAAGCAGATGGCACAAGCTGCTTTCAATTTAAAAATGCGAGAGGCATACGCAGGAAGAACAGAATATCCCAAAATTCGAACATTTGATGGCAGAGAGCACAGCACCAATAGTGTGGATCAGGATCTTAAAGAGGCTAGTAAATGGTACTAATAATACTTTAATATTTTATCTTTTGTGCTGCTATTTTTGTGCCTTTAGAGAAATAAGAACCCTGAAAAATTCAGTTTGGTAATATCTAAGTACTGAGTATATTACTTAGTGAGGTACTTGAGGATAGGAACTAACTCATCTTTGTAACCCCTATGCTTGGCATAGTTTGTGGGGCCTAATAAATATTGTTAGTGGTGCCCTCTTTTCTTCATAAGAGAAACTGTTAAAGAGACTAGATTACTTTTCCCCATAGGATGTCATTGCAGTATCTTTTAACATGCTCTTTTATTTCGTTTCCTATAAACTAGTTACAAAGGTTTAATTAGATTCAGGTGAAACATTTTTTATAAACATACTTTCATAAATATTTTATAATTAGAGACCCAGTGCACGGATTCGTGCACCAGTGAGGTCTCTCAGCCTGGCCTGTGCCATCTCGCAATCTGGGACCCCTCGAGAGATGTCGGACTGCTGGTTTCGCAGGCTGGCCTGCGGGGATCGAGCCGAAACTGGCAGTCCAACATCCCCCAGGGATGTAGTAGTGCACAAAGTGGCGCCGCGCTGCTCCCGCTCATCCTGGCCCACTGCGCCTGCAGCAGCTGCTGCTCCGTAGCGCGCTGCTATGGAGGTAGGAGAGGCTTGCTCCACCATAGGTGCACTTACCAGCATTGAGCCCAGTGTCTGGCACCCGTCAGTCAACTCAGTGGCACTCCTGCTGTGGGAATGCACTGAACACCAGGAGGCAGCTGCTCGAGCACCTGCCCCCTGGTGGTCAGTGAATGTCACAGCAAACGGTCAAACGGTCATTAGGTCGCTTGGTCATTCAGTTGCTTAGGCTTTTATATATATAGATTTATATAGAGAGATATTCCCTTTACTATTCTGAGATGAAATTTATAGGTAATAATACCTAACTAAACATATTATTTAAAAAATCAATATACCAGTAACAATTCATTGTAACAATTCTTTTTTTTTCTTTTTTTTCCTTTAAATTTAATTTTATTGCTTAAAGTATTACAGATAATAGTACATATGTCTCTTTTTTCCCCCCCATTGACCTTCCCCGGCCTCCCCTACCCCCTGGCACATGCCCTCACCCCACCCCCCCAGTGTCTTGTGTCCATTGGTTATGCTTATATGCATGCATACAAGTCCTTTGGTTGATCTCTTACTTCCCCCCCTCCCCACACTCCCCAGCCTTCCCACTGTAATTTGACAGTCTGCTCAATGCTTCTCCATTGATTTTTATTTTATTTTATTTTTAAATTAAATCTTTATTGTTCAGATTATTACAGTCGTTCCTCTTTTTCCCCCCATAGCTCCCCTCCACCCATTCCCCCCCCTCCGCCCTCCTCCCCTCCCCCCCCACTGTCCTTATCCATAGGTGCACAATTTTTGTTCAGTCTCTTCCTGCATCCCCCACACCCCTTTCCCCCCTCCCCAAGAATAGTCAGTCCACTCCCTTTCTATGCCCCTGATTCTATTATAATTACCAGTTTATTCTGTTCATCAGATTGTTTATTCACTTGATTTTTAGATTTACTTGTTGATAGATGTGAATTTGTTGTTCATAGTTTGTATCTTTACCTTTTTCTTCTTCTTCCTCTTCTTAAAGGATACCTTTCAGCATTTCATATAATACTGGTTTGGTGGTGATGAACTCCTTTAGCTTTTCCTTATCTGTGAAGCTCTTTATCTGACCTTCCGTTCTGAATGATAGCTTTGCTGGATAAAGTAATCTTGGTTGTAGGTTCTTGGTATTCATCACTTTGAATATTTCTTGCCACTCCCTTCTGGCCTGCAAAGTTTCTGTTGAGAAATCAGCTGACAGTCCTATGGGTACTCCCTTGTAGGTAACTGATTGTTTTTCTCTTGCTGCTTTTAAGATTCTCTCTTTGTCTTTTGCTCTTGGCATTTTAATTATGATGTGTCTTGGTGTGGTCCTCTTTGGATTCCTTTTGTTTGGGGTTCTCTGCGCTTCCTGGACCTGTAAGTCTATTTCTTTCACCAGGTAGGGGAAGTTTCTGTCATCATTTCTTCAAATAGGTTTTCAATATCTTGCTCTCTCTCTTCTCCTGGCACCCTTATAATTCGGATGTTGGTATGCTTGAAGCTGTCCCAGAGGCTCCTTACACTATCTTCGTATTTTCGGATTCTTTTTTCTTTTTGCTTTTCCGGTTGGGTGTTTTTTGCTTCTTCATATTTCAAATCATTGACTTGATTCTTGCGATCCTCTAGTCTGCTGTTGGGAGTCTGTATAATATATTCTTTATTTCAATCAGTGTATGCTTAATTTCTAGTTGGTCCTTTATCACAACCTCGAGGGTCTCATTAGATTTCTTGAGGGTCTCATTAAGTTTATCGGCGGTTTCTAGAAAATTCTTGAAAAACCTTAAAAGTGTGGTTTTGAACTCTATATCCAGTAGTTTGCTTTCCTCTATTTCTGTTATTTGTATCCTGTTTCTTTGTCTCCGCATTTTTTATGCTTCCCTGTGTTGACAGACTGGCTTTTTGTGCTAGGTGCCCTATAGGGCCCAGTGGCTCAGCCTCCCCAATTACCTGAGGTATACACTCTTGGTGCACCCCACTGTGGGCTTTGTGCACAGTCTTGTTGTAGTTAAGCCTTGATTGTTGTGGGTAACACTCGGAGGGATTGACCTCCAGGCCAATTGGCTGTGAGAATCAGCTGTGTCTGCAGTGGGAGAACTTCTGTGCTGGAGACACCCCTCCGGGGCAAGACTTGCTTCAATGGGGCTTTGATGGTCACTGAGTCTGCCCCTTGAGTGTGTCCTTTATGGATCTGAGGAGCTGCAATCTGGATGGTCCCACTCTGACCACGGGGCACCCGGCTCCTGGATCTCTAAGGAGGTGCTAATCGAGCCTTTTCCTGAGGCTACCCAGCAGGAGCCAGCTGTGAAGCAATGCATTTGCCCTGGGGCCTTCGGCCAGCTGCAGTTTGTTAGGTAATTATTAGATTGCAAAGGGCCAGGCCTTTCATATGCAAAAGCCTCCTTGCACAGCTTGGGGCTTGGGCGGGGTGGGGTCCCAGGGGATCAACAGGGCAGAGAGAGCAGTTATGGCTGCTCTCAGTACTGCCCTCAGAGGCCCTGCTACTCAGTGTTCTGGCAATCACTGCAAGCACCTCCGAGAGAAAGCTGCCCTTGAGTTCTGACTGATGCCAGACAGTCCAGTTTCTCCCGTATGAATCTGGGTCCCCAGAGACTCGCCCGGAACTGGAGCTCAGAGCTTGAGACTCCCTCCCGATTGAAAAAGACAACCATGTCCTCAGCTGCCAGCCCTCTCCGCATGCGCTTCTGTACCTCTGTACTTTATTTCCACACTGCACCTCCTCTGAGTCTCGGTATGCTTTTCTCTTTCTTTCTAGTTGTAGAATTTCCACTCAGCCAGCCTTCCTGTGGTTCTCGTAACAATTCTTTCTTATACAGAACTGTCTCTTGGATTGGAAGACACCCAGTAGTGCCCCTATAATTGTATTAACCAAAAGTCCCCACAAGTTTCCTTGAGATGTACTGCTACGATGATAAAGGTAGCAGAATACTTGAAACAGTTGTAGATTATATACTATGATTAATTGCTTCCTTAGCATTTCTATCTGTTGGAACACTCTTCCCCCTATAAACCATGGATTAAATTATGGTGCATTTTTATTTTTTTTATTTTTATTTTATTTTTTTAAATATATTTTATTGATTTTTTACAGAGAGGAAGGTAGAGGGATAGAGAGTTAGAAACATCGATGAGAGAGAAACATCAATCAGCTGCCTCCTGCACATCTCCTACTGGGGATGTGCCCGCAACCCAGGTACATGCCCTTGACCGGAATCGAACCTGGGACCCTTGAGTCTGCAGGCCGACGCTCTATCCACTGAGCCAAACCGGTTTCGGCAATTATGGTGCATTTTTAAAGATTATTGTTAAAATTATGTTTTATACCCCAATGAAATTAGATTCTTCAAAGGCCTTAAGTCAAGAAACTTAAAAGGACTCCAGACCTCTATGTACTTAACATCTTACTAAGAGTGCTTCCAAATGTATTTTCTGCCTTAAATTATTTTTTAGTGGATTAATTTGTATGCTCTTCTAAATTAGCTGCTAGAAAGGTTAGACATGGTTAATAGCTTCTGAAAGATAAGACTCTTCTTCAAAAATGTCCACACAGTGTATAATTTTTAAATCTTCTTTCTGTATTCAGAAGTCTGTAATAACACTCTTTTTAACCAACAGATCCTCTACAATTCCCTCTAATTTATTTAATGCCAAGCAAGTTGAGTCCCTATCAAACATAAGGCAGTTTCTTTTAAAGTTTTTTGTCTATGGCCCCAGCCAGTTTGGCCCAGTGGATAGAGCATCAGGTCCCAGGTTCGATTCTGGTCAAGGGCACATGCCTGGGCTATGAGCTTGGTCCAATGTGCAGGAGGCAACCAATCAATGATTCCCTTTTATCATGGATGTTTCTATCTCTCTCTTCCTCTACCTTCCTTTCTGAAATCAATAAAAATATATTAAATTTTTTTTTGTCTATGTATATTAAGTAGTATATTAGTTTTCAGAGGAGGGTACATAAACTGATTCTATACATTGTTACTGAGGAAACTGGACGCTTCCTATTCTGCCTTTTGTGTGACATTTCTGCTATTGAGCAACTTGTCACCTTAACCTCAGTTTCCTATTAATTGCTTCCTTAGCATTTCTATCTGTTAGAAACCCTATAAACCCTCAGCAGGGCAGGTAGAGTCAATAGGAAAGTAAAAGGTAAGTAAATGATTTAAAAAAAATTTATATATATATATATATATATATATATATATATATATATATATATATGATTTTTTACAGAGAGGAAGGGAGAGGGATAGAGACTTAGAAACATCGATGAAAGAGAAACATTGATCAGCTGCCTCCTGCACACTCCCTACTGGGGATGTGCCTGCAACCAAGGTACATGCCCTTGACCGGAATTGAGCCCGGGAGGGACCCTTTAGTCCTCAGGCTGACACTCTATCCACTGAGCCAAACTGGTTAGGGTAAGTAAATGATTTTTAAGAGGCTTAAAAGGAAGATTGGAGAGGGACAGTTGAAGTATATGGTGATAATAAAGCAAAACCTAAACTTCTTTGAAAATATTTTTTATTGATTTCAGAGAGGAAGGGAGAGGGAGAAAGAGAGAGAGAAACATCAATAATGAGAGAGAATCATTGATTGGCTGCCCCCTGCATGCTCCACACTGAGGATGGAGCCTGAAATCCGGATATTTGCCCTGACCTGGAATTGAACTGTGACCTCCTGATTCTTAGGTTGACACTCAACCCCTGAGCCGGTTGGGCAAAACCTAAACTTTTAAAGAAAACTAACATGCCGTGGCTCAGTGGTTGAGCACCAACCAACCTCTGAACCAGGTCGGCTTACATGTAGAGTGAGTCTTGATGTATAATGTGAGAAATTTTTTGCACATAGAGCACTTGTGTTAGTTTTATTTCTTTTTTAAAAATATATTTTTATTGATTTCAGAGAGGAAGGGAGAGGGAGATATTTTCTTTTCTCATATTTACATATTTTGGAAATTTTCTTTTCTCATATGTACATATTTTATATTTTTCAAAAAAAAGGAGATGCTCACTTTGACCATATTTTTCCTTTTCACTTCTTTTTCCTTTGATATTCTTCAGGACAGATATTCAAGGAAATGTGGATATTGGAGATTTGACTTGGGAGCAGAAAGAGAAAGTCTTACGATTGCTTTTTGCAAAAATGAATGGTTTTGGTCCCAGGTAAATCCCTGTTTCTGTAGTAAAATACCAAGTTGTCATCAATCCTTAAAATCATTTAGGAATAATGAACTTATTCTCGCTTAGATTGAAAGGATTAGGAAAAGATCAGAAAATATAAAAGGGTCATACCGATTAGCTAAGCAATTCTCAGAGATAAATAAATAAGGGGGTAGAAAAGAGATTAATTTTAGATGTTTAAGGTAATGCTTGCTAAGAAGGTACAATATTGCACAGCTGAATGAGCGGTAATGTAGAGAAGCATAACAATTGTTAAGATTTTATTGGTCTACAAAGATAAGTAAATGGTTTTTTAAGCTGATTATTAATCTCTAATAAGACAGAATCTCTTATTACCTAACAAGAGACTCTCTAATACCAAGGAAAAGACCTAAAAAGGAAAACAAAAATCTACAGGTATTTTTAAAAATTATTTTTAATTAAAAAAATGATTTCAGAGGGAGAAAGGGAGAAGGAGAGAGAGATACAAGAAAAAACATCAACGATGAGAGAGAATCATCACTCTGCCTCCTGCACACCCCCTACTGGGGATCAAACCCACAATACGGACATGTGCCTTGATGGGTAATTGAACCTTGATCTCCTGGTTCATGGGTCGAAGCTCAACCACTGAGCCACACTAGCCAGGCTGAAATAATTCTTCTTAATGATTTGTTTTCACTTTCTCCACTATGTTTTATCAGTAACTATAACCCTGGTAATAAACTATAAAGTGGGTAAAATTAACCACTTACTGATTGCCTGTTATGTGCTTGGCACTATGTTAGGTATTCTGGGGATGCAACAGAATTAAGAGACATTGCCTTTGATCTCAGATCAAACAAAACCAAAAATAACAAGGAAAAAAATAGATGGAACAATAAAGTACAATTGGAGTTCAGACTATATGTCAATGGGCTAGAGTAGTCAGGGAGGAAGACTTCAGTCAGAAAGACAGGAAGTATGACTCTGTGGGTGCCTTGTAAGAGAGTGGAATAGTTGAGAGAGGGGGCAGGACACATTAGGCAAGGGGCAAAGTAGACAGCATAAGCAGAAGCCCAAGGTAGAAATGGGTATCAGGTATTTTGGGAACATTGAGGAAAACTGCTTAGCTTGAAGAAGTGTGATAATGCTAGATCAACGGTTCTCAACCTGTGGGTCGCTACCCCTTTGGGGGTTGAACGACACTTTCACAGGGGTCACCTAAGACCATCGGAAAACACACATTGTTTTTGTAATTAATCACTATGCTTTCATTATGTTCAATTTGTAACAATGAAAATACATCCTGCATATCAGATATTTACATTATGATTCATAACAGTAGCAAAATTACAGTTATGAAGTAGGAACGAAAATAATTTTATGGTTGGGGGTCACCACAACATGAGGAACTGTATTAAAGAGTCGCGGCATTAGGAAGGTTGAGAACCACTGTGCTAGAGAATAATTAGTAATAAGAAATAAGGATTAATCTATATATTATGCTGAGCCTTTAAAAACCATGCAGAAAAGCCTGAACTTATGCTAGTGTAGATTGTAGAGCAGTGTAACATATTTTTCTCCTTTACCTTAAAGGAATACAAAGAGCAATAAGCCATACTCCCATACTTTCAGTGGAAGGGCTCACAGGTTATTGTTCTCAGAGCTGACCAGAACCTAACAAAGACAATATGATGGCTTGGAGGACAGAAATAGAGGTGGGGACCAGCAGAAGCTGCTGCACTACTCATGTGGTAGTGAGGGGGTTAGGGAAGAGTGGGAGCAGTCAGAAAAAAGGAAGCTGAAAGATGGGAAGGAGAAATAGCTTAGTGATCAAGGACAAAAGGAATAAAGACAACAAAGTATAAACGTTTAAGTTTTTAGATTAAGAAATAAAAGAATGGCAGTATTAAAGTCAAATGAAAAATCTGAAACGCCAATGTGAGGGAAATATTTAAATTTTATTTAATCTATCCGAGTCATTTAACAAATACATATTGAGTGCTGCCATTTATTGAGGATATCATGGTGGGCAAATAAAGACATGCCTAATACCAGGGAGTTCATGGTTTATGTGGAAGAAAGTCATTATTCAAATCATCACATAAATATATTCAAAAAAGTACAACTATGACATAGGCTCAAAGGAGTGGTATGAGAGCCTTGATTAGGGGAATCTGACCTAATTGAGGTCAGGAATATTTCTGAGGAAGTAAAAGCTTGAGCTGACCTCTGAAAGGTAAGTCGGAATAAAAAAGGGAGAAAAACCATTCTAGGCAGAAGAAACAGAAAGTAGTATTTTCAGTGTCAAATTGGAGATGATGGCAATATTGAAGTAAAAAATACTTAAGGCATGTGCAAATAGTGTTTGGAGTACAGGTGATAGTTTAGGGAGAGAGATTTGAGCATGTTTAATGAAAATTGGTAGTTGAGTTTAGGAAAGTGGATGTAGGTAGAAAAGTAAAGGGCTGAGGCTAGAACCTTTAGGAATAACCACAATTAATAAACAGAGGAACAAAGAAGAGTACAACCAAACAAGAGGAGTTTAAAGTATTGGCTAAATGGAAGATAAAGGACTTCGAAGTTTCTTTCTGTCTCTGGTAGTCTTTTGAAGATGTGGAGGTACAATCTAGACCAGTGATGGCGAACCTATGACACGCGTGCCAGAGGTAACATGCGAACTCATTTTTTTGGTTGATTTTTCTTTGTTAAATGGCATTTAAATATATAAAATAAATATCAAAAATATAAGTCTTTGTTTTACTATGGTTGCAAATATCAAAAAATTTCTGTATGTGACACGGCACCAGAGTTAAGTTAGGGTTTTTCAAAATGCTGACACGCCGAACTCAAAAGGTTCGCGCCATCACTGATCTAGACTATAAGTACTGAATGTCTGTCTCATTGTGAGTTGACTTCTCCCAGGGAATACAGCCTGAGTTCCAGGCCTTGAGTTCCATACTGTGTTGTTTTCAATACTGGAGAAACAGGAAATTGAGTGAAATCTTAGTAATGAACTTGAACCTGGCCGCAATGAAACCATGTCTAAGCCTACTGGAATCTCATGCCAGTGATAGATGAAGGAAAAAGAATATAGGAATAGAATGGTGAAATGTTGAGATAAAGATGAGATTAAGTAAGAAACCTAATATTAGGGAGGAATTAAATGATAAAAGGGCTACCAAGGAAAGTAGATTAATTAGGAAGTTGGTAAGAATTCACAGTAGACTGTATATGATTGTGAATCCAGTAGTTCAGTATTTTTCTTTGTGAGTGAGCTAAATCAAAGGGGTATGTACTAGTATAATCAATAAACTGTACTCTAATGCATCAGCAACAACTCTGGCTATAACTTAGGCACTGGTAGTACCTAAAGTACATTATTAGAGTATTTAAGATAGCCAGATTTTGAATGGGTTAAAAAAATTGACTTGAGAAACATTGATTTGTTTTTCCACTTATTTATACATTCATTTGTTGCTTCTTGTACGTGCCTTGACCGGGGATTGAACCCACAACCTTGGCATATCAGGACAAAGAAAATGCGCTAACCAACTAAACTACCCAGCTAGGGCGAGGATAGCCAGATTTTGAATAGGTTTATGCTTCTTTCATGTGCACCTAGTTGAGGGCAAGTTTTAGGAGTGAGATATGTGTCTTTATCTGCTGGCAAAAAACAAAACAAACCTCCTATACTTTTTGTAACTGCTAAGCTCACTTTCAAATTAAAATATTGACTTAGTAATATGTTTATTTCCTTTGTTTTAACCAGACTTGCCAAAGTATGAGAGAAATTTTTATGCGGTGTCTCTCCATTTATGCTGTGTTCTGTGGTTCATTTTGTAGGAAGGAAATTTTTCTGGCCATGTTTTATGTTTGTTATGTTTTGGTCAGTACTCTGGGTTAACCTTGCCCATCACTATTAATAGCTGTTATGTAGCATCATCATGATCATCTCCATAAATATTTCCCATTTCTTAAGTTCACCATGTCTCAACTTTAAGAGACTATAAGTTTATATTAAGTTGCCTTAACGTTACGCTGCCTCTGTGTGTGCAAAAGATCACTTTTTTTTTTAATATATTTTATTGATTTTTTACAGAGAGGAATGGAGAGAGATAGAGAGCTAGAAACATCGATGAGGGAGAAACATCGATCAGCTGCCTCCTGCACATCTCCCACTGGGGATGCGCCCGCAACCCAGGTACATGCCCTTGACCGGAATCGAACCCGGGACCCTTCAGTCCACAGGCCGACGCTCTATCCACTGAGCCAAACCGGTTTCGGCAAAGATCACTTTTTTGAACACGAGAAGCCCATCCAAGGGAAGCATTCATTTAGCCCGTTTAGAGTGTGGTTGAAATAAAGGCACAAGGAGACTCTGCCTCACTGCTAACCTTTACCCACCACAGGAAATACAATCAGAGGTCTGGATCTCCAGGTTCAGAATATGTTGTTCCAGACAATGGACAAACAGAGGAATTTGGGTAAGGTCTCTCTTTTTTAAAAATCCTCATCCAAGAATTATTATTATTATTTTTAAATATATTCTACCGATTTTCTACAGAGAAGAAGGGAGAGGGACAGAGAGCTAGAAACATCAATGAGACAAATCGATCAGCTGCCTCCTGCATGCCCCCCACGGGGGATGCGCCCGCAACCAAGGTACATGCCCCTGACCGGAACCGAACCCGGGACCCCCCAGTCCGCAGGCCGATGCTCTATCCACTGAGCCAAACCGGTTCGGCCAAGAATGTTTTTTAAATTGATTCTAGAGAGGAAGGGAGAAACATCAATGTGTGAGAGAAGCATCAATCAGTTGCCTCCTCTACGTGCCCTGACTCAGAATTGAACCCACAATCTAGGTTGTGCCCTGACAGGGATCAAACCCACAACCTTTTGGTGTATGGGATGATGCTCCAACCGAGCCATCTGGCCAGGGCAAAGGTAAAGTCTTTCTTGACAAAGCAATGAACATGAGCCTGATCACAATGGTTCTGTTGTTCTGAACTAGATTCCATGTGTGCATGGTTGTTGACAGGTCTCTTTGTCCTTATTTAAGGGATGAAAGTAAGCTTCAAGATCAAACGTTCATCACCCAGCAAGTACCAATCTCAGACTCTTCTCATGAACTGGTAATATCCAATATTCAGAAAGGATCACATGAGTCTGACATGGTAAGGAGTCTGTAATCTAACCAAACAATACATATAACTGTTACCTTTCCCCATGAGCTTCTTGCTAAGTCACAGTTCTTTAGCTCTACTATCTCAGGTATCAGTGAAATGAGTATTAATACTAGTATGAGATTGTGGACATTTTTATAACTATCCACATAAGGAAGGCATATACTTAATGCAAATGCATGTTTTGCCTTTTAGTGTTGAAAACATATAAATTGCCTTTTGAAATCCACAGCCTAGCCAAAATATGTACTATCTTTTATGTAAGAATTAAAACGTAACGACCCATTTAACTCTTGGCTTTGGACAGAGGTGGGAAGTCTAAGTCACTACAGGTAGAGGACAGAGGCCTTACTGGTATAAGTAAGTATGGCACCATTTTTTTTAAAGCCAGATTTTCTTTTTAAGAGCTTTTTATTTGTGCTTGTTATTCATAATTAGTACAATGTAAAATCAGAGAATGAGGCCACATCAGAGCAAAATGAAAACAAAACACTCATTTTTTTAGCTGCTACTAGCATAAACAACTGTACAATTGTTTTTTTTCTATCTAAGAAATAAGAAACTTCTGAGTAGTAAGTAACTAACCAAATAAATTGATTCCAATTACAGGAACACAATTCTTTTTTTTAAATATTGAAACATCTTCTAATTTAATTATACCTGCCATTTTCATGATTCTGATTAGTATTCTTAAAAATATATTTTCATTGATTTCATAGAGGAAGGGAGAAATGTCAATGATAAGAGAGAATCATTGATTGGCTGTCTCCTGATTAGTATTATTTAAAAAGTGATTTCCGTTAAATGTAAGGAAAATTTAGGTGTCTCTGTGATTCAATTCCACTTGGAATTTAGAGAGTATGACCTTTTATTCAATCCAGCCTCTAGTTGTTGGATTGGATTAAATATCACTATCAGTTGCCAGCTGTGATAAGAGATAAAACAAGGGACATTCTATAAATTTCTACTGCCTCATCTTTAGGAAGGCAAAACTGAAATAAAACAAAATAAATCAGGAAGACCGAGTAGGGTCATAAATGTATTTTATTAAAATTCTAGTCACCTTAACTCAGTGATTTTCAACTGGTGTGCCATAAGAATTTTTAAAATATGCAAAACCTGACTAGTCAGGAGCACTGACCTCTTTTCCCTTAGATTGCCAAATAAAAGAATGACAGTAGCCAACACAAAATAGCTGTCTGGTGTGAATGCCCCCCCCCTTTTAAAAATTAAATCTTTATTGTTGAAAATATTTCATTTGTCCCATTTTCCCCTTCCCCCATTGACCCCTTCTAGCCTGCCTGCCTGCCTTTACCCCCACCCCCAAGTCCCAGGCCTTCACCACCCTATGGTCTGTGTCCATGGGTTATGCATATATGTATACAAGTTCTTTGGTTGATCACTTACCACCCACCCACACTCCCCTGCCTTCCCTCTGAGGTTCCACAGTCTGTTCTACGCTTCTATGTCTCTGGATTCATTTTATTCATCAGTTTATTTTGTTCATTAGATTCCACATGAGTGAGATCATGTGATACTTGTCTTTCTCTGACTGGCTTATTGCACTTAGCATAATACTATCCAGGTCCCTCCATGCTGTCTCAAAGGTGAATGCCCTCTCTTGAACCATAAATATATAGGTCATATAATAGAGCTGCAACTTATTGGTCATGTTGCATAATAAGGTTGTATCTGATTGGTTAATTCTGGGTACCAAAAATCCTTATAAGTATATGCACCTGATTTTGAAAAACGTAATTTTGGAGCAAAAAGGGCAGGTAATTACTATTGTTATTATTTTTTTGTAAATCAATCAAAATTATACCAATTTTTTGTCAGCTTGGCAAAAAATATAAATTTTTAGTAATTAGTTTATGTGTACCATGAAATGAAAAAGGTTGAAAATCACTGCCTTAAGTGACTGAAGATTTTGATATTCTATCAGTAGGTGGTAGTAATAAGCCTAAATTATGTAGAGTGTACAAACATTTTCAAGGTTTTCACTATCCTTAATTCACTGAGTAACTCCTATGGAGTAGGTCAGCATTATCCATATGACTGAAGGGAAACAGAAAAATAAATGACCTATATCATCTGGCTAGGGGCCAGAGATTATTTACTCTATCTGAGCCAGAAGCCTTCTCCTAGTTCACTGGGTGAAAACTGCATCAGAAAGACAGGATTCAACTGAATGTAGAGCAAAAAGGCAGAAGCTGTTTTGATTAGCATATCAATATCTATTTGACTTAAAGCTTAGCTACATCAAAGACATAGTTGAATTAATGGTAGCAAAAGAATCTGTCAAAGCATTTCTTTTATTTCAAATATGTTTTTTTTTATTTTGAAGAAAGGGAGGGAGAGAGGGAGGGAGGGCGAGAGGAAGAGAGGGAGAGAGAGAGCGAGAGCGAGAGAGAGAGAGAGAGAGAGAGAGAGAGAGAGAGAGAGAAACATTGTTTGGCTACCTCCTGTACACATCCCAACCAGGAATTGAACCCACAATCTGGGTATGTGCCCTGACCAGGATTCAAACCCACGACCTTTTGGTGCACAGGATGATGCTCCAACCAACTGAGCTGCATCAGGCAGGGCAAAACATTTCTTTTTTACTACTTTATGTCATGAAAAGCTTTAAAAATGTCTTAGACCCTAGTCAGTTATTCTATATTAAGGGTTGTTTCATTAAAAAGTATAATCAGGCTAGACTTGCTTAAGGCAAACTCCCTTTGATATCTGGGTCTAGAAACAAACAAAAAACCTATTGGCATCTGAGTTAATAACTGAATTGTTAATTAATGATTGTTGAAGCAAACCCTAAACTTTAACATTTGGCACACACAACAAAATGGAGATTTATCCAATGCATACTGAGGTATCTTTGAAAAATTATTTGAAGAAGCAGGACAGAGGTGATGATAGAATTTAGTGGTCATGAATCACTAGGACAAAGTGGCATTCAGCAAAAAGAAAGAAATAGTTGTCACAACTGTGGGATAAGTAGAAATGGACTATATCTTGTGTAGTATTGGATGATAGGCTCAGGAAAGCCTGGCAGTGGTGTATCCCCCACTGGCAATTATGTAGGGCTGTTTGAAGGTCAACCAAAGGGTGAATTATGGATGATCTTTACAAACACTAATCTTCCCTTCAAGTTATCAGAAGAGGGAAGAATTTTTAGAAAACAGCTCTAAGCTCTCCTTCAGATTAACATTTCACAGTTAACAACAGTTACCTCAAAAAGAGAATTATGAAGAGTAAGTAAATCCGGTTTCAGATTTACACCAGGAGTCTCTCTATAGCAACTGTGCAGGGGTAATGGTCCTGAGAAAGATTTAGTTACAAGGTATTCCATTCTCAGGGATCTGATCTGAGCAAAGTTGGCAAATGAAGGTGGTCAAGAATAAAGGGAGATGACTCAGGATGGGCTGAGTCTGGAACAACTCATTCTAACGGCCCATGGTAGGCATGACCACAGCAGGTGAGGAAAGAGTAGCATCTTCTTCTTTCCACTGAGAAGTGATGGTCTTTAGCTGAGTGTAGAATTGGATGCCCTAAAGAGAACAAAGGAAGAAAGAGAGAATTAGCATATATTTTGGGGAGATTTCATGATTCCTCTTTTAATCAACTTTTGAACGAGGTGCTGAGAAGTACTACTCACTCTCCTACTTGAGGAATAGGTACAACTAAAATCCAATATATTGTTCATAAAAATTTATCTAAAACATTTAGCATAATACCTGGCACATAGTAAACAGTCAAACCTTAGTTATCATTATGCTGATATTGGCCAATTCAACACTGTAATCTGTTAAACTTGTAGGTCATTCTGAATATCATGTGCTCCGAGGTCTTGAGGCATAGCTCAAATCCTGCCTCTACTCCTTGTTGACTGCCGTTTAACCTTCGGCCTTATCTGTGACATAATGTTCACCTCATAGCAATGTGTGAGGGGAAAATGAAATGGCATACAAATCTCTCCTTCCCATGAAGAAGAGAAAGGAGTGAAAGAATGAAATATATATTAGGCATTTCTGACAACTGTCAGTGACGAATAGCTATACTGAAGCAATAAAATCCACAATATCTTACAAATCTAAAGTAAAATGTCTGGTGTACACATTCAT
Source organism: Myotis daubentonii (assembly GCF_963259705.1). NCBI lineage: Eukaryota > Metazoa > Chordata > Mammalia > Chiroptera > Vespertilionidae > Myotis > Myotis daubentonii. The sequence goes on along the minus strand of NC_081840.1, from coordinate 22,620,429 downwards.
TTCTAAATAATCTATAACATGTAAGTCAAAAAAAGTTCAGCATATTTAAGTCTTTATAATCTACATGGTTTATTTTATAATAGGCTTGAGCAAAAGAGAATAGACTATACCAGTGATGGCGAACCTATGACACACGTGTCAGAGGTGACACGCGAACTCATTGTTTTGGTTGATTTTTCTTTGTTAAATGGCATTTAAATATATAAAATAAATATCAAAAATATAAGTCTTTGTTTTCCTATGGTTGCAAATATCAAAAAATTTCTATATGTGACACGGCACCAGAGTTAAGTTAGGGTTTTTCAAAATGCTGACATGCCGAGCTCAAAAGGTTCGCCATCACTGGACTATACAGATCTAACACCAAATTACTAGAAAGCTAAAAAGATATTGTTTGGAAAAAACCAGTAGTTTGATTGAAATACTCTTCTAGAATTACTTGACATTCTGGGCCATGTTAATATATTGAAAACAACTTTAGAGATTATTATATACTTTCAATATAAGATACAACTAAAGTTTACATTTCATTATGTAAGAACTAGAGGCCCAGTGCACAAATTCATGCACATGGAAAGGAAATTAATTAGAAGAAATATTTTAGAGGCCAGACAGCGACCGTGGGAGGTTGGCTCCAGTCCCAGTTGGCCCGACCACAGCAGCAAGCTAACCTACTGATCAGAGTGTCTGCCCCCTGATGGTCAGTGCATGTCATAGCAACTGATCAAACGGTCGACCAAATAAATGGTCGACCAAGTCGGACACTTAACATATTAGGCTTTTATATGTATATATATATAAAAAAAGAGAAGTATGAAGAGTAAGTATGAAGAGTATATATAGACTAGAGGCCCAGTGCACAAATTTGTGCACTGGTGGGGTCCAGTCGGCCCGCCCCTATGGGGGCTGATTGGGGGTGGGGCCGGCCAGGGCGAGGGGGCATGGTTGTTTCAGTGTTCTGGTCGTTCTGCCATTTGGTCGCTGGGCTTTTATTATAAAGGACTAGAGGCCTGGTGCATGAAAATTCATGCACTCAAGGAGTTCCCTCAGTCCAGCCTGCACCCTCTTGCAGTCCGGGACCCCTTTGGGGATGTCCACCTGCTGGCTTAGGCCCGCTCCCCAGGGGGATCGGGCCTAAGCCGGCAGTCAGACATCCGTCTGGCAGCCATGGAGCCCTTGAGGGATGTCCGACTGATGGCTTAGGCCTGCTCCTCCCGGGCCGCACTGCTGCTGCACTCGCAGCCATCAGCCTGACTTGTGGCTGAGCAGAGTTCCCCCTGTGAGAGCACACTGACCACCAGGGGGCAGCTCCTGCATTGAGCGTCTGCCTCTGGTGTCAGTGTGCATCATAGTGACCTATCATTCCACCATTAGGGTCAATTTGCATATTACTCTTTTATTATATTGGATTATTATATAGGATGACATTTTCATTTCTAAAATACAAATTAGCAATTTAATTACCTGAGGATTTTAGACTTCAAACTCTATCTGAGGTCAGTCTTTTCCTGTAAGAAGCCTCACTTACAGAGTAACTTATAAAGAAATTTTTGTTAATAGTATAAACTAGTTCGTTTTATAAAAGCTGTCATTTTTGTCACAAACTGTATAATAAGCCTCCAAATAATCAAATTTTTTCTTAGCCAGTTAGCCACACTGCCATATTCTGCTATGTAAGTCCACTGTTAATTTTTTATTAACATTTAAAAGAGAGACCTTTATAGAAAAAAAATGTAATTTATTACTGAATATTCCAAAATGGCTGAATTTCTGTAGGACTATAAAGAACTTCCACTAAACCATTTGTTCAACATATGTTTGGGCACCTGCTCTGTGCCAGGTGCTGCAGATAAGTAACTAAAGGATGATGAGGACTTCTTAGCATAGCTTAAAGATTCTTACATGACTGTCCCTGCCTACCTCTCTAGCCTCATCTCTTACCCCACTGTCTTACTCATTCACTCCCTGTGCTCCAGACCATTTCTGCTGTTTGAATATGCCATGACTGTTCCTGCCTTAGGAAGTATGCACCTCCTGAAGAATGTGATAACAGTGGTAACTTAATCCTCATAACCTCATGAAATATAGGTATTGTTGTTATTTTCATTTTACAGATGAAGAAATCTGAGACAAAGAAAAGGTATCTCCAAAGTCACACAGTTAATAACTGGCCAAGCTGGGGTTTGAACCCAGGCAATTTGGTTTCAGATCTGCTTTTGTTCAGTGCTGTATTTATAGTGCCTAGAATAGTGTTTGGTACAAAGAAGGTGCTCAAAGAAATTTTTTGTAAGTGAATAACCATTACAGGGAGAAATATGTGGATTGGTGGGAGCACATGAGGGCATACCCAACTGAGCACTGAGGAAAGGGCTGGTGGTAGTCAAGTGGTTTTCTAGAGGAGTCCATTCTTTAAATGGAGACATGACAGGTGATTAAGAGTTAGTCAGATGAAAATGAGGAGGCAGAGGAAAGGGCATATATAAAGGCTTGGACTTCCGCATGCTTTTTCCCTAAAACTCTGTTCTCTTTCAAATCTATTCTAGGAGACCTACTGACAAGCAGTGCTGAACAATGTATGACCTCACAGAGGCTGCTGGCAGACCCTTCCTTGCAGAATCCTTGTTCCTGAATATATAAAAGTTTCTTAGAGGAAAAGACATTTAAAAAAACTTTGTTACCTGTTTGCCATAGAAATTGGTGTCTCCCCTGAAGGAAGATCGAGAGCCAGTGAATGAGAACATTGGTAAAGGCACCGGAATGGGGACATTCACACCCACCTAAAGCAGAACAAATCCACATCAGATATTAAGAAAAGGACTCAAACAAAGGAACTCTCCATTTAGAAGCATAAATGCGTGGCATTAGAGTCAAGTTTAAATACCCACCTTCCACCCTATATCCATCTCACTGAACCTTTATTCCCGAGGAAGAAAATGGGGCATTGTGGGAGATCAGAGTGGTAGCAACTGACCACTGTTTACCATCTCCCCAGGAAACAGTAAATGGCTATAAGAATCTCCTAAAAATTATTTTCACAAACCTGTCCAACATCCACCAAGTGGGAATATTTCCTAGCGGTGGCTCCATTGGTGGTGAAGATGGCAGTTCCATTTCCATATGGGTTATCATTTACAATCTTGATGGCTTCATCCAAAGTATCTGTCTCCAGAACCACAAGAACTGGACCAAAAATCTCCTCTTTGTAACAAGTCATATTTGGCTGCCAGGAGTGATGTATCCAGAAAAGAAGTCAGTATTTTATGCTTATTTGTTAATTTAGAGCCCACTGTTTACATAGACAGCTTTCATGTTAGTAATCTTTTTTCATTTTAAAGCACTTATTTTTTTAAAAGTGCTTTCTTGCTGTGTTCCATCTTCCAAGCTACCAATCTTTATCAGTAACTTGAAATTTCTATTAATTACAATTACAATCCTTTCCTTTAAGCACTGTATTTTTAGGTCCCATGACCCATCACTAGCTTCCTTTTTTATAATTGTATAACCTGTTTATACAATTATTATGTTACTGAAAACTTACATGAAAATTCATTTTTTAAATGAATCAAATATATATTTAAAATACCACAGGAGATTTCTTTCTATTTAAAGAAACCCTGTGCTAAGTTTTCTATAACATAATCCATTCTCATTCATTCCTTTGTTTCCCAAATGAGTCTGCACATTTATATTTTGATAGCAGGTTACATTAAACATACAAAACATTCTTTACCACTGTAGCTAGTCAGCTGTGTTTGTTATTTATAAGTGGGTATTTTCCTCCATGGTTCTTTGGCAAGAGATTTCATAATTTCTACTACACTTAAATTCAACTTAATTATTCAGGATTATAGTAGGATTTGTGGGGACACATGTATTTCAAAAAAAGCCTCCTAACCTCAACATAGCCATTAATTTTAGCTGAAAAACGTGTAGAGTTTTAATAAATAAACATTTTTATTTGATAATAAAAATTATCTTCCTTTTGTCACTTTCTGGTAAAGATGCAGCTAAATTTAGAGCACAGAGTAAGTACTCAATAAATATGGGGTGGTTGATATGTTGATGGAAACACTGCAATAACTATAAGCTAGGAATAAGAAGGAATGGGAAAAAGATGGACATTAAACAAATAAGTAACAAGTATAAGATAGGGATTGGCAAAATATGGTCATTGGGCCAAATATGGCTGCCTGTTTTTATACAGCCAACAAGCTAAGAATAATTTTTGTTGTTATTGTTAATCCTCACCCAAGTATATTTTTCCATTCATTTTTAGAGGGAGTATGGAAAGGAGGGAGGGAGGGGGGGAGAGGGAGAGAGAAAGAGGAACATTGATGTGAGAGAGACACATTGATTGGTTGCCTCCTGCATGTATCTGACCGGGGCTGGGAATGGACTTGCAACCCAGGTACTTGCAGGACTGGGAATTGAACCCATGACCTTCCGGTGCTCAGGCTGATGCTCTAACCACTCAGAAACACCGGCCAGGGCTCTATATTTTTTAAATGGTTGAAAAAAAATCAATCATGGCATATAAAATTATTTGTAATTAAAGTTTCATTGTCCATAAATAAAATTTCAACAGAACACAGCTACATAATGTTAATGGTTGCTTTCATACTAATATGTCAAGAGTTGAGTAGTTGTGACAGACATTGCATATCCCTGCAAAGCCAAAAATATTTACTATCTAGCCCTTTATGAAAAGTTTATTGAATACTAGTAGCGTAGAAAGAGATCATGAGTGAGAAGGGAGATTAAATCAGACTCTAGATAAAATAACTGAATAATTCTGGCAAGAAATGAAGTCTCTAGTCATTAAATGTTCTTTATTTATAAACTAGAGGCCCAGTGCATGAAATTTGTGCAAGGGGGGGTTCTTCAGTCTGGCCTGCACCCTCTCCAATCTGGGAACCCTTGGGGGATGTCCAACTGCCTCTCCCAATCCAGGACCGATTGCCGGGAGCCGGTCCATCCTTGCTGTTTCAAGGGACCTGGCATATATGGCATACGGTTCTTAATATGTTTGCTCACCTTCTTGGCGCTGTGTTTTAACCAAGGTCACCTCTCTGAGAAAGGTTGAATCCCCAGGTAGGGATTTTCCCCTGAAGTTAGGGAGGGAATAAAACCCCTCAACTAAGTGCCAGGCGGGTAATTAATCCCTTTAACTACGAACAATCATGCTTAAACTACATAATCTTTTCTCCCTGGAATGGAGATAAGAAACGCCCTAACCTTTGTAATAGAGATTGATAGGATTGAATCAACTGGTATAAATACAGATGTAACCAGACAGAGAGACAGAACTCAGAACACAGAACTAAGGAGACAGGGCTTGGAAGACAGGACCAAGAGAGACAGAGCCTAGGCACAGAACCTACACAGAACGTTCTCTAGAGACAGAAGAACTTCGCTGGAGAGAGCATGCCGGAGGATCCTGGAGAGGGACTGGCCTCGGAGCCTAGAGACAGAGCCTAGCGGGAGAACATGGCAAGGGATCCTGGACTGAACCTGACTACAGAGATTGGCAGGAGAACCTGACTGGAACCTGGACACTGAACCTGGCTGGAGAACCTAGCGAGGGAACATGGCTACAGAACCTCGCTGGAGATCCGAAGCAGAACCTCTCTGGAGATCGAGACCAGAACTTGGCTGGAGATCCTGGCTAGGCTGCTGATCAACTGAACGCTGTCTCCGTGTCATTCCTTCATCACCGACTCCATCTACGCCGTTGGGAACCCCTGGACCTGCTGGGGTTGGACCCCAGCAACCGATGGCTCCTAACCGCTTACCTGCCTGATCACCCCTAACCGCTCACCTGCCTGATCACCCCTAACCCCTCTGCCTGCCTGCCTGATTGCCCCTAACCACCTCTGCCTGCCTAATTGCCCCCAACCACGTCTGCCTGCCTGATCACCCCCAACCACCTCTGCCTGCTTGCCTGATCGCCCCTAACTGTTCCCCTGCTGGCCTCATCACCCCCTAACCGCCTCTGCCTCACCCCGCATCCCAGACCCAGGATTCCCTCCTCTGGCCGGTTGCAGGCACCCGGGACCCAGGCCAGCTTTGCCTGGGTCAGCTGTAGCCGTAGGGGACCGTGGGTGGGTGGCTTCACCTGGGCCGCAGCTGCAGGCGCCTGGGACTGCGGGGCGGGTGGCTTGTCCCTTTCCTGGGCCGCAGCCACAGGAGCTGGCATCCGGGACCGCAGGGTGGACGGCTTGTCCCTCTCCCAGGCCGCAGCCTGGCTGGTACCCATTCCTCTCTCGTGAGCTCATTTGTGCCTGGCTGGTCCCCGTTCCTCTTGTGAGCTCATTTGTACCTGGCTGGTCCCCATTCCTCTCTTCCCAGTGTTGAGTGTCTGAGCAGTTCTGGCACAAGGGCACAAGGGTGTGAGGGAGCGATGACCATTTGCATATTAGCTCTTTATTATATAGGATTGGAGGGAAGAGATAACATAGCCTCTAAAGTGCCTTCAGCTCCCATATCTGGGAAACAAATAATCCAGAGTTGTTTACCTTGACATTTGAGATGATGGTTGGTCCAACAAAGTTGCCATTTTCATAGCCTTTGACTTTAATATTTCGACCATCAAGAAGGATGGAGGCTCCCTCCTTTGTTCCACTATCAATCAGATTACAGACTCGCTCTTTGGCCTGGGGTGTGATCAGAGGGCCAAGATCAGCTCCAGGCTGGTCTCCTATAAACAACACAGAAGTGTTTAATGCCTTCATTAACATAACTTATGACTGCCAACTAAAGATTAATCTAAACAGGTACAGTATAAAGAGAGGCAATGGTAAAAAACGATATGATTGCTCCCATTGGCCAAAGCCAATGTTAAAACCAAGAGCTTGGTTTTAACAAATGCAAAGTCTAAAGGAGCGAGGCAGATAACATATTACCTGCGTTGACTCTCAGGTTTTTGGCACGCTCCACCAGCTCTGGCAGCCACTTCTTAGCTTCTCCCACAAGGATCGCTGTTGAAAGAGCCATGCAGCGCTGACCAGCAGCTCCAAATGCTGCCCCAACCAACTGGTTCAGTGTATTTTCCTTATTGGCATCTGGCATGACTACCCCATGGTTCTTGGCTCCCTAAGGAAATATAGAAAGCACATGAATCTTCCTTGAGAAAATAAAATTATGCTAAAAATTAGGCAAATAATATGAAATTTCAAATGAACATTTAAGGTAAGGACTAGAGAATTTATCCTTTGCTGCTTTGAGGATAGACTGATTATTTTGATACTGCTAAAGTCCTGGTAACATTGAGCAAGTCTCCAGATTACTTTCCCCCTTCTCAGTTGATAAGCTGATACATGTTTATTTAGATTAAAAAAAAAAAAAAAGAACCCCAATCATCACATTTAAGTCAAACTGATAGGCTAACACTGCATCCAGGACCAATGAGAACTACTTTCTCTTTCCTGTTAGATAGGAAAGAATTTGTTGTCTGCTGGGGTTTCCAGTTACATGAATAGCAGTGTAAACAACTGCCAGTAATAATGCCAGTAGCCAGATGAAACAAAATAGGAGGTAGCCTCTCCTGATAAACAAGTTCTGGAAAGAGGTTCCCCAGACTGGCTTGCTTCTAGATACACATCCTCATGAACTTCTATGAAGGATAACATCTGGTCATTTCCACACAGATGTTTTCAGATACAACTATAATTGACTACATGGATAAATACCATGCCAGCTACTTAATTTTATCCCATTACACATGGTATACTGTGAATTGGGAGGAACTTAAGTCAAACTGGCCAAAATACACTCAGCCATGAAAAGAAAGAAGTCGGCATATCATGAAGTTTCCAAACCTGTGCTCGGGTGGCTATCCTTTATGCAACGTTAGTCAAAGAGTAAGAAAGTAGCAATTGGACTTTATATTTAGTATCAAAGAATTGCCAACTATTTGACAAGGAACTAGTAAGAGAACAGCAAAACTATGCAATCTAGTAAACCACACATCTCATATAGGGATATGGGGCTCTTCTCAGTGCCTTAGTCTGAACTCTTAGGGAAGAAGATATTTTGACAGCAGTTAGGATAGCCTTAAAAGAAGGAAAAGGTTAAAGGGCTAGAAAAACATGGTATGAAGGAAGAAACAGGGCCAGAACCAGAATTCAGCTGTTACTGCTAAAGCTCAAAGAATATGAATAACATTCTCAGGGAAAAATGTGCCCCTTGGCACCCAAATTTGTTGTATAAGATAAAAGGTAGTTAAAGTTGCTCAGCCAGTGTGGCTCAGTGTGGTTGAGCATCAACCTATGAACCAGGAGGTTAGGGTTTGATTTCCGGTCAGGGCACATGCCCGGGTTGCAGGCTCAATCTCCAGTGAGGGGTGTGCAGGAGGCAGCCGATCTATGATTCTCTCTCATCACTGATGCTTCTATCTCTCTCTCCATCTCCCTTCCTCTCTGAAATCAATACCTAATCACAATATTCATCATTAAAGGAGAGCTATTCAGGATGAAATGGGAATAAGGAAACATTGGCGTTAGAGTGGGAGGAGAGGCCCCTCTGCTGCAGGGCTGTTTCTAGGTAATTTTAATACATATAATAAAGTTTGAGAGAAAAAAGGAATAAGAAGTCACCATGTTGGCTTGAACTCTCTTGCCATGTCTTGACCCTCTCTCGAAGATGTATTCTCCTGCCTGGTTGGATCCCACAAAGCTGATTGCTTTGATATCCGGATGATCACAAATGAAGTTCACAGCTGTAAGAAGAAAATAAATGATCACCATAAAGGAACAAATGGCTATGGGTTTCTCAACATAACAAATTTCCCCTTTCCCCACTGCTATGAGGGAGAAATTTTCATACTTTTGTGTTTCAATGCTGGATTCCTATTTTGAAGTTCTCTCTTTCTTTGTCCTCTTAATTCTTTAAACTATAAAGTCTATTTAGCATCTTCCCTTTCATTATTTTTCTCATTTGCTATTCCAGAACTTCCACTTTTAACTCTGAAACTTACAACTCCTATTTTTCTTGAAAATAACAGCCCTTCAGAGCATTTGAGATCGTGCTTCCTGGCACTGTCCTCAGTTTGGGCTCAAACACACTCTTATAAAATTCTCCAAAATAACAGCTCTTCAATACTCAACACTTCTGTTCTTTAAGAATATGATATTTCTTCAACTGTCACTACATACCAGAACTCTCAGATACTGCTGTGCCCTTATGTGAGAGACAATATAGCATAGTACACTCATGTGCTGCTTAACCATGGGGACAACATTCTGAGAAATTCATCATTAGGCAATTTTGTCATTGCGCAAACATCATAGAGTGCACTTACACAAACCTAGATGGTATAACCTGTGGTTCATAGGCTACAAACCTGTACAGTATGCTTCTGTATAAAAAATATGAGATTAAATTAAACACAAGAGAAAATGATGCAATCAACAGGTGCAGTAAACGTGAGATGTATAAGGCTGCTGCCAGCATAATACGACATACTATTTTACAGCAAACTTCTTTTTTAAGTAGAAAGAGTACACTCTAAAATACCAGAGAATAGCATAGTAAGTACACAAATCAGTTATATAGTCATTTATTATCATTATTAAGTAGTATGTATTATACATCATTGCATATGCTATACTTTTCTATACCAGCATCACCACAAACGTGTGAGTAATGCATTGCACTACAATGTTACCATGACTACAATGTCACTAGGTGATAAGAATTTTTCAACTCTATTATAAGCTTTTTGGACCACTGTTGTATATGCAGTCTGTTGTTGACCAAAACATCGTTATGTGCCACATGACTATATTTAAAAGTAAAAACCAGGTTCAGCCTTCCTGGATATATACATCTTGGCTCTGAAAGGTTTTAGCAGTGTGACTTTGGGCAAATTACTTAATTTCATTATGCTTCAATTTTCTTATCTGTAAAATTGAAAAATAGCATCTATCTAAATGGGTTCTTATAAAGATTAAATGAAATAATATATGTAAGATACAAGAAACAGTGCCTGAAACACAGAAGCAATTTTTAAGTAGTAGCTATTATTATATGAATTAGGAGGCTTTTAGTCTCTCTGAGGTCCATAAAGTGAGTCTCTGAATTAAAAATCCTCATAAATTATCTCAATATTAAAGTGAAAACTTTTTCTTTAATTTTATCTGTGTCATGCCCTGATCCATATTTCTTTGTCCCAATGTATTTCGTAGGGCAAGAAGCACTGCTACTCCCTAGTTAGTTACCTTAGCACACAGACAGCAAAACAGTTAACAAATATTACCTTCAAACATGGAGGTAACTTAGTAAATCCCTTCATCCCTAGGTTCCTCATTCTAGAACACCCATCACCACTCATCACCTTGATATTTGGGAAGCCAGATTAAGTGCCATGTACTGAAAGGCAGTTACCTTCATGTTGTCCATGGATGATGTTCAGTGTTCCATCAGGGGCACCAGAGTCCTGAAGCAACTTAGCAAGAAGCATAGTTGCTCCAGGGACTCGCTCTGATGGTTTCATTAGGAAGGTATTTCCACACACCATGGCCATGGGAAACATCCAAAGGGGGATCATGGCAGGAAAATTGAATGGAGCAATGCCTGCACACACCCCCAGAGGCAGACGGTAGGAATAAAGGTCCATGTCTTTGGTGATGGATGGCATGGTCTCTCCCAGCAGGAGGGATGTCACACTGCAGGCATGCTCAACCACCTCTGCAACAGAGAAGAAGCAGTCAGGCCAGCAGCTGCCCACAGGGTACACTACCTGCCTTGGTCATGCTCCAATAAGCCCTGAGGGCAGGGAGTGGCTCAGGCCAAGGACAGAGGGAAGAAACACTGACTTGACCTTCCATGAGAGAAGGGCTTGTGCAAAATGAGATTCTCTAAATGGGAAAAAGACAGTGAAATGTACATACCTACTGGAAGATCAGTTGAGTAAAACAAAAAATGAAGTAAACCAATTTCATAGATTGCTGAGAAGTATTGGTATTTTCCACAAGTATTAAAAAAGATATCATGGGATAACAAAATCAACATAAAGGAAGAAGCAATCCCTCATTAAGGGATCTTTGTCTCCCACTTTCTTTTGCTCCTTTTCCAAATGTCCCTGAAGCTCCCCAGGAGGGACACCCAGCTTACGAAGGCCTCGAAACACATCTCCTTCAGCATCCGCTAGGGTCTTCCCTTGTTCCAGAGTGATTAACCTGGCAATTTCTTTCTAGAGAGAAAACACACAAATAGAAACCAATACAAGGGTGTGTCTCCTTTTAGTTCTCAGGCAGCAAAGGAAGGATGAAACTGGGGAGAAGTAATATAAGAAAGAGAACCATGATCTACATCTCTCTGGACTGAACAGTGAGGGAGTGCAGCTAAAAGGGCCTCTGTGGGTGTGACAAGTCTCCTATAGACAACAGTTTGGAAAATGGTGTCATTCAGATTTCTTACCAAGTTTTCTTTAATAAGTTGTTGATAGCGAAGCAGAACCTGCTGACGGCTTAATACTGAAGTGTCTGCCCATGCGGGAAAAGAGCGTTTGCAGGAGGCAACAGCTGCATCCATTTCAGCCTTGGTGGCCTGAGGGACCCGACCAATGACCTCATTGGTGGCCTGATGGGAAAAAGCAGCACATCATCCTTTGCCCTGGCCTCGCCTTCTCCATTTTTCATGGCTACAAAGGCAACACTATGTGCTTCACGATAGACACCTAGGTCCCCACTTTCCCACCATGTTCCCAGAATTCTAGGCTAGTCAGTTTAAGCAGCTTTGCTTACTGGGTTGTGGATGTCGATCCATTTGTCACTTTTGGATTCAACAAATTTCCCATCAATGAAGAGTTTTACAGTTGGCTGGAAAAAACAACAATAACACACACACACACACACACACACACACAATACTGTATTAGTTAATTGTTTTACTTTTCTCTCTCACTATCACAAAAAGGAAGGAATTTGGCTTGATAAGGAATCTACTGCTCTTTAGAAATGTTGTCACTCCCAAAGCGATACACAATAGACTTGTTTATAGTGTTTGTTAAGATGTGGCAGAGTCTCTGAAAACTGTGATCTCTCTGAAAATAGGAAATTCCCAGCTAATCACACAGTGGAACTTCATGAGTAAACACATGTCACTGTAAAGCTTACACTAAAAAAGCAGCAGATTGTGTGTTAACAAAGATTAGCTCTATTGTGACTTCTTGGTCCATCTGATGTTCTGTTACATTAGCATGATAATGTCTTACCTTTATGATCAAAATATATGTCTATTTTTAATCCTCACCCAAGGATATTTTTCCATTGATCTTTTAGAGAGAGTGGAAGAGGGGAAGACTGAGAGAAACATTGGTGTAAGAAAAACACATCGATTGGCTGCCTCCTGCATGATCCCTGACCAGGGCTGGGAGGTGCCTCTACTGGGGAGGAGCCTGCAACCAAGGTAAGTACCCTTGACTGGAATCGAACCCGGGACCTATTGGTCCGCAGGCCAACCTCTATCCACTGAGCCAAACAGGCTAGGGCTATGATCAAAATATTTTTAAAATGTTTTTATCTGTGATTTTTTTTTCTGAGAAGCTTACTTTTGTTAAATTTTCCAAAGGGTCTGTGGACCAAAAAAGGTGAAGGGTGACTGTGCTACAGTGAGTGCATGCTTTGTAGAAAGGATTTTGAGCACCAGTCCTATTTATTAGATTTTAGGTACTACATATGGCTGACAGACACAAGGTCTGTAAAAACAACTCTAAAGGTTATCAAGAAGTACAAATCACCTGGCAGGATCAACTAAATATCTAGAAGCCATGAAAATGTTTGTAACTTTTAACACAGTTATCTTATTTCAGAAGAGAAATAATCTAAAAGAAGTAAAAAACAAACAAAAACAAACTATAAATAAATGTTTGTAAAACAATATTGAAAAACTGAAGCAATCTAAATGTCATATGGGGAAAATATGAGTTAATTCAGGTTATGTATACTTAATGGAATATAATGCAGCCATTAAAATCCTAACATAATGGACATATTAAATAAGAAAACCCAGAAGAAAGTTTCACATACACTCTGATCACAGTTACATAAAGAAGATAAATTTTGAGGAATATCCAAAAATTATACTGGATTCCTTCTCAGAAGTCAACTTTTCATGCCAAATAAACTCACCACTGAAGAAGAGAAGGAGGAGGATGCTGAATACCAAGTGGAGTTCACCTTGGAAGAAACCTGTGAGGTAAAAGAATGATTATTTTTATAAATGAGAGCAGAAAATTATTAAAAATGTAGTGAATGGCTACTATATGCTTAATATTATACTAGTTATTGTGGATATATGAAAAAGGACTTGATGTTTGTTGTTCTCAAGGGTCATATAATCTTTGAAAAGACATGAGACTGAGATACAGCAAATTGAGAAAATAAGAAACTATAATGACAGTATCCTGAATTTCTGGACAGTCCTGATTAAAAAAAATAATTTTTGCCCAGCCAGGTTGCTCAGTTGGTTGAGCATTGTCCCTGGGCACATACTTAGTGGCGAGTTCAATCCCTGGTGGTGGTGCCTATGGCAGGCAACCAATTGATGTTTCTCTTGCACATCGATGTCTGTCTCTCTTTCTCTCTATTTCCCTTTCTCTCTCTAATATCAATTAAAAATTGATATTTTTCTTTCACTAGTCCATATTTTCCTAATTTTTGGCCTGGAAAATGTAGTCACCATAAATCTAACAGTATGAAAACACTTAGCATGGTATCCAACACAATAGGTGTTGAATGTAAGACAGTATATAACCAAGTATCAAATATAAGTATAATATGCCCATACAAATACTTAAACACAAATGTTCAGAGCAGCTTTATTTATAACAGCCCAAAACTTAGAAATATACCAAACGTCTACCATTAGATGGGTGAATAGAGGAACTGATGTGGTATATCCATACATTGGACTACGACCCAGCAATAAAAATGAATGAAACAACCTGAATAATTATAGTAATTATATTGAGTAAAAGAAGCCATACATAAAAAGAGTACATACTGGATAACTCATTTATATAAAACTAGAAAATTCAAACTAATCTGTAGTGTCAGAAAGCACATCAGTGGTTACCTAAAGATGATGTGGGAGGTGGACAGCAGAGGGTAGAGGGTAACTTTTGGGGATATGGATATAATCATTATCTTGATTGTGATGTTTTCATAGGTGTATACAAATATTAAAACTTATCAAATTGTACATTTTAAATATATACAGTTTCTGTCAACTTCATTTCAATAAAGCTCATTTTAAAAATGCCACATGTACCTTACAGATTATGATTAGAATACTGGAGGGGGGTCAGTTACAGTAACTCTCTAAATCAAGCATGTCAAACTTGCGGCCTGTGGGCCACATGCAGCCCACAATGAATATTTTTGCAGCCCAGCCAATGTAATGGTATGTAAGAAACATTTTAATAAAATTTCATAACTTAATTTTTATAATATCCTGTTATACATAACTAGAGGCCCGGTGCACGGATTCATGCACATTGAAAGTAAATTAATTAGAAGGTGGCCGGCTAGGCGAGATGGGCTGGACATGCTCTGGAGCCAACCTCCCATGGTCCCACCTCAGCCAGCTGCACCTGGGACAGTGCTGGGGCTTGAAGGGCGTCTGTGGAGTGAGTGGGGTCCCTCTGGCAGGTGGGGTCCCTCCAGCAGGTGGGGTCCCTTGGCCTGGCCTGCGGGGATTGGGCCAAAACAAGCAGTCTGACATCCCCTGAGGAGTCCTGAAGAGAGGCCACTTTGCAAAGTTGCTGTTGCTTGGCAGCTCCTGCATTAAGTGTCTGCCCTGTCATGTCATAGGTACTGGCCTGTCAGCTGGTCACTTAGCCTTTTATATATATAGATTATCAATAACGAACTATAACATTCCCTGACTGATTACTATAATTGTGTTGTGTTCATTTCCCTTATGCACCTTACGCGTAGGCACACCATTTCTCTCCACTAATACTAGCAGCGAATATTTTAGTAGCCTATTGCCACATCATTAGTCTTGGACTGACTTATTTGGTGTGTGCAACAGGAAATATTTTGGCTTTTGGAGAACAAGAAAAATACATTTATTTGTGTTATGCTTATTAATTTGTGCAGTTATTCAGTGTCTGGTAGGTTAATGTTCAAGAAAAAATATTAATTTTTATTAAAATGTTCTATTATTTTATGTTAACAATTAGTCATTTATATCAGCCCTTTGTATTGAGCATGTCTCTATCGAAATAAACCTACATTTCTATGAAAATTGAAGCTTTTGTTTTTTGGCGGCCCACATAAACTTAAACCTTGTTTATTTGGTCCATGTTAGCCTTTGAGTTTGACATGCTTGCTCTAAATAAACAGTTTGTATATGTATATGTTATGGAAGTTGATTTAATAAATATTAAAGTCTAATCAAAGTGAGCAATATGAAATACCTTGGACTGGAATATATTAACCTATTATCTTGTCTGAATAGAGAAAACATTAACCAAAGGTTTAGCGCTGCATGAAGTGCAAGAATTTGTGCATCTGTAGCACTGTCCAGGAGAAAGGGTCCTTTGGACCAGCAGACAAACCTTCTAAATGCCTATTCTGCTTCTTCCTCCATTCCTCACAAAAGTTATCTCAAACCACCAACACTGTCCTGGAGCCCACCATGTCTTATTTATAGCCATGTCCCCAATACCAATGTGGTACATAGTAGGTGTTCAATAAATATCTATTGAACAAAAGAAAGGTGCATTGGGCTGGACTCCCTCCACCTCAGATTAGTTTAGGTGTTCCTCTTGTTGTACTTCCATAGCAGCCAATATTTCCCCTATCAGGTTTATTTGTCTCTGTTGTAATTGCCTAAGTACTTGTTACCCAAAAGATTGTAAGTTCCATTAGGATAGGCTTGTTCACCTGCTTTAAAAATATTTGTATTGCCCTAATCGGCTTGGCTCAGTGGATAGAACGTCAATTTGCTGTACTGCAGGGTCCTGGGTTCGATTCCGGTCAAAGCACGTACTGGTTGCTTTACAGAGTTATTGTGATCAAAACTGTACAGATATGAAAAATGGTTGGTGTTTAATAACTGTCATTATTATTTTATTATTATAAATACTTACTTGTTCTCACTCCTTGCTATTTAAAAACTTATCAATTCTCTTAAAACTTCCAACCCTGCTACTTCCTCTCTTACTCTCAGGAGCTGACTTTGCTTTCCTAAATTTCAGAGGAAACAGACACCATGAGATGAGAATTTCCTACTAGCAAATCTATAAAATTGACCTGCAATTATACCCATCTTTTTTCCTTCCTCCCTCTTATAACGGAGAAAGTAGCTAGCAAGCTCTGTGAGAACAAAGTGACTGGGAGACAGAGGTGCACAATCAATATCTGTGGACTGACTGAAATGGGGTCTGTCCTCCAGTCTAAGGCTAATCCATGCACCAACCTTTCCTGCTGCCTCTTTTTAAAAATTTCTTTCTTTAAAAAACAAATATTTGTATTTCCCTAGCTGGTTTGGCTCAGTAGACAGAGCGTCAGCCTGCAGACTGAAGGATCCTGGGTTTGATTCCAGTCAAGGGCACGTACCGGTTGCAGGCTTGATACCCGGCCCTAGTTGGGGTGCATGTGGAAGGCAACCAATCAATGTGTCTCTCTCACATCAATGTTTCTCTCTGTCTCTCCCTCCCGCTCCTTTCCACTCTCTCTAAAAACAAATGGAAAAATATCCTTGGGTGAGGATTACCAACAACAAAACAAAAAAATATATTTTTATGGATTTTTCAAGAGAGAGGAAGAGAGAGGGAGAGAAAAACATTGATGTGAGATTGAAACATTGATCAGCAGCCTCCTGCTCGCTCCCTAGTGGGGTTTGAACCTGAAACCCAGGCATGTGCCCTGCCAGGGAATTGAACCAGCAACCTTTTGGTGCACAGGATGACGCCCAACCAGCTGAGCCACCCGGCCCGGGCTTCTGCTGATTCTTACACTTCCATCAATTATCCTTTCTTTCCTGTATCTTATAAACCTCTCTCCATCCAATAGCAAGGGTTCTCTATACCAGCGGTCGCCAACCATTAGGACCTCACAGACCACCGGTTGGCCACCGCTGCTCTATACTAATTACCTTTATTTCCTCATTTCCCACTAACTCTTCAATCTATTCCAACCTTCATGATTGAACACCAGTCACTTCCTACATCCCATGGACTCCATCATACTTGACCTCTTAGCAAAGGTGACATGGTGTGGAGGAGAGACTATGCCATGATGTGACAGCTATGGGGCCCTGCTAACTAGATCCTGGCCAGAACAAAGATTGCTTCCCACAAATCCCCCCAGGGACTATCTAATTTACCCCTCCCCTATGCCCCAAGCATGCTGGTTCCTGGAATAGGTCATTACCCCCACCCCAATCAAGCACACAAAACATTTATCTGGGGTAGCTCATGCCCCAGTACCCCATCCATCCAGCCCTGTCCTATAGAACCCTTTAGTGCAAGCATGTCAAACTCAAAGGCTAACATGAGCCAAATAAACAAGGTTTAAGTTTATGTGGGCTGCAAAAAAACAAAAGCTTCAATTTTCATAGAAATATAGATTCATTTAGATAGAGACATGCTAAATACAAAGGGCTGATATAAATTGGTAATCGTTAACATAAAATAGAACATTTTAATAAAAATTAATATTTTTTCTTGAACATTAACCTACCAGACACTGAATAACTGCACAAATAAGCATAACGCAAATAAACCTGTTTTTCTTGTTCTCCGAAAGCAAAATATTTCCTATTGCGCACACCAAACAAGTCAGTACAAGACTAATGATGTGGCAATCAGCTGCTAAAATATTCACTGCTAATATTAGCGGAGAGAAATGGTTCACCTGCGAGTAAGGAGCATAAGGGAAAGGAATGCAACATGATTATAGTAATCTGTCATTAGCCAATGTTGTAGTTTGTTATTAATAATTATGTCTAACAGAATATTGTAAAAATAAAGTTACAAAATTTTATTAAAATGTTTTTTTACATACCACTATATTGGCTGGGCCGCAAAAATATTCATTGTGGGCTGCGAGTCTGACATGCTTACTTTAGTGCCTGCCACATGGCACAAAGGATATCCATACCATCTTCCAGTCACACAAGAGGAGCCTCAGATATAAGTTCCCTTAATAAACTTAATGTAATAAAGGAATTGTCGGCCTATCTTTGGTCTCTCAACCCTAGGAAATCCTATCTAATAAAAGAGACACATGGTAATTAGCTGTATGGCCGCTACCCTTCCCATTGGCTAATCACTGAGATATGCAAATTAACTGCCAGCCAAGATGGCGGCCAGCAGCCAGGCAGCTGACGGGAACAGGGAGGCTTGCTTGCTCCAGTGACGGAGGAAGCCAGGTTCCCCGCCTGCCTTGCCGGCCTCTCAGCTGCTCTCTAAGAAACATTGTAACAAATATAGAAGCTAAACAAAACCCCGGGCTTCAGCCAGCAGGACCGCAACATTGTTTCAAATACAGAAGGTAAACAAAGGCCAGAAACCTGCTTTCAGCAGTGGAGGCCTAAGAGCTGGAGCCTCAGAGCTAAAGCTGGCCCAGAATAAAAAAGAAAAAAAAAAAAGGAGCGGTTGGGAGCTTCAGTCACTCACCAGCCTGAAAATGGCCCTCAGCCCCTCACCCAGAATGGCCAGGCACCCCAGTGGGGACCCCCACCCTGAAGGGTGTGTGACTAGATGCAAATAGCCATCATCGCCTCATCCAGGCTGGCCAGGCACCCCAGTGGGGACCCCCACCCTGATCCAGGACACCCTTCAGGCAAACCAGCCGGCCCCCACACGTGCACCAGGCCTCTATCCTATATAGTAAAAGGGTAATATGCCTCCCAGCACCGGGATCAGCGGAGCCGTGAGGCCTCCCAGCACCGGGATCAGCGTGACAGGGGGCAGCGCCCAAACCCCCTGATCGCCCTGCGGCTGTGTGTGTGACAGGGGAAGGTGCCCAACCTCCTGATCAGCCCTGCTCTGTGCCTATAGGGGGAGCTCCCCAACCTCTGATCGCCCTGCGGCTCTGTGTGTGACAGGGTGCGGCGCCCCAAACGCCCCCCCCCCCAACGGGCCCTGCTCTGTGTGTGACGGGGTAGAGCCATAACCTCCCCATTGGCCCTGCCCTGAGTGTGACAGTGGCGGCGCCCCAACCCCCTGATTGGCCCTGCTCTGTGTGTGACAGGGTGCGGCGCCACCCCCCTACCACGGGCCCTGCTCTGTGTGTGACGGGGTAGAGCCATAACCTCCCCATTGGCCCTGCCCTGAGTGTGACAGTGGCGGCGCCCCAACCCCCTGATTGGCCCTGCTCTGTGTGTGACAGGGTGTGGCGCCCCAACTCCCCTATCAGCCCTACTCTGTGAGTGACAGGGGGGAGCTCCCCAACCCCTTGATTGACCCTGCTCTGTGTGTGACAGGGTAGGGAGCCCCAACCCCCCTGATGGGCCCTGCTCTGTGCATGATAGGGGGCGGCAGCGCCCCAACCCCCTGATTGGCCCTGCTGTGTGTGTGACAGGGGGTGGCGCCGCAACCTCCCCATCGACCCTGCCTTGAGTGTGACAGAGGGCAGTGCCCCAACCCCCCAATCGGCCCTACCCTGAGCATGACTGAGGGTGGCATCACAACCTCCCAATCTGCCCTGCTCTGTGCATGACAGGGGGCGGCACCCCAACTCCCCAATCGGCCCTGCTCTGAGCCCGACCAGAGGCTGCACCTAGGGATTGGGCCTGCCCTCTGCCACCCGGGAGCAGGCCTAAGCCAGCAGGTCGTTATCTCCTGAGGGGTCCCAGACTGCGAGAGGGCACAGGCTGGGCTGAGGGACCCCCCTCCCCCCGGAGTGCACAAATAAAAGGCTAATATGCAAATTGACTGAATGGCAAAACAACCAGTCATTATGACACACACTGGCCACCAGGGGGCAGACGCTCAACACAGGAGCTGCCCCCTGGTGGTCAGTGGCTCCCACAGGGGGAGCACCACTCAGCCAGAAGCCAGGCTCAAGACTGGCAAGTGCAGCGGTGGTGGCAGGAGCCTCTCCCGCTTCCGTGGCAGTCGGACCTCCCCTGAGGGCTCCTAGACTGCGAGAGGGCGCAGGCTGGGCTGATGGACCCCCCCCTCGAGTGCACGAATTTCGTGCACCGAGCCACTAGTTTTATATAACACAGTAATCATGCCCTCCTTCCTGAACCCCCTTTTCACTTGCCTTCTGTGATACCCGGGTATCTCTTCTTTCTCTTGGGCTATTTCTCTGCCTTTTCTAGTTCATTCTCCTCTGCCTGGCCACTTTGAATTGGGTCTTAGGCCTTCTTTTCTTCTTATTCTGCATACTCTCCTTGAGTGATTTTATCTCCTCCTGTGGCTTAAATAGTTAGATCCTGATGATGCCCAAATTTGTAGTTCCTAGCCAGAATCTTCCTCTTCAGGTAATATCCACATAACTAACTGTCTTTGCTCTATCTCTACTTGTTATTTAGGTAAAGGTTGAAAAAGTTGAATTCATCTTCTTCCCACTAACCTTTCTGCTTCCTATAGGCCACCTTGCAGTGAATGGGACTGCTCATTGTTCACCTAGTTGCCCAACCAGAAACCTGAATGTCATCCCAACTCCTCCCTTTCTCTTCACAGTGAATAAAATAAGTCCAGGCAATTTGTTCCCCCAGAAATCTTTGAATACACCCCTTTTCTTTTACCCCTCCTGCCATCACCCGTACCATCATTGTCTCTAACCTGGATTGCAATCTTAAATCTTGTGAACCTAGTTTCCATCTCATAGCCAAAGGGTCTTTCTAAAACACAAATCTGGTTAGATCATCCTTTTGTTTAAAACCCTCCAATGGCTTCCCACTGTCCTAGGGATAAAGGCTAATCTTGATGTTGCTGAGAAGACTTACATAGTATCTTTACTTCCCTAGTTTCATAGGTTCCTCTGTGCTATGTTCCTGCCATTTGGAACATAGTTGGAGCTCTCTTTGTTCTTGCACAGGCTGCTGCTTCTTGCCTGAAATTTCTTCATTCCCTTGCTTGATTCATTCCTACTTTCTTCTCTACTTAGCCATCACTTTGGATCAGTTTTGTAGGTTTGCTAGTAGGAAGTTGAGGAAGTTCTCACTTTATGGTTTCTGTTTCCTCTGAAGTAGAAGAAACAAGGTTAACTCTTGAGAGTGAGAGAAGTAGCAGACTTGGAAATTTTCTTTTTAAATGTTTTCACTGATTTTTAGAGAGAGAGGCAGGGAGAGGGAAAGAGAAATATCGATTGGTTGTCTCTGGCATGCCCCCTCCCGGGGATTGAACCTGCAACCTGGGCATGTGCCCTGACTAGGAGTGGAACCAGCAACTTTTCGATGCATAGGATGACAGCCAACCAACTGAGCCATACTGACCGGGGTGTTACTTAGAAGTTTTTCAGTCTTAATCTCAGGTCTAGGTGAAGTACCTAATTGTAGAGTTCATAATACACCTGAATTCCTTTATTTCTCATGTCGTATTATGGAATAACATCTTAATTATTAAGTGTCTCTCCCCTTAGATCACTAGATGGTCCTCATCCCCTTGCACTGTTCTGGAATAGAATAAGCACTCAGTAATATTTTGCCAAATGAAAGAATGAGTATACACCAAGCAATCGTTTGATATTAATTTTGTTTCATGTATACTCTCTTATAGGGCAGAAAATGCATGCATCAGTCAACTTGAGCATTCTAGGTTACTTAGTTTTATTTTTTTCACTTGCACAGAGCCTCCCTGCTGTGAAGAAGGCATAAAAGGCATTGCATTTGGTATAATAAAACTATCACATAGCCCTGGCTGGTTTGGCTCAGTGGATAAAGCGTTGGCCTGTGGACTGAAGGATCCCGGGTTCGATTCCGGTCAGGGGCATATGCCTGGGTTGCAGGCTCAGTCCCCAGTGAGGGGGGGGGGGCGCGAGGGGAGGTTTGGGGGGTGGGGTAGGGGACCGGGGGGCGTGCGGGAGGCAGCCAATCGATGATTCTCTCTCATCCTTGATGTTTCTGTCTCTCTCTCCCTCGTCCTTCCTCTCTGAAATCAATAAAAATATATTTAAAAAGAAAAAACAAAAACAAAAAATCTATCAAATAGTTTTTGACAGGTTATATCTATAGTTTCTTCATTTCCTAAGAAACAGTTATTAGCACTGTTGCTGAAGAAACTACCCTAAGTCCAGTCACACCAAATTTCTTGTTCTCTAAGCGTTTATTTTTGTACTTGCTTTACCAGGAACTCCCTTCTCCCCTTGGCTAAAGGCCTGCTAGTCTTGCAAGACTCAAGCCCAGAGCCAACTCCTTTTGGAAGCTTTTCCTGAATTGCACAGGTTGAGTCTGGGGCTCTTTCCATATGTTCCTGTAGTACTCTGTGCACTCCTATTATTTAGCAGTTACTGTTGCATTAAAATAGGGAAGCTTTCAGTGAGTATTTTATTTACCTCTCCTTTCCCAAAGCCTGGGGAGGGTGCCTGACACAGAAAGAGATGCCAAGACTTAAGTCCTGAATTTAGTTCCTAGTCGGGAAACCTTGGATGACTTCAGCCATAAGTGTCAGGTAACGTACTTCGTTATATTCATGAATTCTAATCTTCACAAACATTCTTTTTCAAAATTCTTAAAAACTAGAAATGGTGGAGCTGGGATAGAATCTCAGTATAATTGTGAAGCCTGTGCTTTTTTAAAAAAATCCTCACCTTAGGATATGTTTTTATTGATTTTTTAATGGAGAGACGAATGAATTGAGAAAGAGAGGGAAAAACATGGATGAGAAAGAGAAACACCAATCAGCTGCCTCTGGCATGTGCCCTGACCGGGGATTGAACCCACAACCTAGCTCTGTGCCCTGACTGGAATCAAACCCGCAACTAACTGAGCCACCCAGCTAAGGCTGTGCTTTTTATACCTCATCACTGAGGCAAATCACTGAGACTCTTTAAGACTGGTTTTCTGAATGGGAATCAGAAAATACCACAAGAAGCAGAAGTTCTAAATTTTACTAACAACCATAATAGAGATGTTATGTTGACTATGTACTTAAATAACTGAAAACATGAACTCTCTCCTTTACAGGTCAGTTTGATAGTCCTCTAAATTTTTTAAAAATCCTCACCTGAGGCTATTTTTCCATTGATTTTTGGAGTGGAAGAGAGGGAAAGACAGAGAGAAATAGCGATGTGAGAGAAACACAATGATTGGTTGCCTCTTGCATGAGCCCCAGCCAGGACCCGAGTGGGGAGGAGCCTGCAACCGAGGTACATACCCTTGACTGGAATCAACCTGGGACCCTTCTGTCCGCAGGCCAACGCTCTATCCACTGAGCCAAACTGGCTAGGGCGATAGTCCTCTAATATTCATGACTGCCAGAATCTAGGCTACTCTTCTTTTTTTAAAAAATATATTTTATTGGTTTTTTCACAGAGAGGAAGGGAGAGAGATAGAGAGTTAGAAACATCGATGAGAGAGAAACATCGATCAGCTGCCTCCTGCACACCTCCCACTGGGGATATGCCCGCAACCCAGGTACATGCCCTTGACCGGAATCGAACCTGGGACCCCTCAGTCCGCAGGCCCACGCTCTATCCACTGAGCCAAACCGGTTTCGGCTAGGCTACTCTTTATCAAAGTTTCATGTTACAGTAACTACTATTTGGCTTAAGGATTACTATTTCTGTTCTAAATTCATAAGTTTCTCCAAATGACTAAGAAAATAGTGTATTTCCAAAATAAAGTATATGGGGAGGGAGGTTCTTCACCTTGATGCAAAAGACAAAATATAGTGCCCTCTTAAGGATCTTTCTCCCTCTTTTTTTTTTAATCCTCACCCATGGATATTTTTTCCATTGATTTCTAGAGAGAGTGGAAAGGAGGGAGAAGGGGGGAAGACAGAGAAAGAGAGAGAGAGAAACAATGACAAGAGAGAGACGCATCGATTGGTTGCCTCGCGCATGTGCCCTTGACGGGGAATCGAACTTGAAACCCTTCTGTCCCAGGGCTGAGCAGCTGTTCAGGGTTAAGGCTCTCTTCTTAATGATTCATTGTGATTGAGGGGAAGGGAAGGAGGCAAAGGAAAAAAAAGGAAATTTCATTAAAAGATTTCAAGGAGAACTGGAAAACACAGGGTGGAAATTTCACTTGTCTACTACTAAAATAGGACACTAGAAAAAAAAAACCTTGGATCACAGTAAGAAATATACAAGTGACGCTATATCATCCATCTGACACACCCGTCCAATCCATTCTCCACACTTTCCCATTAAATAGCATATTTCAACATAGACCTTTGCTGACTCTGCTAAGAATCTTAAAAACGATTACGTTTCTGCAGTAGAATTCACTAAAAAGTGGTAAATACCAATATTATGTAAAAGTCCAGTAATATGAAGGAAGAAGTCCCCGGGCTGGAGGTAATGAGTAAGAGGGGCCATGCTGTCGGCAGTAAATCTCGCCTCCTCTTCTAAGTCCTTGCTCAGCCACGAACAAGAAGGGAACGGCGATGGAGAGAGCTGGAGGTCACAGGCCTCAGGCACGAGCTCCTGCAGCTCTATCACCTCCCAGGCTGGCTCCCTAGGACCCAATCCCCCGGACCCCGTGCCCATGGGCAAGGCTGAGGGTGCACCGGCCCACTAAAAACGGACTTGGGAGCAGGAACTTGGGACTTACACTTGTTTTCTCTCGCCTGTGTCAGATTTGTTTAGTCCCTGGCACGTGCTTGGGGCAAACTAGTAGCCTAGATATCTTCTTGTTTACTGCCAATACGAACACTATAACTCTGCTGAGAAGAAGTTTAACAAAGTCTCATCAAGCAAGGGGGCAGCCCGGGGCGATGGAAAAGCAAATGGCCACAGCTGGGGAAAACAGCACAGGGCTGCTTTGGGGGGAAACCTGGCGGACGCTTCCAGAAGCAGATTCAAAGTTCACCCACTGACCCTCGCCCCTCAGTGCCTCCTCCTCCCCACCCCCTGCAGCTCGGATTAGAGACAGTGAAGTAAGGGTGGGGGAAGGACACAATCTGGACGCTCCTGGCAGGTGAAAAGGCTCTAAAAAAGGTGCCCAAGAGGGGAGTTTCGGGGCAGCGAGGTGGCAGGTACAGAGGTGAAGGGGAGAGAATGTGAGAGGACCAAGGAGAGGTGAGTGCAAGCGAGCGTGGCAGCAGAAAGGGGGCAGGGCTGGAGGAGGAGAGCGGGCCAGAGCCACGCGAGGGGAGGCTCAAGAGTAAAAGGGTGGGAGGGGCAGGATCCCACGATGGTCCGGGGCTGGATCCCACGAGGACCGACCTGGAGCGCGGGGGGTGGGACAGGGCCGGACAGGTCTTGTGGGAACAGCAGGGTCGGCCAGGATGGGGTTGACTCAGAGAGTGGACGGAAACGACCCAGTTCCTAGCTTCACGACCCCTCGGCGCCACCCTCACTCGCCTGCAGGATCCGAGCCCGCACAGCCGCCGCCGCCACTACCGCCGCCATGGTTCCCGGTGCCTCTACTCCCCGTGACTCCCCAGCAGAGCTGCAGCTGCCAGACTTGGCCCTTCATCCTGCCGCGCCTCTTCATTGGTGGAGAGGACCATTTCCCCGGCCAATCACTCGCTCTAACTCCTGACTCCACCCTCATGCCCAGTTTTGGGGACAGGCGATTGGTCAGAAGTGAAAGCGCTCTCTCCCCTCTCCCACCTCAGCAAATTCTGTTGGCGGAGGTAGGGGGGACGCCCCTCACTTGGGTGCTCTCCATTCAGCACGCAGGGAAGACGCCCCTTCACAGGGAGCCCCGATTGGCCACAGGGACGACTGCGGCCCCGCCCCCTCACTGAGGAAAGTAAATAAAGCCTTCCTAGAATTGGCAGGCGCTCCACCTCCTCCAGTGCGTGGGGGGTGTGGCCAGCACTGGGGGCGGGGCTAGGCAAAGATCGCCCTAGAAGGGGCAAACGAGATGGGGACTGGGAGTGGGGATACGGTTTCCCTTCGGGGGCGTGGCTTGTGGGTCCTCGCTTTCCCGCCGACGGTTGGTCGCGTCACGTGACATGGGTTGGAAGATGGCGTCTCCCACAGAGGGTAAGAGCCGGCTTAGAGATCCTTCGCCTGCCCCCCTGGCAACTTCCGCTCTCCGTCTGCCGGTCGAACTTGGGCTCCTCTCTTTCCCCCTCCCACTTCTCTTCCTCGGGATGCGGGTGCGTCTTCAGCTCGCCGATTCTTCACAGATGCTCCGGAGGAGCTCAAGTTTCCCTGCTGTGCACCAGCCGGATGGAGGCGGGCACCGGCGGGAGACCCATCCGGGCCCAGCCGCTCCCTGAGCCTCAGCTTCACGGAGGGCGGCGGCGGAGATTACTGCTGGGGGAAAGGAGGCGCCTTCTTGTAGCTTTCTTCTGGGGCGCCCCATTCGAGGGTTGGCTCTCTCATCTTTGATCGCCTGGCACTCTTCTCTCCCACCGTAGCTGGGATTGCTGGCCGACCTCATCCTCTTTCTGCCCAGATTGGTACGGTTGTCCTGGCAGCTCGAGAAGCGGGGGACCTTCCCGGCCCCTCGCCGACCGAGTCCCCAGGAGAATGAGAATGGAGCTTTTTAGGGTAGTTCTGTACACGACCCAGTCTCTCTTGCTTCTGCCGTATGTTTCCCCGGGCCGAGGGAACGATTTCTGCCTGTATATTGTCCAAGGGGCAGGTCATCTCAGCAGCTACGTTCTGTGGGTGTGCCCTTGTGCCTTTGCGCTCGATCCGATCCTGCTTTGGGGAGTTAGGGTCTTGCAGTCACTTCTGCACTCAATTTTTGCGTCTACTGCCCCCACCCCCACGTCCGTTTCACCGATATGTAGTTTACCCTCCTCACACCAACACAGTTTTGTGTTTGGAAGGAATCTTGGCAGTTCATTTCAGGAATGAGGAAATTTGAGGCCAAGAAAGCTGTACAGGTTACATGGAAGGCATAAAGCTAGGCGCTTTGGGAGAGGAAAAGATGAATCATTCACGTACATTCCCGCGGTTTCAGGTCTTATTTTAGCTGTCACCTCCCAGAGAGGCTTTCATAGGACATCGCATCTGGATATGCCCCTCTTCACCGCTGTTCACGATCTCTGCCAGCGTCGTTATTCTGTTAACTTTGCTGCTTTCACACAGGGTCATAAATTCTAGATCTGTCTTGTTCACAGTTGAAAGAATGTTACTTTGGCTTAAGTTTCAAGTTAAACCGAGTCTTAAGTTTTTTTTGAGTGCAGGTAAACTGTAAAAGAAATTATGGGTGTTCAGCGCGGCCACAGTGGTTCTGTGGTGGAGCGTCCACGTAGGAACCAGGAGGTCACGGTTTGATTCCTGGTCAGGGCGCATGCCCGGGTTGTGGGCTGGATCCCCTGTGTGGGACATGCAGGAGGCGGCCAATCAATGATTCTCTCTCATCATTGATGTTTCTATCTCTCTCCCTCTGAAATCAATAAAAAATATATTAAAAAGAAAAAGAAATTATGGGTTCAGAGTCAACAGAGATTCCTTCCCTTGCCTGGGTGCCCTGAGTGCCCTCTGGGTAAAATGTCCTTCTCATGCCAGGAAAGAGAAAGGAGTGGGAGTGACATTTAAATAGTCAGCCAAGGGAATGGGGAGTTGTTTAATGGGCACTGAGTTTCAGTTTGGGAAGGTGAAGAAGTTCTGGAGATGGATTGTGATAATGGTTGCACAACATTGTGAATGTACTTAATGCCACTGAACTGTACACTTACAAATGGTTAAAATGATAAATTTCATTATGTATATTTTACCACAGTTTTTTTTAAAAGCCAAGTGAAAGAAGTAATTTCTGTTAAAGATTTTAGTTTATTATGAGGTTATTTTTTATTTTTTTATATACATTTTATTGGTTTTTTACAGAGAGGAAGGGAGAGGGATAGAGAGTTAGAAACATCGATGAGAGAAACATCGATCAGCTGTCTCCTGCACACTCCCCACTGGGGATGTGCCCACAACCAAGGTACTTGCCCCTGACTGGAATCGAACCTGGGACCCTTGAGTCCGCAGGCCGAGGCTCTATCCACTGAGCCAAACCAGTTAGGGCTATGAGGTTATTTTTAGATTTCTAAGTTTTGGAGGTTTTAGAGCTGTGTTCCTTGTATTTATTTTTTCCCTGTCTTCCCTCATTTCTTTTTCCTTTCTTTAACCAGGAAGAATATTGGAAACATTATGTATATCTTCCTTTCATCTTCTAGCAATCTCCATTGCTACTCTTTATGTGTAAAAATTTTCAGTTTCATCTTTTACAAAGTTTCACTTCTCCACCTAAACTTTTTTTAATCTGACAAAATCAAGGGGAGCACTTTGGACTTAAATTCAGTTTCTAAATAAGTATATCTCCCTAAAATATTCCATTGCCTAGCTCTCTCACTTCTATTTGTAATGTTCTACCTGTCCTTGACTTTAAAATTTAATTCAAATAATGTTGATATGAAAAAGATTAGGTCATTTACTCATTTGTCTTCTTTTTTATTTAATTGAGTGATTTTAGAGAGAGGGAGAAAGGGATGGAAAAGAGGGGGGGGGAGAGAGACATTGATTTGTTGTTTCTTATTTATGCATTCATTTGTTGAATCTTGTATGTTCCCTGGCTGGGGATCAAAACCTTGGCATATCTGGACAATGCTCTAACTAACTGAGATACCTGGCTAGGACCTCATTTGTCTTTTTAATTCTAAATTTGCTGGGACTTTTTTGAAAAGGAGAAAGCTGAAATCAAGTAAAGCCATCTAATTACTTAATGTATGAGAGTAAGCCTCACAGCAGATTCTGAGTTATGCCCCCAACTGTGGTTTTCATAAGGCTACCCTGTTGGTTATTAGCTCCTACTCCCAATAAGCTTATTTTTGTTATTGGTAACATTCTTTGGAATTTGAAAACTGACACTTTGTGTTTCACAGTTTTCCTTTCTTACCAATTTGGATGCTTTAATTAAGGCAATTATTAGGGTCAAGTTCTTGACCAATTAGAATGCTATTGGAAATTCTCTTAGAACATTTGGGGGGCAAATTCAATTTAGAGAAAAGTTCATGTTGCAATTTAGAGAAAAGTTCATGTTGAAAACATTTATATACATGTACATTTTCTGGGGAGTGAGTCCATAAATCCATAGCTTTTTTTCTTCCAGATTTCAAAAGATGTGGCTTATTCAGAAAATGTTAAAAACTGTTTGTGTCATTAAATTACCTGATTATGCAACTAGTTAGCATACTGAGCATATAATATGTACTCAACACATGTTAACTATTGTTAATATCCAGTATCTACTGTGTGCCCAGGCAAGAGTAGAGAGGAAATGGCATCAAAGAATTAGGCTGGACCATGTAGGATTTTATAGGGCATGATAGGTACAAATTCACGGATTTAGCTGGGAAGAAGTCCTTTAAGCTGAAGAGTGACATGAACTAATTGGCATTTAAAAAAACAAATCAGTTCTGGCTGCTTTGTGGACAATAGATTTGGGGGTAGGGAGGAAAAGGGATAAGAATGGGAAAAGGGAGACCTGTTAAGAGGTTATTGCAGTCGTCCAGGAGAGAAATCATGGTTTCTTGGTTAATTAATTTGGTTTTTGGGTGTATTTTGGAGATGGTAATTAGTGGATTTACTAATGGAGGGTTATGGAAGGGTGAAGGAAAGAGAGGCATAAAGAATAGGTGGTATCTGGGTTTTTGAGAACTGGGGTTTGTGGTAGTGCTATTTCTAGAGACATAGAGGACTGGGAGAGTATGGTTTTGAACATATTAGAATTAAGGGATTTTTCACATGTGTAAATGGAGAGAGATGTCAAGTATTAGTTAGATACATAACTCTGAAGTTCAGGGAAAGACTGGGCCTGGAAATATAAATATGGAGTCATTGGCACAGTAAAGGCTGCGGGACTAGATGAGATCTTCTCATGAGACTTTAGGTGTAGAGAGTGAAGCCAGTTTAGGATGGGGCCTCAGTGAAAGAGGAGACTGAGGAAAAGGGGTCAGGGAGGAAGGAGAAAAACCAGCAGAGTGGTTTTACAGAAGCTGGAGGTGGAGTGTTTCAAGGAGAGTAGTCAGTGTGAAAGCTGCAAAGAGGTCACATAGGAGAAGACCGAGAAGTGACCACTGGATTTAGCAACATAGGTCATAGGTAACCTTGACGACAACAGTTTCCATGCATATAGGAACAGAAGCCTGATTGTCATGGGTTAAGGAGAGAATGTGAGGTGAGGACGTAGAGGCAGCAAGATAGACAACTCAAGCGCTTTTGAGAGAAGGAGTGGGGAGATAATGGAGTCAAGGAAGAGCTTTTTCAAAGAAGGGAAATTCTAGAGCAGGTTTGCTTGCTGTTGAGTATGAAGCAGTAGAGATGGTAGAAACTGACTGTGCAAGAAAGATATTATTACTCATGATATTTTTGTCAGAGCAAGAGAAGATGGAATTCAGAACCCTAGCAGAGGAGTTCGTCTTGAGAACAGAGACACTTGGTTGTAACTGGAGGAAAGTCTAAGAGTATGAGTGAAGGTGCAGGTGGGTTTGCTGATACTCATTTTTTTCTGATACCCCACTAAAACATTAGATATCGGAAAAGTGAGGTTTGATAAGGGAAAATGATTCATTTTTACAACATTTATTTGCAGTTATAGAACTCCGCTATCTAGACTTCCAGGTGAATGTTCCAGTATATTATGTTCTTTGAGACTGAAATGTTTTAAAATGTAAATGAACATGTTTTGTGTCTTCTTGGCTCATCTGGGTATTTTGTTCCAGGGACGGATCTGGAAGCATCTTTATTAAGTTTTGAAAAACTTGATCGTGCCTCACCAGATCTTTGGCCAGAACAATGTAAGTTTTTGGTTTCTTTATATCAGAATCAATGGAGGAGAACCAGTGCTACATTGAAGGATATTTTTTAAGGAGGTATTTAATGGTAATGGTTAAAATTTTAATTTTTCTTCAAAGGGAAGAGAATGAATTCTGTGGTCCAATGTTCAGAATAGCTGGTGGTTTACTTTTTTCAGGACACACTGTGACTTAGGAAATGATGGGGAGCCTTTAAAAAATAATCATTAAAAAAAATCTGTAATAACTTCAGACAATTTATATAGAGAGATACTTAATGTATTTCCTCAGCGCCTTTGATCACTCTTATAAAATCACCATTCGTAGTTTGATACAATCCTTTTGACCTTTTTTATATTTATTTAAATAAGTAAATAAATATATATTTTTAAGTATATAGAGGGTTTTTTTGTGTGTGTTTTTTGAGGGGGGCATAACAATGGGGTCATATGTACATGGTCTACAACTTAACTTATTCCACATAGTGGTAGTAATTTATTAATGGATCCTTCCATGTTAGTAGGTTTAAGTTTACTTACTTCTTTTAAAGTATAATTATACTCTATTTTATGTTTTCATACCCTATTTGGAAACCTAAATTATATCCAACTTTTGATATTACAAATAATTTAATGATAATGAATATCCTTGCACAAGTAGCTTTGTGCACATGGGAGAGGATGACTGTGTATGAGAGTGACCATTTACTCACATACTAGCTGATATTGAATGTTACTGATCTTTATTTGTAGTTTGTATTTCTCTAAGTGAGATTGAACATCATTTTATTTTTACATATCTGGCTTTTTATGTGACTCTTCCTGTAAGACATTTAAATAAACAATTAGATTGGCAGACCCGTGTACCTACAAAGGAAATTTAAACTTTTATCTGGTAAGAGATATTGTATCTTGCCACCCTCCCACTTAGCTAATTCCTGATCCTTCCAAGTTCAATTGAGGAAGCTTTCCTGCACCCTCACCCTCGGTCTGATTTAGATTTCCTTTTTTTTTTTGGTGATGGTGGGGGTGGGGGTTCTACCATACCATCTGGTATCTTTCTTGGAGAACTTAAGCAGTATTACAGTTATTGATTTACTCTCTCTTTCCTCTTCCAGACAGTAAGCTTGAAGACAGGCTGTTTTCTTATTATTTGAATCTTCTATGTCTGGGACACTAAAATTGAATAAATAATGTTGTATCTTTTCTTTTTAGTACCAGGTGTTGCTGAATTTGCAGCTTCTTTCAAAAGTGTAAGTAATATTTTAATTACCTAATGAAGTTTATATCATGTTTTGCTCCTTGGTAACAGCTCAAATATCTCTTGTTTCTTTGTTTTCAAAATAATGTCATCCTATATAATAAAAGGGTAATATGCAAATTGACCCTAACAGCAGAACAACTGGGATTGACTGGTCACTATTACACACACTGACCACCAGGGGGCAGACGCTCAATGCAGGAGCTGCCCCCTGGTGGTCAGTGCGTTCCCACAGGGGGAGCTCTGCTCAGCCACAAGCCAGATGACAGGTGGCGGGAGCCTCTCCTGCCTCCTCAGCAGTGCTAAGGATGTCCGACTGCAGCTTAGGCCTGCTCCCCACTGGAAAGTGGACATCCCCTGAGGGCTCCCAGGCTGCCAGAGGGATGTCTGACTGCCAGGTTAGGCCCAATTCCCTGGGGAGCGGGCCTAAGCCAGCAAGTGGACATCCCCCGAGGGGTCCCAGACTGCGAGAGGGCACAGGCCGGGCTGAGGGACGCCCCCCCCCCCCCGAGTGCACAAATTTTTTGCACCAGGCCTCTAGTAGTCTTTAAATCACTTTGTAACTACAGCCCTGGAAATCTGTTTATATTATTATCATGTTAATTGATGATAATGCCTTCCTCTGTCCAAATGCTCTATTTTGGCATTTTGACCTTTGTCTATTAGACTCTTTTCTTAGCTTAAAAGCTTTTAACAGAAGGCAGTTGAAATATTTAATGTAACGCCAGCATTCTTTTTGCCCAAACTATGAATTTTTAAAAATAAATTATTTTATTGATTTCAGAGAAGGGAGAGGGAGGGAGAGAGAGATAGAAACATCAATGATGAGAGGGAATCATTGATCGGCTGCCTCCTGCATGCCCCCTACTGGGAATCGAGCCCACAACCGGGCAGGTGCCCTTGACCGGTATTGAACCTGGGACCCTTCAATCCGTAGGCTGACGCTCTATCCATTTAGCCAAATTGGCTAGGGCACCAAACTATGATCTTGAAGCTTTTCTCTTTTGTTTATGTGATGCATTATGACCTTAACTTATATACCTTCTTAGAGGATTTCTGAAATTTCTCAGTGGCTCATCAGAAACCTAAGGAAGAAATCCAACAAGTCACAACTTTTCTATTTGCAGGGCAGCAGGAATTGTGCTAGATGCTGTACACATGTTCTCTTCCATATTCCCACAACTAGGAGAATATGATGATTATAATATTAGCTACCACTTATTTACCATGTGCCAGGCACTGTTCTAAGCACTTTACACATATATTACTTAACCTTCACAAAACGATATGAGGCATTTAACAGACAAGGATATAGGCACAGAGAGAGTAAGTAGGTTACCCAAGGTTATAGGCTATAATATGTGCCAGAATCAGGCTTTGAATCATTAGTCTAATTACTGGCATCCACACTCTTATTTTGTTTGTTTTTTGTTAATCCTCACCCAAGGATATTTCCCATTGATTTTGAGAGAGAGAGAGAGAGAGAGAGAGAGAGAGAGAGAGAGAGAAATATAGATGTGAGAGAGACACATCGATCAGGGGCCTCCTGCATGTACCCCAACTGGGGATCAAACCCACAACCTGGGTATGTGCCCTGACCAGGTATCGAACTGGAGACCTTTTGGTGCACAGGATAATGCTCAACCAACTGAGCCACACTGGCCGGGCCTGAATCTATTACTTAACTACCTGTGACCTCAGCAACTTTTCTAAAATTTTGGAGCCTTAGTTTTCTCATTTGAAACTATCTCATAGGATTTTTAATGCCATAATGCAAGTTAAAACACTTTGCAAAGTACCCGGGACATAATAAACAATACATGGTAGCTATTATTACTAGATCAGCTTTTGTCTCGTGGATGGAGTAGAAAGTATCTGATTAATTTTCTTACATTCTTATTCATACCAACTTTTCAGTTTAGTTCATTGTATTTGGTAACAAGTCTTTTGAATCATAAATATAAATAAGTGGCTTTTAAATAACTTTTATTATAGTATGATATTTTTTGAAAATCTGATTAAGCATCTACACCTTTTCCCTAGAAATATGGACATACATATTGAGTTTTGTTTCTAGGTGGCCAGGGTCATCCCAGGATCCCAGGTTAAGATCTTGTATAATCTGTTTCCAGAAATGGTGAATTTGACCTATAATAGCCTTCTAGGGAAAGTAGTATAGAGTAGTGGTTTCTGAACTCATACTATATGGATTTTGAATCCTGGCTCCACTAGCTGTGTGACCTGAGGCAAGTGATTTATAATCTTCCTGTACATTTGTTTTTTTATTTGTAAAATGAGGGTAATAATACCTACTTCATAGGGTTGATTTAGAATTTAAATGACATAATGCATGTAAAGCGTTTTGCTTGTTGCATAGTGCTAAGTAAATATTACTTTTTTAAAAAAGAAAAGAGCTTGCCCTAACCGGTTTGGCTCAATGGATAGAGCACCAGCCTGCGGACCAAAGGGTCCCAGGTTCGATTCCGGTCAAGGGCACATGCCTGGGTTGCAGGCTCGATCCCCAGTGTGTGGCATGCAGGAGGCTGCCGATCAGTGATTTTCTTTCATCATTGATGTTTCCAT
The DNA here is from genome assembly GCF_963259705.1 of Myotis daubentonii. Lineage (NCBI taxonomy): Eukaryota > Metazoa > Chordata > Mammalia > Chiroptera > Vespertilionidae > Myotis > Myotis daubentonii. The sequence goes on along the minus strand of NC_081840.1, from coordinate 22,585,772 downwards.
CTCTCTCCCTCTTCCTTTCTCTCTGAAATTAATAAAAATATATTTAAAAAGGGGAGGGGGCTCAAAACTGAAGTAATGTTTCTCAACTGTACTCCTACCTGCACAACAAAATCATCAATATGCAGCTATGGAGCCTTTAAAAAGTACATATGTACTGTTCCTTGCTCTGTGCTCCAATGGACCCTTCCCCCACCCCTGATATTCTAATTATTGCATCTACGGTATGGCTAGGTCATTTGTATTTGTTGTTGTTGTTACATCATAGATGACTCTTACAACTAGGGTTGAAAACTGTTGCCTAAAGCTATTCTAAAAAGGGGCTCTTTCAAATTTTGTAAGTTCATTTTCAGAAATCAGAAAATAACTTAAAATTCTAAAGTTTTCTAAAACACCTGCTATAAAATGAAATTTCAAGTGATGACCATTACAGTGTTCTTGCAAATTGAGGATTTTCTCATTCTTGATTCTTCTTTGAATCTTCTCCTCTGCTAGAAAATGTTACTTACTGATTATTGTTTCAAACATTTCAGTTGGAGACTTTCCCCAGAACTGAATTTCAAGTAATTTCTTTAATTGCTATACTAACCTGTTAGGCATGAAACAGTGACAGTAGTCAGACCTAATTCTTCCAAGATCATTTCTCTGAGACAAACTTTAAGGATGAGCAGTATTATTTTGTAAGGTGATTATTTATGGGCTGTATCTGAATCTGGAGAAATCAGGGTTTTAGAAATTATAATTTGCCAGTATTTTCACACAAACTGAATGCTATGTGACAAGCTACCTACAAGAAGGAAAAGTAGGGTCTCTTCACACTTTGTATGTAACTGAGTGGATATATTCTTATTTTTTGACAGCCTATTACTAGCTCGCCACCCAAATGGATGGCTGAAATAGAACGTGATGATATTGACATGTTGAAAGGTAAGCTATGCTAGTGACTTTTATCTTTTAACCTGATATTTATGCTCTCCCACAAACCACCTTCCTAGTTTTTCTCTGACTGTTCCCTTGAAAGTATTCTTAGCTCACTCAAACTGCCTACCTAACTATCCTTATTGATGTTCTTCATGTCTAAATGCCTTTCTTAACTTTTCCATATGTAGCAATCCTTCTAATTTAAGACCTGCTCATAATGATTTTATCTGCTAAAGTCCTTTAATATACTTTTGTCTTGTATAATGCTTACAGTTTACAAAAAGCTCTTGCATAAATTTTCTCATTTCTCGTAAAGGTCCTGTGAGCTAGATATGATGGTATCTAAGGTTCAAAGGGTTAACTTAACCAAGATTTGTTAGAGTGAAAAAATTTAAACTCTTATTTTAAGTCTAGTCTCTTTTCACTATAAACAAGTGCTTATTTAGGATTTACTGCTATATATTATTGTCAGTACTATTAGTTGACAATCCCTTCATAGGTAAGACCTGTCTTATTTTATTCTTTCCCATCAATTTCTCCAATAAAGAATACTATAAGTAGTGATTATTGTTGTTTGATAAATGACTTGGAACTGAACCACAAGTGGAAATTTAAATTAAAAAACATTAATTTTCCTTGATTTTTGCTCTACTTTATTTATTTATTTTTTAATCACCCTCTGATGATAAGATTCATGATGATTGTGAAGTAATAGACTGAAATGAAGGTAAAAATTGGATGCTTGAGCTATTTAAGCAGCTGAACAGATCAAGAAAGTCTACTACTTATGCCAGATATTGATGATAGGTGGGAGAAAAAAACACCTTTATTTGATTTCAAAGGTAATTCATTGTTCTGCATGAAATGCTTAAATGCAGGTTCCCCTCCTCCAACTCTGGAAATATTAAGTCTCAAGGGCATTTCAGGTTCATTGTTCTAATGTTCCAAACAGACATTTATATGCCATCAATATGCATTTTCTAAGGGAACGTTAAATTTTTAATGAGGGATATAGCATAATGTTTCATATAAATTGACCTGTATCTTAGACTTAAAAGGAATTTTGTGCTATGCTATTTAAATGAAAATCTGGGAAAGTAAATTGTTGTTTTTTAAGTATACCGTCTTTTTACCTGGTAAACTTAAAATTTTTTATAGGTATTTGATTTGAAGGGAAAGTTTGGGTTAATATTTAGTGTTTGTTTTCTAAACTTAGGGAAATGGGGGAACAGTACATGTTTTGTCACTATTTTATTAATTTAAATAATAAGAATTAATAAAAGACAGTGGAGTTAGTGTCCATTTTTCAAGACAGATCTGTCTACCAGTATAGGCTTTCTCAATGCTATGTGGAATCACAAGGTTTGATACTTGTATTGTGTATTCATTTTGTATGATAGGCAAAATGAATGTTGTTGAAGTATCCTTAAGATAAAACATAGTTTACTATTGCCCTAACTGGTTTGGCTCAGTGGATAGAGTGTCAGCTTGCGGACTGAAGGGTCCTAGGTTCGATTCTGGCCAAGGGCATGTACCTTGGTTGCGGGCACATCCCCAGTAGGAGGTGTGCAGGAGGCAGCTGATCGATGTTTCTCTCTCATCGATGTTTCTAACTCTCTATCCCTCTCTCTTCCTCTGTAAAAAATCAATAAAATATATTTAAAAAACAAACAAACAAACAAACAAAACATAGTTTACTAACTCTCTCCTCATATTGGGTAAGCTCATCTGACTCAATTTTGCATTAGTGGGAAAAATTCATTGTGTGTGTGTGTGTGTGTGTGTGTGTGTGTGTGTGTGTGTGTGTGTGTGTGTGGCGGGGGCGGGAGTGGTTGGAGGAGAAAAGAAATGGATTTATGCTATTATTTGATAAAAATTAAAGCTTAAAATTTTGTATAAGAAGGATTCCCATCTCAAATGAGTTGTTATTAGAGAACAATGTATAGAAATGATATTGAAATAAATGATTCTATTTCAGAACTGGGCAGCCTCACCACAGCTAATTTGATGGAGAAGGTACGAGGCCTACAGAACCTGGCCTATCAGCTGGGGCTAGATGAGTGTGAGTACCCAGATCACATTAATTCAGGGTTGCCTGTTGTGTATTTCATGATGAGTTCTAGCTGTAATACAGATGTCTGTATTACATTTTATGAAGGTAAGATGTCATTATAATCTAAAGCGTGCCTTTTATGATAGAGTGTGCTGGAATAACTACTGAGTTTACTAGGTAACGTTTATTTTCCTCTGTACAGTAAAAATATATTGGAAATCCATTCAGTTTTAAGTGATAGAATGTCCAATCAAACTAGCTTAAGCAAAAGAAGGACTTTATTAGTTCACATAAATCAAAATTCAGGAGTAGAAATAGCTTTGAGGATATCTAGATCCATGACTGTTAATGATATCATTGGGATTTGCTTTTGGATTGCATCTCAAGACTTTGTTTCACTCATGCATTAGTCTTATTCTCTGCTGCTGCAGATAGCTTTTTCCTAGAACTGGGCAAGTGGCCAAAATGAGCTCTAATTTATATGTCTTTAAATTTCATAGTCCCCAAAGGCAGAACATCTTTTCTGAACATTCCAAAAGAAAGGTCCTGGAAGGACTCTGACTGTTCCATCTTGGCTCATATACCTCACCTGGAACCAGTCCTTTAGCCAGGTAGCATGGAGCACTCTGATAGATCAGGCCTGGGTCCTAGGTGCAGACACAGATTGAAAGGCTTAGTCTAAATCAAATCACACAGAATGGGAGAGAACAATTGATTCCTCAAAGGAAGGGATATATAGCAGAACAAAAACATAATCTGTACCATGAGCATGGTTTTAAAAGATCTCATTTGCCCGGCCAGAGTTGCTCAGGGGTTGAGCATTGACATATGAACTGGGTGGTCATGGTTTGATTCCATCAGAACACATGCTGAGTTGCAGGCTTGATCCCCAGTAGAGGGTGTGCAGGAAGCAGCTGATCATTGATTCTCATCATTGATGTTCCTATCTCTCTCCCTCTCCCTTCCTCTCTGAAATCAATAAAATACATTAAAAAAAATAAATTTAAAAAAGATCTTATTCCTATCTGTTCTTCATTATTTTAGTTTAAAATTATTTATTTACTAGAGGCCCGGTGCACAAATTTGTACATGGGTTGGGTCCCTTGGCCTGGCCAGTGATTGGGCTGATAGGGGCCGCGGGAGGTTGGCTGTGGGAGTGCACTGACCACCAGAAGGCAGCTCCTGCGTTGAGTGTCTGCCCCCTGGTGGTCAGTGCATGTCATAGTGACCGGTCATTCAGTCGCTTAGGCTTTTATATATAAATATATATAGATAAATTATATCTCTTCCTATACTGTATTCATTATACAATTAGAAAAGGAATTGTAGAAAATTTTCACTTTGTAATTGAAAGAGATATTCAATATAAATACAGTGGTTAGAACTTTGTTCTCAGTAGATACCTCTTGAGACCTTCATAAATCCACAGTTCTGAGAGGCTAGTATAGCTTATAATTTTCTTCAAAATGCAAGTTTTGTACTGATTAGAGCAGTGATGGCGAACCTATGACACCCGTGTAAGAGGTGACATGTGAGCTCACTTTTTTGGTTGATTTTTCTTTGTTAAATGGCATTTAAATATATAAAATAGCCAAAACCGGTTTGGCTCAGTGGATAGAGCGTCGGCCTGCGGACTGAAGGGTCCCAGGTTCGATTCCGGTCAAGGGCATGTACCTGGGTTGCGGGCACATCCCCAGTTGGAGATGTGCAGGAGGCAGCTGATCGATGTTTCTCTCTCATCGATGTTTCTAACTTTCTATCTCTCTCCCTTCCTCTCTGTGAAAAATCAATAAAATATATTAAAATAAATAAATAAATATATATATAAAATAAATATCAAAAATATAAATCTTTGTTTTACTATGGTTGCAAATATCAAAAAATTTCTATATGTGACATGGCATCAGAGTTAAGTTAGGGTTTTTCAAAATGCTGACACGCCGAGCTCAAAAGGTTCGCCATCACTGGATTAGAGGATGGATTAGAGCAATCCTAAAATGTTTCATAAATTACTTTTCTTATTTATAGAGCATATGGTGGGTTTTTACACATCATTGATTTAAGTTACTTCCAAATTCAACATTTAACTTTAAAATTCAATTTAAAGCCTATGATTTTTGACTGATAGTCATCACTTCTTTAGCCCTCTTTATCTTTTATTTCCATTACTGTAATTAACATTGGCTCTTTTTTTTTTTTTTTTAACCAAGAAAACATTTTTTAATCACTTCGTGAATTAAGAAGCAACAACCTGCTTTGAGATATGGTTGCTAGGTTCTCTGCTAGGTTCACTCATTGTGACCTAACTCTTCTCTATGTACTGTGTATTTCTTGTGGTTGAAGTTTATGTCTTGGTAAAATTACTAATTACCAGGTATGTCATAGACCTCCAGGGTTTATAATGAAAAAGCAAATCGTTGATTATTAAATTCATGAATGCAAGACTTGTATAGTATAGAAATTGATTCTCTTTCTAGCTCTGGATAATAAATGCTGTAATAATAATAATGATCAATCCTTTATCTCTCTCTGTCAATTTTTTTATGAAATAAATTTTATGCTCAGTGTGTCAAGAAGATGCTATATTGTCGAATATATTGATTAATAATGTTATCTCTAGTTAGTTATAGTTGAAATTGCTATATTTTCTCTAAATAGTGGGGGTTTTTTTTTCTGCTTTCCTACTGAGAAAGATAATGAAGTGAGTTTGTGTGGGGTTTTTTCACTAATTTTAATTATGGAAAATTTTAAACATATACCAAGGTAGAGAGACTAAAATAATGACTTCATGTACTCATATCTGGCTTTAATAGTCAGCATGGGCAATCTGTTTTACTTATATCAACCTCCCATGATTCTTTTAAAGCAATCCTCAGGCATCAGATTACCTCATTGTCAAATAACTTCAGATGTGATTTCAAAAGATAAGGACCCTCCCTCCCTTCCTTTCTTTCTGTCGTTCTTTCTTTAATGTAACTGCACTTCCATTATTATGCCTAAAATTTTTTAGCAAACTTGCTTAATATCATCAAATACCCAATTAAGATTCAGATTTTCCTGGTTGACTCATAATTGCTTTTATACAGTTAGCTTGTTTAAATCAGTATCTTAACTAAGGTTCATATACCATATTTGGTGGATATGTCTCTTAAGTCTCTTTTAGTTATTTATTCATTTATTTTTAAAATAGTTTTTATTGATTTCAGAGAGGAAGAGAGATAGAGAGATAGAAACATCAATGATGAGAGAGAATCATTGATAGGCTGCTTCCTGCATGCCCCACACTGGGGATTGAGCCTGCAACCCTGGCATGTGCCCTGAGTTCATAGGTCACTGCTCAACCACTGAGCCATGCCAGCTGGGCTCTTTTATTTATTTTTTATTACTATTTTAAAATATGTTTTTATTGATTTCAGAGAGAGTAAGGGGGGGGGGAGAGAGAGAGAGAGAGAGACATCAGTGATGAGAGAGCATCATCAATTACTAGTAGCTGCCTCCTGCACACCCCCTATTTGTGATTGAGTCCACAACCTGGGAATCAAACTGTGACCTCCTGGTTCATAGGTCAACATTCAACCAATGAGCACATCAGCCAGGCTTAAGTCTCTTTTAATCCGTCATAGTTCCTCCTCCCTTGTATTTTCTCTTGTCATTTATTAAACCTAGTTATTTGTTCAGTAGCATTTTCCATATTCTAGATTTTGTTGCTTACCATCCTATGGTGGTGCATAGATAGATACAGGCTTGATTTTTATTTTGGCAAGAATATTTCATAAGTATTGTATACATTTATCAGAAGGTATATAATGTCTGTCTCTCTTTGTGATATTAAGGTTAATTATTTGGTAAAGATATTGTTAGCCTGATTTATTATTCATTGTAAAATTCACCATCAGCCTTGCACCAGAGTTTTAGCAACCTTTGGTAACTGCCTAAGTCTACTATTTTATTATAGGTTTCAAAATGGTAATATTCTAATTCTGTCAGTCCTTCTTATTAGCTAGAATTTTTTGTATGATGGTTTTTATCTTAGTAATTATTTATTATTACCTTGAAAGCTATTTTTACTGAATAAATTATTCTTTCTCTTTATCAGTTTTTAGACTGAATCAGTTCCCCAAGCATCAATAAAGTCTATTTTAATGGCTTTCCACTGAATCAGAAACTTGGTATGGTTTGTTTTAGTTTTAATCCACACAGTTAAAACCATTACTGTTAAGGGTATATCTAAAACTTAAGACTTTGTAGGTGGGGAGATTGAAAGTCACCTAATCAGCCACTTTATGCACTGAACCAAAACTATGCAACAGAAATGCTCATTTCTGCCAGATAAGTCCCATGAGTACAGCTGAGATTTTTCAAAATTATTTTCTAGTTCAAAATTCAGTCTTATTTAAACTTCTGTAGCAGTGCTTTGCAACTGATTGTCGTTTGCTTTGATCATAAGAATTTATTGACATATTTAGAATATAGATTTTATATTTATATTTGGAAAGAATTACATTGATATGGATCAGACTTCTGGATATAAACTCTCTTTGTTTTATTGTGTATAGTGTATTTGCATAAAAACAAGATCCTTTTTTTTTTTTTTTGTCCTTATAGATTATTCATCTACTCTAGAGGTTGACATTTACTTGATACCCTAATCTGGTATTTCGATGTCTCAATCCTCTTTTCTACATTAATTGAGAGGATGACATGGATGAAAAATAAGCAATAGGAACTGATGAATCCCCCAGGACCAGTTATCCTGTTTTCATGCAAATATCTCCACTGATAAAGATGATGGAAAGGAAAAAGATGCAAAAAATATTTGTCCTTAAAACATGATTGTTTGTCACTTCCCTAGAGCATTGTTAAATGTTAGTATAGAAATAATGTGAACCTTCTTGGGCTGATAATAACTAGATTGTGTCTTTTGAAAGGCAAACCCTGCCCTTTGATTTGGTACATGATTATGTCTCATAACCGTTTTGGTGTGCAGATTTGGGGGTGCAATAATTTTTTGTATACGGGCCTCTTGGCTTGATTTGGGCAGTTAATTTATATGAAATTCTCATGATATATATAGAAATACAAAAAATTGTAAACTGCCTTCCCATATAAAGAATTCCATTTCTGTTACTTTCATTTGATTTCAGTGTCCTTTCTGTTTTGTACTGGAACTGTTGTAGTCACTTCTTATTGGTCTGCCTGCCTCTCAACTACCTTATCCCAGTCTCTCTTGTTTGCCACTACCAGATTAATTTTTCTGAAGCATCATTTCTTTGGTTTGTCCTTTGCTCATAAGTCATTAACAGTACTTCATTACCCATATGATAAAATTCAGATTCCTTTCCATGGCATTCAAAATCCTCTATACCAAGCATGTCAAACACAGGGTCCGCGGGCCACATGTGGCACACAGTGAATATTTTTGCGGCCCAGCCAATATAATGGTATGTAAGAAACGTTTTAATAAAAATTTTGTAACTTAATTTTTACAATATTCTGTTATACATAATCTATATATGTAAAAAGCTAATATGCTAAGTGTCCGTCAGGGTAACAACATCACGTAGCAATGCCCAGCTTCCTCTCCCTAGTGACTAGCCTCCTTGCAGTTTCTTCAGCCCAGGAACACGACTTGCTTTATAGCCAGGTGGAAATATTTTACACTTTAACCAAATGTCTGTGAAGTGTTTTCCCGTGCCTCATTTCATTTGATCCTCACAGAAGTCCTGGAGTATGTAGATAGGAGACTCAGTGGAATCCTATTTTCTTTTCATTAGCCGGAAAACAGAGATTTAGAAGCTTAGAAACTTGACCTGACTGAAAAGAAGTAAGAAATGGTGGACCTTGAAAATGACTTCAGGTTTTCTCACTGTGCAGAATATAGTCAAACACTGCTGCAGTTAAATATTTTACCCTTTGTTCTCCCTGTGTGATCTACAATAATAATCTGCTTCGTGTTGATATTTACTGCTGTATTGCTGACAATTACCTGAAAGAGAAGTTGAGGTGCTTCACTGGGCTGGAAAAAGTTTGGCTAAAGCAGAAAGTAGGTCTAATTAAGCAAGTTTATCCTATATATATATAAAAGGCTAAGTTGACTCGTGCATGAGTGATACATATAAAGCTCTTGCTGGTGCCAATTGCACATATGTGTTTCGATCTGTCTGTCATTGTCGATCGTAAATTTGGTTGACACTTCTATTATAGAGAAAGAGTGAATAGTGATATTAAAATATTTCTTCTAATTAATTACCTTTCAATGTGCATGAATTCGTGCACCAGGCCACTAGTTATTAATAACGAACTACAATGTTTGCTGATGACTGGTTACTATAATCGTGTTGTATTCATTTCCCTTATGTGCCTTACGTGCAGGTGCACCATTTCTCTCCACTAATACTAGCAGGGAATATTTTAGCAGCTGACTGCCACGTCATTAGTCTTGTACCGACTTGCTTGGTGTACGCAACAGGAAATATTTCACTTTCGGGGAACAAGAAAAATAGGTTTATTTGTGTTATGCTTATTAATTTGTGCAGTTATTCAGTGTCTGGTAAGTTAATGTTCAAGAAAAAAAATATTAATTTTTATTAAAATGTTCTATTATTTTGTTAATGATTACTCATTTATTCCAGCCCTTTGTATTGAGCATGTCTCTATCGAAGTAAACCTACGTTTCTATGAAAATTGAAGCTTTTGCTTTTTTGCAGTCCACATAAACTTAAACCTTGTTTATTTGGCCCGTGTTAGCCTTTGAGTTTGACATGCTTTTTCTATACTCTGGCCCTAGCCTAATCACTAGCCTACCAAAGTACCATGCACTGTTCCCATTTGAAATACTCACTCTTCCCAGAACACTTTCCCATCTTCTTAATTCTGTTCATGCTATTCTTTTTTCTCAGAAAGTTCTCCCTGACCTAGTTCTAGTATTATAACTTTTATTCATCCTTCATTATTCTGCCCAGTATTTAGCTCTTTCATACCTGATATGAAAAGTGAACTCTTTTAGTGTCCCAAATTACTCAAGAGCAGTTTATTTTGTATGGCACTTTTACCATTTTGGGAAATTTTTGGTATGTCTTATCTCTTGGATTGATTATCTACACTAATAAAAGAGAAAAATGGTAATTGGCGTACGAACTACCCTTTTCATTGGCTAATCAGGGCTATATGCAAATTAACTGCCAACTAAGATTGGCAGTTAACTGCCAACAAGATGGCAGTTAATTTGCATATGTAGGCACAATGCAGGGAGGCGAAAGGGAAAGCAGGAAGAAGCCCCCTGCCACTGACAGTGATTGGAAACCCAGGGGGGAGCTAAGAGCTGGGGGGCAGGGCAAAGGGGGCCGCCTTTGCCCTGCCCCCCAGCCATGATCAGAGAATCAGGTGCCTTTTCCGCCCTGGCCAGTGATAGCAGGAAGTAGGGGTGGAGCCAGCGATGGGAGCTGGGCACGGTCGAAGCTGGCAGTCCCAGGAGCTAGGGGTCCCTTGCCTGGGCCTAAAGCGAAGCCCACGATCGTGGGGCCGCTGCAGCTGCGGGTCCCCACTGCCCAGGCCGGACGCCTCAGCCAGAGGCGTCCTGCAGGGGCAGGGGCGGAGCCTGCGCGATCACGGCACCCCCCGCTGCCACTGCAGGTCCCCGCTGCCCGGGCCGGACGCCTAGGCCAGAGGCGTCAGGCCTGGGCAAGGGGCCGATCCTGCGATTGGAGGGTGATGGGGGTCAACGCCTGAGGGCTCCCAGTATGTGAGAGGGGGCAGGCTGGGCTGAGGGACACTCCCCCCCCCCCCACCACCACCCAGTGCACGAATTTCGTGCACCGGGCCCCTAGTAACTATATAATAAGAATCATATTTTTGGGCTGTCTTTGTAACCCATAGAGTACCTGGTTTACAGTAAGTGTGCAATGCATATTTTTTGATTGAAGAATGATCAACTGCAGATGTCTTCAAATGAAATGACAGAGTTTTTCTAATGAAATTCATTGACTTAAAACTGAAAAGGTAGAAACTTCTAGAAATTACTCTATTTCTGGATGATTTTTTTGTGTTTTAGTGATGAGAAAAGTAAGAAGGTCTTGTAATATCTGGAATTTTTCCTCTATGACAGTGGATGATCAACCACACATAGTAAAGATAGTGTGAAACTTGTTGATAATGGTTTGATTCTTTCTTATGCCTGAACCCTACTCCATCGGGATCATGACCTGGGCATAATCCTGACTTAGTCTTGTAAGTTGCAACATTATATAGCTTGCTTTATTCCTAAGACCCATTGAACTATTGTGAATCTTATTGAATACCTGATTCTCTGCTGTTATTTACTCTTATGAACCGCCCCCACCCCCACCCCCCAATTCGTTAAAGCTATAAACATTTTAGTAGTCATGCAGGTTACCTATTTACTGGCTATCTTGAAAATATTTTAAAATAGAATGACAGTAGATCATGTCATTTGAAACTTAGGCTAAAGCTTGGGGCTCTGGTGCATGGTGTTTTTTGTTTTTAATAACAGCTTTATTGAGATAGAATTTATATACTCTACAATTCACTTTTTAAAATAATATATTTTTACTGATTTCAGAGAGGAAGGGAGAAGGAGAGAGAGAAACATCAGTGATGAAAGAGACTCATTGATTGGCTGCTTCCTGCATGCCCCACACAGGGGATCGAGCCCCAAACCCAAGTTTGTGCCCTGACCAGGAATTGAATCTTGACCTCATGGTTCCTAGGTTGTAACTCAACCATTGGGCCAAACCGACCAGGCTACAGTTTACTTTTTTATAGTGTGTAATTCAATGATTTTTATATATTCAGAGTTCTTGCAACACAATCAGTTTTAGAACCTTTTTATCACTACCAAAAGAAACTACCCATTAGCAGTCACTCCCCATTTCCTTCCACCCCTAAACTCAATAGGCATAAGAGCAGGACTAATAAATGAGTTGAATAAAGTGCAGGATATAATATGCATGTGCAGAAACCAATCATATTTCTCTACAGTAACTAATCTGTATGAATTTGCCTAGCCTGAACATTTCATATAAATGAAATCATACAAAATGTGGTCTTTTGTAACTAGTTTCTTTCACTTAACATAGTGTTTTTAGTATTCTTCTATGTTGTAGCATGTATCAGTACTTTATTTCTTTTTTGGCTGCAGAATGTTTTATTGTATAAATACAGTTATTCACTAGTTATCCACATTATATTTATCCACCAGTTGATGGACATTTGAGTTATTTTCACTATTTGGCTGATGTGAATAATGCTACTATGAACTTCATGTACAAGTTTTTATGTGGGTCTGTCTTTTCATTCTGTTGAATTTTATAACTAGGAGTGGAATTTCTGGGTCATATGGTAACTCTGCCTCTGATCTTTGAGGAACTGTCAGACTATTTAAAATACTGGGTGTACCAGCATGTACGAGGGTTCCAATTCCTTCATATCCTTGCCAATACTTGTTATTTTTTGATTAAGGAAGTTATTATCATATCCATCTTAATGGATGTGAAGTGGTAGCTCGTGCTTTGGAATTACATTTGCCTAAAACTAATGATATCGCACATGTTTTCATTTGCTTATTGGCCAATTGTATGTCTTCTTGGAAAACTGTCTATTCAGACCCTTTGTCTACTTTTTTTTTTTTTTTAATCTGCTCCAGAGGGTATTTTTTCCTTTGATTTTAGAGATAGTAGAGGGAGTGAGGGAGGGAGAGAAATATTCATGTGAGAGAGACACATCAATTGGTTGCCTCCTGCATGTGCCCCAGTAGGGGCTGGGGATCAAACCTGAACCCAGGTATGTGCCCTTGACCTGGAATCGAACACTCGAACTTTCAATGCTCAGGCCATTGCTCTATCCACTGAGCCAAACTGGCTAGGGCAGTACCCCACTATCTTCATCACTGTAGCTTTATAGCAAGTTTTCAATTTGGGATGTGTGCGTTTTCCAGCTTTGTTTTTTTTTAAGATTGTTTTTGCTCTTCTGGGTCCCTTGAATTTCCGTAGGAATTTTAACTTGTCAGTTATTTAAAAGAAATCAGCTGGAATTTTGATAAGGATTGCATTGACTCTCTAGATCACTTTGGGGAGTATTGCCATCTTAATAATATTAAGGTCATTCATTAATGTGGTGTGTCATTCTCTTTACTTATATCTTCTTTAATTTCTTTCAACCATATTTTTTAGTTTTCAAAGTATGTGTAAATTTTGCATTTAATTTATTAATATGTATTCATAAGTCCTGAAAGAAAATCTTGTGTTGATCATTTTTTATTTTGCCGTATGAGGCTAAAATCATGACAGACTGACATGGACAAGTGTGAATTTTAAAAAAATGTATTCCTAAGTATTTTATTTTTTGATGTATTATAAATGAAATTGTTTTCTAAATTTCATTTTCAGTGTGCTTATTGCTACTGTAGAGAAAAACAATTGTTGTACATTTTATATCCTGCAACTTATTTATTAATTCTAATTGTGTTTTAGTAAATATACTTAAGATTTTTAATACCCCAAATTAGGTTACCTGCAAATAGAGATAGTTTTACTTCTTTATTTCCAGTCTGGATATTGTATTTCATTGTCTTGCCTAAGCGCCCTGGTGAGTAAGTTTGGTACAGTGTTGAATAGAAGCAGCAAGAGTGGACATCTTTGTCTTCTTCCTAACCTTAGGGAAAGGCACTAAGTGTGATGTTTGCCGGTGTTTTGTAGGTTCCCTTTGTCAGGTTAAAGAAGTTATGTCTTATTTTTTGTTAGATGTTGTGGTGTTTTGTTTGTTTTTAATAATGAAGAGGAATTGAATTGGATTCATTAATTCTTGATTACACTTAACCATCTATAGTAACAAAAGCATAATATGCTAATTAGACTGGATGTCCTTCCAGACATCCTTCCAGGCAGCTTTTTGGATAAAGCTGTGGTGGCGGGGACCGAGGCAGCGGTAGCCGCCATGGCAGCGGGGGGCCGAGGGGCGGTGGATGGGGGCCAAGGCAGAGGCAGCCGCTGCAGTGGCGGGGGCCAAGCCCCTTGCATGAATTTCATGCATCAGGCCTCTAGTACCTTATAAAACAAATAAAAATATCAATTTAATTTACACTCATTTACTTGGACTGATTTGAAATTACCTTGGTACTTTAAAGAAAAGATTACCTTAGAAGTTATTAAGCAAATTAGATCACATGAAGTATATTACCATCTAAAGAAGCTTTAAGAAATTTAGCTTATTTTGATATATGCAAGTGCTTCTGCTAATTTATAGTCTAATCCTGTATGTTTGTTTAACAGTTCCAATAGGACTGTTATTTAGCTAAATGTAATCACCATAGTTTTTGAAAGTAAACATTTTATTGTAAACAGATTGAGACTTCCCCATTTAAACTTGATACTTCATCCCAGTAATCTACATTGATGAAGTTGTGTGCACCAGAAACTATTTGATACAACTTTCTTTGGTGGTGGTACCACAGAAAAGCTTCTGCTTCTAGCTAGCCTGTGGCATAGTAGACTTCTCTACCCTCTAGGCATGTGATTTTTTTTAAGTGGCCATTTATGTTTAGAAGTCCAAATAAAATTCTAACGAACACTTAGCTCTTTTAATATTTTTAATTTTAACGTATGAAGGAGGGCAGGGAGATAATAATTGACACTCTTATACCCTGACTATTCTTCACTGTGACTTGACATCACAATTATTTATCTGGCTTACTTTATAAGGTCTGTTCAGTCCTACCTTTGTCTATAATAGTTAAAAGTTAAATTAACTCACTTGTCTGATTGAAGAGAAAAATCATCTAGCCTTCAACCTCTAGATGGCAGCATGTGTCTTATTATATTACTACTTTTTCCTCTACACATTGTCTCCTGAACTGTGTTTCTGATTTTGGTAAAAAGTTCTTGTAACTTTACCAGACTACTTGCCTGACTTTGTTGATGCTTTGCTTGATTTTTAGCTTTTTTTCTTCTTCTCATTTCTCCATTGTTTTATCCCCCAAACAATTCCTTTCTTAAGCAATGTATATTTTTTACTTTTTAATTGAATTTATTGGGGTGACATCTATATATATAAAAGGGTAATATGCAAAGTGTCCCCTCAGGAGTTCGACCAGGAGACCGGGAATTCAATTGCTCACTATGACGTGCGCTGACCACCAGGGGGCAGCGCGTTATGAGGGAAGGAAGGCCCTGGCCAGCAGCCAGAAGGCCCCAATCAGCCCTGATTGCCAGCCAGGCCTAGGGACCCTACCCATGCACAAATTTCGTGCACTGGGCCTCTAGTTGGTTAATAAAATTATATAGGTTTCAGGTATACAATTCTATAATACATCATCTGTGTATTATATGTTCATCACCCAAAATCAAGTCTCCTTTCTCTCTCCTTTATCCTCTTCTATCTCCTCCTGCCCTTTCCCTCTAGTAATCATCAAACTGTTGTCTGTGTCTATGACAGGGGTGGGCAAACTTTTTGACTCGAGGCCCACAATGGGTTCTTAAACTGGACTGGAGGGCCGGAACAAAAGCATGGATGGAGTGTTTGTGTGAACTAATATAAATTCAAAGTAAACATCATTACATAAAAGGGTATGGTCTTTTTTTTTTTTAGTTTTATTCATTTCAAACGGGCCGGATCTGGCCCAAGGGCCGTAGTTTGCCCACGGCTGGTATGAGGTGTTTTTGGTTGCTGTTATTGTTTTCTTAATCCCTTCACCTTTTTCACCCAGTGCCCCAAGCTCCCTTCCCTCTAACAGCTGTCAGTCTGTTTTCTGTATCTATAAGTCTGTTTCTATTTGTTTGTTCATTAGATTCCACATGCAAGTGAAAACATATGGTATTTGTCTTTTTCTGACTGGCTTATGTCACTTAGCATAATATTCTCCACGTCCATCCATGCTGTCACAAAGGATAAGATTTCCTTTTTGATGGCTGAGTGGTATTCCATTGTGTAAATGTACCACAGCTTTTTTATTCATTCATCTAATGATAGACACTTGGGCTACTTCTAAATCTTGGGTATTGTAAATATGCTACAATGAACATAGGGATGTATATTTTCTTTCTTTACTTATTTTTGTATGTATTATTTTGAATTAGTGTTAGCTAAAATTGATAAAATAAACTTGAACTCAATACCTCAAGAAGAATTTAATTGTTTCAAAATAAAGCTTTTATCTACTTAGCCATTTTGAGTGATGAGATAGTAGCAAAAGAATGAAGCAACTATTTGAATGCCTGCTTCCTGCAAGGCTCTGTAGCAGCTATGAAGATGAATAAGACATAAATTACTGCCCTTGTGCAGATTAAAATCTAGCTGGGAAGAGATAAGACAATTAAGTAAATGATTCTTTATAGAAGGTGGAGGAGGTAAACTCTACAAGAGCACAAAGAACTGGGGATAGGGGAGAAGGGGGCAATTACATTAGCTTGCTTTAGGAATGGCACATAAGTTTCATTCTGTATGTCAACATGGATTGATGAGTAAAGATTGCCTAGGTCTGTTTAATTGAGGGATTTTGAGAAGGGGCCTGGATTCAGAAATCAATTAGTGTTGTCTGCTATGAACAAGGGAAAGATATGGGTGTGGTGGTATTTGCTATTTCTGGAGCATTGAGCATAGACCTTAGAGAACACATAGGATCCGGGTAGGTGGAAGTGGGAAGGGACCACATTCTAGGTGGAATGAGTATGAAAGCAGAGTTTGAAACAACTGCTATGCTCAAGGAACAATGTGAATGATCTAATCTGGTCCTTAAGGAGCCCAGGTTATATTAAGGGTCATAAGGACTAAGACTAGGAGGGAGATAGGTGCCAGATTGAGGAGGGCCTTGAACTTGGTGGGGAGGGGCAGGTGTGAAGGGTTAGATTCATAGATAATAGGGAGTATGTGCAATGTCTTTTGAATGTCTTACTGACTATAACATTAACTATATGTTCACTATATGGCTTGTGAGACACTTTACCAAGAGACTTTATTACAAATCTGTTTGTTGTAAAGATAAAGAAGAAAGTAAATAAAACCTAGCATTACGACTAAGAGATAACTACTGTTAACATTGGATGTGTTTCCTGACCCTCCATTTTTCCTTTATGTATGAATGTGCGCTTACATTTCTATGTAAGCCCATGCATATACACAGACATGCTTTTTAACATTACTGAGACTAAAGTCTATGTATGTAATTTTAGCCTGTAAATACTTTTTTTTCCATTTATTTTTTTTCTGCATCATTAAAAATTCTATCTCTGAAGATTTTTGAGTAGGGAAATCACGTACCTTTAGGAGGCATTAGTGCATAGGATGGGAGGGAATGGTAGAGACAGAGGCTGGAAGCTATTGTGGGAATTCAGCAAGAAGAATTGAGGGCTTGAATGAATGATGGCAGTATGAATAGAAAGAAGTGCACTGACAGTAGATGTTTCAGGTATATCATTTTCTGGATAGGTCATAGGGAGTAAGCTGAAATTAAGAGTTTTTACCCTTATGTTTAGAGCCTGGTTAATGACAGGGAAGTCAGAAGGAAAAGAGGGATTTGCTTAAAGAATAAAAATCACCTAATTCTCTTACTAGTACATGTCCCTTAGTAGGCAGGCACCTTAATTTTCATAGAAATAAGTAAAATCCATTAGTATAGGTTGGTGTAATTAACAGCATTAAAGCAATGCTCTTTTCAAGTTTAGTCGTGTCACCTAGGCAGCAGGTAATTTTTTAGGTAGTTATTTTTTTCTCAGGGAAATGAATTTGTGAAACAAAATATCCATAACTTCAGAAGTAGATTTGTAGAGTCTCTCTGCTCTTTGGTAGATTATTAAGCCTCTAAGTTGAAGCAATTACTTTAGTATAGTTTTCTTACATAGTAGTACTTTTTCATTCAATTACCTACCTGTAGCTATTCAGAAAATTGTTATGGCCTTTGTATATAGTAACCGACCAAATCTTTGTTAACTGGAAAAAAAAATTTTGGAAGTTTAAATTTGAAGTAACAGTAATTGCCCTAAAATATTTGCTGTTGATGCACCTTTTAATTAACACCTCTATTTGGGTTATAGCAGCACTAGGGTAAATTCCAAGGAGTGAAGACTACATTTTACATGTAGCTGGAGATTTGTGGGATCTCTCATGGAGAATGAAATATACTGTGAAATTGTCTTCCAGAAAACCACTACCTAGCCTTATATTTTCGCCAACACCAAGTATTATAATTTTTAAAAGTCATTGCCAACTTGATAGGCAAAATATTAATATAGTGTTTTAATGTTTGTTTATTCACTGTGACGATAAAACATTTTTTTCAATGTTTCTTGATCATGTCTGGTGACAAGGACTGGAAATTCAAGAAATTATAGATTTAAATTATTTTAACCTGAAAAATAAAGCTCCAGGGAATGTGATTGAAAAGCAACCTAAAATGTTATAATTTGCATTTCTCAAATATCAAATGAAACTTACTTTTGTTTTCTGCATTGCCATACTATTTCACCATAGCCATTAACATGGCATCCTATTTAGGTTGTAATACAGTATAAAATCTAGAATTCCCACTTTGAAGGGATCTAGGTTATTTTTCATAATTAGAAATTGTCAGTTTAGCCTTAAGTATTTTGTTTTTTTTTAAAATATCCTATCTAATAAAAGAGAAACATGGTAATTGGCATACGACCGCTACCCTTCCCATTGGCTAATCAGGGCGATATGCAAATTAACTGTCAGCCAAGATGGTGGCCAGCAGCCAGGCAGCTTGAAACTAACATGAGGCTTGCTTGCTTCAGTGACGGAGGATTCCAACGTTCCCTGCCTGACTTGCCTCTCAGCTGCAACTCTAAGCAACTATGTTGCAAATATAGAAGCTAAACAAAACCCCAGAAATCTGCTTTACTCAGCTGGGCTTCAGCCAGCCGGACCGCAACATTGTATCAAATACAGACGGTAAACAAAGGCCAGAAACCTGTTTTCAGCAGCTGAGGCCTCAGAGCTAAAGCTGGCCCAGAATAAAAAAAATAAAAAAAAAAAAGAGCCGAAACCGGTTTGGCTCAGTGGATAGAGCATCGGCCTGCGGACTAAAAGGTCCCAGGTTCGATTCCAGTCAAGGGCATGTACCTGGGTTGCGGGCACATCCCCAGTGGGGGATGTGCAGGAGGCGGCTGATCGATGTTTCTCTCTCATCGATGTTTCTGACTCTCGATCTCTCTCCCTTCCTCTCTGTAAAAAGTCAATAAAATATATTAAAAAAAAAAAAAAGAGTGGTTGGGAGCTTCAGTCACCCGTCAGCCTGAAAACAGCCCTCAGCCCCTCAGCCAGACTGGCCAGGCACCCCAGTGGGGACTCCCACCCTAAAGGGTGTGTAACCAGCTGCAAACAGCCATCATCGCCTCACCCAGGCTGGCCAGGCACCGAAGCGGGACCCCCACCCTGATCCAGGACACCCTTCAGGGAAAACCAGCCACCCCCCACCCGTGCACCAGGCCTCTATTCTATATAGTAAAAGGGTAATATGCCTCCCGGCACCGGCACTAGAATCAGCGGAGCCGCGAGGCCTCCCGGCACCGGGATCAGCGTGACAGGGGGCAGCGCACAAAGCCCCTGCTCGCCCTGCGGCTCTGTGTGTGACAGGGTGCAGCGCCCTAACCCCCTGATCGGCCCTGCTCTGTGTGTGACAGGGTGCAGCGCCCCAACCCCCTGATTGGCCCTGCTCTGTGGGTGATAGAGGGCGGCGCTCCAATGTCGCCCCCCCGCCACGGGCCCTGCTCTGTGTGTGATGGGGTAGAGCCATAACCTCCCCATAGGCCCTGCCCTAAGTGTGAGAGTGGCGGCTCCCCAACCCCCTGATCCGCCCTGCTCTGTGTGTGACGAGGGGCGGTGCCCCAACCCCCCTGATGGGCCCTGCTCTGTGAGTGACAGTGGGGAGCTCCTCAACCACCTGATCGGCCCTGCTCTATGTGTGACAGAGTACGGAGCCCCAACCCCCCTGATGGGCCCTGCTCTGTGCATGACAGGGGGCAGCGCCCCAACCCCCTGATCCGCCCTGCTCTGTGTGTGACAGGGGGGAGCTCCCCAACCCCCTGATCAACCCTGCTGTGTGTGTGACAGGGTACGGAGCCCCAACCACCTGATGGGCCCTGCTCTGTGCGTGACAGGGGGTGGCGCTACAACTTCCCTATTGACCCTGCCTTGAGTGTGACAGGGGGCGGTGCCCCAACCCCCCAATCGGCCGTACCCTGAGCGTGACTAGGGGTGGCATCACAACCTCCAGATCCCCCCTGCTCTGTGCATGACAGCGGGCGGCGCCCCAACTCCCCAACTGGCCCTGCTCTGAGCCCGACCAGGGGCTGCACCTAGGGATTGGGCCTGCCCTCTGCCACCTGGGAGCAGGCCTAAGCCAGCAGGTCGTTATCTCCCGATGGGTCCCAGACTGCGAGAGGGCACAGGCCGGGCTGAGGGCCCCCCCCCCCCAGTGCACAAATTTTTGTGCACCGGGCCTCTAGTATTATAATAATGGAAAATAAAACATGCTATTTCTCATGTTTCCCTTGGTTAACAAATTAGGATAGACAAAGCCTCAAGATACCATTAAGGCTTATAAGCATTTGTATCTTTTCTCCATTAGTCAAGTTATATGATAATCCCAACATTGCCTCAGAAATGGCTTTATACGCAAAGAGGATTTTACCATAAAATGTTTGCAGTGTTTTATTTCCTTTGCAGGGGAGGGCAAAGATAGAGGAAAGCAGGCATAAATTAATTAAGCAAGGCATAATTAATTTGGATGGAGTTGGGCTCAAAGTAACATTCTGCATAATTCTACAAAATATATGATAGGTCAGATGTACATAGTGCCCTGGCTGGATAGAATGTCGGCCTGTAGACAAGTGTCCCAGGTTTAATTCTGGTCAAGGGCACATGCCTGGGTTGCAGGCTCAATCCCCAGCAGGGGGTGTGCAGGAGGCAGCCAACCAATGATTCTCTCTCATCATTGTTGTTTCTATCTCTCGTTCCCTTTCCCTTCCTCTCTGAAATTGATGGGGGAAAAAATGTACATAGTGAAAAAATTAAACATTAGGGAATAATCAAGTGAATTATAGTACATCCGTACAGTAGAAGACAATGTAGCCATTAAAAATCATGTTAAAGCATTAAAGAACACTTAATGACAAAAATACTCATTATATGAAAGGATAATTGCAATGAAAATATTTAGAGCACAAATTATCAATTTCTTTTGTTTTGAGAGCATGGACATAGACAAATTATTGGAAGGAAATAAACCAGTATGTTGCAATGGCTATCTTGAGTGATTTTTTTCCTTAAAATTTTTCTGAATTTTCCAGTTGTCAACAATGAAGACATTCTATTTTGTTGAGTAGGAAAAAAACTATCTAAAAGTAAAGAAAAATTTATACCTTTCTAAAAATAAAATTACTTGAAAGATCTACCTCTTAATTTCCTATGCAGTTAAAATTTTAAACTCTTTTATGAACTGTTTCTAAATAAAAATGACTAGGTCCATTAATAACAATAGATCTTCTTTTTTTTAATATATATTTTATTGATTTTTTACAGAGAGGAAGGGAGAGGGATAGAGAGTTAGAAACATCGATGAGAGAGAAACATCGATCAGCCGCCTCCTGCACACCCCCTACTGGGGATGTGCCCGCAACCAAGGTACATGCCCTTGACCGGAATCGAACCTGGGACCTTTCAGTCCGCAGGCTGACGCTCTATCCACTGAGCCAAACCAGTTACGGCAACAATAGATCTTTTAAAGCAGGTAATGAATAGCATGGTGACAGTTAATGACACTTCGTTTTCCAACCTTAGCATGACCTTCTAGAAGTAGAAATTTGGGAAGAAAAGGAGTGATAAGCTGATGGGTCAAGGACCATAGATGATTTTGTTGGTGAAAGAGGCATCTTTTCATCAGCAAACATTGGCCAAGATTTTGTCAAGCTTTATGTTTTCAGCCCTTCTTCCTTGTACTTGGAGAACTGAATTCAGTATTAACTATTCAACAGGAGCAAAGAACCATTTAGAGTATCTGTCAGTCTTAAATGAAACTGGAGCTGTTTGGTTGAGAGGTAAGATGGACCTAATAATTTTTTTTTTCTTTTTGGCTTAGAATATAGTTTTGTTATGACAAAGAGTAGAACCAAATAATTGCAATAGTTGTACATAGGAATTGAGTTTCTTTCCAGGCTTTGGGTATAAGAATGACTGTTTCCGCTCCTAAGAAAATAAATTGGCATTTTCTTATTGCTTGTTTGATTATTTATTAGTTTAGTGGTTTTCAAAAAATATTTATTTTTATTGATTTCAGGGAGAGAAACATAAATGATGAGAGAGAATCATTGACTGGCTGCCTCCTGCATGCCCCCTACTGGGGATCAAGCCCACAACCCTGGCATGTGTCCTGACCAGGAATCAAATCCTGACCTCCTAGTTCACAGGGTAAACACTCAACCACTGACTTTCACCGGCCAGGCTAGTTTAGTTTTTGATGCTCTAAAGATTTCAACAAAATTGAGAGTGTTTTTAAGTGTAATGTCAGTTCCTTTTTTCTTCTTCTTCTTTCTATTGGTCTGTGTTAGAAATATGATCTAGGAGGGTGGTGATTTTGCATGTAATTTATAGAGATTACAAAGCACTTTGCTATAGGAACTCTAGAAAAATAATGACTTTTGATATGTAGAAGAGAAGTTTCTCTAACCTTTAAGTCTAAACTAAAAGCTTGGTAAGAGTTACTAATATTTGTTATAACTGAAAAAGATTTGAGAAATATAATAGTAAAAAAGGAATGAAATTTTTAAAGGAAGGACTGTTACATTTGATTGACTCTTATAGGAGAATACATGTAAAAATTGACTGGATAATAGTGAAGAAAACCTTTGAGAGGATGAGTTTGACAGGTTGAAGTTCTGGATATGGAATGCAAAGAAAAAAGACCTAAAATGAGACTTCAGATATAGAAATAGTCCACTGTTCCATCATTTTTGTTCTTTAATAAACTTTAAAAAATTTAAGTATCCTCTCTAATAAAAGAGTAATATGCAAATTAACTGTAATTCCATGACAAAGATGGCAGCACCCACAGCCAATAAGGAGGGAATATGCAAATTGAGGGTCGGTGGACAGTGTGCAGGCACCGAGCGGCCGTGGCGGGGCGGGGCAGGATGCCTGGCTTTGTCTCCAAGCCCAGCCTGTAGGCAGCACTCGCAGGCGTCCTGCCCCGCCCAGGCCGCTCCGAGCCTGTGGGCAGCATGCTCAGAGAGTCTCTGGGCGGGGAAGGCGGACTGGCGGAGGGTGGCCTGTACTCCCCACATGGCGGCAGTGGCAGCCGTGAGCGCACCAAGTGGAGCCTGTGGGCTGAGCTGAAGTAGCGCCTGCAGGACATCAGCGCCAAGGAGTGGCTGCGCAAGTCCTGCCTCCTGGCCCAGAATGTGCATGATCGCAGGGACAGCCACTGTGGCGGGCCAGATGACATCCTCCTGGCCGTACCATAGAGGTTTGCAGATCTGCGAAGCCACAGGCCTCCAGTGTGCATATCCTCTCCTCCCCCTTTGGTGTGTGAACGCCCCCTAGCGCGCTGTCACCCACGCGCATGCCTGCAACAGTCCCGGACCAAGGCGCATGAAAGTTCCTCCCCCTGCCCCTCCGCTGCACTTACGTCAACCTCAGCACGCCTACATCCCCCACAGGATGTGCGAATGTCCCCTCTGGCATGCTCACGTCCTTTGGAGAGGGTCTGGGTGTTCTGGGTGCCGAAGGTGGGCACCTGTGAGATGACAGTGAGAGGGCAGAGTGGAGATGCTCTGTTCCCGCGGAGGCCAGTATAGCGACGAGATCACCTCCATGGGGCTAATGCAGGTGCTGAGGTGGGAGCAGATGTGGACAGACACACCTGGTGGGCGTGGGCGGCCCTAGCTGAGATGCCTTCCGTCAGCATTCAAGATTGGGAACCCAGAGGAGGTGAGGAGTTCCGTTCTCTCAGTGAAACGGTGGGATAGTCGGGGCGACTGCAGAGGAGGAATATATGTATTGGTATATTCACTTTGGGTGCCAACACCCATGAGCGAAGGCTGCCCTGACTGAGCCTCGCTTGCTTGGGGCCTAGTGCACTCCTGCTGGGCAGTGGGTGACAGGACGTGCTTTTCCGAGTTAATGAGAGAAAACATTGATTCTCCCTCTGCCCGAGAAGGTGGAAAGTGGAGTGGGGAGACCTGCAGGGAGTGAGCAAGGTTCCCTGTCTGGGGGTTCCAAATCTGCTATTGGTTTCTTTCACCGCTGACTAGAGATATACAGGGTGTCCCCCCAAAATGAGTACACACTTTGAACACCTACTAATTCCAGTGGGTTTAAGCATGAAAAGAAAGAAACAACAATGGAGATGTCATCTGTTAAAAGTGCGGGCACAAACCAGCAGTCAGACATTCTCCGAGGGGTCCCAGATTAGAGAGGTGCAGGCCGGACTGAGGGTCCCCCTTCTTACCCCGCCCCCCCCCCCGTGCACGAATTTTATGCACTGGGCCTCTAGTAATATATAAAAAGAAAAGTACACAAATTATAATGTATACTTTAATGAATTTTTATAAAATCAATATTCCCATGAAACCACAACCCAGAACAGATTAAGAAATAGAACTTTCCCAATATACAAAGCCTCCTTCATGGCCCTCCTATACACTACTTGTACTTTCCACAAAGACAAGCACTATTATTACTTATGATATCATTAAAAGTTTTTGCTTTTTAAAATATTTATGTAAATGAATTACAAATTATGTAGTCTTTGTTTTGGGCTTCTTTTGCTCAACATTCAGTTATGACATTTTCCCATGTCATTGTCTTTAGCAGTCATTTTCTCCCTCTCTCTCTCTCTCTCTCTCTCTCTCTCTCTTTCTCTCTTTTCCTCTTCTTCCCCCCTCCCTTTCTCACTCTAAAAATCAATAAAAATATATTTTTTAAAGTGAGTACACTGTAACTAATGTAAAACATCTGAGTAGTAATTTTAAATTACTATTTCATGGATCCAAAATATGTCCACTGGGAGATGAGTATAATTGTTGATATTACTGTGGACATTTGGGGAGGTTTGTTTTTAAGAAGAGATTCTTAAAGAGGTCAGATCTGAGGAATTATATCATCTATAATTGATAGGTTGAAAAGCTTAAGTTTGTCTGGTTTAAAAAATGTTTGAGAGGATGTATACTATCTTTTGTAGTGAGCAACTTGTAGGAATTGCTTTTTCACAATATAACTTAAGAAATATCTCTGTTTGAGGTAACTAGGGGTAGTGGAGAAAAATGACGACCTGAATGTGATATAAGGGAAAAAACAATTACCTGGAGATAAATAGGTAGGAGCTAGATGATAAATAGCTAATAGGAAAGGACAGTATAGTGATTAAGAGCTTGGGTTCTGGAGTCATAACAGCTTTATTATCTCAATCTACCACTTAGGCAAGTTACTTAATTTTCTAAGCCGTAGATTCTTCATTTATGAAATGAGGATGATCACCTTAGAACAGTGGTTCACATACTTTTTGGTGTCAGGACTTCTTTTGACTTTAAATTAATGGTGATCCCAAAGAGCTCTTGTTTTTGTGGGTTATACCTATATTTACTGTTTTAGAAATTACAACAGAAAAAACTTTAATATTTATTAATTACTTTAAAAATATAAATAAACCCACTACATGTTAACATAAAGAACTTTAAGTAATCATAAGTAAATCATGCTGCAGTTGCATCCTTTGCTCTAGATCAATGTGAATGGCACATTAAAAAATGTTTATACATATTGCTGAAGTTACCTTCAGAAAGACTTGTCCAAATTATATTTCTGAGAACAGTAAATGGAAGTACTTGTATTCCTACATCTTAGCCAACACTAAATATTGCTAAACTGTTTAATACTTGCCCATTTTATAGGTGAAAATTGTTTCAATATTTTTATATACATTTCTTTAATTGCTTATAAAGTTATGTTTAATGGCCACTTGTTTGTCCTTCTTTAATGATTTTCCTGGTATATTCCTTGTCTGCTTTTCTATTGGTTCATCTTCCAGTATTTAAAGATAAGGAAACAGAGGTTTAAAGAAATGAAGTGACTTTTTCAGGGTCACCCAATAATTTAGTGACAGAATTGGTAATCATAGTGTGTTTGAACTGGAAGGGAATCTTTAGAAATCATCAAGTCCCAACCCTTTGATGTTACAGATACAGAAACAAAGGTCTAAAGATATTAGGTGACTTGCCTAAGGACAGCTACATAGCTTATTAGTGACAGAACCAGGTATCTGAATCATGTCTCATGAAGAGGGACAGGCAACTAACATTTTTAAATCTTCCATGTTTCCGTTTTTTAAAATTTATTCTTTATTGTTGAAAGTATTACAGCCTGCTGTGTTTCTTTAAATGTGTTTTCTAATTTAATTCTCACTACTGTTCTACTATACCCATTTGAACAGATAAGGTAACTGAGGCTCACAGAGCTGCAATAATTTGCCCAGAGTCACGTAGTTACTTGCATAACTGGGATGAGAATCTAAGTTTTCTAATTCTTTCTTCTTCTTCTCCTCCTCCTCCCCCTCCCCCTCCTCCCCCTCCCCCTCCCCCTCCCCCTCCCCCTCCCCCTCCCCCTCCCCCTCCAAGTTTTCTAATTCTTAATTCAGGGATAACATTGTTTTTAGACTAGTAAGAGTAGGTAATGTTTCTTGGCTTCACTCAAATACTTGATAAAAAATGATTTTTCTCTTGGGGACTTGTAAATAAAATTGCCTCTATTAAACAGCTCTTGATTGATACTGGACATCAGTCTGACACTTAGGAACTTAAGGAACTTTTCATTATAAGTAAAAGCAAATCAGACACCATGTCTAATGCTTATGGGTGAATAGAATTGAGATCCCTGAGCTAGGTATGAACTACTTTTTCTATGGTAGTGATGTCTGGGTTGAAACTCTCAGTATTTCCTTAGGATTGTTTTTATTCCATTGAGAATAAAATCTTACTGTAATAAATGAAAATGACATTTGGGTTCTCTGAAGTGTAAAATGGACCTCAAATCATCAAGGGGTCAAATAGGAACAAAATCAAAACCATGTCAATTGCATCCTATATCACCTCTAAAAAAGCCTGTTCACCTTCATTTCTTTGACAGAGCTCAGAATTTCAGAACCATATTAGAGCTAATTTGGTTGAAGCTTCATTCTATAGAGATACAGAAAGATTAGTTTTGACTTGTGTATAACTTTGTTGACACTCTTGGTTTGGCTTAGTTATATAGAAATTAGCTGGTAAAATCTGTGTTCTGCTAAATTGCTTTCCAGAGAGATCTTGTGTTTGTTAATTTCATCTAAAGAATTAGGGGAAATGGAAGAGTGCAGCATGTGATAGAATCTTCCTTTTTTTCTTTTACTGGGGACTTTATAAGCTTATAGAATAGAGGGCCCAATAATTAACCCACATTATCCTAATCTTTAGTGGTGTTGATCTGTTAAGCCTTTTTATCTTTGCTATTTTTTTTATTTGTTATGTTGGAACAAGAGTTGCATATTAATTAGCACTATTACATTCTGGTAAAGTCTGGTGTCTTTGTTTTGTTTTGCCTTTTTTTTCTCCTCTTTGTTTTTCCTTCCCTTTAGTAGCCTTTGTAACTGAATGAATGTGAAAAACAAGAGTTGGGGAGTTGAGGCAGTATTGCTAAAGCCATACCACTTTTAAGTTCATGTAGAGATAGTCCCTAAAAGTATGGACTAACTCAGTCCACTATTGAAAAACAAGTATTACCAGAAGTCATTCTTATTCTAGTATCAAACATAACAGTCCTTTAAAATCTCCTTTGGAATGTTGGAAAGAGATCAAATGAAACCTTCAGAATTGTTATTTATTGGGGAAGAAGAAACCTCCAATTTCATTCATCCATTGTAGCTCCACTTTCTCATTTTAATGCTCTGTCCACAGTGGCAATGGTAAAGATGTCCTGCACCTACAGAGATGACTGTGGGAGATGGGACATAACCTTTCCATTTATTGTTTGTTGCAATTTGGCCTGGTTTTAGACAGAATTGCTCTGTGAGTGCTTCTAGTGGAGAGCGAAGGAAATCAAAGTGGCAGCAAGAAATCAGCATTTACACGTGACCGTGAATTGGCTAATTTTAACATGCAGTTAGTTAAGAAATGATTACAGCCAGAGGAGTCATGACCTCAACTTTTCATCAGCTCCATTGGATTGTGCCTCAGTTTGGAAATGAAGGAGGTATGCGGGAAGTTTTAATTGTACCTGTGTGATTTATCCCTAGTCAGCTCTTTAATTTCTTCTGGCTGTCTGAGGTTTCCGACATGCTGTAAATTTCCCCAAGTTTTTCATTATCTGCAATTTCTTTATGACTCGTGAATCGGAGTGGAGAGAGAGTGTGGATTTACAGCGGAGATAAACATGTCCATAAAGTCTGTATCTGTGTCAGTAATTGTACTGCTGTCAGTGACTGTCCTGTTTTACAGGCCTCTCTTGGGAAAGGAACAGGCTTCACTACCTGCAGCACTGAAGTGCTTGCTTTGATTTGCACTAACTTGCTAGGAGATTAGGTAGGAATGAATGGTAGGATAGAAATTGATACTAGACTTTGGCCTTTGTTTGTTTGTTTGTTTGTTTAAGGTCAGGTGACCTTTTGTTGGATAACTGTGTGTTGAAAATAGAGCATGGATTATGTTTATTTCGTAAGTGAAAATGCATCTTATATTGATATGATAGATGTGAAAAATCCTTTCTAACTTCATTTTAAACAATACCGTCAAGATGGCTTTCCTTTCTATCACTATAGATCATTAAACTTGGGTCTTTTTTTCCCTTTTCTTAGAATTAAAACAGAATTTCTCTTTCAGAACATTCATTCCTCCTCAAGAGTGGGGCCACCTGGAGTTTTGATGATGACTACATCAACTATTAATGGCTCTTTCGTGACTGCTAGAAGTGGTGTGCTCTCAACACACTTTTTTCCACTCATTTTCTTCTTTCAATCATGCGAAGCAGTGGTCTTCATGGAGTAAGCTTGTGAAGTTACACTGTAATTAATTCTAGTTTGGGGTGGAGGGGGGAACTTCTAGTGTATGGCTTACTAGGTCCAATTTAACAAACATACAAAATAACATAAAAAAATCAACCAAATAAAATCTCAAGACATCCTTTTAACTTGATGCAGTAAACTCCCTATTTTGTTAATGAACTTAAAAAATTGTTTTCTTTAATGAATGCCTTATTGGAAGTGCTTGACATTATTTATTTATTTATTTTTGTCGTTTATTCACGTGATACAATCTGATTGTAAGCACAGTGAGCTTGGACTAAGTTAAGTTTTATCTCTATGCCTATTCAGTTTGTCAAAAGTAGAGTGAGATTTCTAGCTAGGTCTGACTATAGAAATAAGCTTTCTGATCGCTCAGGTTGAAAGGCTTGGTATTACTAAGACCAGGGGTCCTCAAACTAAAGCCCGCGGGCCACATGCAAATACAAATATTGTATTTGTTCCCGTTTTGTTTTTTTACTTCAAAATAAGATATGTGCAGTGTGCATAGGAATTTGTTCATAGTTTTTTTTTTAACTATAGTCCGGCCC
Organism: Myotis daubentonii; assembly: GCF_963259705.1. Classification (NCBI taxonomy): domain Eukaryota; kingdom Metazoa; phylum Chordata; class Mammalia; order Chiroptera; family Vespertilionidae; genus Myotis; species Myotis daubentonii. The sequence goes on along the minus strand of NC_081840.1, from coordinate 22,556,203 downwards.
TCCAACGGTCTGAGGGACAAGTGAACTGGCCCCCTGTTTAAAAAGTTTGAGGACCCCTGACTAAGACTATCTCCTCCCAGGAAATAGTATTCTAGCTTTGCAGGGTAGGCATTTTTTTCTCCTGGTTTGAGGGAAACTAGTTTATGGTTGTCTGCTTCTGTTTCTGCTGCTGTCAGCTGTCAAATTCAGTAAAAACAAGAGTTGAATTAGCCAACAGTCTGACAGTGTTGGAGGATAATGACATTAACAAAGAAAAGAGCAACACAATAAGCAATTATTTGAATACAAATTTGTATACCTGCTATTCTCTGAAATGGCTCCACAGGAGGAACTGATAACTTTGTATTAAAGGATTAACATAGGCACAGGAGAATGATTTGGTAACATGTTTTCAGATTGAAAAAGGACAGGCAGTTTCTTTTTCACTGTCCTTAATCAAGCTGAGAATGAAATCCAAGAGTAGCCAGGCTCAAAACTAAAGGGAAGGCAGGGGTATCTATCTGTTAACTGCTTGTAGAAGGGATCATCTTGGGTGAAAATCCTCATGTGGTGTTTTACTTTTTAAGATCCCTTCTTTGGAGCTATGGGTTAAAAAACAATACTTCAGATTATTAGGTAAATGGGTATTAATGCCAGAAATAAGCCAGGAAAGCCCGTCTTCACTAATTTAACAAGAATACCATTAAATCTCCTTTACTTTTGATAGTTCATTATGAAAAAATTTTAAATACCCAGTGAACCTCCATATATACTTCTTTTTTCTCCTTGAACTATTTTTAAGTAAAATTTAGACATTGGGCACTTTACCCCTAAATACTTCAGAACACTTCTCTTAAGAAGAGAACAGTTTCCTACATAACAAAAATTGCAAAATATCTAATTACACATTCAGAATTCCTCAATTGTTTCTAAAAATCTTGTGTAGCTTTTTTAAAACCAAGACCCAATTAAGGTTCAGGCATTGTAACTGTCAATACATTCTTGATAGGAGAACATTTAAAGCTAAATTCTGCACACCAGCTCTTTTTTCTTATGCTGAACATATATTTACTCAAATGACTCTCATGTTCCTTTAGAATATTGAGTTTCAAATTCTTCCTCTACAACAAACCTGCTTTATCAAGCTTCTTTAATCTATTTCTGGTATTCTCCCCTTCTCCTAACCAAATTAGCTGTGGAATTGATCTTTTCTCCAATAACTACTCCACTGTGCAGCCAGAGTAATATTTTTGAAAGTTCGCAAATTGAGATGTAATCTCATTCCCTACTTAAAATCCATCAATGGTCTTCCATTGCTCTTAGGATAAAATAAAAACCTTTAATTTGGCCTTACAGCTGTTCACGATCTGGCCTTTCACTCACCGTGCTTTCCTCTCTGAGTGTGGGTTCTACAAATTCCAAACCAGGAAAAAATGAAGTAAAGAATTGAGGGAACACCTCTTAGAAGAGATGAAATTTGAAGTAGGACTTGACAGCTAATATTTGCACATGGGAGGAAGGAAGACACTTCAGACTGCGAAACAATTTTTGAGTATGGATTAGTTAGAGTATTAAAAGTTGGAAAAGGAGGAGCTAGATTATGGAAAGCCTGAAGAACGAGAGGAATTATTTTCATACGCCTTGATAGCAGTCCCCAGAGAGAATTGAAGGGTACGGTGATAGGTCCTAGAGACTACCTAGGAAGCTGGTGCTGGCCAAGACTGCAATGACTGCTTGTCCTAGATAGGACAGTGTGAATGCAAGGAGGGGATGTTTAGGGGGGGAAATAAATATGAAATTATAACAGACTAGAGAGGCACAAGATTCGAAATTATTTCAAGATTTTAAGCCCCTGTAACTCAGAATACATTTAGGGTAGAAGTGGAGTATGCATTATAAAACTTCAGTTTTGTTTGCCAAAGTATTGTTAAGGCATCTCTGAAATGAACATTTTAAACTATCAGGGTTATATACTAAAAGCTTGTGAATAGTAGGTATATTAGGTAGAATGAGTTCAACTACATATAAAAAGAAATTCAAAATAATTGTGACTTACACAAGGTAAAATTTCCTTTTTCCCCACAAAAATGAAAGCTGGGGGTAGACAGGCTCAGCCTGGTAAGGCAGCTCCACAGTGTTATCAAGGACTAAGGCCTCTTTCTTTGCATTCTACTTTTCTTAGAGCATGGCTTCCATCCTAAAGGATACCTCATTGTCGAAGAAGACTGCTAGAGCTCTAGCCATCAAGCCTGGGTTGTTGACCAGAAGAAGGTGGGAAGGGAAAAGAGCAAAAATGGTGTGCCCACAGAGCTGACTCCTTTCCTTTTAAGCAGTCTACTGGAAGTTGCAGAGAATGTGGTTATCTGGACCAACCTAGCTGCAAAAGACTAATCTTTTATTCTGGGCTGTAATTTTGCTTGATAAAAATTGTTTTGGTCCTGGTCGGTGCAGTTCGGTTGGGCATCATCCCATGCACCGAGTGAAGGATTGCTGGTTCAATTCCTGGTTAAGGCACGTGCGGGAAGTTGTGGACTCAGTCTCCAATAGGGAACATGCAGGAGGCAGATGATCAATGTTTCTCCCTTCCCCTTTGTAAATTAATAAACATGTTCTCAGGTGAGGATTTAAACTTTTTTTAAATTGTTGTTTTGTTAATAAGGAGGAAGGAGAGAGTATTGAGATAAGCAACCACCATCCTCTGCCACAGGGAACAAGAATATGTGCATGAGCAGTGATGGATTAGTAGAAGCAGAAGAATGTGAGGTGATGGTTATGTTGAGAAGGCTCAGATCAGTGATTTTAGGGGTTTGTGTATGGATATTAATCTTTGAATTGGACTTCTTATAATTTGTTGATTATCTTGAGTGAACTATAAAAAATGGTTACAGATTGATTCTTATGTCTGGTACTTCATAAATAAGTGAATGCCCAACAAGTCCTGTTAGAGATCTTGCAGAATATTTATTTATTTGTTTGTTTGTTTGTCTATTTATTTATTTATTTTGCTGTTTTTCAAAAGAAGTAAACATTAGAACATATTAGCTCTTTTTATTTTATTTTATTTTATTTTATTTTAATATTTTTATTGATTTCAGAGAGGAAGAGAGAGGGAGAGAGAGATAGAAACATCAATGATGAAAGCGAATCATTGATCGGCTGCCTCCTGCACGCCCCACGCTGGAGATCAAGCCTGCAACCCTGGCATGTGCCCTTGACCAGAATCGAACCTGGTACCTTTCAGTCCGCAGGCCAGTGCTCTATCCACTGAGCCAAATGGGCTAGGGCCATATTAGCTCTTTTTAATCTTTAGGGAGGCAAACCACCCAAGAAATGGTCAGCTTTTAATATTGACCACTTTTAATGGTCAGCTTATTAATATTTGTATTTACTTCTGAGAAGAACCTGCTATAGATATTTCTAGTTATAGAGAAGAGAAACAATTGGTTCTCTGATTTCCATATATTTACCAAAACAGATTGGAAAAAAAAAAAGATTATTTAAGTAAAATTATCAGTTATGTGGTGAGTCTGACAAGTGATCCAGGGCTGATTTTTATTTTCACTGTGTCTCACAAAGCCTTGATTATAATAGGCTGTTGGCATTAATGAATGAATAATTGGATTATTGGATTAATTCTGAGGTCCTATATCAGTGATGGCGAACCTTTTGAACTCGGTGTGTCAGCATTTTGAAAAACCCTAACTTAACTCTGGTGCCATGTCACATATAGAAATTTTTTGATATTTGCAACCATAGTAAAACAGAGATTTATATTTTTGATATTTATTTTATATATTTAAATGCCATTTAACAAAGAAAAATCAACCAAAAAAATGAGTTCGTGTGTCACCTCTGACACGCTTGTCATAGGTTCACCATCACTGTCCTATATTGTATGATATGGGCTCTGGTAATATTTAGAAGTTAAAGACAAAAAAATAAAAAGAGTTAAAGGCAAAAGTCAAAAACAAAGCACACATACAAAAGAAGTTACAGGCAAACTGTACTGTTTAACATAGCAAAAGTTGCTAGTTAAAAATGGCTAATTAACTCCCGGCCAATGTGGCTCAGTGGTTGAGTGTTGACCTATGAACCAGGAGGTCATGGTTCGATTCCCGATCAGGGCACATGCCCAGGTTTCAAGCTCCATCCCCAGTGAGGGACCATGCAGGAGGCAGCCAATCACTGATTCTCTCTCATCATTGATGTTTCTATCTCTCCTTCTCTCTTCCTCTCTGAAATCAATACAAATATATTTTTACAAATATATTTGGCTAGTTAAAAAACTATTATATTTATTATAATTATTAATATAATTAATATATAGTGTATAATTAATAAGCTGTTTCTATAATGGCTTTATTGCTACTTTAAAAAATCTAACTCCTAAAAATACTTTTCAGCAAAATACATGGAAATAAGTAGATTCATTTAGAAGCATTTTTTGAAAACTTAGCTTACATAAATCTACTAGGTTTATGCTGCTAAAAATCAGCATTTTACTTAGGATTTAAAGACAACCCCTTACAAAGTAGCACTTTGCAGAGAATATGCACGATTTTACCCTACTTATGGTGACTGGATTCTCATCCTCTCAATAGGATCAATATTAAGCTAGCCTTCTCTACCTCTTCGATCCATTTAAACCTGTCTTGGAAAGAGTCTGTTTATTGGATAATATAGCTATACTGGGGCTCTATGACAGTATCGTTTGCTGCCTCATTAGCTCTGGAGCATTTGAACAAGATAAAAATGCCCTAAAGCCTCTTATCTGATGTCTGGTGTAACCTACTGAAAGCAGAAGTGCCATTAGTTTACGTTAGAAATCAAATGGCCCTCTCCAGCTCAGGAAGTACTGATTAAACCTGAAGTGTCCCTGGAGGACTCTACAGCTGTCAGAGGGGTGGTGGCTGTCCCTCACCAAGAGGGAAATCTGGGCCAGAGGTCTCAGTGGGGCGGTGCTTTAAGAACTCGCACGTGGCTGCCCCAGCTGTTCTGCTTTGCCTAATGAATTGTTTTACAAGAAGAGGCTGGGTATTGTCATCACTAGCTGCCTGCCTTAGGGACTGGAGCAGGCCAAATAATAAGTAATGTTAGTGATGGTAATTGAAATGTGATGGCTCTCTTGGGAGATTTATAGCTCTGGAGCTGGTTGGCACTTGTAGATTGTCTTGTCCTCCCAAAGCCCTATTTGAAGTGTGCCTTATTATTTTTTTGTTTTGTAATACTATTGTGTGGCTCTTTTCTCTCCTCTGCGCTATAGAATTTCATTGAGAGAAACCGTTTTAGAGCCATTATAGTGGCTTTAAGTAGAAAGGGAACAGCTCTGACTTTTTCTTTTATTTATTTATTGATTGATTTTTATTTTATTGATTTGAAAGGGAGAGAGGGAAAGGGAGATGCAACAATAAAGAAGGGCCATCACATTTTAGTCTCTTGGGGTACCACTACAGAGATCTCTCTAGGCTTTTGAAGGAACATTTTAAATTTATATAAGTAATACAACCTCTTGATTTTAAAAAAAAATTTTCAATTTTAGTGTAGAAGGCTATAAAGTGAAAAGTAAAAACCTTACCTGCTGAATGTATCAGAGGTAATCATCACCAACACTTAATCCACGAAACACTTCCAAACATTTTCTGTGCATAATCAAGTTTATGTATGTTACCACATACAGATGAGATTATAATATATGTACTGTTTTGTGACTTTTGTTTTTTCAGCCAACAATATATCTTTCCACAGCAGTGCATATAGATCTACCTCATTTCCCAGTTGCTGCATAGACTTTCACTGGATGTATTAAATTATAGATTCTTAGTAGGTAGTTTGACTTAAACCTTATGAGTGAATACTTATTATACTAACTGGTTACAATTCATTGATTTGTGTTCTGTGGTTCACCTATGATTTTACATGAAGTAATTTTCCTTTTCTTCCAGGACTGCTTTAAAATAGGAAATAATGAAGGTGAAACTTTGGGTTTGGGGATGGTGTGAGTTTTGTCATAAACTATCAATATACATATGTGTAGTGTTATGCGGCCTGCTGTGTATTTAAATTTTTTGCTTATTTAAATGAAAAGTATTCTGTCCCAGATAATTAAGGGGAAAACAAATAGCCTTTAATGAATGTTAAAGGCATTGACTGCATGCTTCCTTCAATGTTGAATGAGTGTTTTCCCCCTAATTTTCTACTTCAGAAGCTCCAAGAATTAAGTGAATGCGTTAATGGACGTGGGAAATGATTTGTCAGCAGGTGGAAATGAGGACTTAGGTTTCCTGTGTAACAGCTTGGCTAACAAAGCAAGTTTGTGTCTCATGAACTTTAGGGGCCTTGCTGAGAGTGGCAGTGTGATGAATGAAGCAAAGCAATTTTCTAGGAGCATTTCAGGTCAGTGATGGAAGAAATCAATTGTCTTCGCAGGCAAACAGAAACCTAATTTTAGTTGCATTGTCTTCAATAGAATCCATGCAAATTGAGTGATAGAAATTTTCACTTCTATTAAAAATAGAAACATTGTGCCCTACCCTGTTTGTTAGCTCAGTGGTTAGAGAGTCAGCCTGTGGACTGAAGGGTTCTGGATTAGATTCCGGTCAAGGGCACATACATAGCTTGCAGCCTTGATCCTGGCACCTGGTCAGGGTGCATGTGGGAGGCAACCAATTGATGTGTCTCTCTCACATTGATGTTCCTCTCCGTCTCTCCCCCTCCCTTCCTTCCACTCTTTCTAAAAAGCAATGAAAAATGTCTTCGGTTGAGGATTAACAAAAAAAAGGAACATTGTATATCTTTTTAAATTCAAAGCCCTTTAGACTCATTTTCTCCACGCTTCAAGGTTCCAATTTGCCTAAATATTATTAAAAGATGTCATACTAATAAATTATAAAATTCCAACTAGTTTGTTTTAGATTTCTTATATGATATTTTTCCTCTCCTTGATGTTACTCATTTGAATTGATGCACAATGCCTAACTTAATAATTGGACGTTATTATTAATAACAATTACTCTTTATATGGGATTTACGGTGTACAGAGATTTCAGGGAGTCTTGTGGGCTATCCTCCAGATCTGTGCTGTTCAAAACCATAGTCACTAGCCGCATGTGGCTGTTTAAAGTTAATTAAAATTAAATAAAATAAAAAGTTTAATTCCTTAGTTGCACTAACAAATGCTCAATAGCCATATGTGGCTAGTGGCTACCAAATTGGGTAGCACAAAGAGAACATTTCCATTGTACAGCACTTCTCTAAACTAAGGTTGGCAAACTATGGCCCACAGCCTGTTTCTGTGTCCCGGAACACAGAATGGTTTTTACATTTTTAAAGGGTTGTAAAATAAAACAAAACAAAAAAAACAGAAGTGTATGAGACAAGAGACTAAGTATGGCCTGCAAAGCTCAACATATTTACTATCTGGCACTTAACAGGAAAAATTTGCCAACCTTTGGACCTATGCCTGTTTTTCTTGATGACATTTTGACTTTCTGATCAAGTTAGGTTAGGGGTTTTTTCTTAAGCCATCAGAAAATTATGAATCTATTAAGCAAATTAGGTAAATTTAGGATCAAATTTTCTTTTTAAAAAATATTTTTATTGACTTTATAGAGAGGAAAGGAGAGCGATAGAGAGATAGAAACACTGATGAGAAAGAAACATGGATCAGCTGCCTCCTACATGCCCCCTACCGGGAATTGAGCCCATAACCCCGGGCATGTGCTCTGACCAGGAATAGAGCCATAACCTCCTGGTTCATGGACCACCGTTCAAACACTGAGCTATGCTGGCCGGGCAGGAGCAAAGTTTCTTACTATAGGTAGAATCTGGAATGAGTCCAGAGCTTACACAAATCAGTTCCCTGGAGCTAGCACAAGTGGGATGAGCTTTGAAATAGGTAAAATTCTTCGTAGTATAAATGATTAACTTGCAGCAGCTTTGTAAATAATGCCTGCAGTCTAACAGAACATCATTCTGATTTTGTACACTATTTTCTGTCTTTTAAGTACTATTTTCTCCCATCTTACACTGAAATGAAATAAATACATTTCAGCAGATGCACTTGATCTTTCAACAAAGAATTTACCATGAAGGTTTTTAATTTCAAATTGTTTTTAACTGCCAAACGATTTTAGTCAATCTCTCCAGAAAGAATGCAGCAAAAAGATTCTTCTGCGGGTATTCTCAACATTTGAGAGATATTCTTCTCTTGCCAAATGTAGCTCTAACAATTTCTCATTAAATGTTAGGCTTATGAAATCTGCCTATAAAATGAGCATCTGGCATTTCTGTGGTAAATTAGAGACTCAACTTCTTGCTTTCAAGCTTAGACCTTGACATTCGTGAGGGAATGTTGTGAATTCCCACGTTTGTGATAACCCGTAGCATATAATTTTTGTTACAAAATGCAGTGAGGTATGGTTGAAAAGAATTAAGTTACCCCTTTGGGTTTTTATGTAAATTATTCCCTAAGTAGAAGTAATTAAAGTGATCCTCCCACTAAAATAAATGTTATACTCCAATATATTAAGTTAGTAGAAGCATTAGCTTGATTTGTCTGAAACTTCAGTTCAAGATAGCGATGCCAGATTATTATGGACTGTGTGGTAAGATCATGAAATGTACTGAACCACAAAAAAAGTCACATTTTAACATTATCCTTAGAGAAAAAAAGGCAAATGGTAGAAGAGGTAAGGGAAATAATTGTAAAATAGTATTCTGAGAAGGAACTTTCATGAAGTGATATCTTCTTTCTAAAGAACACTATGAATGGTAGCTGTTTTTTTTTATTCCCTGGTACAAATTTTATTACTTAAAGCTCTATTCATTGATCATAACTGGTTGTAGTGTCAATTAGCAGTTTCCCATGTTAGAACTTTGAAAAAAATTTGTGAACCCCCCCCCCCAAATTCCTTATGGTTCTTTACTGTCATCCTCTTTGCCATTCTTTGCCAAACCATCCCTAAGTCTTCTTGCTCTTTCAGTTCTTCCATGTCACTTTTATGTATATCCTCCAAACCTTTGCCACCCACTTGCCTCACCAGTATTAATTGTTCACTCCTCTTCATTGTCTGTGAAAATTATCTCCTTGAAGTGATACACTGCCTCTTCTTTAAGGCATGCCAGCAAGCATCTACCCTTTTAGATCACTTGATATCCAGTAAGAGATTCCATAGTATTTCCTATATAACCAAGGACATGCCTCTCTAAGCAGGCTCTTACCAAGTTTGAAATCTTTGTCCATGTCATTGTATGATGCCAGTTAAAGTATAGTAAAGACATATGCCTTGAGCTTGTGTTTTACACCTCAATTGAAAAATCAAAAGCATTAAGGGAAAGAACATCACCTCGAGACTTAGAGTTGGAAATTATAGTCATTAAGGAAGGCCTTACACATTGTCCATGAAGGGAAGAACCTGAAATTTAAGCTTTTGAGAAATTAGATATTTGTCCACTCTGGCATAAAGTATTTATAAAATCAGCCCAGAAAACATTGCCCGATATTCAAGATTTTTTTTATTGGTCTATCAGTGTTTGTACTGTGGTTCTCAGATTAGTAGAGCATACTTAATTTTTTTATGTAAAGTCTGCATTATTTACAAAGTAAATTAAGTCAGTTTGACCTTAAACTCCATAAGCTCTATAAGTAAATTATACGAGAAAAAGAATAAAACAAAGAAATGAAACCAGGAAGCCCCCAAAATCTAAAGCAGTACATTGTAGGCCTGTTCCTAACTGAAGGCCTGATTTTGTATTCCACTTCCTTCAATTCATGAATTGCCGGGAGCCGGTCCATCCTTGCTGTTTCAAGGGACCTGGCATATATGGCATACTGTTCTTAATATGTTTGCTCACCTTCTTGGCACTATGTGTTTTAACCAAGATCTCTGAGAAAGGTTGTTTCCCCAAGTAGGGATTTTCCCCTGAAGTTAGGGAGGGAATAAAACCCCTCAACTAAGTGCCAGGCGGGTAATTAATCACTTTACGAACAATCATGCTTAAGCTACATAATCTTTACTCCCTGGAATGGAGATAAGAAACGCCCTAACCTTTGTAATAGAGATTGATAGGATTGAGTCAACTGGTATAAATACAGTTGTAACAAGACAGAAAGAGACAGAACTTAGAACACAGAACTTAGAAGACAGACCTAAGAAGACAGAACCTACACAGAACCGAGAGACAGAAGAACTTCGCTGGAGATCCAGACCAGAACTTGACTGGAGATCCTGGCTAGAGATCCTGGCTAGGCTGCTGATCAACTGAACGCTATATCTCTGTGTCATTCCTTCTTCGCCAACTCCGTCCACATCTCTGGGGACCCCTGGACCTGCTGGGGTTGGACCCCAGCAATGAATGAATACTTTCTATCTCTCCTTATTCTTTTATTCTCTCCCAAAGTAGAAACTATCTGATCATCCTTGGTACTTATTTTAACATCTGACCCTACCAAGGGTGCAACTCTCTTTCTTAGGATTTAAATGTTATCATAATAAATAAACATTTCTTTATTGCCTACTATGAAGAACAATGTGCTAAACCCTTACTGTCAAAAATACATCAACTCCTCTCAAGGCACTTATAATCTGATTTGGGTGACAAGGCAAATGTGTAAAAAGATCACAGAACAAGGGAGCATGTCCTACGTGCCACTTGAGTACCATAGGAGTTCAGAAATGAGATATTACAGTGGGCTGAACGTGGATGGGTAGAGTCTAAAAATGTGATATTTAAACTGGAATGAAAGAAATAAATCCGATATATGATCGTTGGCAAATTAATTTCCTCCTCAGTGTGATTCCATGTAAAATGTAACACTCCATGTAGTAGTTTCTTTTTTATTAACCTGTAAAAATCCTTTTTTTCCTCATCCATTTCCCTTGTTGGCTGCCGAGTTTGCTAGTTCAGTAAAAGGCATCATTTGTTTGTCTTTGTCCACATATGGACCAGTAATTAAGTAGTTAGAAAGGCAAACTAACCTTACATCATAATCTGGCCTCCTTAGCCACCCTGCTAAGCCTGTAAGTGGAAACAAAAAGATGAGAAAGTAACCACAATCAAACACATCTAGCTTGGGCTGAGTTTGACCTGCACCTTGACAATGAAGTTGGTTATTTCTGTTTTCTATTCTGAATAGATTTATTCCCATCAAAGTCTCAAGACCCTTAATTTAAATATATATATTGATTTATTTCCAGTCTTCTACATGCTAAATGTTAACCTCCTTATGACATGCAGTGATGATTTCTGAATTTTCATTAGGCACAACTCATGCTGAAGCACTGAAGCAGTTGGTTACTATTGCAGCTAATTCTTATTTAAATAAACAAGAATTCTTTTAAAAAATAAAAAGGATTAGCCAGAACAGTTTTTTAAATTCACAGCAGCAGCGATGTATATCAGTTCTGGCTTAGCAGACTTTGACCCAGGGCTGTGCAGTGTTTTATTACCCTCAGGCACATAAGGACACGTACTTACAGCACCACTTTTGTAGCAGATATTTTTATAACTCTACAATATGATTAGACTGACGTAGAGCAATTCTCTAAATTCATAGGTATTAAAATATTCTGGCAGCTGTCTCCTTTTTGCCTTTAAGTTGAGCCATCATGATGAGATAAGACTGCACCAAGCCTGATCAGTACATGAATGAAGTTAGGAATGGTATTCGCACGTTATTGACAAGAGTCCTTGTCATTATGAATAGTAGAAATCTTGGAGGAGGGGCTCCCATTTAATTCCAATTTAATTTTAGTAATATTCTTGTTTTTCAGAAACCTTTTTACTTCAAAGTACATTCCATATAATCAGATAGGAAGGGAGTTATGGTATAAAAATGCCTTTGAGCCATAGTGGTTGCTCAGGGGTTAGAGCATCACCCACGGACTGAAGGGTGCAACTCTCTTTCTTAGGATTTAAGAAAAATCCCGGGTTTGATTCCAGTTGAGGGCACATACACCTCAATTGTAGGCTTGATCTCCGGCCCCAATCAGGGCACGTGTGGGAGGCAACCAATCAATGGGTCTCTCTCACATTGATCTTTCTCTGTGTCTCTACCCCTCCCTTCCACTGTGTCTAAAAATCAATAGAAAAAATATCCTCAGGAGAGGATTAACAATAAATAAATATGCTTCTGAGTTCTAAAAGAAACAACTTACATTGTGCCAAAAAAAACAACCACAAAACAAAACAAAAAAATACAGTATCACTCTGGCCAGTGTCACCCCATACACCAGAAAGGTTGCTGGTTGGATTGGATTCCTGGTCAGGGCACATGCGGGGTTTGCGGGCTCAATCCCCAATGGGGGGCATGTAGGAGGCAGCCAATCGATGTTCTGTTCTCACATCCATGTTTCTCTTTCTCCCCCTCCCTTTCTCTCTCTCTCAAATCAATAAAAAAATATATATTTTTTTAAAAAGCTAAAAACCTACAGTATTTTTACTGGGAGTTAGAGGTATTGATTAGGGTTTAGAGAGTGTTTGGGAGAACCTGGATAGAAGAAACATACTGGTGAGTTATTATTAGGGTGCAGTGACATGGGGTACAGATTCTTTTGTTCTCAATATAGGCTTCTAGCAACCGCTGGACTCTAGGTCATAGTCCTCAAAGGGGTGCTGAGAGTCTGGGAAGGTCTTTTTTTTTTTTTTGAAGTCTCATGTTAATGATCTCAACAACTGTGACCTCTCTTCCCCTAAGTACTTATTACCTGCTTCCAAGTGTCTCAAATTCTTCTAAATAGGAACAATTTACAATGGAAAGATTTGCCCTTTGCTGAGAAATATGAGACTTCAAATGGCAAATGATTATTGGTACAACTATTTTGGAAAACTGTTAGGCAGTATCTACTAAGGCAATATTGGGTCATATACCCTATGATCCAATAATTTAATTCCAGTGCTATATAGATATAGAAATGCAAACATTTGTATGTCAAAAATGCAAAAGTTCTTCTGCTGAATAAATAAATTATGATAAATTCATAAGTAGAATATTATATAGCCATGAAAATAAGCAAACTATTGCTACATGCAACAATATTAATGGGTTTCAGGGGCATTAACATTGAGTAAATGAAGCTAGACACAAAGGAGCACATATTATACAGTATCATTTATATAAAGCTCAAAACAAGCAAAGCTAATCTATGGTGATATAAATAAAAACAGCTGCATTGGTGGGTATGATGGTGGCTGGGAGAGGGTATGAGGAGGGAGGCTTCTGGGGTGCTGGTAATGGTTCTCTGTATAGATGTATGTGGTTGTTACACAGATGCGTTAGCTTTGTGAAATTCCTCACGTATACTTATGATTTGTGCATTTTTCTGTGTGTATATTATGCTTTAAAAAGTTAACTGGAAAAAATATTTTTAAAGGCAAATAGTGGCTGAGATAAGAAATGAAACAAATTCACCTTGAAGTCTAATAGCTAGTCTGTCCTTAAGTGGAAATGAGAGCTCTCTAGCCTTTCTGCTTTGACTTGGGAAGCTCGTGAAAGAAGGTTATCAAGCATTAGTTTTCCAGCCAGTTAGTGAAGAGGATGTTGAAGAGGAAGGGAACCAACTCCCCAGATTTCAAAATATTACTTAGAGCAGACCTTATAGAATTGGATAAGAACAATAAGAATTGTTTTCTGGGGTATTTTTTATCATGGGTGGCTGAGAATATATACAACTTTTTGGGCCTTAAAAGTTTGCTTTTAACATAAACATCCTTAGCATTAAAATTTTTGTTCCCGGAGAGTCATTAAATGAGGTAGCACTGTAATAGAGGAAGACTGGTGATGACTGTTATTCAGTAGATGGCAGTATTCCCTTTAAAGTTTTTAGTTAAAAATGTAGGTGCATGGGGGTAACTCTTAGCAACTTTTTTTTGGTAGGAGTGATAAAGGGTCACATGCTGGGACAAGTAGACCAGAAAGAACATTTTAATCTTTTTTGTCCATTTGTTGTTTCATGTACTACTATTTTGGATGAACCAACAAGAATCAGAATCCACAAATCTAGGACATAGTTTTCCACATAAAACCCTGGCCTGCAAGAATGATTGCCTGCAAGAGGAAGTTTTTTAAATGGAGTATTGCTTTAAGTGGGTATTAATGGATAGAAGATTCAGAAAGGATTTGGGAAGTCTTTTTTCTTTTCTGTCTTGTATTTAGGAATACATATATGTCAAGATTGAGATCATGACTAACTGCTTTGAACAAAGATGTCAATGAAATTTATTGATACAGAGGTTAGGATGTGATTGAATATAAATTAAAAGAAAAATTAAAGTGATTGACCAGTATATTTTTGTTGGTTATTTTAATACAAATTAAGTGCTATTTGAATAGTCTCTCTCTCTCTCTCTCTCTTTTTTTTAAATGAAATTTTCTTAAAGTGGCAATGCTTGATGAAAGCACTGTGGTTTAAGAAATCTTGTGACGTCTACGGCCATACCACCCTGAACGCGCCCGATCTCGTCTGATCTCGGAAGCTAAGCAGGTTCGGGCCTGGTTAGTACTTGGATGGGAGAAATCTTGTGGCATATAGGGCTTTTAGTTAGAGGATATTGATGTGAATTAGAGTGATATGCCAGAGAAGTTAAGAATTATCAACCAGCCTAATTGGCATGTCTCAGGTTGAGCATTATGACCTATAAACCAGGAGGTCACAGTTCGATTCCCAGTCAGGGCACATGCCCAGGTTTCAGGCTCAATCCCCAGTGGGGGCATGCAAGAGGCAGCTAATCAATGATTCTCTCTCATCATTGATGTTTTATCGCTCTCTCCCTCTCCCTTCCTCTCTGAAATCAATAAAAAGATATTAAAAAATAAAAAAAGAATTATCAATCAAAAGACTAACCATGCCCATCATGCAGAATGGGAGACCAATGAACAAACTATAGTCAGTTCAAAACAGAAGAGCTACATTCAAGTCCTAATTGCTTATTAACTACTAAAGGCCTGATGCACGAAATTCGTGCAATGGGCTCAGCCCCCATCCCCTGTGGCCGGAAGGTCATCTGGAAGGACGTCCAGAAGGACATCCAGTCTAATTAGCACATTACGCTTTTATTATTATAGATTGATCTTAGGCATATCACTTAACCTGCCTAAGTTTTCTTTTTCTCATCTGTGAAATGTAGGTGACAAATAACTGCTTTGCCTTCCCCTCTGTATAGGTTGTTAAATGCATCAAGTGGGTGCATTGTCTTTAAGGGTGGTATGTTGATGTTAATGCACTCAACAGATGGACTCTAGTTGTTTCTATATTGTTCAATTTACTTTTTGGTTTCTCAAGTTTTCTGCCTGTAGTCATCAGGTACCTGCTGAGAACCACTGATAAACATATATTCAACAGCCATTATTAATGACTACCTACTTACTAAATAGTTCCCAAAGCTTCACAACTGCATGAGTTAAGTGGACCATTGACCCCATTGTACAGTTACAAAGAACTGGGCTAGCCCAAGAGCTGTGAATCAAATTCAAACTGTCCAACTCCACAGCAGTTGCTTGTGGTATGTTATGCTGTGCTTGCTATGATTGTGCTTCCTTTTTTACTTTCCCCCAGCTAGTATTTTAGAAGCCAGGGCCATACTATTTTTATGTATTAGACAATTCAAAAACAACATTGAGCCTTAAAAATTTTTTAGTATGTTTTACATTAGAGTTATTAACAAAATCCTAATACATGCAATTATTAATTTGGGAGTGGGAATAGTTGGTGCTCCTGTATTTGAACAGTTGAGCCTATGTTTCATCTTTAGCTAAAGCACATATAAGTCCTTTCTTGATTATCCATACTCAAGGAGAAAAGCAATAGCATTAACACAGTATACAGAGTATTTATATTTGGTTTAAATATATTTTGATTTTCTTTACAGACACCTCCCTCAGTTATATTTTAATATAACAACTGGTTTGCCTTTTTCTTTTTTTATATTTGTGTGTGAGCACATGTGCACTCATGTGAGCTTTAAGGGGTTTCCCATTTAATAGTCAATGACATTTTGCACAGAGATAACATTTTCTGGAGAATACATCTTAAACTGATAACTAAATATACTAATAACTAAATATACTTTTGCTATTTCTGTCAGGTAAAAACATGTATATGAAAATTTTTATTTATAGGTATATTGTCTTTCAGAATTTCAAAATTATTATTTTTAATGAAAAATGATTTTTTGAAAATAATCTTCAACCTTCCCTTGTAAAAATATAAAAAGTACTTATTCATATTTTGGGCACCTTCTAATATAGTTTGTCAGTTGTCACTTTATGTTTCTTAAATAAAATTTAAATTTTAGAATAGTTGTAGATACAGGAAAATTGTGAAGGAGAATTTCCATATAATCCACATTCACTTTCCCCTATTATTATTATTATGCTACATTTGTTATAATTAACGAACTTCACTTCTTTTTTTTCTTCTTTGTTACATTTTTTCCATACTTTAGATTTCCTTAGTTTTTTTCTCATATTCTTTTTCTGTTCCAGGGTCCATTTAGTAGTCTTGGCTATGACAGTGTCTCAGACTTTCTTTGTTTTTGATGACCTTGACAGTTTTAAGGAGCACTGGTCAGGTACATTATAGAATATCCCTCAACTGGGATTTGATGTTTTTCTCATGATTATGGTTTGCCTTTTACAGCATATATTAGGTTATATGGGGAGGTTGTCCTTGATCATAGTGACCGATATGAAGAGGGCAGATTTGTATTTGAAAATATTGGCTGTGGATAACCCACACAAAGAAAAGCATTAACATTATTCTTTCTTGGCATTTAAACTTTGGCTACATTCTTTATATTTTTTATATTTTATCGTTTTTCAGAAGAAGCCAGCCCTAATTCTGGCTTAAACCAAGAATATAGGGTATATGATCTGCTAATGTCCCTAAAGCAGTTTCTTTTCTAATGGCATCTATTGGGGCAGTTAACATGGGTTTTAATGTTACTCCTAAGAGCTTTATTTAATCTGTATTGGCCTCTTAATTAGTAATGGGCAATTTTGGGTGAATTGTTAATTGAGCAAAATTACAGAAATTATACACAGAGTCCTTTTGTCAGTGCAGCCTAGAAACGTAGAAGATTAAAGCAGGACCTGGTTTAGTTACTATTCTAAGATGAATGCTTGAAAAGTATTATCTTAGTAGCTTTGGTTTGTATTCTAGTCCGGTGGTGGTTTTAACTCTGCTAAGAATTATTGTCTTTTAACTCACTGAGGTCCTCAATTCTACTCCATTAAGGGCCACTTTTCTGCCAATCAAAAGCAGCATCCCTGAGATTGATTTTTGTTACAGTGGATAGTAATGGCTGCCTAGTGACAACATTTCAAACTCTTTTATGTAAACAGAAAGCAATCAAATAAGTACTAATCCAAGGATTATGTGGACCCAAATCCCGTGGCCAGGCGAAGAATCTCTGCGGTACATGTCCCCGGCTCTTTGCCTTCTGGTGGGAAGCAGCCCCCTTCTTCCGGGAAAGCTCACTTCTGCTTACTTGTGCTGCCTGTTAGATTGCAGTATGCTAAAACCAACCACTCCTGCAGCTCCTGAATGGAATTCAAAAAGACACTTACATTTCCATAAATAAATTAGGAATTCAGTGGTTTCTTCGGGCTAATCAGGGCAGGCTGATAAACCTTGCTAGCTGTTTAATAAATGAATTGTGACTGATTACCTATTAATATGGACGCCTCAGGAATTCACCCAGGGGGAAGCAGAGCAGTGAAATAGAGAGGGGCATGGCCCCTTGGGAAATCAGGGCTTCATGTTTGCAGCTTAAATATCTCTGTGAAGTATCAATAAGGAGGTAATTGAATTTTGAACACAAACATGAGCGCCGAATGGATGAAAGGGGGAGGGGGATCTGATCATCTCTTCTCTGCCCCTTCATTCTCCCCTCCCCTTTTCCTTAGAGACCACTCTAGTAAAGATAGATGCTAAATCCATTAAATAAAGATTAGACTCTGTCGTAGTAGAAAATGGCAGCTTAGCTAGATCCCTGGGCAAATTGGGGCCTGTTGCAATACAGAAAATTAAAATATACATTTTTAACAAGTCTGCTGTCTTCCTAGCAATAATGCTGGGCTAGCTTGTGGGGTTTGCTCCTCCTTCAGATGGGCTTTTGTTTGGGCGATCACTTTCTCTTGTATTAGTGCCAGTCTTTTCTGTATTCCTGGAGCAGAAGGGGCTGGGTTTATTTATTTATTTTTAAAGCTTCTGTTGAGGCCTTTCCTCTAGCATCCTGCTTGCTTGTAATCAGAGAAGTGGGAAGGAGATTAGTGTCCCACGAATTGACGGTAGATAAATGTTCCCTCCCCTTAACTGGTGGGTCCAGAAGAGCCCAATCACTTGTATTTCAGGGATGATTGGAGAGTGTACAGCAAGAAAAGGGCTTACAGACTGAAATAAACATTGATGTTATAGATGCAATTTTACTTGGCTTTATTTCCTCTAGATGAGGTTATTGATTTGCTTTGTTCTCCTATTTTAAGCCATATAAAGTCATATTAATGTAGAAAAAAGAAGAATTGGCATCATTTGGTTATAATCATAATACCCCTTTTTGAGCAGTAATAAAAACAAGCGTCAAGCCTTAAATACTTCTGTTATCTTTATGCCAATACCCAGTATTGGCTTTTTGGACTAATCCTTGTTTACATGTCAATCTACAGTTCTACAGTTCTGATGCCACTTTCCAAGGGCTTCAGTCGGTCAGTCTATCAACAAGTATTAATTGAGCATCTTTTAGGTGTGTGACATTGTTAGTTGACATGTTCACTGGTGAAGTTTGTCCTCTGCTACCACAGATCTGTATTAAGAAAACCAAAGCTAATCATGTCATACTCCTACTATAAAAGTTCTTTGGTTCCTTGAGCCCTACATGATTAAAACTCAAATTCCTCAGGCCTTCACAAAGGACCTTCTTAACATGAACCTAGCCTCTCCAGTTTTATCTGGAAAACTTCTACTTATCCTTCAAGACCATTTCAATCCCCACCCTCTCCGAATAGTGTCTACCTATTCCCCCAGGCAGAGTTCCATTTTTATCTCTGTGTAGGTTCTATACTTGTAGCTCTGAGGTTTTCCATATGGAAGGAAAAAATGTACAACTTCTTAGTCTCAGTATAAAAGGATTTTGTGCATCATTTTACGTGGCATTCTCAAATCTTTATTTTAACTTCAGAGGTATCTTGATGATCAAATTTTCATTGACTTCTCCTTATGACACTTCACTTTAGAATTTAACTTTGTTTTTCAGTAATCTTTAATGTTAAGAAGGAAGGAAAGAATGTTTGCGATCCCTGTCGTTGCTGCTGCCTTAAATTATCTCTAAAGAGAAGAAATCAAACTTATTTAATCTGATTGCCACGTTTCACAAATATGCCTTAGTATATTTTGAATGCTATTTTTCAAAGCCAAATACCACAAAATTTAAGAATTTTTTAGTCCTTCACATGTTGAAAGTTACATTGATGTTGCACCAAGATGTTTATAATTTTACTCCCAGTTCTCTACCCTTTGCTTCCTGCCATTTTGCTGGGCCCCAGAGCTTCATCCAGCCTTACTGACAACACAGGAATGCTGGAGCCATGGAAGCAAGAATTTAAAGGCTCTGTATTTCTAGTGGTCGGATTTTAACTATTGTGAGTTTTGGGGGGTTTTAAAAATATATTTTATTGATTTTTTACAGAGAGGAAGGGAGGGGGATAGAGAGCTAGAAACATCGATGAGAGAGAAACATCGATCAGCCGCCTCCCGCACACCCCCCACTGGGTATGTGCCCGCAACCAAGGTACATGCCCTTGATTGGAATCGAACTTGGGACCCGTGAGTCCCCAGGCTGACGCTCTATCCACTGAGCCAAACCGGCTAGGGCTTACCTATTGTAAGTTTTAAACCTTATTTAACATTAATGGAATAATGCAAATACAATGGGTTTTTTCTAGTAATAATTTTTGGTGAAGAGTGTATATTTTCTTTTAATTATAAGAAATTCTGAGGTAGAAAAACCTCTTTCAAATTATCCCTAACATTTTTTAATAAAATAAAAAATATCATTGGTGTTTATCCCTTTAAGAAAAGACTCTCTTGGTAACTCTCCCATTTCCTAAAGCTTTCTGATGACCTTAGCATAACCTTCATTCAATAAAATATCTCTTTTCCTGCCTTTGTATATTTAAACACAGTATCCTTAGAATTAACCTACAGTGTAATGTGTGTTACCTGCCATGCAGTTGAGTCAGCTTCGACTCCTCGCAACCCTATGACTGAGCAATGTCTACAATGTCCTGTCCTCAACAGCCCTGCTCAGCTTCTGTAGACTCCTGCCTATGACTTATTTTATGGGATCAATTCATGTTACTCCTTGGGCAATTACTGATTTAAGTTTCTCTGAGGGTGTATGGGTAATGTTCAAGTTTCTGTCTTGTTCAGGAAGATTCTGTAGCTGTGGTTCTTAACCTTAGAGTCCGTGAATCTCCTGAAATTATAAATAAAATTATATGTGTGTACATATGCATGTATATTTTTCTCCAGAGAGTATACATGGCTTCTTATATATTTTTAAAACGATTATGGGTTGCATTGTGTCTCTCTAAAAAAGATACCAGAATTCTAATCCCTGTACCTCAGAATATGACCTTCTTTGGATATGTGGTTTTTAAAGGTTTTGTTAACAAAGATTAAGTGAGGAAATAGCTGTGTGTAGTCAACCAGCTATGTCTTCCCGTCTATTACCCCCAAAAGGTTAACAGCCACTGTTTTTAAGACATGCAGCCTGGTCGG
The DNA here is from genome assembly GCF_963259705.1 of Myotis daubentonii. NCBI lineage: Eukaryota > Metazoa > Chordata > Mammalia > Chiroptera > Vespertilionidae > Myotis > Myotis daubentonii. The sequence continues at coordinate 22,535,450 of NC_081840.1, read as the reverse complement.
TGTGGCTCAGTGGTTGAACATTGACCTATGAACCAGGAGGTCACTGTTCAATTCTCAGTCAGGACATATGCCCCGGTTGCAGGCTCAATCCCCAGTAGAGGGTGCACAGGAAGCAGCCAATCAAGGATTCTATCTCATCATTGATGTTTCTATCCCTCTCTCCCTCTCCCTTTCTTGCTCTACATGTAATCAATAAAAAATACATTTTTTTTAAATGCATGACAGTAACAACTTAAAAAAAAAAAGCATTTCTAAAGTGAGTTACATAACCAGGGCTAAACTCTGTTCAGGTACCAGAGTAGTGACCCATGTTTAAGAATTTCTAAGAATTAGTAACTGAAAAGTTGGGTTTTTAAAAAAGAATCATTCAATAAATAGGTGAGTGCTTATGTAGTCATATTCTGCTGAGCACGGATTATAGAGAAAAGAACATTGTTGTCCTGAGGTTACTTACAGTCTATTGGAGAGCAGTAGGGAAAGGTACTTAGAGCCAGAGTCAGAGAAAGTAATCCTAAACCGTCTTTAAAGATGTGCAGCAAGTGTTGAGGGGGAAAGTGGGAGGATGGTAATTGCTCCACAGATCACTGGTCAAGAAGTAGTCTGAGCTCTAACCGGTTTGGCTCAGTAGATAGAGCATTTATTTGCCTGTGGACTGAAGGGTCCCAGGTTCGATTCCGGTCAAGGGCATGTACCTTGGTTGCGGGCACATCCCCAGTGGGGAGTGTGCAGGAGGCAGCTGATCGATGTTTCTCTCTCATCGATGTTTCTAACTCTCTATCCCTCTCCCTCCTCTCTGTAAAAAATCAATAAAATCTATTTAAAAAAAAAAAAGAAGTAGTCTGAACATAAACAGCAACAGTACTAGTAAATAACAAAGGCCTGAGACATGCTGTGTTTGGGGAACTTCTGAGTAAGTAGTTAGGAGATGGGGGTGGAAAGCTAAGAAGGAGCCTGGTTTACACATGAGCCAAGGTGTTATCCTGAAGGCTCTTGTGACAACTAAAGAACGGTAAGCAGGAAGATGACAGTGATTGCCCTTTTCTTAAGAAGAGCACTCTGACAGTTGATGGCAGCAACTGTTGACTTGCTCCTCTCTGTATTTCTCTGTCTTTTTAGTGTCTGGTACGTTATAGGTGCTAATGACCAGCTGAGGAGTTGGGGAAGTGGGGAGACAGGTAGAAGCAGGGAGGTCAGTTTTAGAAGATGGCAGTGTTGCAGGAACTACGGATGACTCTCAGTTTCTGACTTGAGTAGTTTTTAATTAGTTTTCTTAATCAGCATAGAGAATGTAAGCAAAAGTGCTATTTGGGACTGGGAGATACTTGTTTTCCACCTGTTTTATCTTGTTTGCCCTTGGGACCTTTTAAGATATCACTTTAGCCCTAACTGGTTTGGCTCAGTGGATAGAGCGTCAGCCTGCAGACTCAAGGGTCCCAGGTTCGATTCCGGTCAAGGGCATGTATCTTGGTTGTCGGCACATCCCCAGTAGGGAGTGTGCAGGAGGCAGCTGATCGATGTTTCTCTCTCATCGATGTTTCTAACTCTCTATCCCTCTTCCTTCCTCTCTGTAAAAAATCAATAAAATATATTTTTTAAAAAAGATATCACTTTAACTTAGCTAAGGGTGAGTTTACTAAGCAATTTAGGCATATACAAATAAATAAATAAATAAATTATATACATTCCTTCAGTTACTTATAGATGTAGTCTATCATATGCAGAAGTATTCTTGTTTATTATTAACATCAACAGCTAACATTGCCTGATTTGTGCCTATCACTGTGCCCAGCTCTTTATCCATATCCTGATATTACTCCTGTAGCTACTGTCATTTTCTTCATTGTACACATGAAGAAAGAGAGGACCAATTGCCCAAGGTATTGAATGACAGAGCCAGGACTAGAACTCAGGCCTGTGTGATTCCAAAGCCTCTACTCCTAAACTTGCTTGCTGAGCCTGCATAAATCCTCTGACAATGGTAACAGTAAGGCTTTTGGTCCTGGCCCTGGGTGCTCTCTTGAGGCCTGCTTAGCATTACTGTGAATTAATTGGTCACTCCTTAAGGCCCATACTTGTCTTCCTCTTAGCCAACTAACTACAGGTTTAGCTTAAATGTCAATTTATTTGCAAGGTCATGCCTCACCCCCTAGACTAGGTTACTCCCACCTTTACTCTCATGCCTATGATATGTGCTCTGCCAGCACCATCTACTTCCCACACCCTAACTTGATATTGTAATTATTTGTTATATTGTCTGCTTTGTTCTCCACTGGGTCCCCAGTTCCTGACACACACATAGATGCCAGGGAGAGGATGGAAGAGATCAGACAACTTCTGGACTTAGGCAATTTCTTTATTAGGGCATAAGCGATATCTTTGTGAAAAATTCAATTTGGCTGTTGGTGTTACTGCTGCTCTTGCTTCTTCTGTTTTGCCTTTGCCTCTGTGTATTTGTAAGTGTACAAATCCACTTGAAAAGGAAACTCAGCCTTAAGTCAAACTGCTGTATGAGGTAGCTGTACAAAAGATTATTCATAGACCCAAATGCTCCTCACCCTATGAGTCTGTAATCTCTATAGACTGAAAGGAATTAGGTCCTTCGAGGTGGCTGTGTTCTTAGCCCGGATAAAAACCTTTGGTTATTCCCTGTCAACTTTAAGTAGTCCCGTGTGCATATGGAGTTTTTGAGATCACTAGGTGAAAATTACTTTTTATAGTAATAATGCGTACTAAAGGGAAAGAGTTTAGCTTTTGTAAATCTTTCTCACTTATCTAAATCTTTCATACATTAGACCATGTTGTTTTTCACAAATCCCTTCTAGTTCATGTCTACTAAACTTTAATTAACTTACTCTGTACTTTCCTAAGCACTAATGGAAATACGGGATTATAACCAATTTAATACTCTGGACATTCTACTAGACCATTTCCTCAATGTGATTTAGGGCAGTTTATAATCACTCCTTGTGGTCTTGGGGCCAGTTTTCAATTCATGAGACTCATATATCCTGTCTCGTTTTAATTAATTTTGCAAGGAAGATGCCAGGAGAAGCAGTATTAAATGCTTTCTTATAATCAGGTTCTTTCATTTATTGGGTTCTTGTCAGCCACTAATCTTGTAATTTTATCACAACAAACTCCAAAAGTTTCTCTGACATGGTTTGTTTTTTACTCTTTCATCAGTGCTTAGTACTCATGGTTTGGATAACCTTATATTTATGGTTGTCTTATTCAGAATTGGTGTTGGGCAATTTCTCTAGATTTATAATAGCAATTGTCAGAATTCATTTTTTAGGATTTGGGGATCAGCTTTACTTGGTATCATATGTGTTCCATGTTCATTTTATTTTGGTCTTTCTGTGTGATAATATCTGCCAGGAGTAATGTGAATAGGGACATTTTAAAATAAAGAATTGTTAACTGGTGAAAGGTGGCTAACTTCTAAAGGGATAAAAGAAGACTCTAGGTCTGCAGAGGTGGCAACTGCAGAAAGCCATGCCACCCAGGGCTGAAAGAAGGTGAATCACAGAGGAGCCTAGAAATTCGGAAGAGGCCCCCACAAGGCTGAGACTCAGGCCTCTGAAGAGAGGACGGGGCTGCCACAGGAACATGCTGCCCACTGCCAGGGGGCTCCGCTGGTGAACTGCAGCAGCAGCCATCTGTATGGAGGTGAAGAAGCTAAGCCAGAGGGAGCCCCTCCGCTGAACCAGGGCCATGTTGCCAAGGTGATCATTGTTGGGACCCCTGCATGGCAACCTGCTTGTCACTGTGTAGGAAGGAAGTTTCTTCTTCCTGCTTCAGCCTTGCCTTCTCCCACCCACCAGCACCCTCTCTGTTGGCAAGCTTAACATGGGAGACCATTGACAGAGGAGAAATGCAGCCTGCTGCACTAGCTCCAGTGTCACAAGGCAGGGCAGAGAAGGGTGAGTCAGGAGCTGACAGGCAATAAATGACTAATTGGCACAATGACTCAAAGCTTTGTGTAAAGTGAAATCTTACAAATTAAATACTTTTGCTTTTCATCACAAATAGTTTTTATTTTGTTGTATTTTTAAATAGGTGCTTATTGCTCTCAAAGCAGGGTACACTTGTAACTTTTACAATTGGCGGGGTAGCATTCACCACAGAGACAGTGCCATCTAAGCCAGAGATTGACAACTGTAAATGTCCCTCAAAATTGGCTACTTTTCACAAAGGGATTTAATAAATATTATTCAAGCAACAAGTATCTAATAGTAACTGGGAGACAAAGCATGAAAGTAAACAGAAGCTGGCTCTTCCAGCCTCTTAGTCACATTGAACCCTACTTTCCTTTACAACTAATTTTTCTAACCATTTCATTTTTTTTTTTAATATTGATCGGTTTTAGAGAGAGAGAGAAATATCGATTTCTTATTCCACTCTATTTTTTTTTATTTTGTGTTGTTCCACTTATTTATGCATTCATTGGTTGATTCTTATATGTGCCCTGACCAGCAATCAAACCCATAACCTTGATGCTCTAACCAACTGAGCTACACGGCCAAGGCCTTCATTTTTCTTGAACTGTTACTCTCCCAAATTTTTTAGCCACATTGAGCCTTCCTGTTCCTGACTTCCTTTAGCACCCAATTGTTATTTATACTTCACAACTAAATTTTGAGATCTTGTTGTCAGGGATCATGCTTCATATTATACTTTTATGTATTATTAGAGGCCTGAGGCACGAAAATCATGCAAGAGTAGGCTTTCCTTCCCCCAGCTGCCTGTACCGGCTTCCCTCTGGTACCCGGGACCCGGGCTTTCCTCGCAGCCCCGGCTTCGTCCAGAAGGTCATCCGGAAGGACGTTCGGTCTAATTAGCGTATTACACTTTTATTATTATAGATAAAACAGTATTAGTATAGATATACAGTATTATAGATAAACAGTATTATTATAGATAAAACAGTATTTTGCAAATGCCTGTTGTATCTATATATTCAGAATAAAATATGGGCCCAGCTGGCATAGTTCAATGGTTGAGCATCAACCTATGAACCAGGGGTTCATGGTTCAATTCCCAGGCAGGGCACATGCCTGGGTTGTGGGTTCGATCCCCAGTGTGGGGCACGCAGGAGGCAGCTGATCAATGATTCTCTCCCATCATTGATGTTTCTATCTCTCCCTCTCCCTTCCTCTCTGAAATCAATAAATTAAAAAAAAATGGAAACAGCCTCCAAAGCAATCAGAGAACAGATAGGTACTTACCCATTCTTTCCTGCATCTCTGCTTTTTCAAAGCTCTCCATCCATGTCTCTTGATCCCTAGAAAGAGAATAACTAACATGAGGAATGTAAAAACAAAACCAAGGTAGGAGTGGGGAGAGTGACGAATCATGGAGAAAGCTAGAAGTATGTATAGTGAAATAAGTTTGGGGAGAGAGTGCTTCCAAGTTAATTATGGTTTTAATGCATGTATGCTTTCCTTCTCTTCCCAAATCCTGCTAAAACATAATTTTAAAAAGGATATATTTCCTCAACAAAAGAACAGGAAAGAGGACAAAAGCAGTAATTTTTGGAAGCTGGAAAGCGTACTAATTTAGCAGACCTAAGAAAAACAATCCTAAAGTGAGGAAAGTTAAGAACCAAGCCAGTTTACACTTCACAATACTCCAAAAGGCTGAAGATTGGTACTAGGTAGAAGGCGGAGATGGTGTAAACAAGGAGGACTAATTAAAGTCTATGGAGTCAGAAGTCTAGATCACCTGCTTTATTATAGTCCACAAAAGATTAGGCCTTTCTTCTCAAGAGGGGGTGAACCAAAGTGGTTCCTCAGCCAGACCCACTGAGGACAGGGGTTCTGTACTGAAAATGTGGTGAATTATGCACATTATGCTGAGACCACATCTCCCTGCACAACCAGGCCTTTTCCCTCCAAGTCAGGAACATGGAAGATAATTCTCTGGGGAATCTCACCAGCCACCCAAATGAGTAAATAACCCAAGAAAAAGATGGCATAGGATACAGAAAACAGGGGCTCCCCAGGGTGATAGTTGTGCACCAGGCAGAGAGGACAACCAGACCATATACGAGACTTTCAGGAAGGTGAAATTGGTGAATTACATGATACATCTCAGTATCTTAAGATGTTGCAAACAGGCAGATACAGAGTCTTTTGAATGAGAGAAAGTACATAGAACACCAAACTAAATAACCCAGGAAAAACAAAAAATATGCAAGAAAGGAAAGGTAATCATAGTTTATTACATGGCTTAGCCATAGATAGCGTTTGTATAATCATAATAATGTAGAAAGTGAATGTTGATATAAGTAGAGTTACAAAAAGTAACTCTGGGAGAATAGGAGATAGGTGTTTACACATGTAATGAATTACAGTGAAGGGGTGTAGAACGGAGCTAAATCGTCACTTTCTATATTGGGGGAAAGCAGATACTGTCTCAAATTAAAAAATTGAGAAGTAGTAATACAAGTATATTATTTAGTCATTTAGAGATAAAGAGGTCATCTATAATAATAAAAGCATAATATGCTAATTAGACCAGACTTCCGATGTCCTTCTGTCCAGACAAAGCTACAGCAGGTGTGGGGGCCACAGCAGAGGCCCACAGTGGCAGGCAGGGGTCTGGGCCAAAGCCCTTGCATGAATTTCATGCATCGGGCCTCTAGTATAAAACAATTAGCTAAACAGAGTGAAAATGGTTGCCACTGAGAATGAGTTAAAGGTGAACTGTAGCCCAGCCGGTGTTGCTCAGTGGTTGAGCATTGAGGTCAGGGTTCAATTCCTGGTCAGGGCACATGCCCGGGTTGCAGGCTTGGTCTCTGGTGTGAGGTGTGCAGGAGGCAGCTGATCAGTGATTCTCTCTCATCATTCATTTCTCAATCTCTCTCTTCCTCTCCCTTCCTCTCTGAAATCAATAAAAATATATTTTGTAAAAAGGTGAACTGCAGCCCTCGCTGGTGTGAGCATCATCCTATGCACCAAAGGTCGCCACATGCCTGCGTCACAGGTTCAATCCCCAGTAATGGATGTGCAGGGGGCAGTCAATCAATGTTTCTCTCTCAATGTTTCTCTTTCTTCTTCTCCCTTCATCTCTTTCTCTAAAATCAGTTAAAAAAAATTCTTAAAGGTGAACTGCAGTTTTTATAACAGACCTTATAGAATTGATTTTTGAAACATGTACCTATATAATTTTAATTTTTTAAAAAATAACTTAGTTGTTAAAAAATAGGTGAGTAAGTAATAGGAAGGACAAATAACAGTATGTTTATTTTTTTATTGATTGATTTATTTTTAGAAAGAGAGAGAAATTTGACTTGTTCGTTCCACCCTTCTATGCATTTATTGGCCGACCTTGTATGTGCCTTCACCGGGAATAGACCCCACAACCTTGGCATATTCAGATGACCCTCAACCAACAGAGCAACCCAGCCAGGCAGAAGTATGTTTAACAGGAAAACAAATGGAACCCAGAACAGGAAATATATATCAATAGGCAAAATAAAATAAACGAAAAAGATGTTTGTCACTTTGTTTGTGAAAAGGAAGCTAATTACTTTGAACTAAAATGTGATTGCTTCCATATTGTCAGTTTTTATGTTATAAAATCTATGTGCCCAAACTTATCCAGAAGTAATTCACAGCTTCTAGTTGGAAGGCAATTACATTTCTACCCCATGATGAGAAATAGAACCTAAAACTCAAGCCCTTAGCAATATCTTGATTAAAGAATTTCACTCTTTCTCATCTCATCTTTCTTCCCTTGATATAAGTGATACTTTTCTGAGTGTTTAGTTGGTTTGCAATTAATTTGGGAAAATAATTAAATTTTATGTTAATTTCCATTATTAGGGTCTTCTAAAATACTGACCTCTGGTAACTGGCAGGTTTTGGTGGGTGGAATTTTACTTTTTAACATCGTATTAAACTGTACATTTAATACTAGGTCTGGGTGATCTCTCTGGGGAGAGTGGAATTGATGGATCCTTTTCCTGCCAGTCCTGGTGGCCTGTCAGGAGAGCAGGTGTTGCTGGGATGGCTCATGCATTCAGGAGTCATAGTGCAAATGTGATCAAGGCGTATATTCCCAAAACCACTCAGGCTAGTGTCTCTCATGGGGAAGAAGCCAACATTGGCCTCCTATGCTTTTTTTAAAAGGAGAGAGAGGAAGAAAGAAAAACTAATTATCAACCTACAGCAAATGTCATTCAACTCAAATCCCTGAAGGATAAAGGCGGATGTGACAAATGTTCCTGGAGAGAGGTTTGAGCTGTCACTTATCTTTTTTTTTCTTTTTTTTCATCCTCACCCAAGGACATGTTCATTGATTTGATGGGGAGAGAGGGAGAAAGAAAAACATCGATGTGAGAGAGAAACATGGATTGGTTGCCTCCCATGTGTGCCCTTACCAGGAATCGAACCCTCAACCTTTTGGTGTATGGGATGATGCTCCAACTAACTGAGCCACCCGGCCAGGTTTCACTTTTTTTTTTTTTTAAAATATGTTTTTATTGATTTCATAGAGGAAGGGAGAGGATAAAAAGAGATAGAAACATCAATGATGAAAGGCAATCATTGATTGGCTACCTCCTGCATGCCCCCCACAGCCCAGGCATGTGCCCTGACCAGGAATTGAACCGTGGAATTGAACCATGACCTCCTGGTTCATAGATTGACGCTCAACCACTAAGCCACATCAGTCGGGGTGTCACTTGTCTTTTTAATGGATCCTCCATGTTTAATGGATCCTCACATGCTACTTTTCCTTATTGTGTATTTTATCTGAAAGAAATACTGTTTATCTCTGCAAATACAAAATAATTATGCAGTTTCTATAAACCCCGTGGGTTTGAACAGAATCAAGGAAGATGATAAGGGGTTAGTTTTATTGCTCTTAAAGTGTTCCGAGGCAGCTGTCTATTAACTTAGTTGTCCCTAATTATTAATCTGTTTTTCCTTACTTTTGATTGGACTTATTACATCCCATTTGGTCCACATTGAATAACCGTGGGCTAATCCATGTCCTGTTCCAGAGAACAGCTAGGAACAGCAGGGAGAAGTTAGAGACAGACTAGTTTGTTTTGTTTTTGACATAGTAAGAAGGAAGAACTTTCCAATGTCCTGAAATTAAATGGACTCTTGAAAAGTACCAAGTTTTCCATCACCAGGAATGCTCTAGAATGTTACTACATGCTGTTAGTAAATTTGCTATTTGCTAATGGGAGTAGCAATGCTATTAGTACTTGCCTTGAATTAATGAATTTCCAGATAGAGAAATTACCCAGGTTTTCAAACATCATTTAGAGTAAAAGGAAATATACTTAATCTGAAGTCTGAATGACTTGGGTTAGATAATAGGAAGAAATTCTGGACAGAGAGATGTTAAAATTTGGACAGAGGTATGAAATTTCCTATTTTACAGGCTTTTAACAATAAAACATTTTTGCCCAGCTGGTATGGTTCAGTGGTTGAGCATCGAGCTATGAACCAGGAGGTTATGGTTTGATTCCCGGTCAGGGCACATGCCCAGGTTGCAGGCTTGATCCCAAGTGAGGGGGGGAGGGTGCAGCAGGCAGCCAATCAATGATTCTCTCTCATCATTGATATTTATCTCTCTCTGAAATCAATAAAAACATATTTTTAAAAAAGATAACCTTCTTAATAGCAACAAGAATTTAAGATACTAAAAATTACCATGGACACAGACAACAGTACGGTAAAGGTTAGAGGGTGGCTGAGTGGAGATGGGCAAAGGGGGGTGAAAATAGGTGACATCTATAATAGTGTCAACAATTTAAAAAAGAGAGAGAGACCAAATTTTTTCTAAAGTAGTGAACAGTCATTATGTGAGTCAAGTCTGCATTTACAGTAGACCTGGAAAAATGTCTTTCATTTTAATTCTTAAAACAAACTGAAATCACATCTCTTGGGAAATTTATACCAGGAATGTTTGGACTTCTACTGAATGCTGTTTCCTCTCTCTAGAAAACTTTGTCCATTTCCCTAGCTCTTTTTCTGTGCTCCTATACATTCTTCTGTTACAGCCAGTATCAACTTATAAATGATCCTATATAATAAAGTGCTAATGTGCAAATGGTTGTCACACCCTCACGCCATAACAGCTCAGACACACAACACTTGGGAGAGAGGAATGGGGACCAGCCAGGCACAAATGAGCTTGCAAGAGAGGAATGGGGACAAGCCAGGCACATATGAGCTCATGAGAGAGGAATGGGGACCAGCCAGGCTGCGGCCTGGGAGAGGGACAAGTTGCCCGCCCTGCGGTCCTGGGCGCCAGTGCCTGTGGCTATGGTCCAGGAGAGGGACAAGCCGCCCACCCCACAGTCCCGGGGGGCCTGTGGCTGTGGCCAGGTGAAGCTGCCTGCCCATGGTCCCCTGCAGCCGTGGCTGGCCTGGGTGAAGCTGGCCCGGGTCCTGAGTGCCTGCAGCCGGCCAGAGGGAGGGAAGCCCAGGTCCCAGGTGCCTGTGACCAGCGAGGGAGGGAATCCTGGGTCCCGGGTGTGGGGCAAAGCAGAGGCAGTTGGGGCAATCAGGCCAGCAGGGGAGCAATTAGGGGTAATCAGGCAGGCAGGCAGGTAGGCAGAGGTGGTTAGGGGTGATCAGGCAGGCAGAGGTGGTTAGGGACAATCAGCCAGGCAGGCTGGTGAGTGGTTAGGTTCCAGATTGCCAGAGGCAGTCAGACATGCCCCGAGGGGTCCCGGATTGGAGAGGGTGCAGGCCGGCCTGAGGGACCACCCTCCCCCGCCCCGTGCACAAATTTCGTGCACCGGGCCTCTAGTGTGTATATATACACTGAGTGGCCAGATTATTATGACCACCTGGCGTTTGTAGGCAAATTAGCTATAATTTCGTGCTGAAGTTGTTAGAGGGCCAGACCATTATAAATAGGAAAGCAGGTTGTTTACCATGACAGTAGAAGTGATTTTTTTCTGAAGATATGGGTAAACAACGCGGTTTAACAGCCTTTGAACGTGGGATACACACACACACACACACACACACACACACACACACACACACACACTGAGTGGCCCAGATTATTATGACCAGCCCATCAGTACTTCATTGGGCCACCTTTCGCCTTCAGTACCACGGCGATTCTTCTTGGCATTGACTCCACGAGATGTTGATTCGAGGAATCTTGACACCATGCCTAATGAATAGCACTGTCCAGTTCTGTGAGATTTGATGGTTGTGGAACCAGCTGCCTGATGGCTCTTTTAACTTCGTCCCACAAATGCTCAATTGGGTTGAGATCTGGTGATTGTGGGGGCCACCTAAGCAAGGTAAAGTCTCCCTCATGTTCTTGAAACCACTCCTGCACAATACGAGCACCGTGGCATGGCGCATTGTCTTGTTGGAAGAAGCCATCTCCATTGGGATACGCCATCAACATGATAGGATGAACCTGATCAGCAATGATACTTAGGTATGTTGTGCTATTCAGACATTGTTCCACACGAATTGAAGGGCCCAAATCATGCCAGGAAAACATGCCCCAAACCATAACACTGCCCCCACCAGCTTGAAGGGTTGTACTCATGCATGTGGGGTGCATGCTTTCATGCTGTTTCTGCCAAATTCTCACTCTGCCATCTGCATGGTGCAACTGGAAACGTGATTCATCGGACCACATGACTCTTCCAATGCTCGACTGTCCAATCCTTGTGTTCCTGTGAGAATTGGAGACTTTTTATCTTGGTAACTGCAGACAGCAAAGGTGTTCGAACAGGCCTTCGGCTTCCATATCCCATCTGATGCAGTGTACGGCTAATATGCCTACAAACGTCAGGTGGTCATAATAACCTGGCCACTCAGTGCCTGTGTGTGTGTGTGTGTGTGTGTGTATCTCCCACGTTCAAAGGCTGTTAAATTGCGTTGTTTACCCATATCTTCAGGAAAAAAAATCACTTCTACTGTCGTGGTAAACAACCTGCTTCCCTATTTATAATGGTCTGGCCCTCTAGCTAATTTGCCTACAGACGTCGGGTGGTCATAATAATTTGGCCACTCAGTGTATATATCTCTAGTCTCTGAACTCCTTTTGGTCAAGGACCATGGGGAGATAACTATAGCAAAGTGGTTAAGCTCAGGCTCGAGTCAAGGACACCTGGGTTCTGATCCTACCTCTATCATTTATTAGTTGTTTAAACTTGAGCAAGTTATGTAGCCTCTGTGTACCTCATTTGTAAAATGGAAATGATAAATGGTACCTGTTATATAGGGTATTGTGAGAACTTTAAATAATGATACCTGTTAAGTGATCTAAATAGTACCCAACATACCACTCAGAAATGTTAGCAGTCGTAGTTCTTAGCCATTCAGCAGCACAAACTCTTCACTGGTTTTGCTATAAGTTTTGAACAATGTGTAATAAATAGGTTAACATTACAGTGATGCCAGTCAGGAGGGATTTAGTACTGAGTAGATTGTTAAGTGCTGTGTGGAGCAGGATACAATTTGTTTTGAGTAAGAGATGAGAAGCATGATGTCAAGTCAGCACCAGGAAAGATGCTGCTTGTGAAAACTTTGGCCACAAATATATTAAGAATATAAGAAACAGACTCATGGATATAGAGAACAGACTAACAGCTGTCAGGGGGGAGAGGGAGTTGGGAGACTGGTAAAAAAGGTGAAGGAATTAGGGGGGGAAAACAAGACACAGACAACAGTATGGTTATTGCCAGAGGGAAAAGGGGAGTATAGGAGAAGATGGCAAAGTGGGTAATAAATGGTGGCAGAAAGAGATTTGACTTGGGTGGTGAATGCATGATGCAGTATGCAGATGATGTGTTAGAGAGTTGTACACTTGAAATCTGTATGGTTTTATTAACCAATGTCAGCCGAAAAAAATCAGTAAAAAAAAAGAATGTAAGAAATGTGTTCAGATTAGAAAATGATTCTACTCAGCCACACTGGACTAAAGGGCAACCAAGGAACTAGTGTGACGATTATGGAGGCTCTTTTACACTCTGAGAAATTATACCGTAGGAATAACTGTAAACTTGTGCAGTGATTTTTCTGAATCTTTTAATCTCTTCAAAGTGTGAATGCAAAAAAGTCAGCATTATTACTCCTATACAAAAAAGTTGTGTTCAATAAGTATATACTGAACGAATCAATTTTAAAAAAGAAACTATCAGCCTATCCGGTGTGAGTGGTTAGAGCATCGACGCCCACACAGAAGGGTCGAAGGTTCAACTCTTGGTCAAGAGCCTCCATCAAACCTGGGTTGCAGGTTTGATGCTCCGCCTGGTCAGGGTGCGTGCGGGAGACAACCAATCGATGTGCCTCTCTCATATGGATATCTTTTCTCTCCCTCTCTCTCCCCCCCTCTCGGAAAATCAATGGGACAATATCCTCTGGTAAGGATAAATAATAAGAAAATAAATAAACTATCAGTTTTATTCTTCTTGGTATCTTCAGAGCATAGCACAATAATGAGCACATGGAAAGTCTATAATTGAATGCTTTTATATAAATGAAGTTCTCTACCTTGCTCATTGTCTGAGTTAGGATTGCTAATTCACCTATTACATCTAACCAATTATTTACTTGTACTGAGGATTACTTAGTTTTCATACAACTTTAATCTTTTATTTCATGGATTTTGATGTGTTTAAGTACATAGCTTTGTTAAATGTTTTCTCATCTAATGCATTTGCATTAATCTAATCTACTTATATTAAATCTAATTGCATTCTGACTTCCTGGGATGAATATTTAGTCTTTAAACAAAAGGGGCATTTTTCAAATAATTATTCATAGTGTCTAAGTAATCTAAGTAGTGTACTTATTTTAATTCAAAATATAGTATCTTTGCTTCTAAAAGAATATCATAAATAAAAGTTCTGGTGTTATCTGAATTAAACAGAATTGAATTTATTAAGTATATTTCTCTTGAAGTCAATGGCAGCAGTGTCCCAATGCCCAGATTTTTTTTCCAGTCGATTATTTATCAAGCACAAAGCCAAGAGAAAGGGCTTTGAAAGAGCAATAGGAAGGTAGAAACATGCGGGGATTTAGCCTGCAACCCAGCATGTGCCCTGATTGGGAATCTAACCATGACCTCTTCATGGATCGATGCTCAACCACTGAGCAACACCAGCTGGGCAGGGTTTTATTGTTTGTTTGTTTTACTTTTTTGGTTCCTCAGAAGAAAAGTAAGAACTGGATACCTTTGTCTTTAGCGGAGAAACTCAGCTTCTTTTGCCTTCAATCTTCCCTATGCCGACTTTTTTCTTTTTTAAATAATTTTATTTTTGTTTCTTTTTTCAATTTTTAGAGAGACAGACAGACAGACATAGATCAGTTGCTTCCTGCAAGCCCCTTACCTGTGATTGAGCCTGCAACCCAGGCATATGCCTTGAGTAGGAATCGAACCATCAACCTTTCAGTGCATGGGATGATTCTCAACCAACTGAGCCATACTGACTATGGCCCTGTGCAAAGTCTTTAGCAAGGGTTCCACTTGAGCCCAAGAGGCTTTTTATACTTTTGCATGCAATTTTTCACATACCATAAAATTCACCTGTTTAAAGTGCACAGGTCAATGCGTTTTTAGTATATTCACAAAATTGTGCAACTGTTTGTAATCTAATTTGGAAATATTTCCATCACCCGAAAGGAAACCCTGTACCCATTAGCAGTCACTCCCATTCTCCCAACTTCCTGTGTATTATATCATAAGACTTGCATTAGGATTCCCTAGATATACTTTTACTATGAGTACAGCATATATCATCCAATGATTTAAATACATTTTGCTAAAGTAGTAGTTTACTCAACCATTTATTAGTCTCTCCTTTGTGTTTGGGAGTCACTTAGAAACTGACTGGGTAAGCAAAAACACAACCCTCTTTGCTTTCATCACTCTCATTGTTGGGTTCTGTTTCAAAGAACTCTGGGATTTGATATTTCATATCTTCTTTTTTTTTTGACATTTCATATCTTGAGCAAGGATGGAGAAGAATGACTTATTGTGAATCCATTTACAGTTGGTTGTCTGTTTGGGTTAGGAAAAAGCTGAATGACCATAGGTCATATCCTTTATTTTGTTATTTTTTTTTATAATTTTTTATATTTATTTTATAAATCTCATTTATAGTTTTTAATCTGTGGGGTTTTTGTTGTTTGTTTGTTTGTTTTGCTTAGAGTGAAACTGAAAGAAAGATTCTATATACTTGGAATACTGAAGAACTTCTGGCATATAGAGATTAATTTCTGTATTGACATTGACCTCAAAGACACGTCATTGATTATACAGATTGTGGCAGAATGCACAGGAGAACGATCAGCCAGCACCCTGAGGGAGGAAAGTTTAACCTTTATTTCACAGGTCTGCTAGTCCAGGGGAATTCCAGATCCAAAACCTGAACTGAACTTGTGGGGAGGCTCTGACCTACTGGTATTATCTCCTCCTGTGGCGGCCCCTGAGGGTCCCCGCAGCTCTGCCCAAGTCAGTCAGAGTGGGGAAGTAAGATACTAAACTAGGTTGCAAGCCCCCCCCCCCCCCAGCCCCCATTTTCCTTTTCAAAATGAAGTGAATGTACCAGTAGCTCAGGCTGAATTTGGAGAATCATTAAAGTAGCTCAGCCCAGCCTATGTGGCTCATTGGTTGAGTGTTGACCTATGAACCAGGAGGTCAAGGTTTCATTCCTGGTTAGGGCACATGCCTGGGGTTGTGGGCTCGATCCTCAGTCGGGGGCATGCAGGAGGCAGCAAATCGATTATTCTCATCATTGATGTTTCTATCTCTCCCTTTCCCTTTCTCTCTGGAATCAATAAAAATATATTTTTAAAAAACAAATTAAAAAAAGTAATTCAAAGAAAGTGATTAATGATAGGACTATTTACATGCATTATTTACATTGTCTTCTGGCTTTTAACTCATCTCTGGATTTGGGGAGGTTACTTATTAGAAATAGAATCCCATAATCAAATTAGAACTAAATGAGTAGTCAAATCAGACATAAATAGCTTTAATAAAAATAAACATTTTAGCAAATTATGAAAGCTAGTTTTTGTAGCTTACCTTTAAAATATGAGGTTTAGCTCTGGCCAGTGTGCCTCAGTTGGTTGGACATTTCCGTGCACCAAGAGGTTGCTGGTTCAATACCTGGTCAGGGTACATGCTTGAGTTGCAGGCTTGATCCTCGGAAGGGGCGTGCAGGAGGCAACTGTTTGATGTTCTGCTCTCACTTCGATGTTTCTCTCCTCCCTTCCTCTCTCTAAAAAAAAAAATCAATAAAAAATCTTTTAAAAATGAGGTTTAGTCAATTATGTTTGGTTACAGGAATGCTAATTATGTTAATAGTTTTATAACTGAGGTTAAAAATAACATGAATATAGAAGAAAAACTGATTTAAGTTTCGGTTATTTCATGGAATTAGGTCAGGTTGATCTTACAAACACAAGGAAGTAAAAGCATTTAAATAATAGAAGTCTCCATTTTGGGTAAGTCTTGTGAAAACTTCAACCTTGAGAAGAAACTAGACTTCAGAGCAACTCATTTGACTTAATTGTTTGGGTGTCAACTGTCACAGCTTTTTGCTTAACAAAATATGATGAAGGGTAGTTATAATTGGCTTAATTCCTGCCAAACTTTGCATAGGCAAAGTTTATTATTTGTGGTTTAATTTCTTAAAAGCAAGGCCATTTCTTATAGTACTACTTTGGTATCCATAAGAAATCCCAAACAATGCTGGGAATTAAGTGGTACTTTGGGCTTATTTTAAGATCTATTTCATAATGTTCATTTACATTTTACACTAGTGGCCTAGTGGAAAGCTTTTAAAAAGTAGCTATCCTTAGCTTGCCTGGGGGTTCCTAGATAGTACATCCCTAAAGGCTAGCACCCCTTTTCTAAAACTTTTCCAATCCATCCAACCCATTTCTGTCCTCATAATGTGTGATATACTTCTCATAGCTTTGATGATATTGTTTGGTAATTAAGATTTCCAGTCTGTCTTCTGCTAAGATTCTCAAGGTTAAGGATTGTATTGTAACCTTAACACTAAGAATGATACATGGCAATTGAGGTACTGATTAAGTTTTGGTAAAAATTCTAATCCTTTGGTTGAATGTTTTAATTTCTTCCTTTGTTACTCATATTTTCTTTAAAAAAAAATAGTCTCTCCTCTACTTTTAGCTTTATAGTAAGAAATATGCTTTATTGTGATCATAATTTTAATAAAAACAAAACCCTGCCTCCTCTTTTAGTAATGAATTAGAACTACAGAGAACTGAAAACAAAAATCAAAGAGCCTGGATAATATAGGCTAGTGGTTCTCAAAATTTAGCATGCATCATAATCACCTGAAGGGCTTTTTAAAACGTGGATTCTTGGGCCTGATCTCTAGAGTTTCTGACTCAGTAGCTCTGGGACGGAGTTCTGAAAATTTGTATGTGATATAGTCTCAAAGTGGTGCTGTTATAGTTGGTTCAGGGACAACACTTTGAAAACCACTGATGTAGGTTATAAATTCTAACTAAGACCTGCATTATATTAAAATAGGATCTGTTCCTAAAGTTGGTCTTGCCCTCTCTGTAAGGTCTTGGGGGGGAAAGTACTCCACATTTGCAAAACTCTCTAAGTTATCTACAGAGCAAAGGTGAGCTGCTGATGAGCAAACTTTAGTGCCCAAATGGGGGGAGAGGTTTTCCAAGGAAGACTGGTTGATCTCTCTTGGTGTCCCGTCATCTGCAGTTATGAGTATGTAATGTGCACGCAGTAAGGACTCAACTAGCTGATGAAATTAGGTTAGAGCTCTAACCTTCTGGTTTTGAGGCTAGTCGTCTGACATCTATAAAGTGCTTCTTTCACTTTTACTTCTGTATTGGTTTGAATGCAAATAAAATTAACAAAAAATATATTTTAAGTTTTAGTTATTAAGCACTATAATGTTTATATAGCAGCTAATTAATCATATTTTTCCGTCTGTTATATTTAGCCATATTGATTACCCATAAATTGTTTTTAAGATCGTAAACAATGGTCAGTTGTGCATGAAAGTGTTTTTTTATTCAGCACATGTTTATTGTATGTTAACTATGTATAGATTAAGCTTTGAAATTTGAGTGATGCAGACTATTATAAACAGTATATATAATTTTCTGGCTGCGGAATTCATGAATGTTGTAAATAAGATTATTCAGAAACATCAAAACTGGATATTCTGAAAAACAAACAAACAGAAGGCTAATCAGCTGTTATTTCCAATGACAAGGAAAATAACCACTGCCATATGACATCCTAAGTAGACATGTCATACTCAAGTTCTTACCTGATTGTGATGTGCTTTTAAAAGAAATTCATAATCAAGTGAAGACAGTAATTATTGTACTTTTGTATTAGTACATGATTTTAGAGGAAAAATATTTTTTAAATTAAGACTTACTGGATAGTGTAATATATAGTGTACATTTTTTCCAAGTTTGTGAGAGAAATTATCTTTAATAGTCTCTTCCATTTATGAATTATAGTCTGATCAGGTTGAGAACATGAACTGTACATACATGAAACCACAGTGCAAACAATTAAAAATCAAATTATCAGCTAGAACAAGTAATTTGTTTTAAATTGGATAAATCAGCATCTATGAAGGAAAAGCATGATCAAAGTGAAGTGGGATTAATGAGGTCATCATTTATATACAGTTGATAGCGTGAGGGCAAACTAGTTGAAATTTACTGGACTAGTGAAAGTTTAGATTAAGCTGTTCCTTTTTATAACGTGTTAGCTATTGGATTGTCCTAGACCTTAAAGTTAGTCTTGCTACCGACCTTTAAAGCTTTTTCTGAAAAGATTCAATAAATGAGTAACCAAGGACTCATTCTCTTCACCTCCAAGAAAATTTTGTAGAAGCAAAATGTTGAGCCAGGGAGCTTCTCTCAGAGCTGTTTTGCAGATAAATTGAAAACTGCTCTTAGATTCGTCAGTGTGTTTTTTTAAATAATTAAGAGAGAAAAGGTTAGAAGGCAGCAGCTTCTTAATATTAGGCTTAACCCAAGTTAAAGGTGATAGGCTTTTAAAAGTATATAATCTGCTTTTGATTGTTTGGTCGTTTGTAACTTGTCCCTCATCCAAGAATTTAACGATGGAAATAAACATTCATGACATGAGAAGTCACCCCCTTTCTAAAGCTTTTACTGTCCATCCATTTTCAATCCCTCTGCAGAGTTAATTATCCACAAATCTGTTCCCTAGCCTACTGTTCATTGTATTATGTTATGTAGTGATAATGAGAAAAGGCTGTATTTCTAGAGAAACATTTGATGAGATTTTCTTTTTATTATGGACATTTTTCAAGCATATACTAACGACAGAAAATGCTATAATGAACCCCACAACTTCATCTGCAGCTTTAATAATTGTCAACTTTCTGCCATTCTTGTTTTATGTCCATCCCTTTGAATCACACTTTTTGTTGTGGTTGTGTTGTTGCCTGGAGTATTTTAAGAAAATCAGTATCATTTCATTTATAAATACCTCAGTATATATCTCTAATCAAGAAGGCCCTTTTTTAAAAACAACAAAAACACATTACATAAACAAAATAAAATAATAATCCCTAAATTACAACTAATAGTCCATGCCCAGTTTGGCTCAAAATCATGTTTTCTACAATTGATTGGTATGGATCAGGATCCAGACAAGGTCCAGACAGTGCATTTGGTTGACCTGAATCTTCAGTCTCCTAATCGTCTCTATAACCACACTTCCTACTTCCTTCCGGTATTTGATTGTTGGAGAAACTGGGTTGTTTTCCTGTAGTAGTGCCCACATTTTAAATTTGGGTGATTTTATCCGGTGGTAACATTCCACATCTTCCTCTTTTCCCCAAAATTCCTATAATCTGACAGAGAATAAATTGGTTGGAATTCAGTCTTGTTGGTAAGAATAGTTTATAAATGGTATTGTGTACCTGCTATATTTTCATGTCAGGAAGCTTATGACTAACCTCCGTTACAGTTTCAGTGAAGATCAGTGGGTTTAGATGGTATCCATAGATCCTTTTTTTTTTAAATATGTTTTATTGATTTTTTTACAGAGAGGAAGGGAGAGGGACAGAGAGTTAGAAACATGAGTGAGCGAGAAACATCGATCAGCTGCCTCCTGCAACACCCCCAACTGGGGATGTGCCCGCAACCAAGGTACATGCCCTTGACCGGAATCGAACCTGGGACCCTTCAGTGCACAGGCCGATGCTCTATCCAGTGAGCCAAACCGATTAGGGCCATAGATCCTTTTCATAATAATAGTGATGATAATTATTCTAATAAATCAATTATATGGTTTCCCTGGAATACGGTCCAAAGAGGAAAGGCAGGAAAAATGCTAGATTTCTCCCCCTTTTTATTTATCAATTTTCAGAACATGAAATGAGTTGAAGTGACTGAGAGCTTTTTTAAAAATATTGTAGATGCTTATATTTGATGTATTTCAATCTACCATAAATATTATCAGACACCCAAAACTTCTCCATCTTTAGGTAATGGGCGCTCCTTCAGGTTGACTCCTGTGTCATTTGATGTGAGCCTAGTAGTCTGGTAATTTCTTGCTTTCAGCATGTCAAGATAACCCTAGTTCCCTTACTTCTTTAGACTTGTAATTTCATCCATTTCTCCAAGGAACCTGGGTAGCTTTTAGTAGAAATCTAAGTATTAATAGTATTCATTGTTACTGGACTGTCATTGCTTCTAGGCCTTTTCCTTGGACAGGGTTGGTAAATAAGTATTCTTTTGTTCAAAGATGTTAAAGGGTTTTTATTTGATCTACTTGATTTTATAATGATATCTCTTTTCTCTTATGCTTAAATTCTTGGTTCCTAATAACTAACCCACAATAAACCTAGCATCAGAAGAACCAACTACATGTAACTAGAAGACTGCTATGTGCAGTTTAAGATTTCTCTGTGTTGCTTTTATATCCTTAGGATACATACTTGTAGGGTTATGTCTTTTCAATTATTTAAAATGTCATTTTAGATTATTTATACTTTTGTACTGTATGGTTATGCCAAATTTTATAGATTCAAGTTATTTTCAGTTTATTTCTATTTTTAGAGGGTTTTTTTTCTATTTAATGAATTTTGTTTTTTAGTATATAAAATACATGGAATCCCAAAGTAAAATGTATAAAATAAGGTACATTCAGAGTGTCTAACTTAAATTTCTATTCCTTCCCCATCTGTTGTCCCTCCTTAGGTAACCATTTTTGTTAGTAAAAACTAATACTAAACTTTCTTCTTCCATTGTTTGACTCAGTGGATAGAGCGTCACCCTGTGGACTGATAGGTCCCAGGTTTGATTCTGGTCAAGGGCACAGGCCCAGGTTGTGGGCTCGATCCCCAGTGAGGGACTTGCAGGAGGCAACCAATCCACCATGATTCTCTCTCATCATGGATGTTTCCATCTCTCTTTCCCTCTTCCTTCCTCTCTGAAATCAATAAAAACATATTAAAAAACAACAACAGTGCTGAAATGAATAGGCATGTGAATAGCCTATTTGATATTTTTATTGGTGTCTCTTTGGAAAGCTTCCTAGAAGTAGAACTAAGTGATTTTACTAGACTAAAAATTTCTTATGCATGGGGGTTATTTAGAATTAAAAGGAAGCAGAGTACCTCTTTCCTCATATATGAATAAATTATTTCAATAGATATGTGATTGACCATCTACAGTGGGGCCTTGACTTACGAGGTCCTGACTAACGAATTTTTCAAGATACGAGCCGTCTCTCAGCCGATTTTTTGCTTTGAGTTGCGAGCTAAAATTTGGGTTACGAGCCAGCTTCAGATACCCCACCGCTAGTTGGCACAGCGAACGTCACAGTGAACGCCACAACATCAGCCCAGCATCACGTGTCTCACTCCTTCACTTTTTGATTTGACATACGAGTAATTTGAGTTACGAGCTCCCTCACGGAACAAATTAAACTCGTAAGTCAAGGCCCTACTGTATTTGCTAGGGATACAACAGGAAGCTCTATAGAACTTCATGAAGCATCCTAGCTAAGAAAGAGGGAATATGCTAATTGACCCTCACACCATCGCAAAAGATGGTGGCGCCCACAGCCAATAAGGAGGGGATATGCTAATTGACTGCCCCACCCTCAAAGATGGCAGCGCCCACAGCCACAAGATAGCAGTGCCCAGTCCCCTCAGCCCCGCCGGGGCGGCAGGTGCATGGCAAGGCCAGGCCCGCCTGGCTGCTCCGCGCACCTGCCTCCGAAGTCCCCCAGTCCCCCCAACCCTCCTGCCGCCCAAGGCCGCCTGAGCCGCAGGTAACCAGGGCCCACTGAGGCTTGCGCTGCCAGCAGTGGCAGCAGCAGAAGTGTGATGGGGCGTTACCTAACGGGTTGCCTCCCGCCCCTGAGGGCTCCTGGACTGTGAGAGGGGGCAAGCCGGGCTGAGGGATCCCCCTCCAGTGCATGAATTTTCATGCACTAGGCTACTAGTGAGTAAATAAAGTAATTTTAGATTTTGGTAGGAACTATGAAGGAAGTAAATGAGTTTATATGAAAAAATAACTGAAGATGACTCACTTTGGATAGGGTGGTTTGGAAGGCCTCTCTGAAAAGGTGACATTTAAGCTGAGACGTGAAAGATAAAAATGATTAACACTGTCATTTATTGACTTTCCTACTATATATTTGACAGTATAAAGGATTTTCATGCATTGCCTTATTTAATCTCATAAGAATCTGCAAATCCATTTTATAATTCCCATTTTACAGAGGAGAAACGGATGATCAGAAAGTAAATTATAAGGTCTTGAAGGTTAGAAATGGGGGGCTTGGATTTGAATCAAATCTAGACCCATCTAATTCCAAAGCCAGAGAAGATAACCCCTTTGTACTGTATTACAGTGCCCCTCTTAATCAGAAAGAAAGTAGAGAATACTGAGTTAATGGAGTAAATATTTTGGACTCTTGTTTTCACCTGGCAGAAACACAGTGTTTTGTTCTTTCTTTTAAAGCACTGATTATATATATTACTGAATGACTACAACTTCAGAATACATATGCTTGATTGATTTGGGAATGTTTATTAGATACTAGAGTCCTGATGCATGAAATCTGTGCAAGGAGCTCAGCCCTTGCAGCCCCGACTTTGTCTGGAAGCTCATCTGGATGGTCATTCTGCTGTTCGGTCTAATTAGCATATTAGCTCTTTACTACTAGTATATAGTATAATAGGGAAACATCTTTTCTAAATTAAATAAAATAATTTCAATATCTGTTTTTATTATTTCAATTTAATGATGGTTCCTATGTTTAAAATACTATACTGGCCCTAGCTGGGTGCTCAGTGGTTAGATCATCTGAAGAGTTGCAGGTTTGTTTCCAGTCAAGGGCACGTACCTCAGTTGCAGGCTTAATCCCCAGCCCTGGTCAGGGTATGTGCAGGAGGCAACCAATCAATGTGTCTCTCTCACATAGATGTTTCTCTTTCTCTGTCTCTCCTCCTCCCTTTCACTCTCTCTGAAAATCAATGGGGAAAAACATATCCTTGGGTGAGGATTAAAATACTATAGCAAAAATACCCTCCACATATTTCTAGCCTACTAAAATGATGTACTTTCTAAGTATTCTATTTACTTATTTATCTCTCAAATATTTGTTAAAAATCTATATTCAATGTACTTTGCAAGTGTCTGTTTAAATTAAATTTAGTAAATAAAATAACCAAAACATTTTTCAAGGTTCAGTAAACAACCATACAATTAATCTTAGGGGGAAGTTTATTTTTTGTACCAGCATATACTGAGAACTTAAATGTGTTATCTTAAGTCTCACAACAATCTAGTCAGGTGGATATAATCCCCATTTTACAGATCAAGGAACTGAGGCACAGAGGCTGCATAATTTGTTTGGGAGTGCCATCTAATAAGTGAGAGATTCAGACCTAAGGTTCAAATCCTATGCAATCATAGGTTTTCTATCATAAGTATTGCAAAGATCATATAAAACAATAAAAAAGTAGGGAAATATTATTATGTTCTTCTTGCTTATAAGTTAATTCCATACTATTGTCCAATGAGTCAAGCGCAAAGATTCGTAGACATTTTCTTTGGTATCTTAAACTAGAACTAGCTGCAGTTAAAACCTAGATTTTAATTTTACAAACAAGGTAACCTCTAACAATATTAAAATAAAATGATATTCCCTCGCTGAAAGAAAAATTCTTCAGTAACTATGGCAATACTTGTGTATGAAGACAGCATCTTAAATCTCTATGCAAGTCATACACAAAGTGTTATTGCAGTGAAAAAATAGTGGTGTGAATAATACCTGCTCACAGTCCAAGACACTTGATGTATCTTGGGCCTCAGTGTTTGTTGGATTTTGCAATTTCATGAGCAAGATTTGTATTTTTTTAAAGTTCTATATTTCTGTGTGTTCCACTTGATGTCAAATTTGTATTCTTAGATTGTAGGGTTCTATTAAAAAAATAATAATCTCAGTCCCTCCACCCCCCCCCACTCTCATTTTGTATAATATGGTAATGATATCACCGTAGCAGTAATTACGGGTCATCTTCATTTCTTTCATCTCTGCCTGTTCTGATGGCTTCATTCCTTTGACGGAAAAGATTTGGCTCTGGGTGCTATGATTATTTTGTTAAGCGTTATTCGAATAGACAGGAGTGAGAGAAATTAATCAATCCAAATGCAATTAGCATCATGTTTAACCCAGTGATGGACGTCTCAAGGTGAAACAGCCAGGGGAGTTTCAGACATTATTATTCAATCCAGTGGTTCTTATCTAAATTATAATCAAGAGAGGTTTTTATTGGCTTCTCAGAGTGAAGATGTAACTCTTTGCCTGCCCTGGGGGTCAAGACTGGGCCTTCCTCCTCCATAGTCTTTAGCTACTGCCGGTACGTTCCAAGCAGGAAACTTTTTAATATCCAGATCAATGAAATGATCCACGCTGTGATCTTGGTCTGATTTTTCTGAGAGTGGAATCTAGCCTCTACAGATAAAATATCTAATTTGGGCCAAAATGTTTTTTGTAGTGATCAAGTCACTATGACTAGTTGTTCTATCTTAACCTTACATGATAGATTATTATTGCTGTTCTCACTTTATGGATGAGGAAATTAAGACTGTGAAGCTACTAGCCTTTGGTCATAATAAGTGTCTCGCCACGATGTATTACTATGTAAAGGCCCTGAGGCATGAATGTTGTACACAAATTTATGAGTATTTAATAAAAGTTCTCACCCCAAGAGTATTAATGCATTGCTTTGATCTCATTGCCTTTCATTCAGTTGAGTTTACCCTTGAAAGGAGAACCAAATGAAACTATGAGTAGGCCTGTGAGGCCCTCTGAAAAGGAAAATAAATACAAATAAGGAGTTGTTAGCTCTCATTTCTTAAACACAAATCTTTGGAGTTTTTGTTGTTTTTTTTAGTAGAGAGAAGGATTATAACAAGGACTGAATATTTGAAATCTAGGCTTGTTTTGCTCTTGGAAGAGGGCAGGGCAAGGAGAGTTGATGGAGAAACACAGGCTTCACCCGAATAACACCATTTTTCAAATGCCTGACAATTAAGATTCTTCTACTTCTGCTTTCAATCTTCAGGCATCATGGCTGACACTTCCCATATTTTATGTTCCAGCTTGATGTGTTATATTCGGAGAATAAATCTGTTGGCTAGATATTTCTATTCTTTTTTTTTTTCTGTGTGAAAAGCCATTAAAATTATTTTCCATATTGGAACTGTCCAAATTTGTTTACCTGTGCACTGAGTCCTGGCTTTTCATTTTTATATTACTTCTTGGATAAAACATTACCTGGCATTGGGCCTTACTATGAATTGAAGGAAAAAATGTTTGGTATAAAATTGTCTTTTTCTGAATTTACTGGAGCACTGTTTAGAAGAAGAAAAAGTCCTGTTAGACAAGAGACCCAATATAAAGGGAACCTGGAAAGTGTGCCCCCAAAAGGCTTTTTTTAAAATTCTGAGGATGAAGATTTTGATAGTCTATGATAGTTTGGTCACAGATGTAGCATCCATACTGTTCTTTTCTCAGATATTTCAGTCTCCTTTTTGAAATGCTTATGCCTAAAGAACTTTAGGCAAAAGCCTGAAGGCTACTTTGCTTACCCTCAAATGCTACTTTGATGTATTTTAGAGAAAAGTAAGATTTTTACCAAACTCTCACATGTGTGTGCTTTCCCACAGGAGTTGATTGAGAATGGTCAGTAGACTTTATTACAATTAACTACCTTCTGAGGGCCACCAAGCCTAATGAGGCTCCAAGAGACCCTTCCTCATCCAGTTCGCAGCACCTTCTGCTCTTGTCAATGCCCCAGCACCAGCTGCTCTCACATTAGAGGCATTAAAAAGTGCTTAGTCCTTGACTTGAATTATCGATCGCTGAGTAGTACGTTTTGTGCAGAGGTCTGAACTGGAGCGTGGTGAAGGATCTCAGTCTGGCGGACTGCCCTGGAATGGCTCTGCTGTACCCTGGCTCCGTGCCAGAGCGACAGAAAACTTTCCGCATTCCTGTGAGAGAGAAGTCAGCATTATAAATCACAGTGGTATACTTTTGTTCTCTAATCCACCAAAATGCCTGAGAAGAGCTAGTCCCATCTTAAAGGCCACTTCTAGTTTATTTTAATCTTCCCTAATGTCTAATACATCATAGGTTCTCTGTGCGACTAACTTAACTCTCATCCACCCTCTTCATGCTTTTCTCTGCACAACACACACCAATGACTAAGAGATCCCTCTTGTTATAGTGATGAGAGTTCATTCAAGGTTTCAAGGACCAAAAAGTAATTTTTAAAAAGTGAAAACCGTAATTATAATAAATGGCATCATTTCTACAAAATATCTTCTGTGAAACTAATTAAATAGCCTTTTAGCAGACTGATTTGTACTAAACTAACTAGGATTTTGTGTGTTTCTTTTTGCTAGAAGTAGCTGCTTCTAACTAATACCCAGCATTATTCTGGCAGGTTTGGTCCTGCAGAGTACGTGTGTTACAGACGCAAGTCATTCATGTTCCCATTTGTTTTGCATTTGAGCTCTTTTTAAAAATAAGTAGTTCAGCACTCCTGGTGCTGCTGGTGTTCATTCAGTGAGGACCTGGTACCTCGCCATGGCCAGTGGGAAACAATGGTCATGGCTTAGACCTACTCCCCGTGCTTCTGGCTGAGTGGCGCTCCCCCTGTGGGAGCACACTGACCACCAGGGGGCAGTTCCTGTGTTGAGCGTCCGCCCCCTGGTGGTCAGTGCGCGTCATAGCGACTGGTCATTCCACCGTTCTGTCAATTTGCATATTAGCCTTTTATTATGTAGGAATGGATAACATTTAAAGGCACTTTTCTTTATTTTTTAAATTATATGAGACTGTGACTAAAAAAAGAAAAACAATGGTCATATTAATTTGAAGGTGGTAGGGCAGGATAGTTCTGCGGTGCAGTTTAAGATTAAGAGGCCTATCGCACTTAATAAACTATTGAAGGCCTATTGTGAATGACAAGGTTTATCAATGAGGCAGATCAGATTCCAGTTTGATGGGCAGCTAATTGAACCAATGAACCCGACACCAGCACAGTTGGACATGGAGTTTGAAGATTCGTCAGTGCATTATGGCAGCAGAGAGGTGTCTGCTATAAAGAGAGCCTGATACTTTACTCCAGAACTCTGTTCCTCCAGACCAAGAAGACAACATTCGTGTTGTTTTTCTTTTTAATCCTGCCCTGAGGATATTTTTTCATTAGAGTGGAAGGGAGGAGGTGAGGAGAGACAGAGAGAGAAACATTGATGTAAGAGAAACACATCGATTCCGTATGCACCCCGACTGGATCGAATCTGCCACCGATGTTCGTGCCCTTGACTGGAATCAAACCCGGGATCCTTCAGTCCATAGGCCAATGCTCTGTTCACTAAGCCAAACTGACCAGGGCTAATGTTGTGTTTTTTTAGAAGATTTTTATAAGAATTTATTTGAACCAAATTGACAACATGCTGGGGAACAAGATCTCAAATGCTCCTTGTGAAACCAAAGACAGTTTTACAATTTTTTGTACATAGTTATTACATGTAGGGCAATATGTCTTTGGGTAGGGATAAATTACTATAAAAGAAATGAATCTGCCCTGGCTGGTTTGCTTAGTGGTTAGAGCATCGGCCTGGGGACTGGAGGGTCCCAGGTTCCATTCCGGTCAAGGGCATATGCCTGGGTTGCGGGCTTGGTCCCCAGTGGGGGGCGTGCAGGAGGCAGCCGATTCATCATCAATGTTTCAATCTCTCCCTCTTCCTTCCTGTCTGAAATCAATAAAAAAAATATTTTAAAAAAATGAATCCTAGATAATTTTCCCATCAAGTGTCTTGTGGCTTACATAAACTTGTTTAAAATGAAAGAGATGATTATACAGTAGCTACCATTTACTGAATGCCCGTGTGACCTTTGTATTAACCCCACCTTGAACAAAGGATGACTTGGGTGACTTGCCCTCGGTAGTAGTTAGTATAGGAGCTGTTAAGTAGCAGGGTCCATGGGTTCAAGTCTAAGCCTGTCTAATGCTAAAAGCCCTCCTCTCTTCACAGTTATGCTGTCTCCTTTGTTCCCTGGCCATTCATATCAGAGTCTCCTAAAGACAGCCTGTTGTTGCTCTTCAGGATGTGAGCGAACTAGTGGAATGTAACTCTTCTCCACCTCGCTAATGTTTTTAATTATATCGAGGCACAGAGTACTTAAAGTAGTTTGCATTGGAATTGAAAACCAAACATGAGTTTCTTCCATTTCATTAAAAGTTACTTATTCTTTACATTGTTCCCTACATTAAAGCCAAGCAGAATTTTATCAGGCAATTGCCTCAAAGTTATAATCTGGAAAATCTTTCTGTAATGAAACCCATATGTCATGGGTGAAAGGTGCGAACCCCTGGCAGAGAGGCCGGTCTCGTGAGAGATTCGCACCCAATCTCGTTAACCAGGGTGCCTCTGGTAATCCCTCATCCCCTCACCGGTGAGAAATCAATCTGTGCCACTGACTCTCTTTCAACCAGCCACCAGAAAATTTACTGCAGAGAAGGCAGTTTGGGGATAGTCATCGTGGAAAGGGAGCCAGAGGCAAGGCTAAATGTAGGATGGAGGATTGGGGAGTCTAAAGAAGACATTATATTAAACCACACAGCACCTTCCCAGCAAGGAGGATGCAGTCCTCCCTTCAGCCCTGACCTCTCTGAGCATGCTCAGGTATTTACAGCTGCCATGAACCTGACAGTCCTAGGAAAACTCGAAGGGGATAATGGAAACCGCATAAACCTGGAAGTTGATTGTGGTGTATCCATTTGCCGCCTGTAAATGTGTACAAGTGGTTCCCTCTCCCACACTCTGCAGCAATTCACATGTTCCCCCTATGGCGACCGTCTCTATTGTGGCTTTCTCAGTTTATGGTCTTGTACTGCATAGGAGAACCCATAGTAAATCATGACCACACAGAGGTCATGCCTCTCTCCTGCACAGCACACACTCTGGTGGCTGGTGACCAGTGGATCCCTCTTGGCATAGTTATTAGAATGTGGTAGCGTGTTCCCTTCCTGCTAAACTTGTAATCCTAGAGAATTAATCCAGAATTAGAAAATTGTTAAGAAATTTTATTGAGTCTAGAGAAAACTCTCTCTAGCAATTTTATTGTCTCTAGGGTTGTCTTGTAGCACATTGTAGGAAAGAAGGACCAGGAGAGAAGGGAAGCATTGAAAGTGCCAAGCTAAGAAGCATGTACTCTTACCTGGTCATTAATTAGAGAATTAGACCAAGCTGTAACTATTGAGAAGAAGAAGGGATGGCACTAGTCAGAGGGAAATAGAAATATCTTCCTCTCCTCTGTAAGCAAACCATAGACATCTCTAACGTTTTCCCCCCAAAGAGACGTGAAATGCTTGGCGGAAATTTTTTAGTAAAGTGCATTTACATATTAAACCCTACTGGAAGGTGTGTGTGTGTATGTGTGTGTGTGTGTGTAGAAGAATACGGAATAGTAGCAGAAGGCTGTCTCCCTACTCCTAATGGGATTTTGTAGCAGCATGTGCAAGTTTGTTTCAGAAGTCAAAAATGAACAGATGTTGGTATAAATTACCTCTGTGTCTGATGTCTTGCAAATTAAAAGCGCGGTTGGCATCACTAAACAATTTCACTAGGTTTAGGGGGGTGCAGTTAGCAGGCGGTGATTACTGTATCAGGTTGGTAAGAATTTTCACACTGCAGCAGAGCAGGAGAGCAAGGATAAAGAAATGAGGAATCAAATAAGGGCTATGTGAATTAATCAGAGATGTTAACATCTCTGATGACAAGTGAACAGGAGGGCACGTGCTCTGGAGCAGCCCCTGACCCACAGCAATTTCTCTGTGCACAGAAAGGGGCTGGTGCTTAGGATGTGATTTATAGGGCACAGCCCTCTTTTAGGGAGCAGCTATGTCACAAATTCGTATATCTCCTATATAGGACTGGCGAGTGGGAAAACTTTCTCCCCTCCCATGTAGAAGATGATGTCTTTTGAATTACTTCTACTTTTACTGTGGTTTCCTGCAGCTCTGTGTACTTAGATTAGGTTGGAGGGGGAGGAATGATTGAGTGGGAAAGGGGTTGTTAAAAGGGATTGGTTAAATTCAAGGAGAGCTTGCCACTGAGAGACTTTGGAATATCCATTTATTTTTCTGTTAAATCCTTTTGATCCCTTGACTAGATTGGATCTTTTTAAATTTTAAGCCTTAAAATCTTGGTCATTTTCCCATTTGGAGAAAAAATAATAAAGAATTGGGGAATCTGAAGGGCAGCAGGCAGAAATAATTAGTGATGTCAGTAGAGTGCTCCTGACCCCTAATTGGAGGAACAAGGTTCTCTTTACCCAACAGAGTTTTGTGTTACCCATGTCTGGTTTCCAGAGCACCTGCTTCTAGCCAGGTTGTAGGATTGTTTGATGCTTTGCTTTAGGTCCTTAGTAAGTACCTGAGAGTAGGCAGAAAAAAGTGATGAGACCCACTCAGGCCAAAGTATAAGTCAATATCTATAGGATCTGGCTGAGGGAAAGATCCCAAGGAGTGGAATTTTTGAGATTACTACTATCCCTTATCACAGTTAATTCATCTGTTCACTCAGGAAATAGTGCCAGAGAAGCAGCAGGCTACTTACCGTCCTCTGAAAGGTGTTATATTAGTGATACCACTATACCAAGCAAGTTCACTGCTGGATAGCCAAGAGGACAGGGCAGGTGACATTAATATGTACTCATTTTACAGATGAAGAAACTGAGGTTCCTACCCAGCTCCTGGTGTCACCCAGCTGCTAAATGCTAGAGCTGGAACTTAAAATGAGTTCTAATCCTGTGTTCTCTGAAAGAAGTCATGCTAAATATTATTCCGTATTAGTTTCAGATGTATAGCAAAGTGGTTAGAAAATTTTACAGAGTGGACTCATGCACTGCCCCCAGCCCCACCCACCCCTGCTGTTTCAAGTACTCAACTGGCCCCATTTCCTCTAGGATAGTTAGTCCTTGTCTGTCCTCGCCCCAACCCACCCCACCTCCATCTCTCCATTAATCTGCATTGTTTCCATCAAGGGAAATTATTTTTCTTGCTAAACAAGGGAAATTTAAAAAGAACCCCACAATATAGAGAATGGAGCACCAAGGGCCACTGACAAGTCTTACTGTTTGCCTGTGGAAGGGAAGAAACTAACTTGGTTGTTGTCCTACTTGGTTCTGGCTCTTTGGTATATCATCATTCATCCAGCCCACTGTGCTAGGTGCTGGTGGAATAAAGAATAATAAAACAGTCTCTGCCCTCTATTTTTATACTTCAGCAGAGGAAAACAAGTATATAAACAAGTAATTGCAGATCTGATGGGAACTTTGTATGTAGAGGGTTGGTATAAATCCACCAAGGAAGGAGCGGTCAGTTTGCTTTGAGACAGGGAGGGGCTGTGGGCACATGAGACCAGACCCGCACTGAGACTTCCATTCCTACTTAATGGGATTTCCTTTCTCTTTGTTGGAGCTCAGGAACTTATGAAAGATGGGGAATATATAGAGACTGCAGTTACCAGAAGCCTTCCTGTGGTTACAGAGTTTGTGTTGTTTTACTTCTTCACTGTACATATTAACCAGGAACTTAGATTTAGGTGGGGAGAATGGGAGCCATTCACTTGGCACCATTTGCTCTGGGCTTGAGAAAGGCAGGAGGAGGTCAGAGTAAAGGTCCTTCTCATCTCGGCAGGAGCCTCCCTGGCCACCTCACTTTTCAGCCAAGATGGAGACATGTTCTTGGGAGGCCACAGGGCACAGCCTGCTGTGTGCCCACTGCTTGATTCCAGAGGACTTCCAGCCTCCGGGAAAGCCATCGGAAACTTTCAGCATGTTAAATCCACTTAAGGGATCTGAAAAGATGATCTTGTGGGGATGAGGATGAAGGGCGTTTAGGCTTCACACGATTTTTGAAGATTTGCTTGACAGCTAAAACGGGGGCTTCTGCAGTGACCCTTGTAATTGAGAAATGTTTTACTTTCATTTCAGAGCCTCATCTGTAGGAAAGTAGCTATATAAACCCCCTTGTAACTACAGCATTCAAAGATTGATGGTACTGAAAGTCAGAGAAAGACACATAAACCTTGCCTGACTGTATTAAATATCTAAGGACTGACAATGCCAAGAGAGAGAAGACCGAAGTTCTATAAACCCTACTTTATTACTCCATCCACAGATGAACTGCACTGAGGGACTATAAACCCTGTTATATTACAGTATCCAGGGACTGCCACTGAGGGACGGGGTAAATGGTCTCTAATTCTGATTTGAGATTATAAATGTCCAGAAACCAGCAACCCATAGAAGACTGTTATCTTGGTTGGATTTTAGCCTCCAAGAGCAGACCCCTGTGGTAGTGAATGTGAGTATTAGGTTATATTCTTTAGAGAGAGAGAGGTTTGGGGGGAATTCCATGATGATTTTTGTAAGGGTTGATGGATGATGTTTTCCCCGGTTGGCCTGTGCCCTATAGCAATTACCGACTCCAGAACAACTCTCCAGTGTTAGTTGCCAGGAGTGGTTTGTTTCTCCCTCTTTTTGAAGGTTTGTGGTGATTGACTCTGTTGTGGTCCCCCGTTTACAATTTAATTCTGTGTTTTAAATCTTCCTATGATCCTTTTTTCAGATTTCAGCTCTTCATTGATCCTTCATTTGCTTCTTTATTTCAGCCAGAGAAATGACACGGGGGAAATTCCTCAACATTCTAGAGAAACCCAAGAAGTAGCCCAGCTGTGGACAGAATGTCCCGGGGGCTGGAACCACGCTCCACTCCCAGTGCAGCTCTGATGATGCGCACCTCACTGCTTCCTGGCGAGAGGCTGGAGGGTGCTCCTCCAGGGCTGACCCTCTCCCCTGCTCCTGGTACTCTGCGCTCTGAGGACATTCGGAGCAAGAGAAGAATCTGTTCCACCCAATGGTCAATGCAGTTATTCAGTCAGCTTCCAGACTTTGACCATCTCCACCTCAGATGTTGGTAACACCAGAGGGCATATCATTCTTAAAGGTCAAAGTCCTGCTTTCTTGTTTCTGGAAGTGATTCAGGAGTCCCAGGATCTTACAGTTGATTTGATTCAGTGATGGCAAAGTCCACTGTGACAGCGATTGCATGAGTTGTACTTGATCTCTTAGGGAGTATTTATGATGCAAGGAGCCCAGAGACCAATTAGATTCTGGACCAGACCATGCAGGTTGACCTGTGAACTCTCCAGTGTATACTAGGTTCTAAGAATCCCCAGCTGGAGAAACCAGAATCTTCTAGAAATGATGCCTGCTTTTAAAATTCTACACTTCTCATGGTAGTCCCATACCCTAAGCCTCCCATTCCCCGCCTCCTAGCTCCCACCATCCATGCTGACTCCAGAGAAGGGGATCCTTGCATATCAAGTCCCTCCTGGGAGTAGTTTGTGTAGTGAAAGGCCGTGCGCAGTTGCATTAGACCTCAAGACCAATTTAAAGGTGACAGAAAGGACTTTTGAGTTCTGGTTAAGCTGTTACAGGTTCAAGCGAGACAGTTAGTATGGCCTGAAGATGGGGAAAGGGGGTTGACTGTAGGAGTTTGATTTGATTAACAACTAGAAACTCTGATTGACCTTACAGGATTGTGCGTGCTGTGCAGTGATGGCAGTGTTCCCCCCTTGCCCCCTCTCACAGCACATATCAGATATTTCACCCATAGGACAGGAACACACATGAAAGGAAAAGAGAATTTCCTGACTTAAATATAACTCTTATGGAGTGTTTGCCAATTATGTGTCTCTGTTAAAACCTGAAAATCTAGCTTATGGGTTGTAGTGACTACACATGTTCTCCATATTTTGTCTTACAAGCCTCTAACATTTTGAAAAATACACGGAGTGTCCTGAACTTTATGAAAAGAACATCCATGTGAAGTAGTATGGTAGCGTTTTGATACAAGGGAAATCGCGGTCAGTTTTTTGGCCCTCAGTCTGTGCGAGGGCGCGGCACTATTCACTTTAACAGTTCCGTTAACCATAACATGTGCCTTGTTTCCCAGCTAGAATTAATGTTGGATTTTTCTCTCATTTGTGCCATTTGACCATCCATGCAATTTTACTTACTGACAAGAAGAAAAAAATTGAACACAGGATAAAAGGGATGAGTATGGGACGGAAGCATTCTGCCTGGAATGTATAGAAGGTTAGGCTGTAGAGGCTTTGATTTTAAGTGACGCTTATTATTGACATTCCTTTATCGTAAATGTGGTTGAAGAGTCTGCATATGCACACAAAAAATAGTGGCATAATAGCAAACTCTTCCTTTTGAGAGTTGATGACGTCAAACGGGGAAATTAAGAAATATATGGAGCATATTGGGATACCTCCCCCAAACCAACTTGTCTGTAACCTGAACCTATGTAATTGGTTTTTGGTCTGCTTTGACTCTTTCTTTTACTGTCATAGTAGTCACCAGCACTTAATGTAAGTAGATATTTTAGAATTGTGATATTTATTGGTTTTATATTTGTCGTCCTCAGAAATGTTAATGTTGTGTTTTTATATTGATAATGTAAATGTATGTACTATGTGTGCATGAATGTATTTCAGGGTGTTGGAAGGTTGGACTTTGTATATAATGTCTTCTGTGTCGTCATAATAAATATGTCCCTTTTATAGGAGAGTGAGTTTTTCCTCAAAGGGCCAAGTTACGTACTTAAAGCATAGACCTCATCAGAAAGTGCAGCTATAATGACAAAGAATCTGCTGTCTTCCCCTCACGGGCAGTGGGTGGTGTGGGGCTTGGTAGTCACCTACTGCATGGTCTGCCAGCTTCCAGTCTCTCCTACCTGCCGTCTAGTTCATTACCACTCAACTCCCTGAAGGAGACTTAAACACTTGTAGTTCCTCCCCAGGCCTACTAATAAAGCCTGGGTCTCTTACCCTGGCACCCTAAGCTCTCTGCATGTAACCCCAGTAACCCTCCTGTTGGCTTATTTCCTCTCCATCATATGAAGTCTCTGTTCCCCAGTCCCTCACTCGAGTGCTCTGCCCATGCCATTGAGTTCCTAGAAAGTCTCTCATCCTTTTTGCACATATCAAGCCCTAACCTTCCTATAAACCCCTGATGCTCCCGCTGGAAATAACCCTGCCCCCTGCATTCCTACAACCTTTATGTAGGCCAGCCTGTGACTTACCACACTCCGCCTGACACTGAAGCGTTCTCAGCCCGTACCTCATTGCCCTACTAAATTATAAGTCCTCCAGCTTTTGGCTGTCTCCTGCACATCTAGTTCCTCTTCAATGTCTTATTTGAACTAGAGATTCAAAATGTATCTATTTGCAGACTTCCTGTTAAATATGATGGATTGAGAACAATATTTATCTGCCACCTACTAAAATCCTTAGTAGGAGTTCCTTTTCAACTCTGCTTCAAGAACTAAAGAAGACGAAGTATTAATCAGTACTACTACTGTCACCCATTAATAACACTATCAATGCCCTTTTAGAGAAAACATTCCATTTTAAGAAAAGCTAATTGCTAAGCATCATTGGCTCATCCCTGATTTCCAAGAAAACATCTGGATGGACCATAGGTTTCTGGGATTCAGGAAAGCATAGCTGGCTGGCTGACTTACTAAAAAGGGGCAGCGTGTGAATGTTCTGGTCTAAATCTTTGAGGTTATTTTTCCAATAACTAATTATTATTTTCCCACAAGTGTGTTTTCTGAATATCATACTTGCAGCATATTGGTTGGTGCTTACAGCACATTTTTATTGATTTCAGAGAGGAAGGGAGAGAGAAAGAGAGAAAGAAACATCAGTGATAGAGAGAATCATTGACCAGCTGCCTCCTGCACGCCCATCTCCTACTGGGGATCAAGCTGGCAACCTGAGCATGTGCTTTTGACTAGAATCGAACCCGGGACCCTTCGGTCCCAGGCTGATGCTCTATCCACTAAGCCAAACCAGCTAGGGTGAGGCACATTTTTAAATTCTTAAAACTTTTCTCACCAGCAGTCTCATTGCTTCTTGCACCTCAGTCTCTTGATTTGAGGCCTCTGCTGATTAGCTTGGCTTTTCTTCCACTGTTTGAGCCCTGAAAGTTCACAGGATATCAGTTGTATTGATATCACAATGCCATCATTAATTTTTCTTTCCCTTTTGTTACCCACTTACCATATTTTTAAAGTGGATACTTGCTATCTGCTCCTTGGCTTGGGTGCTCCAGCTGCAGCTTATTGTGGCTCCTGTGTCTTCTAAGAGCTAGCTTCTAGCTCCAGTGTCTTCTCCACTGCCCGTGTGGCTTCCAGAGGGTGTTTGGACTTCCGAAGGAGCTTTGTAATAAAGGCAGGATCACTCCTGATGGAATGCTGTGTTCCCTTTTGTTTCCTCCAGGATCGAAGCATGACAGGAAGGTCAACTGGCAGAGCAGGAAGTGAGGAAATTGGCAGATGGGCCAAGGTGAATGGTCACAGGGGTCAGATAACATGGTTTCTTACCAGCTCTCAACTTCTGCACAAACTCCATCTCCAAGCATTGGTTACGTTCTCCTGTTCTGTTTTCTTCATCCTTTGAGAGCTGCAGGACTACCTGAGCCCCGCATGGGCTCCACTTCACCCGAGGAACCCCCACCTTCAGAGAGTCGGCAAACAGTGGTCTTTCCAAGTTTGTAAGTTCTGACTGGCCTGTCTAGTGACGTTGGGGCCTGTGGGGATGTACCCCTGACTATGCCTGAAGAGGCCACGGACCCTAGCCAGATTGGCTC
Source organism: Myotis daubentonii (assembly GCF_963259705.1). Lineage (NCBI taxonomy): Eukaryota > Metazoa > Chordata > Mammalia > Chiroptera > Vespertilionidae > Myotis > Myotis daubentonii. Next base: position 22,498,181 of record NC_081840.1, on the reverse strand, counting down.
AGTAGTAGAGTGTCAGCCCACTGACTGAAGGGTCTTGGGTTCAATTCCGGTCAAGGGCACGTACCTCAGTTGCAGGCTCGATTCCCGGCCCTGGTCGGGGCACGTGCAAGCAGCAACCAATCGATGTGTCTCTCTCACCCCGATGTTTCTCTCTGTCTCTACCCCTCCCCCCTCCTCTAAAAATCAATGGAAAAAAATATCTGTGGGTGAGGATTAACAAAAATAAAATAAAAATAAAGAGGCCACTGGCCTTCCCACCCTTTGCCCAACATGTTTTCTTCATGAGCGGGGATGGTGGGGGCTTCAGGTGGCACCTGGTGCAACCGTGAGGCTCCCGGTTGGCGAGTGCTGGCTGAGCCTGTTAATTAGCACATGAGCACCCCAATGCTCCATTAGCCAGGCCAGGCATTCGGAACCTTCCCTCCTAATGAGAGCGGGAAGAAGGGCCCTCACAAAACACTGCCTCAGAATAATATTCCGCTTTGTCCCCACCAGTAACCAGGGCTGACAGGATCACTCTGTCCATTTCTCTTCTAATTAGCACAATTCCAGCGCGGCCTGAGCCAGCAAATGGAGAAAAGCGATCAGACAACCGTACCGAATCACAAACACAAAGAGGGCCATTCCCTGTAATTAGGTGAGACAATTCCTCAGGCTTTTCTCGGCTGGAGTTTGCCGCTAAGACTCTTGCTGTTTGGGTCCCAGCAACACAAGTTACATGTCTCCCTGGGACACTAATCAGCCCCAAATTGTCTTCCGCTTCACACAACTCTGCCCAGAGGGCAGATGCGGGAGCCAGGGGACATGGTCTCTAAACCAGCAGCTGTTGCAATGTTGTCCCAACTCTAAGAAGCAGATCTGGGCTGTGGGCAGTTGGCTCGAGGGAACTGCTCTGGGCATAGCTGGGGTCTGAAGCTCTAATTCAGCGGTTCTCAACCTGTGGGTCGCGACCCCTTTGGCGGTAGAACAACCCTTTCACAGGGGTCGCCTAAGACCATCCTGCATATCAGATATTTGCATTACGATTCATAACAGTAGCAACATTACAGTGATGAAGTAGCAACGAAAATAATTTTATGGTTGGGTCACAACATGAGGAAGTGTATTTAAAGGGCCAGAAGGCTGAGAACCACTGATCTAATTCCTGACCCCCGGGGAAGCCCACTCTGCTATTTGCCTCGCCCTGTTTATTCACCACCTTCTGTCTATTGTCCCCTTTTGGTCTCCTCATCCCTTCTCCCACCTGTCCACCATGGTGGCATCATCCTGCAACTCCACTGAAGCCCTATAAACTAGTTGCCATCGCAAGGACAGTACACAGGTGAATTCTACTCTGAAAGAGCTCATGACCTGGAAGGGGCCCGCACTTCCAGCACCATCACCTCTATGTCTCCCACTCTTCCACGGCCCTTGCCAGCTGTCCCTGTTCTCTCTCCTGGGAGATTCCTATTTTTAAAAACAGAAAAGTGGCCCAGCAGCTCCCAGGGCAAGAAGCCACAACTGGCTGTACTCCATGTGACTCAGAGGTTGGCCATTAATAAACAGAAACAGCTCCCCCAGGATTGCAGCCCATTACAGGGATTACTGGGGGTGACAGAGCCATGAACTTGGTCGTAGCCAGGGACAAAGGAATGCAGGGGAGAGTGGCAGTTGGAATCTCAATTAAACTCACGTTCTGAGCTGAGTGGCACTCACCTATTTTCATCTTTACCCTGTCCTCTGCTTTCTGATTTGATCTATCCTGGACGCTTCGGAAAGTTGCCTCCAATAGCACAAAACACTCAATTATCTAGAATCCAAGGAGCTAGAAAACTCAAGTGATCAGAGTAGCTTTCTTGTTTTTCCATCTTCCTGAGATGCATCTGAGACACAGAGAGGTAATAATACAATTTGACTTTTTAAATAACTTTTGGGAGGTATCAAAGAATTGATCCAAAGTTGTTCAGTCTCCTACAGTTTCTTTGGCTAAAAAACAGAACTTAGAACAGCACCTGGCACACGATAGGTGCTTAATAAGAATTTGTTGAGAGGAAGAGGATGAACTGTGCCACAATCCTCAATGTTCATAGCCGTGTTGCTAGCCTCAGGTACGGTAAGAGCTGAGATTTTTAGAGAGAAGCAGGGATGAGCTGGTGGAAATCGCTTCTCTCTGAGCCTCAATCTCCTTGGGACCTTTTCCACTTTTAAGAGGCAGCCAAGCATCATGGATAAGGGCGTCGAGCCTGATGTCAGGCTGCCCTGGTCCAAATCCTGTTTCTGCTGTTTATTAGCTGTGTGACTTTGGATAAATTGCTTGACTTCTCTGTGCCTTTGTTTACCCCTCCCTCTATGGAATGGGTCCAGTAATGACACCTAACTCCCAGGGTAGTTGTGGAGATTAAATGAGTACTTGCAAGTGTTCAGAACAGTGTGTGGCATATCTTATCCATTATACAGCAGCTTGACGGACATATCTTTAAAATTGGGTTCAATGTAGTGTTTAATTTTTTATTATAATCACATTAGTTAAAAATCGATCATCCTTACAGGGAATATATGATAACGTTTGGTTACCTTGAGCAGGGCGCCTGTCTTTAACTCTTCGGGAGAGCTGACAGTTTACTAAATACCTCCCATCCTTCCACCCTCTGAGGCAGCGCTGCCCAGGGGCATGGACACTCAGCAAATACCACTGTCAGTGGCATTGACGACCATTCGTTGCTAATAAGAGAGGGAAAGATATTCTTTGTGACAGCATCAGGTCTCTGAACTGACAGTGAGTTTGACATAAGCCTCGCGTCATTATGCGTCACTAGTCTCAGTGGTCCTAATATTCTCCGAGCATCCATGCTATTCCAGTCCCTGCACAGGAATGCTCTTCCCTGTTTTGCTCTGTCCTTCCCTCCTCCCCTTCCTCCCAGCCTCTCCATCTTTCTTCAGAAAGCTCCCTTTCCAGGGCTGGACAGAGCCACTCAGGCTGGCCTCCCGCTCAGCCTCCCCTCGGCTGTACCCTCGGAGCCCATGGAGAGCAGCCTGGCCTGACTCTGCAGCGAGGCCTCGGGGTCAGCCAGGGCTGAAGGTCACATCCCAGGGCCTTCCCAGATGCAGCCGAGCCCCAGGAGCCAGCGGCTACACACAAAGGAGCAGCTGAGGAGTCAAGTTGGAAAAGTCAGTGGCTGAAGCTGAGTGGAAATGAGAAGCACTGGCTGCAGCCGCTGGCAAAGCCCGGGCAGGGCCACAAGGCGCACGGGGGGTCAGAACCGGAAATGGTGTCTGAGGAATGGGTGGCTCCGGGCCTCCTGCTCCCTATTACACCTAGTTCAGTAGTTATCATGACGACATTGGGATACGTAAGCCCAGGCATCTGACTAGGCCTTGGAGGGTCTTGCTTCCCGTTATCCTTCAGCAGAAACAGATGTCATGAGGACTAAAAACTCCGGGCCTGCCACACCCACTCCCTCCACATCAGTACCTGCACTGTCCGCGCTGTTTCCTAAAGAGGTGCTACTTTCTGCCCAGCGCAGGAGAGCAAAACAAAGGAACATGTCAGCCACGTGCAGCCCTGAACCTGAAGTCAGCGGTGAGGCTGCAGCCGGATGAGCTGGGGCCACCAGCTCTGCAGAGAGGAGCGCTTGCTCGGGGACAGACAGCTGACACCGGTGTGAAACATGGGGATTGCAGGGCAGGCGACCCTTCACAACATCACCAAAGATTGATGCAAACTGGTTTGGTTCTGACCCTGTCACACCAGGAAGGATAATGATTCCAGCAGCGCCAGGCATGGGAGGGGGCTGCGGGGTGGGGGTGTGGGGGGTGGGGGTGGGGGCGTGAGCACTGGTGTCTCACTTCGCATCTTCATTAATGATCTGAAAGACGGTAAACAGCATGCTAATGAAACCTGCAGATGATTGGTATTACAAACCCCAGAGAGGACAGAGAAATAGCACCACGAGACCCAGATCGCTTAGAAATATGGGCAGGAGATTGTCAAATGAGATTCGTCCTAGGAAAATGAAAGTCGACGTGTCAGGAAGGAATGATGAAGGTGCCTCTGGATGGGGGGTTGCAAACCTGGAAAGCAGAGGTGGGTGGCAGGGTCAGGAGGCTGAGTGAGGGCATAAGGTTTGGGGTGTGTTGGGAGAGACAGAGGAGCTGGCCTTGGGGACCAGGAGGCAAATGCTCAGTGCATTCCTGGCAGGCCTGACTGCAACCAGCTGAGCCCAGGGGCCAAGCAGGCTGCCCAGGCCCATCGGCCTGTGTCGGCTCCTGGAGCTGCAAGGCTGGGCTCTGCCTTCACGCACACACAGGCTGAGCCATTTGCACTTGTCCTTGAAGCTAAAAATGCCATTTGACCTCATTTACTAAAATGAAACAAGCAAAAACACATTTTTTTAAAACTTTGCCCCAAATTATTCCAAGAGCGGGGGAAAGAAAATTTCCCATCTTCAATGGTTTCCCAATTCAATACACATTGCTTGGAAGTGTACCTCATTTACATGAAGTGCACAAATCTTAAGCGTACATATAACTAACTCAATGATTTTTTAAAAATATATTTTTATTGATTTCAGAGAGGAAGGGGAAGGGAAAGAGAGAAACATCAATGATGAGAGAGAATCATTGATTGGCTGCTTCCTGCACGCCCCCTACTGAGGATCAAGCCTGCAACCTGGGCATGTGCCCTGACCAGGAATTGAACCGGTACCTCCTGATCGACTCTCAACCATTGAGCGATGTTGGCCGGTCCTCAGTGATATTTTTCCCTTGAGCAAGTCACTTAACCTCACTAAGCCTTGGTTTTCTTGTCCAAAATGGGCATGACAGCCCATTTGATATATATAACACATAGACACAGACAGCAGTGTGGTGATAGCCAGAGGGAAAAGGGGGGTAGGGGTAGGTGGAAGTGGGCAGTGGGCAAAGGGGTGATAAATGGAGGTGGAAAGAGACTTTAGTTTGGTGTTAACTGCACAATGCAGTATGCAGATGAGGTTTTGTTGAATTCTACACTTGAAACATGTATGGTTTTGTTAACCATGTCACCCCAATAAATTCAATTAAAAAATTAAAGTAAACAAAACAGTGGTTACCCTAGTCAGGGGGCTAAATAGATAGGAACTGACCACAGGGAGTCCTCTGCAGAGCAGGAGGGCTGTAATGGGCAAACACTGCACTTTACAGTCTGAAGTGCTACTAAAAGCATTTTCCTTAACCGTGTCATTCATGTAAAGAAAGGCAGCAGGATCGCTCTTTCCCAATATTTTTTGGGGGGAGGCAACCAAAAATTTTGGAGGCCTTGTTTTTAAAAAGAGAAAGGCTGGATGGCTGAGTGGTTGAGCACTGACCTATGAACCAGGAGGTCACGGTTTGATTCCCAGTCAGGGCACATGCAAGGGTTGCAGTCTCGATCCCCAGTGTGGGGCGTGCAGTAGGCAGCTGATCAATGATTCTGTCTCCCTCTTGTTTTCCCTCTGAAATCAATAAAAATATATATATTTTTACAGAAGGAGCCCTAGCTGGTTTGACTCAGTGGATAGAGCATCGGCCTGTGGACTGAAGGGTCCAGGGTTCGATTCCAGTCAAGGGCACATGCCTGGGTGTGGGCTCGATCCCTAGTGGGAGGTGTGCAACAGGCTGCCGATCAATGATTGTCTCTCATCATTGATGTTTCCATCTCTCTCTCCCTCTCCCTTTCTCTCTGAAATCAATAAAAATATATTTTAAAATTTTTTTTATAAAAGCGCAGGAGAAAGAAGAAATTAAAATAAATTTATTTTCCATGAGGGGAATTAAAATAAACAAAAGTCCTCTGAGATCTTTAGTTGTCTTGCTTCTTCCTTATACATACTCCACCCTACAAAATTTATACTCACAACCTCTACTCATGTAGACACACTTTTTTTTTTTTTTTTTTTTAGAGAGAGAGAGAGAGTGGAAGGGCGAGGGAGAGACAGAGAGGAACATTGATGTGAGAAACACACATGGATTGGTTGCCTCCTGCACATGCCCCAACCCAGGCAGGGATGGAACCTGTAACCAAGGTATGTGCTCTTGTCCTTGACCTTGATCAGCATTGAACCTGTAACCCTTCAGTTAGCAGGCTGATGTTCTACCCACTAAGCCAGTGGTTCTCAACCTTGGCTGCACATTAGACTCACCTGGGAATCTTTTTAAAATCCTGATTTCTGGGCCTCATCCTCCGGAAATTCTGTTTCTTTGTTATGGGGTGGGGCCAAAACATTAGTAACAAAGAAACAGAATTTCCGGAGAATGAGGCCCAGAAATCAGGATTTTAAAAAGATTCCCAGGTGATTCTAATGTGCAGCCAAGGTTGAGAACCACTGCACTAAGCCAAACCAACTAGGGCAAGACACACTTTTGAGGTCACTGTCATGCCTTGATATATTTTTTAAATGTATTTTGTTTTATTTTTTCCATCACCATCTCTCTCCTTTATGCCCTCTTCCACTTCCACCTCTATCCCAGACCCTCCTCCTCCGCTGCCTGCTTTCCTCTCTTCATGGCCTTGGGACTGCCCCCCCGCCCCCCCTGCACTGCTGAGTCTGCCCAGGTGATCAGCTCAGCCTCAGAGGCTGGGGTGGGAGAAGCAACGGCTTCCTTCCGTCACCTGACCCTACTCAGCCAATTCACGAAGACAAGATGTCAAGTTAATGAGCCTGTGGGCCTCTAATTAGCTGTCAATTACCTCAAATTAATCAACTCCTCGCCTAATTAAGCATTATCGGCAGGTGGGCACAAAGCAGACCATTGTGTGGGAGCCATGAGAAAAGCTGGGCTGGCAAACGTGGTTAGGATCAGTGCTGTGCATCGTGCCCGCCTCCCCACCGTGCTCAGCTTCCGGTCCTGCTGAGGGCACTGAGGCCCTCTGTCCACCGCTGCCCCCGGACACTGGGGACTCCGTGGACCTCCTGGGCAGCTGGGTGGACTTCACCTCGTGGGAGGGAGATGCGGGGCTTGGAGGCAGGTGAGACAACTGTGGGGGTGGGGGAGTGGGAACTCTGTGGCCAGGCAGAGGAAGGCCATGGTGAAGGGGAGGACTTCCAGTCGGACAGACCAGCTCCTGGCACTTGTTGGAGCGGGTGGGAGCTGGGCTCAGAGCTGGCAGCGTGGAGGCCAGCCTGTGTGGGCAGGCAGAGCTGCTTCCAATCCTGGCCCTCCCGTTTGTGAGCTCTGGGATCCCAAGTGACTTCGCGTCTTTGTTAAAAGTTTTTACTTATTGATTTGAGAGAGAGAGAGAGAGACAGAGAGAGAGGAAGAGAAACATCAATTTGTGACCTGACCGGGGATCAAACCCAAAACACTGGTGTATCAGGATGATGCTCTAACCAACTGAACTATCTGGCCATGGTTGACTTCGCTTCTTTGAGCCATAGTTTTCATCTTTGAAAAAACATGAGCCCAGCTGACGTGGTTCAATGGTTGAGCATCGACCTATGAACCAGGTCACGGTTGGATTCCCGGTCAGAGCATATGCCCGGGTTGCGGGCTCAGTCACCTGTGTGGGGTGTGCAGGAGGAAGCCGGTCAATGATTCTCTCTCATCATTGATGTTTCTATCTCTCTCTCCCTCTCCCTTCCTCTCTGAAATCAATACAAAAATATTTTTTTAAATGAGAATAATTTTTTGAGAGACCTTTTTGGGACTTCGTGAGGATTAAATGAGATTATGCCTGTGAAGCACCTGCCACATGGTAAGTGTCCAATGGATTTAGTAATAGTGACAGTGGAGGTGAGTGGGTGCCCAGAAGTCCTCACCTAAGAACCACTTAAGCTATGTAATGTGTCCCCAAACTCTGAGCCCCCAAGCAGCCTACAGGCTGCAGTGCACCCCTAAAAAGTATGAGTGGGCTGTCTGGGTCATGACAAGTGCTGGATGCTGAAATGTCCTGGCTAGCACCTCCTCTCTACCCCTCCCATCTCCAGCACCTTCGAGGGCACAGGGCTCAGGTATCCTCCACTCATACAAAGGGACCTGGGTGCCATATGGAGGTGCCAGGTGAGGTGGTCACACATCTCTAGCCACCAGGAAGAAGGGGCAATGAGGACCCCTCCCCACTTGGGTCTTGGGCTGCAGAGTCTAAAAAGAGGGAGTCTCTGAGCCCATGGGCACTGAGTGTATGCCTCCCAACCATGGTGCTGACCTGAACAGGGTGTGCACTCTCTTGGCACAAGGCAGGGTGAGGCTGGAGGCAGCTGGGTAGATCTGTGCCCCCACTGATGGCCAAATGCCACCATACCCATGCCAGTTCTGTGCCTTCCCAGCCACCCCTGTAACCAACCTGCCAAGTTTCTCCTCTGTACTCCCTACCTCAACTCTGGCACAGGCTACCCTCTCCCTGGCTCCCGGGGCAGTGGAGGTCCTCAGCCTCTCCTCTGAAGGCTGGGGAACATCTCCCTTCCCTGGTTAAACCCCTCAGCCATTTAGCAAACAGATATTGTGCTACTAATGAAAGCTCACAGCGTAAAAGGGAGATGGTTGGGTAAGCACTACCAATCATTAATGCACGCTCTGGAGATGTGAGGAACAGAAGGGAGGTAGAAGAGTAAGTGCCTACTGTGTGCTGGCAGGAGTGGCAAGGCCAGATGTGGACACCATGAAAGATCAGGTCTTTGCTTGGGGTTGGGAAGGGAAGGATGGGGGAGGGGGAGGTGCAGGAGGATGCTGCCTCTCCTTGGTCCTGGCAGGTAAGGCCTCCCAGGGAAAAGAAGCTTTCCTTGAAACAGGCAATGCATCCCAGGCAGAGGGAACGGCATAGGCAAAGGCTCAGAGGCATGCAGAAGACATGGAGGGCTCAGGAAATTTCCTGAGTACGCTATCAGAACCACAGCAAAAGATGGATGCCATAACTGGTTTGGCTCAGTAGTTAGAGTGTCAGCCTGGGGACTGAAAGGTCCCAGGTTCAATTCTGGTCAAGGGCACACGTCCAGGTTGCGGCTCAATCTCCAGTAGGGGGCGTGCAGGAGGCAGCCAATCAGTGATTCTCTCTCATCATTGATGTTTCTCTCTCTCCCTCTCCCTTCCTCTCTGAGTTTGGGGTCACTACACCCTGGGGGACTCTGGGAAGTGTTTTCCTTGTACAAGTGTTGTTCCAATCACAAGGTGAAACCACTGACCTAGTCCACCTGTCAGATTACCGCCAGGAAACTGAAGCCAGGAAAGGGAGTGACGACCCTGGCCACAGACTCTTACCTCGGGTTCTCAGTCCCACTCAGCATTCGCTGCCCACCCCGAGGTCTGGGCTCGGGTGGGGTCAGCAGTGGGTAAACGTCCCGTGGTGAGCTCCCCTCCTGGCATTTTCATCCTCAAAGACTGACATACAAGCCAAAGGAAAGCCGCCTCCCCACGGAGTCAGGCATTTGTTAGGAGGGAAGCCTTTTAGGCCCCTGGATGCCTTGAAGATAGGTGGACCCGGCAGACTCCCGCGCCCTTCCCGGAGGTGAGCTATGCGCGCCTTCGCCACTAGAGGGAGTCGGGAGCGGCCCCGCAGCGCTCTGCCACTGCAGGCAGGCCCTGCGGGGTTCCTGCAAGACGTGACCCCTCCCGTTGTTAGACCTCAGGCCGGCTCCCTGTGCGCCCCCAACCCGGGGGAGAGGCCCCGCACCCGGATCTCCACCCAGGGTCCCACACTGCGTCCCCTGCGCTAACCCCACCCCCTCCCCGTGAAAACCCTGCCTGCCATGACCCCATTTTACAATTTAAGACACAGACATGCATGGGGTAACACAGCTAAACCATGGCAGAACCAGAAACCCAGGGGACCCGGTCCAGACCTCCATGCCTCAGTTCTCCCTCAGAGCATAAAGCATCCTCACTGTAGCCTTCTATCTAGATGGGGAAACCGAGGCACAGACAATGCTAGGCTATACTGTGTGTGGGTGGCCCAGTCTGCCAAGGGTGGGCAGGAGGCCAGCCCCTTCACAGATGATCACAGCAGGAAAGCCTGTGGGGGGCAGAGGGTGCCAGCCTGCCCCAGGATGGGGGTGGGGCAGCTGCTGATGACTGTCCCGGGGATGGGTGACAGCTGCAGTGTCTGGTGGGAGGCCAGAGGCCCCCACACTAATAACTTTCACTCCCTGCCCGGGAGGGCTGATCCCGTTACTCTGTATGGACCCTGTGGGACCACCCTCCCTGACTCTTCCCTAATCCCCTGCATCCCGCTGGGAATGGCCCAAGCCCCTCCCCACAGTCCCTGACAGCCCAGTCACATGCAGATTTCACTGCACACAGGCCCTATCAGCCTCCTGTTCCCACCGGTGCCCAATTCCTGGGGCCCTAAAGGGACAGCCAGGAGGTCTGGAGTTCCAACCTACTTCACCAGCCTCCCCTGCCAGCCCTGCCCGTCTGCCAGTCCCCAAGGCACTTTCCCCAAGTGGCCTCCACTGGGCCCAAGGGTTGCTGAGCCTGCCGTGCCTGGGGGCCGGTGTTGGAGGCAGGCAGTTTTAAGTGACTACAGAGTCTCCCCCTACTGACAGGAGCCACTAATGATCAAGCTCGTCCTCAGCACCAGGGTCTTAAGCCCCTCCACCCCCTCGTGAGGCAGGTACCAGTAATACCCCCGTTTTGCAGGTTGGAAACTAAGGTTAAGAGACAGCAGCACACGGTGGGCCTGGATCCAAGCACAGCTCTGACTCTGGGCTTCTCCCGGGCACTCTCCTGCCTCTCAGGATCCACCTCTAGCAAGGAGACCTGGTATCTGAGAGCTGCCCCCCAAAATCGTGGGCTCCCCATTGGCCAGGAGCATTCAAAGTGATGCCGAAGGACAGCCAGTCAGAAACCCTGAGGTCCCAGGACAGGTCCCCATCCCCCCGCATCCCCGGCCACCCCTGTCCGGGCTGAGCCGGGTCACTGCCCCCTCCCAGGCTGGCACAGAAGGGGACCCTTTGGCCCTCAGCCTCCCTCTCCCCTACCTTCTGCTCTTCCTCATTTACATAAATTATCTCTCCCCAATTATCCACCCAGCTGTCCCAACGATGATCTGTGAATGAATTAAAAATGGAATATAATTTAATAATGGCTGATTAGAAGGAGATTAGTTGTTATATAAAAAGGAAAAGCCAAGAGCCAGCTAGTTGCCCTTAATCTGAGCCAATACCATCGTTATTCAGGAAAGGCTCCCCTGGCCACCATCAGGCAAGGCAGGGACAAGGGTTAGGGAGAGGGGGGGGGTGGCGGGGGAGGCAAGACCACCCCAGAGAGACAATCAGGGCACTGAGAGCTGGGAGTTGGAGTCCCAGGCAACTCCTGTGACTTCCCTGGGCCTCTCTCCTTCCAAGTTGGCGTGTGTGGTTTGTGGGAGCCCTTCTTGCTAAATTCTAGGTGCCCTCAGATCAAACCACTGGGCTCTCCTAAGGCATAGGATCAGAGGGGTTAGGAACCTGGTGCTCAGGCCCTGACTTCTGGGAACACACAGGCGTTAGGGACGAAGAACTCCCCAGGAGGGGGTCTGCCTGTCTGAGGTAGGTGATCAGAGATGGGATGGACTTGGTTGTGCCAGGAAGGGTCCATGGAGGAGAGACTGGCCAAGACAAAGAGGGTGAGAGTGCCCAGCAGGACCTCTGGGCCCCTTACCCTCAGCTTAATGACTAGACCTAATGGAAGGGGCATGTCTCTGAGATCCCCTGTCATCCTTTCAGTCTCAGCTCATGTCCAGCTCTTCCAGGAAGCCCACCCAGAGCCCCCTGGCCTTGGGGTCTCCCCATTGCTCCCATGATGCCCTGTGATTTCTCTGTCAGAGCCCTGACAACATCCATGCACACGTGTTCATCCCCAGGGTGTGAGCGCCCCCAGCATGGCTTTGTCATCTCTGCCTCACTGTGGCAGGTACTCAACTGTTGCTCAGCAGCATAGAGATGCCTCCACCCAGCCCCTGTGATTGCCCTAGTGTAGGCCTGTGCTCCCAAACACTGTGGTTATGCCTTTATTTTATTTTTTATATTTTTATTGATTTCAGAGAGGAAGGGAGAGGGAGATAGAAACATGAATGATGAGAGAGAATCATTGATTGGCTGCCTCCTGCATGCCTCCCACTGGGGATCGAGCTCACAACCCAGGCATGTGCCCTCGATGGGAGTCGAACCTGGGACCCTTCAGTCCACAGGCCGACGCTCTATCCACTGAGCCAAACCAGTCAGGGCCGGTTATGCCTTTAAAAATAAGGCAAGTCACTTACGGAAAAGTAATAGACACAGACAAATAGTGATGGGTAAAGATCGTTGGATAGACGTAGAGCAAAGCTGTTCATTCAGATGACAGGCTGGGGGTCCGACTGCCTGGGTCTGAGCCCCAGGTCATCACCTGTGACTGTGACCTTGGGCAGGATACGAATCTGTAGTGCCTCAGTTTCCTGGTCAGCACAGTAGAGGTATTTAATAATATTCCCTACCTCATAGGGTTTTTATGAAGATGAAATGGGCGAATAGAAGAAAAGCACTTAGAACTTGCTTGTTGTCTCTGTGTGGTTTCCTCCCCAGCTGTGGCCTCTCTGAGGACAGGGACTGAACTTCTCATCTGTGCTGATGGTGTTGGAGGGACAGACGGGCCTGCGCGGGGCCCTCTCCGCAGTCCTGGCCGCTGCTGTCACACTGAAGGTCCCAATTGGCACAGGCTGTGACGGGACCAGCGTGTTTCACCCAACAGTGACCAAGGTCTGCTCGGGGCCAGACCTGGAGTCCGGACCTTCCCAAAGAGGCTCATGGCTCCGCGGGGCAGTGACATCCATGAAAGGAGTCTTACGCCCACGGCTCGGGTCTACACCATGGGGTCCCATGGGGTCTACACCAGAGGATGCCTGCCAGGCCTGAGCATGCATGGAGGCAGGGGGGGCCCGCCCTGTGCAGCCGCTGACTCGGGTCCGAGGTCGCCAAGCAGACAGCAACAGGAGCATGCTCTGGGGAGGCCAGGGCTGGGACGGACGGGTGGACACCAGAGGAGACTGATTTCCTCGAAACCTGAGTGTGTACGGATTTGCTGAAAGGCCGAGTCACTCCAGAATTTTTCAAGCTTCCCTTATGTTGGGGGAGGGAACCTGGGAATCCGCATAGTTGCCAAGACGCTAGGTTCAAGTTTCATGAACAGGCTGTTTCCACGCCCCTTCCACCCCCAGGCCTGGGGGTGCAGTGCCCTCACCTCCCCCAGCACCCTCTGACCCCTCTGGGTTCACTCCATTTACACCCAGCCCAGCCGCAGCCTCAGTCACTCCCAGAACAATCTCCCTGGTGGAGCCCAGAGCATATCCGTTCATATTGTGGCAGGGGGAGGCCTCCCAGGCCAGCCTGGGCTGTGGGATAATTTGATATTTAAATCCTGGCAAAGACTTGCTTCAAATTGTTGCAAATTAAGCTGATTTTGTCCCTCCGAATGAGGGATTTGCTCCTGTGGATCAGCCCTTCCAGCGACTTGATGAGGTCGGGATTAGAGCGGAGGGACAGGGAGAAAAGCCTGAGGCTGGAGTGGAGGGCGGGTGGGAGGGGGAGCCCCGATCTTGGGTGTCTCCCACGGACCCTGAAGTCAGGGGAGCTTCCCAGGGTCTCAAAACTCAGCTGTCAGCCCAGTGGCATGAATCAGTGGTTGAGTGTCAACCTATGAACCAGGAGGTCATGGTTTGATTCTGGTCAGGGCACATGCCTGGGTTGCAGCCTCAATCCTCCGTGTGGGGTGTTCAGGAGGCAGCGGATCAATGACTCTCTCTTATCATGGATGTTTCTGTCTTTCTCTCCCTCTCCCTTCTTCTCTGAAATAAAAATATATGTATTTTGAAAAATATCAGCTGCCCCTGGGGATGATGGGGCCTCTGGGGCCCAGAGGGGCCCACCTCAACCCCTCTGCTCCCTGGCGAGGGCAGCCTGGACCATTCACCCCCAAAGCTGTTTGTGGGCCTCAGCTCATCTTTCCCAGCACCTGTGAGCCCAGGCACTGCTGGTCACCCAGTTCGCTGAGGAGGCTACGTGTGGGGAGATGAGGCTCCGCCAGCCAAAGAAAACCTGGACTCAACCACTGCCACCAACTTGCTGTGTGACCTTGACTGAGCAAGTGACCTCTCTGAGCCTCCTGTAAGGATACTGACAATGCACGCACAGTGCCAGGCACACGGCAAGCACTTCATTAAACACTGGCCAAGGTTACAGCCCAAGCCCCGACGCTAGGAGGTAACAGAATAGGGGTTGGAACCTGGGCCTCTCTGGGCCCCAGGAGGGTAGGTCCCTGCCTTCTGCTGGGGGTCTGTGCCTGCTCCCGACGCTGACCCGCCTGACAGGCCGCCCTCCCTGGCCGAACCTCATTCCCATCTGTTTTGTCAAGGCCGGTGCTGTGTATTGCAGCCATTGCGAATTGCACCATTAAAGATTTTATGCTGGAGACATTAAAATTAAAAAGATCTATGTGCAAAGAGTCACAACAAGTTTAATCAACTTGATTTAATAGAAAACAGCAAATGGAATTTATGATGCTCCGAAAGACAAGGGATTTTTTTTCCCCCAACAAAAAAAAATAATAAAAAGCACTTTGTGGAAAACAGAAAGTGGAGGGGGTGGGGGGCTCCCCGTCTGAGAGTTTATCAGAACCTAATCCACGGCGAACAGCCCCCGTCGGGCTGTTTGTCCGCTAATCCCAGCTGCCATTAAAATATTAAAGATAAATCTAATCGTCTCTTTATCCCCAATAAGCGACTTTTGTGTGGGGAGAAAACATCTAACCCTTTGGGAGGAGAATTAGTCCTAATGCATCAAATGGAATTCGGTCCAGGCTGGGGCAAATAGGGTTTAGAGGCAAATGAGATGGTAATAGAAGTAAAACCCAGAATAACAAATTAAAAACCCTCATTTACACGAATTAAAAGGGCTGGACACCCAGGCCTTCCCTCCTCAGTCCCCAGACCTCCTCCCTCCCGGGTCTCACCCGCCAGCCCATCACCCGCCTGGCCTCCTCCTCTCAACCTGTGCTCACACCTGCCTGCAGGCGCCCTCCAAGCCCAGCTGGGTTCCTCCAGCTCTCACTGAGCCTTTGGCAGCTCCCCACTCGGCCTGTGTGGGTGCCGGGGTCAGGCCTGGTTCCTGGCTCGGGGCTGTCCCTCACTACACTGAGGGCTTGGTTTCTTTAACTCCCTGGGCCCCTGGTAATGTCTTGGGAAAATGGGGAAATGCTAGCGCCCACCCTCCCACAGCCCCCTCCCGGCCTTGACCCCATCGCTGTTTTCTACCTTAGCTCCACCGATCCAACGAGATGACATCAGCACAGCGCCCGGCTCTGTGCCTGATCCGTGGTGACCACTCAGTGGCCAAGCTTCCCTCAACATCCCCTGGGGAAGCCAGGCCTCTGCCACGGTCCCCAAGGAAAGCCCAGCAATGACTCAGCCAGGGAAGCGGAGAGGAGCACACAGCAGCCATTTGACCAACTATGTGGGGTCACCCCACAGAGGCTGAGGCTGCCCCGGAGCTTTAGGCGTCTCCCTAAGCAGCCCCCTGTCCCTGAGGTTGCCCCAGGGTTGGCCTTGTGGCTCCCCCTTCATGGTGAGATTTCAGGGGTTCTGACACACACCCTCCCCCACCTGGGAACACCACCCCACCTTCAGGTACAGGTCTGACCCCCCCACATTAAAAGCACACTTTAGGGCCCAGCCTGAGTGGCTCAGTGGTTGAGCATCGATTATGAACCAAGAGGTCATGGTTCCATTCCTGGTCAGGGTACATGCCCGGGTTGCGGGCTCGATCCCCAGTGTGGGGGGTGCGGGAGGCAGCCCACCAGTGATTCTCTCTCATCATTGATGTTTCTGTCTCTCTCTCCTTCTCCCTTCCTCTCTGAAATTAAAAAAAATATATCCTATCTAATAATAGACAAACATGGTAATTAACCATACCTTCGCTATGCCTCCCATAGGCTAATCAGCATGATATGCAAATTAACCACCAACAAAGATGGCGGTAAATTTGCATACGTAGGCTCCAAGCGGTGGAGTGAAGCCTGACGGCCCAGGGCCGGTGGAGCAGCGAGGCCTGCCGTTTCCGGGGCCGGCTCCGGCCAGAATTCGGCCAGAGCGAAGGCCTGGGCCCGGGGTGCCAGAGGCAAATCGGTGCCAGCAGCCAGGGGAAAGGAAGGCCTATTGCACAAATCTCTTCATGCAACAGGCCTCTAGTATTATATATAAAAATACATAATATAATATAATATAATATAATTAATATAATATAATTAATATAAATATATATATATATAGAGAGAGAGAGCGAGCGAGAGAGAGTGTGCACACTCTACCTCAGAGGCTGGAAGCTTATCAAAGGAGACACCCCCCCCCCCAGCGGGTTGAGAGCCCCTCCATGAGCCATCACAGGTTGACAGGGACAGACGAGTGTGACAAACCCCCTCCTGAGAGCCTGTTTGGACTGCAGCAGGGAGAGGGTGAAGCGGGGGCCCTGGTGCCCCGGGCATCCTACACCCCTGCCCCTGGGCCTCCACCCCCCCTCCCCAGGAGGGCCGGAATACACCTCTGCCCTCCGCCAGCCTTCTTAACAAACACACTTGAACAGGAAACTCATGTTGGCAGCATTTGATTATGGAATGCCAAGTGGAATCGGGTTGCGGGGATAAACCTTTCCGGGACTGGCTTTCTGTGTTCAGTTGGCCTCTTCCCCGCTGCGCCCACTACAGTGCCCCCTCCCTCACGGACCCTGGACCAGGCAAGAGGAAACTGGGGCGAGCGGGAGGATATTCCTGGCTGTGTGGGAGTGGGGGACCTTCTCCCAGGGTGACTGAGGGGACACCCAAAGAGGTGTGCGGGGTGGGGTGGGACTTTGCCAGAGAAGGGTCCTACACCTGAGGCTTGATGGGGAAGTGCTGAGAGGAGAGGGTCACGAGAAAAGGTGTTAAAGGGCCCATCGCCATCAGCTGTCCCAGATCACACACAGTTCTGGGTGAGCAAACAGCGAGGCACCATTCTACATGGTTGTTGTAGGGCCAGAAGTAAATATAACACTTGTGAGTGCCCACCGTGTGCCAGGCACTGTGGCAAGTGCTGCTCAGGGGCCAGAGGGCAGTGAGGGACAGCTCCAGCTGTCCTCCTCCAGGTCCTAATGGCGTACCCCCTCGCCCAGCCTTACTGGACTTCCATTGGCACATAGCACTGTGTCAGTTCAAGGTGACTTGATGTATTTATAAATTGCAAAATGGTTACCACCACAGTATCAGCTACCACCTCCACCCCATCCCATAGTTACTATTGCTTTTTTGTAGTGAGAACATTCCAGATCTGCTCTCTTAGCAACTTTCAAATGTTTGATACAGTTTTATTAGCTATGACCACCCACTGCAGAGGGGGTGCCTGGGCAAGATGGGGGTACCAGGGCCTGGTCATTTGTGCCCAACTCAAGGGTCCTTCCGGAGGCATCTTTGCTCCAGAGCTCCCTGTACGGTTGGCGGAGACTCTCAGATCTGCACTGACCCCCTGTCCAATCCTGCTTCCTCCCCCTTTACCTTTCACACCTGTTACACACCCTGCAAACGAACCAGTTGAGCCCCTGCTCCTAACTCTGCCACAGCACCTGCTTCCTTAGAGCGCTCGAGCTGACACAGGCTTATTGCCAAAAACCCTGATTCACTTGGGATTAAGGACTGACCACCGAATCCACTAGCTGCTTGATCATAGCCGTATGGTGACTCAGTCCCCTCACCCATAGACAGATCACAGACACACCCATCTCATAGGATTTCTGTACCTACTGCATAGGAACCATGGATAGGGCTGAGCTAAATGCCTGGCGCATAGTCAGCACTCAGTAAATGTTAACTGAGATTGCCAGAGACAGTTATAAATCTCAGTAAGTAAACGCTAGCTATATGTGAATGACGTACAGTAAAATACCAAGTCCCCGGCTATAAATCTAGGGTGAATCTTAAAAGACTGAAGAGTGAGAAAGGTGGGCAGATGAGTTGCAATTGTGGACATGTACAGAGCAGAAAAAATAATGAAAGCTTGCAAATGAAATGGTCGATACATTCTGAGTCATCATTTGTGAGCAGGAAAAAAAAAGAAAGAAAGAAAGAAAGAAAGAAAAAACCACCAGACTTCTCTATTATCCTTCGCCATTTCCTAAACACACTTTCACGCGTATTTTTCTCTGCGAGCTCTCCAAGAAAGCCACAACACGACAGGCATTCCACTCCCATTTACGGGTAAAGGAACCCGGGCGGCACAGAGAAGCTAAAAGACTCACCCACGGCACACAGGTACGTGCTGGAGGCAGGAACAGAGCCGTGTCTGTCACTCTCTCTGGGCAGAGAATGCCCGGCACCATGGACAAGTACCTCAATATCAAGCAAGGGGCGTGCCTGCAGCAAAGTCAAGGTTGGTGGTCCCTGGACCATGACAAAAACTATCCTGGGGCCACCACTCAAAACACTGGAGAAGGTTATTTATTTTTTTACATTTTTAAATATATTTTTATTGATTTCAGAGAGGAAGGGAGAGGGTGAGAGAGATAGAAACATCACTGATGAGAGAGAATCATTGATCGGCTACCTCCAGCACTCCCCACACTGGGGATCGAGCCCACAACCCGGGCATGTGCCCTGACCAGCAATCGAACCGTGACCTCCTGGTTCATAGTCGATGCTCAACCACTGAGCCATGCCGGCCGGGCGGGAGAAGGTTATGTAGATGGTAGGAAAAGAAGAGGACCAGGTGAGCATCACAGTCTAGAGGAGAGACAGAGACAGAGTTCCACCTGTCAGGACTTGGGGATAAACCAGATCTCTGCTTTGATTATGGGATGCTAAGTGGAATCGGGTTGCGGGGCTAAACCTTTCCGGGGCTGGCTTTCTGTGTTCAGTTGGCCTCTTCCCCGCTGCGCCCACTACAGTGCCCCCTCCCTCACGGACCCTGGACCAGGCAAGAGGAAACTGGGGCGAGCGGGAGGATATTCCTGGCTGTGTGGGAGTGGGGGACCTTCTCCCAGGGTGACTGAGGGGACACCCAAAGAGGTGTGCGGGGTAGGGGTGGGACTTTGCCAGAGAAGGGTCCTACACCTGAGGCTTGATGGGGAAGTGCTGAGAGGAGAGGGTCACGAGAAAAGGTGTTAAAGGGCCCATCGCCATCAGCTGTCCCAGATCACACACAGTTCTGGGTGAGCAAACAGCGAGGCACCATTCTACATGGTTGTTGTAGAAAAAATAATGAAAGCTTGCAAATGAAATGGTCTGAGGAATACTTCTGGCCTCTAGCAACAGAAGCCCGAGCCCAGTGGTTTAAACCCTGGTGGAAGGTGGAAATGCATCTCCTCCTATGTAAAAACGCTCCAGGGCTGAGAAGGTGGCTCTGGGCCTTCAGGCACCCAGACTCCTATTCTTCACTCCACCTCCTCATCTGGACTTCCATCGTCAAGGCCACCTTATCGCCCAAAACAGCTGCTGAAGCACGGGCCATTGCATCTGTTCCACACAGGAAGCTGGAGGAAAGGTGGAATGAGCAAAATGTCTTAAGATATCTGCTCATATGTCATTGGCTAGAATTTGGGGATAAACCAGATCTCTGCTATGATCCTTTTATCAAAAGGACCCTCCTAGCTGCAAAGGAGGTTGGGAAATGTAGCCTTTTATTGATGGAAATCACCACCCTAAATAAATTTAATGTTCTGATATTAAGGAAGAAGGAAGGAATGGAAATTGAGTGGGTAACCATCCGTCTCAGCCATACCATAGACCCAGAATTTATGAAGCGATCTCTCTCCAAAGACCTTTTGTTTATAACCCTATACTAATCTTAACTCAAATTTGGCCCAAATTATATTATTAAGGGAGGTTAAGGTTCCCAGGTTGGATTGCTATGGAGAGTACAGTTATACATATACTATACTCACATCTCATAAAAGCCCAGTTCTGGGTTATAAACTCTATCTGGTTTGACCCAAAAAGGAGTTTCTTAGGAAGATACTGGGTGACTCAGATCTTCTCCAGGAGTTCTGGAGACCAAAAGCTCATCACAGTACTGGACTGGGGAAAGCCACAGTGGTTACTGTCACTTCCACGGGAAACTAGGGTCCGGAGCTGCCACCACCAACTCTGGGCAAGAAATTCTTCTGCTTAACCTATGTCATCCTGCAACCACTGTTGTCACCAGAGGAGACTTTCTGGCCGTTCTTGCTTCTTGTGTCACTGGCTCCCGATTCAAAGTCCAGGATGGTTGCTTCTGATTGGTGGAGCCCAGGTCACATGGCCATGTTCTAGCTGCAAGGGAAGCTGGGAAAGCAAGTGTCAGGCATTTCCAGTTTCATTGCAGAATCAGGGCTCTGTTTTCCACTAGGATTCATAAGTTGTGGAATTCTTCCAAATAGGTCCAGGTGTTGGACAGCCCACAAACTAATGTCTATTATAACTTTGTAGATGTTGTTTCATGTAAACCTTACAATAATTCATTTTATACATGAAAAATTAAAGCTTGTGGAAGTGAAGTGACTTGCCCAAGGTCATGCACTAGTAAGGGCCAAGCTGCCCACCTCAGAGGAGCAATAAGTAAGGAGTCTGGAAGTTGAGTCTTGGGATCAGACCCTGGTGGTGCCTCTGAATCCCCACCCATTTCCTTCCCTTGGCTGGCTGCAGCAGTGGATGGTTCCCTTGCTCTCACCTGCCTCCTGGGTCTCTGGTAAAGCCACCCTCTTGTGCTCCTCCTCCAGGCTCTCCTTCCTTCCCACCGTCTGAAACAGCTGAACATTAACGGCTGCTGCAGGCTGCTCCATTGACCATTGGGACCTACTTGGGTCCAAACCTCAGCCCTGATTTTGATACACAGATAGAGGCTGAACTTGGGGGCACAGGGAGAGAGAGGCCACGGAGGCCCTTGAGCCAGGCTTCCTGCAGGTCCCACAGGAGAAGCCCTGGGCCCGATGTGGAGGTGCTGCGACTCTATGACAAGTGGCCATCAGAGAGATTTCTGTGTTTCAAGCTCTCTGAACTTGAAGAATTGCACTCTGCTCAGGGAGCGCACATGCTTCTTTTAAATTTCTTTTGGGTTAATCCCAAATTCACACTCTCCTCTGCATCTCCACTAAACCGACCACTGCTGCCTCTGGCCTGGACTGCACAGCTGCTTCCTGACTGGCCTCCCCATTTCACAGCTGACAGCAGCTTCCCTTCACATTACAGACAACGGCCCAAGTCCTTACCCTGGCCCCCGAGGCCCCGAGGCCCCAGAGCTCCCCCTCTAGCCTTCCTCGCCTCCTCTTTGTTCCTCAGAAACACCCACCTGGCTCCCCCCGCCCCAGGAGGTGGACACCTGCTGTCCCCTCACCCCGCCACCTGCCCCAGCCTCCCACATGGCTGGCTTCTCACCACTCAGGTCTCTGCCCAGATGCTGACTCCCCAGAAAGTCCTTCTTGTCCTGCATCCCAAAGCAGCCCCTCCCGCAGTCAGTCTCCAACCCCTCACCCTGCTTTATTGTCTCCTTAGCACTTTGGCCTTCTTAAATCATCTTGCTGGTTTGTTTACTGGCCTGCTTGTTAACTGTCTCCCACAACTAGAATTTTTTTCCTAGTTTAAATTCCATGACAACAGGCTTTGCTTTCTTTTACCTCAAAGTATTCCCACCAACAGTATCTGACTCATCATCAGTGCTCAATCCAAAGGCTAGGGAAGGGTGTGGGCAGCTGAAACTTGGTGGATGTGTTCTGCTGGGATGAAGTCCTGGGGGCCCTACAGGCGGCACCTGGAAGGTGACTGACAGGAGACAGGGACTCGACAAGGCTGGTTTGGAGGCAATGCCAAGAGCCTGTCCCTTCTCTCCCACTCACTTGGCCTTTCCTAAGGCAAGTCCATGGGGAGAACCAGGAGAAGGAAACAGGCCCAGGGGTTGAGGTCAGAGGTGTTTAGCAGGCCTGGGTTGGGGGAAGTCAGCAGCCTTGACCACAGTGGCCCTTCCCGAACCCTCTGGTGCCCCTTCCTTTCCTCGCTCCCATTCTCAGTGGGGCAGGATGGTAGCTCCAGCATTGTGGGGCATCACTTGCCTCTGTATTTCCAAACAGGAGGAGAGAGCAGGACCTCTGGGACTCTCTCCGGAAACTCCAGCACAATAAACAATAAGAATTTACTCTCAAGGGATAAGCCCCCAATAGACAGGAGCATTAAAAATAAGTGAAAACAGCCCAGCCAGCGTGGCTCAGTGGTTGAGTGCTGACCAATGAACCAGGAGGTCACAGTTTGATTCCCAGTCAGGGCACATGCCTGCATTGCGGGCTCAATCCCCAGTGTGGGGCATGCAGGAGGTAACCAATCAATGATTCTCTCTCATCATTGATGTTTCTATCTCTCCCTCTCCCTTCCTCTCTGAAATCAATTATATATATATATATATTTTTTTTTTAAGTGAAACAGCCCTAGCCGGTTTGGCTCAGTGGATAGAGCATCGGCCTGCAAACCAAATGGTCCTGGGTTCAATTCCTGTCAAGGGCACATACCTTGGTTGCAGGCTTCTCCCCATCCAGGGTCCTGGTTGGGGCTCATATAGGTGGCAACCGATCCATGTGTTTCTCTCACATCGATGTTTTTCTGTCTTTCCCTCTTTCTTCCACTCTCCCTAAAAATCAATGGGAAAATATCCTCTGGTGAGGATTAACAAGAACAAAACAAAACAAAAAACTGGTCAGGATCCAAATTTAAAAAAAAAAAGTGAAACACAGTCATGGGTGACAGATTCATAATGCAATTATTGATTCAAACACGGGTCCTTTTTCTTTCTTGCATTTTTCACCCCCTCTCCCTCCAAAAATTGTTGCTGATGTCTGGGGAGTGACTCAGGGAGACAGCTACAGGGGAGAGTGACTTGGCTGCAGCTGATGCTAAAAATGACCAGCACCAAGGCAAAGGCCGGAGATGGCATCCTCCCTCACCCTCATCTTCCTCCCTGGGCCTTATTTGTAACAAGGGGGACAGAACTTCTGACCTGTCCAAGAAGTTGAGTGGATTAAATTGATAAAGGGCCTGACACCCATTCATAATACTGCTAAGAGCTATGATGTATTGAGTCCCCCAGGCCAGGCACCATGCTAACATGACCTCCTTTGATCACTGGTCCAAATTCCATCAAGGCAAGGACTAGATCTGTCTTGTTCCCCACCATATCACTAGTCCCAAGTGTCCTCCTGTACGAGAACAATAACCAAAGCTCACGGGACCCTTATTTTGTACACTCACTTTCTAGCCTATTTACCATTTCCAGCATATACATTTCTAATCTTCATGACAATTTTAAGGGGTAATTACTACCACTGTTCCCACTTTGTAAATGAGAAAACTATGGTACAGAAGGCAGAGAGGAATTGGGTAACTTTCCCAAAGCCACCAAGTAAGTGACAGTGCAAGAGTCTGAACCCAGACAGTCTGGCTCTAGAGCCCTATGCTAACTCAGGGGCTCAGGGGATGCTCACAAGTCCGGTGTCAGGCTGTTTTATTGGCAAAGCAGTTGAAGCTAAGAGAGCAGTTGAATGATTGGCTCAAAGCCACGGAGCTGTTGGGTGGCAGACCCAGGAATGGATTCAGTGTGAACAAGCTAAAGGCCTCTGAAAGGGTATGCTTCAGTCGCCCCACTCCCAGCCCAAGCTCTGGGGCCAGCCTTTTCCTATTGGGCTCCCCCCAGAGTCCACAAATGTCTTGAGGCTGGGACTAGACTAAGGGCAGCTGTGGAGCAGTAACAATGACACCCCAAAGCTCAGAGACAGCCCCCAGGCCAGGAATTTGTCAGGAGCCCAGTTCTGAGGACTGGCGCTGGCTGTGGGCTGATGCTGGGCCCTCCTTCCACCTGTAGCCCCTGGCAAGAGTGCTCAGAGGGCCTGGGTTGTCCCCACCCCCAACCTCCTAAGGCAGGATGGTGACTATCTTCCTGGGAGAGGAAACCGGCAGCTTCAGACAGTGTTTGGTCAAGAGATTTTTCATCTTCCTTTCCTGGCAAGAGCCGAGCTTCCATCACTCAGACACTTGTTTTCCATCACTCACGTCCTTGCCCGTCGGCTGGCATCTGGCTCATCGTGGATGTCCCGTGATAAGTCAGGGGCATGACAGATGCCATTAACATAACATTCCTATTCATCCTTCCAGGCTAGGCTGGCTTGGAGAGGAGGCTGGGAGAGGGATGGAGTCAAAAGGGAACAGTTTCCAACACCAGACTCATTTGAGGCCGAGGCTGGCCTCTGCTGCTATCCTAGCTAGGTAGCTTAGGACAAGTTACCTAACCGCTGTGAGAAACTAAGTTTCTACATTCATTAGATGGGGATAGAAATAGAGAAATTCTCATCTGGAATCAAAGCCATTGCTTTGCACGCCTCCAGGGGGCACCCTTCACATTGTGGTTTATGTGAGTGCGTGCCACATGGAACCCCACTCCATAGACTACAAGGTGAAAGATGCCTCAAGACTGCACATCCTGAGTCTGCACCTGGCAGAGAAGAATAGCTATGCCATCTTTCAGATGAGGTGCTGACCAGGGTGCTAACAGGGTTCTTGTGAGGACCACAGATGACGCCATGCCAAGGGGCTGGGGCCTTGTAGGTACACAGGAGGCATGGCATTCCCAGACACCTCCTGCCCTGAGAGATGCCCCTGCCCAATTCTGACTCACGTGTGGAGCAGGTGGGAGCGAGTAGAGACCCAACTCACAATAACCTTGTGAGCAAGACCTCAGTTCCGCGTCCTATAGGGTCTCCTCTTTCCTCTCAGTTTGCCCCCTTGGTAACCACAAAGAGTATGAGACTCCTTGGCAGAAGGCTGGGGATAGGTAGGGGGTTTCACTCTACTAGGGTTTGTAGCTGACTCGTCAAGAAACCTTGAGTGCAATCTCTTCCTCAGCCTGGTTTTCCAGTCTCTGCTTAAAGCAACGGACCCTTTCTGTGTCTCCCCCCATAGGGTATCTTCATTTAAAGCCTGCTGTGTGGGTGCACGCTCCTTCCCAGGAGCATGTCCGTGCCTCCCCACTCGCCTTTCTCCCCCCACAGGCATGCACTTCCTAAACTCTAAGGGACCTCACAAGGCTTGCAACCAACGCAGCAATGGGCAGCGGCAGTTCATCCCAGGTAAACCCCTGAACCTGTGCCCAAGGCCTCCGGTTCTTGACTTCTTAGTGAGCCAAAGCAGCCCAGCCCAGGCTCATTTCCCTAGCCCTTCCTTGTTTCACTGCCCCCAGCTGCAATAAACATCCTCTAAAATTCAAAACAAAACAACAACACCTGCTTTATGCTTGACACAAGGTAGCTAGTCTCCGGCCCCAAGGTCACAGAAGAGTAGGCTGAGGTGGTACAGTGCAGGGACTCGGGGGCCCATGGTGTGTGTGTGTGTGTGTGTGTGTGTGTGTGTGTGTGTGTGTAAGGAGGCTGCGCTCCTCAGAGCCCTCAAGCAGGAGACCAGCAGCTCCACTGCCCACCTTTGGAATTCGGGCTTTTCTCTTCTCTCCAGGTGAGGGCCGCCCTGCCTAACGCAGTTTCCTGTTGCCTCTTTGCCTCTCAACTGGCCCAGTTGGCTGCAAGTCTGCAGCTTTCAACACAGGAGTTAGGCCAGGGAGTTCCATCACCTGGAGATAGAAGCGCACCTTTTCATTGCCTCTCACACCCTCCCTCCTCCTTCCCATCCACATCAACAACCCTGTCCTCTTTATTCTGCTTGCTCAGTGAACTCTGAGATATAGCAGACCCCTTGCCTTGCCTATCTGATTTACTGCAGAACCCTAATTCCTAGACCTACTAAGGTGCTCCATACACGCTGGTTGAATGAATGAATGAATGAATGGATGGATGGATGAATGGAGTCCTTCCATGGAAGCTGGCACGCTTCATGCTTACTCCAGGAAGATGTTCAGACACCCAGGGTTGTCATCCAAAAGAAGTCACCGCTGTTCTCTCCTACGGGGACCCCCATTCCTGACCCTCTTATCATTCATTTATTCATCGAGCCAATATTTATTGAGTAGCTTTTGTGAATTAGAGTTTGGTTCGGGAGAGAAACCTTGAGCTTTCTTCACACCCCGGCTCCTTCTCTGCCCTCCCTCCCCCCACTGTCCCCACAACCCTGACCAGGGCTCTTCCCTCCCTTGTTCTGCCTGTCACACAGGGGTCCTATATTTGGGCTTTCTTAGACCCTTTCAACCTGCAAAGGAGTTGCCGGCCAGGGTCAGGTCTCCAACATCTGCCCCCAGCCCATCCTCCCACCCACTGTAGGGCCAAGTGCCAGCCAGGCTCTGCCAGAATCCCACCCCACCCTACCTCCCCCGACCGGCCTTGACTCTGTTGTCCCAGCTCAGGCCCTGGGACCCTGCCCCTGGGCGTCCCGCCCCCAGCGCCCAGGCCCCTGGCGCTGCCAGCTTTTTGGAATTCCTAATCGCTCCTGGCCCCAGTGATTGGCTGCTCAGCTCTGACCCCACTTGGGCTGCCGCCTGGTTGGATAAAAGGGGAATCTCCTTGGGGCTCCGGAGCATCAGACACCGGAGGGGGCATCTGGGACCAACTTCGCAGAGCGGCGAGCCCGGCGGGGGTGGGGCGGGGGGAGCTAAAGACCGGCGCCTCGGCCCCTCCGAAGAGCCGGGAGATGACGGGGAAATCGGGGGAAGCGCTGAGCAAGCCCAAATGCGAGACAGTGGCCAAGAGTACCCCGGGGAGCGCCCCGGCCAGGTGCACGGGCTTCGGCATTCAGGAGATCCTGGGCCTGAACAAGGAGCCCCCCAGCTCCCACCCGCGGGCTGCCCTCGACGGCCTGGCCTCCGGGCACCTGCTGGCCGCGCGCTCCGTGCTCAGCCCCGCGGGAGTGGGCGGCATGGGGCTGCTGGGGCCCGGGGGGCTCCCCGGCTTCTACGCGCAGCCCACCTTCCTCGAAGTGCTGTCCGACCCGCAGAGCGTCCACTTGCAGCCGCTGAGCAGGGCGTCGGGGCCTCTGGACACCAGCCAGACGGCCAGCTCGGGTAGGTGAGGGCGCTGCCCGCCTCGCCGGAGCCGGGACCCCACGCCGCCGCGGGCTCTCGCTTGTGCCGCAAGGCCTGCTTCGGGCGCAGAAGTTCCTGCCCGGCTGCGGGGTCGCCCCCGGCCTGGGGCCCACGCGCGGGGGCCGAGGGCCGGGAGGATGCCCCGGGCGCCGCCAGGTTTCACGCCCCGCGCTCCGGGCCTCGGCGCTGCTCTCGCGTCCCTGCGCTGGTCCCGGCTCTGGCGCGGCGCCCAGTTGGGGATCCCCCGGGAAACTGGGCTGGGGGGTGTCAGAGCCCTGGGGGCGGGCGGGGGCCCCCAGTTTCTCGGCTCCGCGGCGGCCCCAGCCTCCGGAGAACTCGCGCTCTGTTCCGTGCGCTGATGGCCCCGAAGCGGGTGCCAGCTTCGCCCCGGCCCCGGTGCCCAAAGTTGATTTTGTCAGGGCTTGCGGGGGGGTTTTCACCCCACGAGCTTAGACAACTGGCCACCGAGGCGGCTGGGTCGGCCCGGTCTGATTCCTCCTGAGCGCCACTGTTTAGGGGATCCCGGCGCCTCGGGGTTCGCGGGCCCCCAGTGACCCAGCCACACCCTCCCCAGACCCATTTCTCGGCCTCGCGGCCCAGCCCGCTCCGGCCCCCGGCTCCTGTTGGCGCCCCGAAATTCCCCCGATTTTCCGTTACCGTTTTATTTATTTTTATTTGGAAAATAACGAAAAGAGTCGCGGCGCAGCGTCTCCAGTCCCGAGCGGGGGCGCATCGTGCAGGCACCGCCAGGCCAGCTACCTGCGCCCCGGCTCCGCTCCTTGGGGCCCATTTTCGGTCCCCGGACAACCGGGCTGCAAGCGCGGGTCAGGGCGTGGGGCCCGGCACGTCACGGGGGTCACCCTGACACCCCGGGAGCGGCCTCGCCCCCCGCTACCCCTGCCCCCAGAGCGCCGGGCCTTGGCCTCTCTTACAACGAAATCTGCTCCAAACCTCCGGAGCGGGGCGCCGGCCTGGGTAGGGCCAGCCCGGGCTTAGGGATGGGGTCGACCTCGCAGAAGGCTTCCCGGGGAGGCCGAGCGGGTCCCCGCCGCTCCCCGAGGCGGCCGGCGTGGGCTGGGACCCCGAGTTTGGGGCTCCCGAGCGCTACCCAGCGCGCCCCCGCTGCTGCCGCATGTCTCCGTCCGCTTCCCAGATTCTGAAGATGTCTCCTCCAGCGACCGGAAAATGCCCAAGTCAGCCTTAGCCCAGACCAAGAAGCGGAAGAAGCGGCGGCACAGGTAAGGCCCCTGGTCTTCCCGTCACCTTCCTGCTCCCGGCCCCGCGTCCCCTGTGGGGGTCGGGCCTCTCGGACTCCGTTTTCGCCGCCGTCAGATCTGCGGTCCAAGGCTGCGCCCAGGCGCGGGGAGCGGGCGTTGTTTGGTGACCCCCGGGCCCTGGGGCGGGCTGCGCCCCGCGAGGACGGTGAGAGGCCGCCAGGGAGGCGCACCGGGCCAGGCTTTCTCCTCCTCCTTTGGGAGAAAGGGAAGGCCCCGCTGAAAACCAGAGCCACAGAGGCTGGCAGCTCCCAGGTGCTTCCAGGCACCTGCACATCCGAGAGCCATGCACGCGGGCAGCTGGGCTCCCACCTCCCGCCCGAGCCGGCTCCTCTGCCCTCCGTCCCCGCCGCCTTCCTCTCCCTCGGCCCCTGTGCTCACAGTTCGCTACCGCCTTGCTCCCACCTTTCCCCAGAGCTCGAGCGTGCCATGTGCATCGATGGGACAGTTTCGTTAGGCTTCTGCTTTTTGTGGTCCCCAAGGTAGCTTCCCTTCTGCGAGCCTCGGCTTCCTTGTCTGTAAAATGGGGAAAGACGGGGGATGTGTGGACTGGTGACGCCACCCGCCCTCGCTGGAGTGGAGTGGGCTGCACTGGGGTACAGACTAAAAAGAGAGTTTAAAAAAACACGTCTCTAAAGAGGCGTTACTGGCACAGAGTTAAAATTCGATCCCTTCGAAAAGCTATATCCTGACAAGCAATCCCCTCACCCCAGGCCCGCAGCCCCCTGGCCATCAGCACCAAGTTCTTGTGTAAATTTACCAGAAGCTTTTAAAGAAGATAAAGCGGCAGAACCAAACATCAGCCCGACTTTCTGCGAGTGCTGCGTGTCCCTGCGCTCACCCCGGGCTGTTTTCCCAAACTTCCCTCCGCGGGGGTGGGCCCAGGTGGGGCGCCCAGGTGGGTCCCACGGCTCTCGGGGCATTTCCCCCACGGAGCGCCCCCTTCTCCCCCGCACCTCCTTGTTCTTTCACCCCAGTTTGCTTTCAGCCTCATCGCACCCTTTCTCTGGGCGCTTTTCTGCCTGTCCCTCTTCCTTCACCCTTGGGAACCGCACAACTGACCCCCACCTTTTAAAGGGCTCTTCCTGAGCTCCCGCCTGCCTGCGAGTGAACTTCGGCTTGGTTTCCCCATGACCTTGATTGGCTCCTTCTCTCCAGTCAGCTGTTTGTTTTTGTTTTGTTTTCTTCTAAAGAGAAACATTTTATTTTGGTCCTGATCCTGGGTCATTTTTTACATCCATTTACCCAGCGCATATTCATTAAGACACCTCTTTTGCACCCACGACATGCCGGTCCCAAGGTGGGTGGTCCTGCCAGCCTCTGAGTCCAGGGACAGGGACCAGGCCACGGGGAAGGACCGGTCCGCTGAACTGCTTCTGCGCTGGTGCCAGGGGGAAGGAGAGAGGGGCTCCCACGGCAAGAAGAGCCCTGGGGAAAGCATGCCCAGACCCTGGGTGCCCCACAGCGTTTCTGCGTCAGGACACCGCCCTGTGTGGCACTCGGAGCTGGCTGACCCACCGCCCGAAGGCCAGGCTTCAGGCTCCTGGCCCTCTGCCTCGCCTGCCACCCGCTCCACCAGGGAGACCGGTGGGAGCGTTGGAGGTTCGCAGGGAGCAGGAGGACTCGCCACCTGCCCTAGGTTTCTGGCTATTTCTGGTGCATGAAGGGAGCCGATTAGTGGAGGGAGGAGAATGGCTACCGATGGCCAGTGCAGTTTTTAATTAGTTTTTTAAAAACGACGCAAACGTTATTCTGAGCTTCTCTCCTTTGGGGATTTCAGGGAAGAAATCCTGGAATCTGGTGAGAGGAGACGGGCATCGCTCATTTCCCAGAAACAGCCAGGTTTATGGGGGCTGGAGAGGGGAGAGGGGATGGGCCAGCAGCCCTGGGAGTCTCGGCTTTTCCTCATCTCTGTACCCCGAAAGCTCAGGCAGGAGACAGTGGGGACCCGCAGGTCTGGGTTTCTGCAGAAAACCAGGAGCAGGTTTTCTGGGTCACGTTGTGGGAGCGCAGGGAGGGTCCTGGGGAGCAGGGATTGGCTCTGCGACAGGAGTGGGGGGAAGTTTGGGGGATCTGAGGCTTTGTTTTGTTTTGAGTGCGAGCCCGAGCTCTCCTAAGCAAAGGGCGGGCGCGTGAAGGGTCTTAACCAACCTATTGTCAGCTCTTCTCTTTGGCTGTGGCCCCAACACCTATGTGCTTGCTTCAGTTTCCCTGAGTTTTGCAAAGGACTTGCGTGTTTCGATTGTTTATTTTGACACTGTGTGTAGGGGGACCTTTCCGTAAATGGCAAGAGAGAAACAGAATTTCTTCAAAATTCTGAAGAAATAACTTTCTGTTTACAAAAGCATTCCATCCCCACCCCCAAGAGGAGAGGAGAAACGATTTAGAATCAAACCAGTCGTTTTCTATAACGAGCAGAACCCTTCTTCCTCACAATCCCCTGCATCAGACCCTGAGACATGAAGACAAACCAGCACAAGGAATGGGCGCTGAACTTTGCACTTGTTCCTGTGCTGGGGGCGCGTGCGAGCAGCAGTGAGGGGTTCTGCACCCCTGTGCTGCCCCGGAGTCCCAGGTCCCAGAGGCGCCAGCAGGGAAGGTGCCATGTTTATGAGTTGAGTGTGTGGGATCTGGACGCTATCGCCCGCTGACTTGTGGCTGAGAGAAAGGTCACCCAGAACTTGGTGAAATTAAGGTCTGAAGAAAGAAGACTTTGTGTCTGTAGATGGTTATGTAGGGTGTTTATGCAGGAACGGAGGTCTATGAACCCCCTGGTAGTGGAAGTGAAATGTTATGTGTCGGAGCATATTAGTTTGTACATTTTCCTAGGACGGGTGAGAGGATGTAGCTTTTATCAGATTCTTCACTGCTCTGTGGGGGGTTGGGGGGGCTATGGAGGTAAGCTATTTCAGGGCCCCCCTAGGTTGCTTCCCCAGCTTGTGTATGTGGGGTGGGGGTGGGGCGGGATGGTTGGAAGGTGGCTCTTGGCTTCTGAGCACCGGAAGGGTCTGGGCGCCCTCCCCCTCATATTCCTCACCCCTACAATTAGGAGAGCAGCTTTAAGGAGCTGGTGGACCGCAGGTGAGGAGGGCGGAGTGTTGGGTGGGTTGCAAGGGAGGGACATTCAGTCCTCAGTTGCATAAACACTGGGGTCGCAGCTGCCTTTGATCTTCGGGTGAGTGCAGTGTGAAAGATCAACTGTCAGAGGAGCCCAGGGAGCAGGTCCTAGCGGGTGAGGCATTTATTTACCTGGCGCGCCCCTCGCCTGTGGCCCTGTGCGTGGCAGGAGGAAGAGGGGCCTTCTGCAGCTTTCTCAAATGTCTATCTAACACCCTTTCCCCGCAAGCTCTTCCAGAAAGATTCCTATAATGAGGTGCCCCTCAGGGCTGAAATAATCCCCACCACCATCAGAAGGGCACTGGGGGTCCTCAGCCTTGAAAGAAGAAAAGTCCAGAGGGTGTGCGAACACGTGTGCACGCACGTGCGCATGGGAGCGTGTGTGTGTGTGTGTGTGTGTGTGTGTGTGTGTGTGTGTGTGAGGGAGGGAGTGTGTGTCTGAGTGTGCTGAGCGCCTGGGTGTGGGGTCTGTCCAGGAGGCACGGGGAAGGGCCGTTCTGTCCTCTCTGGGACAGCCTCGTCCGTTTCCAGGGTCCTGAGTATCCGCTTGCTCCCTGCAGGACGATCTTTACCTCCTACCAGCTAGAGGAGCTGGAGAAGGCGTTCAACGAGGCCCACTACCCAGACGTGTATGCCCGGGAGATGCTGGCCATGAAAACGGAGCTGCCAGAAGACAGGATACAGGTAACAGCGCCCGAGTCCCCGAGTCCCTCGCCTCCCATGTCCCCCACTCTTGGGGACACGGACAGACCAGCCTCCCAGATACCCATCTCCCACCCCCTTGTATGAGCACGGCTGGCCTGGGGTCCTGTTCTCATGAAGAACACCTCCGTACTTGCTGAACACCTACCATGGGAGGTGGGCACTGCAGGGGGACGGGGGCTTAGCAGTTCTCCACGCAGGCTTGCTGGGGAGCATTTCATAGACTCCGAGGGGCCCTGTGGTGGGAGAAGGAGTTTGGTGGGTGCTGGGTTCTGAGCAGGGGCTCTGTGGTGGCAGCTGTGCCCTCCCTGCAGCTGCCTCCTCCAAAGCCAGGGGCCCCAGGCCTTTCTGGGTACCTGGGGGTGGGGGCAGTAGCTTCTAGCCCTGACCCAGACTGTTTCCCTTCCTCTGCTCCCCTTCCCATGAAGTAGTCTTGCCCCTCCCCCTTCTTACCGCCCCCCCACCCCCACCCCACGCTTTCATCCACCTGAGGCTCCTTCCTCTTCTGACAACCAAGCATCTGGCCCTGCCTGAGCTCCGCTCCTTTATTTCTCTGGGTCAAGACCAGAATGTGGCTGGACCTGTGTTGTTGGCAGGCCTGGCTCACTAGGCCCTCCTCCTCCTCGCCTCATCGCCTCTCCCGGAGAGTTTGGTTATCACCAGCCACTGATCTGGGCTGACACGTCCTCAGCTGTGCTGGGCTCGGGGCCTCCCTTCATTAGCAACAGGACCTCCCAAGTCCGGAACCCTCCCTCCCCCCAGCTGGCAGGAGTGGGCTGCTTTCTCATTTCTCTGGGAGAAGGTGAAGTCTGATGATTTCTAGACTAGGCCTCCCCGAGGAGGAGGAGTGAGTGGGAGGGACATTTCCAAAAGATTTGGACTGGCCTTAGCTGGATGGCAACCTTACATGAAAGCTGTTCCCATCTCCTGGGTGGGTCAGAGTAGTTCACTGAGGCTGGGAAATGGGGGACCTGACTTCCTGAAACCCCTCTGCCCGCATCCCTCCCAGTCAGGGTCCCTTGTGTCTCCAGGTTTGATGTGTGTTGGGGGCAGGGGGTGGGGCTAGAGAAGGAACCACCTAAGGTGTGTGGGTGGCTCTGTGGTCTCTCAGGGGAGCACCAGAGAATGGGCAGTGAGGCGTGAGCCGCGTGAGCCTTTCTCTCTCTTGGAAATCTATTTGGAATTTCAGTCAATGGCTTTAGACATTGACACTTAACAATAAGCTCAGTTGTTCATAATCAGATTATCTGTTTAATGCTTTATCCATGGTGGCCTGGATCCATCACCCTCCACCCAATTGGGTTTCAGTGGGTAAGGCTGGATGTTGATTCTGAGTCGTGTGTGTGTGTGTGTGTGTGTGTGTGTGTGTGTGTGTGTGTTGTGTTTGTGGTGTGTTGTGTGTTTTGTGTGTGTGGTGCTTGTGGTATGGTGTGTGTGTGTGTGTGTGTGTGTGTGTTGTGTTTGTGGTGTGGTGTGGTGTGGTGTGTGTGTGTGTGTGTGTGTGGTGCTTGTGGTGTGTTGTGTGTGTGTGTGTGGTGCTTGTGGTGTGTTGTGTGTGTGTGTGGTGCTTGTGGTATGGTGTGTGTGTGTGTGTGTGTGTGTGTGTGTGTGTGTGTGTAAGCCAAGGTCTAATCCAGTTGATGTTGGAGGTAACCTCAGCCTGGCCTTCATTAGCACCAAGTTGGCTATTATATGTGTCAGGGCGGGGGTTGGGGGGAGACTGACAAACTCCCCCTGTTGGTAGGCCCCCCATTGGCACTATTGACCAAAAGGAAAGAACAGCTTGTCCGTTGCAGTGGGTTGTCCTACAACCTGTCTGGCTCAGGTGGTGGTGAGTGGATTGTGTGTAACTGTGCAATCTGGGTTTCTTTAAGTTCCCTGGGGGGTGTCTATGGGCTGGTAAATGCTGCCCCCCAGAAGGTAGGAGCTGTCAAATAGCCCTGCCCCCAAATATTTTACCCAGTGACCTGGGAAGGCTTAGTGTGTGTTAGCATGTCTCAGCCACAGTCACAGCTGTGATTTGCAGAGCAGTTTCCGCGTGCCAGGTGTTCTGATACGTGAGGTGTTCAGGAGAGGCAGGGAGGCGCGGTGGTTAGGGGCACCCAATCTGGAACCAGACTGCCTGGGTGTGGCCCTGGCTGTGCCAGTTACCAGCTGAGTGACTATGGACAAGTTCCCTTGCCCCCCAGAGCCTCCCATTCCTCATCTGTAAAGTGTGGGTGACAGTGGCCCCTGATGATGTGATGTGTTCCAAGCTGTGCCGGGCACATGCCCAGTGCCCACTCGGTTGCAGCTCTGCTCTCATTAAATCCTGCTGACAACTGTTGGGGACCATTAGCATCCTTTATTTCCAAGGAAACTGAGGCAGAACAGCTACCACAGCCACACAGCTAGTAAGCGGGGGACACAGGGACCTAGGCCTGCACCTGAAGCCCACATGCTCACCACCTGCCTCGGGTTTGAAGCCTGAGCTCTAACCTGAAGCTGTGGGAAAGCGATGGTGTGAGGTCAGGTGGGGGGCCTGTGTCAAACCTTCTTTATAAAGATAACCAGTGCTCACACTGAGCACCAGGTACAGTTTTTAAAAAATTACTCAAATAGCCCTGACCAGTTTGGCTCGGTGGATAGAGCGTCAGCCGGTGGACTGAAGGGTTCCAGGTTCGATTCTGGTCAAGGGCATGTACCTGGGTTGCGGGCACATCCCCAGTAAGGAGTGTGCAGGAGGCAGCTGATTGATGTTTCTTGCTCATCGATGTTTCTAACTCTCTATCCCTCTCTCTTCCTCTCTGTAAACAAATCAATTAAGAAACATAAATTTTTAAAAATCACTCAAATAATTACCTCTTCAATGGGGCGAAACATGAGTCTCCCACCCCCTTCCCCCAACAGCCCTTCCAGTGGTAGCCAGTTTCCTTTGTTTCTCTCTAGAGATAGTGTATGTATATTCCCAAGAAGTCGGAACCCAATGAGCGGGGCACTATGACTATCGCCACTTTACAGGTGGGAGCCAGCCGCCAGAATGCAGACCGGAGTCCCTTTAGGCTCCGTAGCACTTGCTTCACTGCACTGCCACCCTTCCAGTCATTTCCTTTAACCTGTTCAGGTGGGAACGATGCATCTAAAGATGGAAAACCACCACTCTGGAGCCAGTCCCCTCCCCCAGCTGTCAGCCAGAGGCCTGTGTGTGTGTGTGTGAGTGTGTGTGTGCGTGTGTGTGTGTGTGTGTGTGAGTGTGTGTGCGTGTGTGTGTGCGTGTGTGTGTGCGTGCGTGGATACGGGGCCGGGGTAGTTATTAAGGCTCCAAGTCCAAGGTTAGACATTCTCGAGGTGGAAGGGCACGGTTGTTGGACTGGATGTCAGTGACTCGGGTTTCCGTTCTGGCTCGGACGCCACCAGGCTTAGCAGAAGCCAGGTCACTCCCCTTCTGTTTTCCATCTGTGAAAAGAAGGGGGTCCCTTCCTGGGGGGGCCGTCTCAGGATCACCTTCCTCACCGGGTCCCTGGGCGCCGTTGGTGGAATGGGGGAGCATGATAGTGGAGTAACAGCCCCAGGGGGCAGCTGGGACACACCCTCTCTGGGCCAATCCAAGCAAACCTCCGCGTGTGCCTGCCTCCTGTCTAATGTCTAATGAGGTCCCAGTATGGCTGTGAAAAGTCAAACACACCTACTGCCAATCTTCTTTTAATTTAAAATTTTGCATGTGGCCCTAACTGGTTTGGCTCAATGGATAGAGCATTGGCCTGGGGACTCAAGGGTCCCAGGTTCGATTCTGGTCAAGGGCATGTACCTTGGTTGCAGGCACATCCCCAATAGGGAGTGTGCAGGAGGCAGCTGATCGATGTTTCTCTCTCATCGATGTTTCTAACTCTCTATCCTTCTCCCTTCCTCTCTGTAAGAAATCAATAAAATATATTTTTAAAAAAAATTTGCATGTGGACACTATTGCAGATGTCCTCCATTTCCCCGCCTTTGCCCACCTCCATCCAGCCCCCACCCTCCCCCCTTGGGCCCTCCCCACACTGTTGTCTGTGTCCCTGGGCTACACATGTATGTTCTCCAGCTAATCCCTTCACCTTCCCTTATCCAGTCCTCCCTTCTCCCCCCGCCCCGCCCCCCGCTTCCCTCTGACATTTGTCCGTCTGTTCCGTGTGTCCACGCCTCTGGTTCTATTTTGTTCATCAGTTTATTTTGTTCATTAGATTCCACATACTGGTGAGATGATATGGTATTTGTTTTTCTCTGACTGGCTTATTTTGCTTAACATAATAATTTCCAGAGTTCCTTCTTTTTTACAGCTGAGTAGTATTTCATGGTGTACATGTACTATAGTTGTTTTGTCCACTCATCTACTGATGGGCACTTGGGCTGTTCCCAGATTTGGGCTATTGTAAATAACGCTGCTCCCAACATAGGGGTGCATGTATTCTTTCTGATTGGTGTTTCAAGATTCTTAGGATATAGTCCCAGGAGTGGAATCACAGGTCAAAGGGCAATCCATTTTAAATTTCTTGAGGAAACTCCATACTCTTTTCCGCAGTGGCTGTACCAGTCTGCATTCCCATACCTCCTTCCCATCTTTGTTTCCCTGCCAGCAAGCCAAGCTCTGAGCCTCAAAGTACTCATTTGTAAAATAATAATAACAATGTCTCCCCACCTGTGAAAAAAGGAGGGGGATCCCTTCCTGGGAGGGGCCTTCGCATTTAATGAAAGTATTGTTATTACTGGCATTATAAGCACTTACTATTGTCCCAGATATTAAGTGCTTGCCATGCCCTGTTTCAGTAAATCCTCACAACAGCTAGATGAATTAGATGCTGCTACACCCATTTTCTGGGTGTGGAAAACGAGGGGCTGACAGGTGAAGTAAGCAGTAGACTGGATTCAAACCCGGTACTCAACTACCATCCTGGGAGAGGGGAACGTGACTGCCTACCTCCATACGCGGGAATGGTCCGTGGCAGCAGCAGCGATGGGGCAGCCCCTCTGTAAAGGGCCACTTCCTCTGCCCTCGGGCTTGGCGGGCGCACAGTTCCGTGCGCCAAGGCTCTCTGGGTTGGGGGAAGGGATGCTGTGCGTTGTTGGGGGAAGAAGAGATTCCGAGTCTCCATATCAGACTCAGACCTGCGGTCCTCGTTGTGTCCCCCCCAAAAGGCTGGGCCTGGCATTCTGGAAGCTCCTGCCAGATGTCAGCTCTGGGGCAGAGGAAGTGGGTTTCCAGACCGACTATTTCCTCTGTGAGGCCACTCCTTCCAAGAATGATCATATCGGGTGTACCTGTACATTCACTTGTTTGGCTCCTGGATTCCTTTCTGACAAAAATTATACTTATTTTAATGCCTACATGGCAGGGATGTGGATGTGCAAAGCGAACCGAGCCCACACTCACCCTCAGTCTTCTCAGCCTGGTGTTTGGAGTCTCTGGCTAGCACTGCTTGATTCTGCCTTTTTTCTTCTTAATATTTTTATTGCTTTCAGAGAGGAAGGAAGAGGAAAAGAGAGATAGAGACATCAATGATGAGAGAGAATCATTGATTGGCTGCCTCCTGCACATCCCCTACTGGGGATCGAGCCTGCAACCCAGGCATGTGCCCTTGACCGGAATTGAACCTGGGACCCTTCAGTCCGTAGGCTCTATCCACTGAGCCAAACCGGCTAGGGCTGATTCTGCCTTTTATAAAGTGGTCTCTGCCCAAGGGAAGGGAATGAAGTTTGGGAAATTCTATTCCAGAAGTTAGAAGACAGTAGCCCAGGAAGAAAAGGGTTGCAGTGTGTCTCAGCCTGGGACTTTTATTAGAATCACAGCTGCTTTAAAAATTTTATTTTACTTTTCAATTACAATTGACATTTAATATTATACTAGTTTCAGGTATACAGCATAGTGGTTAGACATTTATGTAACTTGTGAAGTGATCCCCCTATAAGTCTTGCACCCACCGGACACCGTATATAGTTATTACAGTATTATTGGCTATATTCCCTAAGCTGTACAAAATGGCAATTACAAAGTAGTCACAGAGCATCTTTTTAAAGTATATATATATTTATTGATTTCAGAGAGGAAGGGAGAGGGAGAGATAGAAACATCAATGATGAGAATCACTGATCAGCTGCCTCCTGCACGCCCCCCACTGGGGACCGAGCCCGCAACCCGGGCATGTGCCCTTGATGGGATTCGAACCCCAGGACCCTTCAGTCCGCAGGCCCATGCTCTACCCACTGAGCCAAACCGGCTAGGGCCGTCGGTGTGTTTTAAAGCTCTGCAGGTGATGGTGCGCAGCCAGTGTGAACACGCTGGGTCAGAGACTCGGGAAAGGAGTTTCTCTGTTTTGAGTGGGTTAATACAAATGGAAGAAAGTGGAGTTGTGGGTGACAAGATGGGTTGAGGAACAAGATGACTTGCCAGGTGTGTAGGGATTGACGCTGCCTGAGGCTCCCAGGACGAGTGAGCAGAGCTGCCCCCTAGTGGACATCAGGGGCTGCAGCAGGGTCAGGCTTCTCAGCCGGAAGCTGGGACTGGAAGGGGTATGCTGAAATATGGTGTCAGAAGTGCTGAGTGGATATGGAATGTGAAGTCGTTAAATCACGCCAGCAGCGGGCCCAGATTAATCAGCTTCCAGCTAGAGGAGAGGGAAGAAGCTGCGTGAATGCGATGGAAACTGCCATATGGCTGACAAAGCCAGGCTGGATGGCATGGGGCAAGGTTAGAGGGCCAGATCTGGGGTAGCCAAGGGCCCAAAATGTGCAAAAAGCACCCGATTGTGCAAGATGTCTCCGTTAGGGGTACAATCCTGGAAGGTATGCAGAGGTTTCCTGGGAGATATCCGAGGGAAGGAGTCCTGGGCATGTTGTCCTGTGGGGATACAGGAATGGGAACTTTGCCAGACAGGAGCCGTGTGATGACAGCAGAAGCCACGGCTGCTCAGGCTGGTTACCCACATTCGAGAGAAAGAGCCGATAGAGTGGCTGGGCTGCCTGACGTGTGCCCTCGTGGCAGAAGAGCGCCCGTTGGGGAAGAAGCCTTCCCAGGTGCAGTACACTCTTGGAGGCACAGGGTCTCAGGCCCTCTCTGCCAGCGGTGGAGGCACCTGCCAGAGCAGCTGCTGGCAGCCAGAAGCATCCTACCTGGGCTTCCTCAGAGCTGCTGGGGCGTCACCTTTGCGGGGAAACGCACGAGGAACCCAGGCTCTTTCTGGAGCTGGAAGATCTTCTCGACTCATCTTTGCTCAGGACCCCAAACCTGGTGACCCCTGGTGTCACCTTTGGGTCCCTACGTGGGAGCTCAGAGTCCTCAAGGGGGAGGCAGGGCTCTGGTCCTTGTTGGAGGTTTTCCTGAAGAGTCCTGGGCCCGACTCCCATGAGGAGGAGCAGTCTCTTCTAGAAAGTGGAAAGTCAAGGGAGTGAGTGGGAGTGGGACGGAAGGAATATTTGGGGCCTGTTGGGACCAAGAGACCAAGTAGGAAAAAGAGCCCAAATGCTGCGAAGGAATCTGAGAGGTGCGAGATGGGAGGGCCTGGCTTTATGTGAAAAGTGTCGCTGGCCACTTGCTGGAAAGCAAAGCCTCATCTCATTGCACATTTACCTACAGAGTTCACCCAGCATCCCGCCAAAGTGTGTTGGTTCTTACTGTGTGCCAGGCATTTCCCAAGCACTATTTTGTTCAGTTTTTACAACAAACCTGCGAGGATATCACAGGCAGATGAGGACCTGGAAGTCGGAAAGGTTAAGAAATGCACCCAAGGTCACAAAGGTGGAGGCAGAGCAGGGATCTCCAGCCTTGGTTTTCTAGCTCCTGATCACGGCACCTGGCAGGGCTCTGCAAGGTCTTCCCCTGCATTTTGGGCGTCAAGGGGGCAACGTAGGGAGCGTTGCAGGGGCATTTGCCCCCCCCACACACACACACCCCTAGTTGTTGCTGTTCTCGCTATTTGTCAGTCCAGCCTTACTAAAGGGCATGTGGAGGAGGCCAGAGGGGCAGGCAATGCCACTGATGAACCCTGCCCCTGGGCAGAGACTCCCAGACTTTCTGCACTTCCCCTGAAATAATAAGTAGCATTGATTGAGCGCCTTCTGTGTGACAAGTACTGCTTTTAGGCGCTTTCACTTACTTCATTAATCCTCAAAACAACCCTGAAAAGTAGGTATTCTTATTTTACGTCTGAAGCAGCCGAGACTGAGAGAAGGCAAGTAACTTTGCCCAAGATCACTCAGCAGTTTTTGTCAGAGCTGGGAATTCCAGTGCAGGACTGGCTGACTTCAGTGCTTCTTGCACATTTTTAAGTCCCATGAACACATGCTGGTTGCTTCCAGGAAAGGAAGAGAAAGACAGATATGAAGAGTGGTTAGGGTTAATTCTAGCCCCTTGTCCACTTCCCTCCAAGGCATCATTGCCACAGCTTCCCTGCCAATTGTCCTTAAAAGAAATTGTTTTGGCTGTTCAGGTTCCTCCATAAATTGGAGCAGCATCTGGTCTTTGCAGAGGGCCAGGCATTCCAGGAGCTCATAACCCAGGGTCCGGATGATTCCTGGTTTGACGACCAGCTGGCACCAACTCCCCTGGGAGTGTGTAGGCCAAGTCTGATCTGCAGAGCAGTTATTTATTTCCCCAAATTAGGAGACCCAGGAAAATGATTCTTTTAGAGGCCCCAGAAATTATTTGAATCCCAAGCTTGTACCCCCCCCTTTTTTTTTAATCCTCACCTGAAAATATTTTTCCATCAATTTTTAGAGATAGTGGAAGAGAGAGGGAAAGACAGAGAGAAATAACGATGTAAGAGAAATACATCGATTAGTTGCCCCCTGCACGCACCCTGACCAGGGCCCTGGCTGGGGAGGAGCCTGCAACCGAGGTACGTGCCCTTGACCCAAATCAAACCCAGGACCCTTTGGTCCGCAGGCTCACACTTTCTCCACTGAACCAAACCGGCTAGGGCTGCACCGCCTGCTTTAGTAATGATGCTGTGTTCACTTGAAAGCCAGCCACCATCTCCAGCACTGATGCTCATGGAATCCCGAGGCAGCCAAGGCAATGCGCCTTCCTGGCCACCCACACTCAGGGCGGGAATCTGCCTTTCTATACCCCACAGTCCTTTCTCCGGAATCTGTAAATCCAAACTGCTGGAAATGAACAGTTCTGTCGTAAAGTTGGAATCGAAACTCATTAGTGACAAACACAGGACTGGACCTTCTAGTTCTCTTAGTGTGAATATGTATAGGCTTTAGTGCAGAAACCAGAGTTGATGAGTCTGACTATGGTGGTGGTGGTGGTGGTGCTGCTGCTGCGGGGTGTTATGTAACATGTGGTATATGCATCACCCATTATTTCTAAAATCCAAAACGTTCTGGAGTCTGGCCCACCCGTTCCAGTGAAGGGTGTGGCCTTGTTGTATAACGCTCCGTGTTCAAGCAGGAAGGTCATCTCCTGATCAGGAAGCAGGTGGTTTACTTAGATTCATAAAGTGAGCCCTCCCAAGCCTCCCAAGTGGCCAGACGAGGCGCCTGCCTTCCATCACCCAGGGGCTCAGGCTTTGCTATGTTCTCTGAGAGGTGGATGGAACCAGAAGTAGCTGATCCCTGTATGTGGGTTTTTCCTCTGTGGGAGAAGGCAGCTTGAGCTTGAGACAAGTGGGTACTTGGAGAGGGTGACCAAGTGTAATGGAAGGAAGATGGGACAGGACAGGGGTCTCAGGCAACTCACAGGCCCTAGGTAGGGCCTACAGTGGGCAGAGCCTGCAGGCGGTGCTGGGGAGATGTAAACAGCAGAGAGCTAAGCCAGGACCCTGGCCAGTCAGCCCCACTCATTGCCCACCGCTGTCTGAGCTTTAGTGCACAGAGCACAGCCATCGAGTGGCTTTCAAATGACAGAAACCCTGTCCTTGGCAGGTGTCAC
Source organism: Myotis daubentonii (assembly GCF_963259705.1). Classification (NCBI taxonomy): domain Eukaryota; kingdom Metazoa; phylum Chordata; class Mammalia; order Chiroptera; family Vespertilionidae; genus Myotis; species Myotis daubentonii. Next base: position 22,456,270 of record NC_081840.1, on the reverse strand, counting down.
TCATGGCTCTCTGGGTCAGGACCAGGGGGAGGCCCTGCACGTTGCTTCCCAGCTCCCCCAGGAGGGCCCCAGCAGATGGGCAGGTGCCAAAGCCGATGGTATCAACGGCGCGACCCACCCTGAGTGGGACCAGCGATTGTTTTCTAACAGAGCTGGCCAGTGTCGAGGTGGAATGGCAGGGGACGTCGAGGCCGCGTCTTTTCCATTTTCAGAGATTCCAGTTATTTACAAATGAAGAAACACACATTCGGGTCAACTTAAAGTTGTGCGTGGACGGTGCGGTCTTTCTGCAATCCTTCACGGGATGTCTGGGACCGCAGGGCTGTTTGGTGGAAGCGGGGATGCGAGGCGAGGCGTCTGGGGCGCCCCCTACCGGACGCGGCCGGCCGCGCTCAGCCGCAGACTCCGGGCCGCCGCGGGCCATCGGGGCGCTCACTCCGCCACCTGGCGGCGGCGGCGGGAACCGCGGGGGCGCACCGACGCCGAGCCCCGCAGGCCGGGCTGGGGCCTCCCCGCGGCCGAGGCAGCAAAGGGTTAAGCTGTCAGCGGCGCGATGTTAAACAGGTGTCAAAGGCGCCCCATATATCTGCAGATTGAAATCAAATTCTTTGCCGTATAAAAAGATAAATTACCCAGGCGCTGCCGCGCGTCCCACTCATCACGCCAGCGCCAGACGGCAAGCAATTTTTTTTTTTTAATGTGCTAACGACCTAATCAAGCAATCAAGTCTGAGAAGATTGCAGAGTGACCGGGGCAGCCATCTGCCGGCGAGCCCCGCATTCATTTCCCGCGCCCCCGCGCGGGGCGGAGCCGGGGAGGGAGCTGCCGGGGGAAGAAGGGGAAAAATCCTAAACAAATTAACACCCAATTTTCCCCGTCTAATTAGTTAAATGAGAAGTGTTTGGGGTCCCCCGGGGAGGGGGAGCGGCTCGCAGCGCGGCTCGTGCTGCCTCCCCAGCATTAATTAGTGCGGGTCAATGCCGCGGCCCCGGGGGAGCAGCCGCTTTAATTTCCCGTGATATTTCAGTGCCTGAGGCCCATCGATTCAAACTGAAATTAACTTATTTTTCAATCAGCCCAGGGCTGCCCCTGGGGGTGACTCTTCTTTTGCCGCCTCCTGAATAGAGCTGGAGCGATTTTTCATCAAAAGCTGAAACCTCCGCTGCCGAGGGCGGGGAGGGGGCCCCGGAGGGAAGGGGGGACCGGCGAGGCGAGGGAATGGAAATCGCAGCGGAAACTAATAGGTTTCTGGAATCCGCCCCTGCTCTCCCCTCTTCTCCCCACTTCCCAGAGCTCCTTTCTGCGCTGGGGCGACAGAGCCCAAGGAGCTGTGAAGGAACAAGAGGGCCCCCCTGGGCCTGGGGTCCTGCCTGGGCCCCGCACCTACTGGAGGAACAGTGGCCTGCCCTTGGTTCTGGTTCTGGTTCTGGCTCCTACCAGTGGCTGGAGCTGGTTTGGGAGACAAGGAATCTCCCCTCCCCCAAGCATGGCAGCCCCTCCAGGGCGGGAGAGCTCCAGCACCCCCAGGACAACCGCCCCTCATTCAGACTCTGCACCAGTTTGGGGACCAGAAATAAAACCTTCTCTGGCGTGGCCCACCACACTTTCCTAGGTGCCCACTCCCACCTGCTTCTCCCACCACTGAGAATTTCGTCTTTCTTCCCTGACCGAGGGATGGCTGCCCAATCCCTCAAACATGATGCCGCGTTGGGTTGGTAACTGTGGGTGGCAGGCTCAGACCCGGCCCAGGAGGGCGCTGACGCAGGCCTGGGAGCACCCCCTCCTCTGCTCGGTTCCCAGGCTTCATGGCACCTTCATGTTCCCTGGAAGCCTTCAGGGGAGAGGGAGGGAGCTCTGAACATGGCTAGTCCAGCCCCTGGGAAGGAACGTGTCCCTCTGCAAGTCAGAAAGACATTCTGGTTATGCCCTGAGGTCTGTGCACCAAGAACTACCTGGGTCGGGCTTCTCAGCTGCAAACTGAGGACCACACTGGGCCCTGCTCACCTGCAGGACCCTGACCTAGAGGTGTCCTTATTCCCCCCCCCAAAAAAAGACCCATTTCACCCATCAGACCCTCAAAGGATACCCCTGAGCCTGGAAGAACACCCTGGGTACCATGGGGCTTGAGTAAGGACACCCACCTGGAGAAACCAGCAGTCCCAAGAGTATGGGGCCATTGGCCACGGAAGGGATGGGGACCTTAACTCCAGATAGACATGGGCGAGGGGGAGGTCTGGGCCCAGGGCCCCTCAGAGGACACCCCTGACCTGGTGGTCTACACCTGCAGGTCTGGTTCCAGAACCGCAGAGCCAAGTGGAGGAAGCGAGAGAAGTGCTGGGGCCGGAGCAGCGTCATGGCGGAGTACGGGCTGTATGGGGCCATGGTGCGGCACTCCATCCCCCTGCCCGAGTCCATCCTCAAGTCCGCCAAGGATGGCATCATGGACTCCTGTGCCCCGTGGCTGCTCGGTAAGAGCCCACACCCTCCTCAGGGCCCTGCCCCCGAGGCAAGGAGAGTGGGCTCCCCTAGGAGGGGACAGAGCCTGGAGCAAAGGGACCTGGCACAGCAGCTGAGCAGAAGGGAGGCCCTCCAAAGCAGGTCCCCCAGCTCCCTTGGGGGCTCCGTGTGGGCTGGGCCCAGGGCTTGGTGTCTCTCTTGCATCCACAGTGCCTAGGATGTCCATCCTGGGCAGGTCCCTGACTGGGTTCTTTTGTCCTGTGAGGGGGGGGTGACTGGTGCCCCAGGGTCTGTACCCCTTTCTTCCCTTTGGGAGGTGCGCTTGTGATGAATGGAACAGCCCCTCTTGGGGACTGGGGGACCCTAGGTCCCTTTGGCCACATTCTGGCTTTGCCCAAAGGCCTTCTTGCCCCCTAAATCTCTCCACCTGCCATCTTCCTCCTCCTGCCATCTGGGCCTCTGTCTGATAGAGCACCAGCCTGCCTCGGGGTTCTAAGACCTGGAATCCCAGGAGGGAAGGATGGGGAGCAAGCTCTGTGCTTGGGAAGGGACAGAACAGGCTGCAGGGGGACGGGGGGGGGGGGGGGGGGCAGTGCCCAGGGGCGTGGCTGGGAGGAGCCCTCTGTAGGCCAGGGTGCCTAGTTGCTGGTCTGCAGCCCTCCGGCGGCCCTGGCCCAGCCCTGGGACTCATGACTGTGGTGTGTGAAGTAAGGCTTTCTGCTTGTCCTTAATTCTGGCCTTTCTCTATCTTTGCCGTTTTCAGTTCAAGATGGCTTTCCCAGGCGCTTTTCTAAACCCGAATACCAACACTTCTTTTTAGGAATGCACAAAAAGTCGCTGGAGGCAGCAGCCGAGTCGGGGAGGAAGCCCGAGGTGGAGCGCCAGGCCCTGCCCAAGCCGGATAAGATGGAGCAGGAGGAGCGGGGCCCGGACGCCCCGGCGGCCATGTCCCAGGAGGAACTGAGGGAGAACAGCATTGCGGCGCTCCGGGCCAGGGCGCAGGAGCACAGCACCAAAGTGCTGGGGACTGTGTCCGGGCCCAACAGCCTGGCCCGGAACGCCGAGGAGCCCCAGGAAGAGGAGGCCATGGACGAGGACAGGCCAGTGGAGAAGCTGAGTCCTCGGCAGCTCGAGGACGTGGCTTAGGTCAAGGGTCAAGGGTGCGCTGCCACTGGAGCCCAGGACTGCTCTCCTCCGGGCCTGTGGTGCCGGGAGGTGTCCTCCGAGGCTGGGCCCAGCCTGGCCTTTGCCGCCCACCCCTGCCCCATAGGCCCTCCGTGACCCCCGGGCGACCTCAGACACAGCTCAGCTCTGGCCAAGGCTTTGGACCACGCTGGCATCCCCTTCCTAGTCTGACCTCCTCAGCATCCTCCTCAGCCCAACAGCCCTGCCTCGGAAGCCTTTCTGCTGCCCACACCGCCCCCTCAGCCGCTTTCACTCAATCCCTGGCCACTCTCACCATCCGGATCCACCCCTCACTGTCCTCTTGCTCTAGACCCTCCGCCCAGCTCTGACCCCCTGTGGATTCCGCTCCCCCCCCAGGCCCACAGCCCATTGCCTGCCCGGCCCTGTCAGGGGGAGGGGCCCTGCACTCCAGGGCCAATGTCCTGAGCACCCCAGTCCTCAGCCAGTAACTTCCCCCCGCAGCCTGTCCCTTCCCGCGGCCCGGACCTGGGCCTCCACCGTGTGAATGTACTGCCCTGCAGGCCCAGGTACAACCTCTGCTCCACCCCATCAGTGGGGCCCAGAGTCCAGATTAAATGTGGGAGGGAAGACTCAGCCTGGGCCCCTCGGCCGCCCTCCGTGGTCACCCCGAGGAACCTGCCCTCTCCACACCCAGCCGGCCTCACCATTCCTCCCAGAACCAGTGCCAGCCCCGCGTGAGATGATGTGCACCTGTAGTGAGCCAGGGCCCGTACCCTGCAGCCAGGGGCACCTCTCACTGATGCCGTGGCTCTCTGCACTGCTGGGGGGACCACCCCCTCCACCAGGGCCCTTGGGCTGTGCTCTAAAGCACCGACTCCCCTGATGTGCTGCCTGTGACCCTGACTTGCTGTGCAAGGCACCCTTCCCCTGGCGCTTCTCACAAATTACTGGTTCGCATGTGCCCTGCCTTGGAGCAACACAATCCAGCTGTTAACACCTGGGAAGCCACAGACCTTGACCCAGTTTCACCCAGGTTGTCCTTGGAAGGCCAAGCCTGGAGAGGGCCTGGGGCTCTCTATAGTCATCAAGGGTTGATCACAAGAAGGGAAAGAGAAAAGGCTCAAAGGAGGAAAGCAGGAGCCAGTGTTAGACTCGAACGACAAACTAAGCAATAGGCGCACGCCTTCATGCCAGGTGCCGGCCAAGGTGCATGTCCGCTAGAATCAGACGGACAGTGAGCATGTGGAGCAGGGGGCAAAAGTTTCCTTCCCGTCTGCTGAGAGGACCTGCCTGTACTGGTGGCCTCTCTGCAGCTGTGCCCCCACCCCCAGGCCAGGTCATGTCCCCTCACCCCATCGCATTTCCTTACCATCCCACCACTTCTGCAGGGAATACTTCGTGAAAGGCCTGAGACAGTGAATTGGGATTTTAACTCCCTATCGCAAGTTGATTTCTTCTTCATTCCATTCACAGAACTTTTGCCCAGTTCTCGTCTTTGCCCCCTGTTGGTTTGAAGTGTTAGACTGTAGCCCCTGGTGTGTAAATAATGTACATAGAGTGAGAAGAAAGCTATTGAGGTGTTTGAAATATGGAACTGTAATAACTTCTAGGTATTCTAAACCTGTGATTTCCGTGCCATTTTCTGTAAAGATACAAGTAAGAATAAAATTGATGTAAAAACAGCCGGGGAGGGATCCAGCAGTCCTGTGTGTGTGTGTGGCATAGAAAGCAAATCCATGAAGTCCGTTTTGGGTCAAATTGCTAGGTTCCTCTTAAAATTACTGCAACTGTAGAAGCACCGTGGCCTCTCCACTGAGCTGACATTGACATTTATCACTGTGACACGGGCCCTCCTCCATCGCAGGCACATCTCAGATAGCCCAGCCCGCGTCCCGAAGTGATTACCTATGACTCCCTCCTGCTCCTCACACAATAGATTGCACTAACCTTTCCCTCTGGTACTTAACTTACAAACAACCCTATTTCACCCACAGCCCACCTCGTCCCCCAAGAATCCTGACTCCTTCCTCTTGTGTATACATGTGCACCTGAATATCTTACATCACAACGTTAATTACACAACAAGTGGAAAAGGCAACGGTATCGGGAACTGCAAGTCAGAGGAACCCTTGCTAGTCCGAGAGAAGGGAGTAAAAGACAAGCTGAGGAAGACTGCATGGACTGTCTGCAGACAGCTGGGTCTACCTGCTCGGTGATAGGTGGGATGGAATTACAGATGAGAGAGCAGGGAGCAGAATGGAGAGATTATATCTGAGCTGTTGGTTCAAGAAATCTTATGATGGTTTCAAATTGGCTTGGATGTGGAACTCATTGTCACCACCCCCCAGGCCCCGGGCTAGGAATGCCCTTCCCTCACTCTGCCCAGCCCCAACACGCATCCTGCAAGGCCCCTCCTCCAGGAAGGACTTAGAACCTGTTTTGTCCTAGCACGTGGGACATTCCTCCATTAAGGTGTTTTTATGCAGTGTTGTAATTTCTTATTTACAAGTCTGTCTTCCTCACAAGACTGATTTCTTCAAGGGTGGGGGGTTATATCTTATTCATCTTTAATCCCCAGGACCCACCAAAGGGCCCAGCACTCAATCCATTGTTGAATGAATGAATGAATGAATGAATGTTCTTCCTCTAACTCACGCATTCATCCAATGACTTAAAAACATTTATGGAGCATCTGTGTATCAGCCAGTGGACAAGGCACTGGGAACAGAGAGGTGGGCAAAGCTGTCCTATTTGGAGGGGAATACAGATAGAATTCAAGTAATCGCTCCAATAAAAGACAAAATCGCAAATGTTCTAAGGCACTGGAGACGTGAGATAAGGACCATGAAAACATAACCATGGGATTTGAGTCGAGGTGTTGAGCCTCTGAGCCTCTCTCCTGTGATCTCAGAATAATGTCTGCTCAACCAGCCTCACAGTGTTACAGTGTCCCACATGAGCACAGGGGAAGGGTGGCCACACCAAGGCAGCGCAAGCCTGGGTGTGCCCTTGGCAGCTGCCCCACTCTCAGCTCTGGGGGACAGTTGGGACACTCAGAAGCTAGGGAGCTGCCAGAAATCCCCTGGACAATCACCCCAGAAACTGAGCCTGGGAAGAGGCGTGCAGCTCCTTGCAGAGGGACATCAGGCAAATAGGCCTCCAGGTGACTAAGGAGGGGAGAGGCTGGGACACTGCAGAGGGAAGAAGCTGGACAGGAGGAGGGGCCTGGACAGCAGGGCCCCCCAGGCAGAACGAAGAGAAGTCTTGCTAGGTGCTTACTAGCGCTCTGCGGGGGCTTCTCAGGGACTCGGTGCCTGAGAGGATTTATTTCAGGCTCCACGGGCCCAAAAGGCTGTGTGCACCAAGAGCCAGAGTATAAAAGGGCAAGGAGCCCTGATTTATGAGGGCTGCCTGAGCTGCTAAGCAGGCCTGGCAAGGATAGACGAGGAGTCTGGTAGGAGGAGGCAGGGCTGAGGGTGTAGGAGCTTGAGGCCCAACCTGTGGCCTGCGAGAAAGTGGGGCCATGAAGTCCCCCATAGTCACAGCTGAGCAGGCCCAGCAGTGATCTGCTCCGTTAATTTCTCCCAGATCAATCCCTCCCAATGCCAACTCTTCTTAGTGGCTGCCAGCCTCCTCCAGTCCCTGACTCCTCACCTCAGATTTACCTGCATGGCTCTGCTCCCAGAATGCACTTCAGGGAGTCTGTCACAGGAAGGGGTCAGGGTCAGAATGATGAGGTGGCCCTGATTGTGGATTTTCCAATTTCTCCTTGTTTAATTCTACTCGTTTATTGCATTTGCTGACTCATGCTATATTGTCTGCTTGTCTTTTTAAGTTAATGTGACAGCTTTTATCTTTTTTTCTGTGAGAATACTTGGATTGCTTAAGTATTTTTTCCAGTTTTCACCTTGGGTCTAGTTCTCTGTCACTGTGTAGGTATTTAGAATGCAAGCTCCCACCCCAGCCGGTTTGGCTCAGTGGATACAGCATCATTGGCCTGTGTACTGAAGGGTCCCGGGTTCAATTCCGGTCAAGGGCTCATGCCCACGGTGTTGGCTCGATCCCCAGTAGGGGATATATACAAGCTTCCGCCCAGCTGGTGTGGCTCAGTGGTTGAAAGTCAACCCATGAACCAGGAGGTCACCGTTGGATTCCCAGTCAGGGCACATGCCCAGGTTGCAGGCTCGATCCCCAGTAGGAGGCTGCTGATCAGTGACTCTCTCATCATTGGAGTTTCTCTCTCTCTCTCCCACTCCCTTCCTCTCTCTGAAACCAATAAAAACATATTAAAAAATAAAATAAAATGCAAGCTCTGCCCTGGCCGGTGTGGCTCAGTTGGTTGGAGCGTCATCCTGTGTGCCACAGGGTCACAGATTCGATTCCTGGTCAGGACACATGCACGGGTTGTGGGTTTGATCCCAGGGCACGTATGTGGGCGACCAATAGATGTTTCTCTTTCCCTCTCTAAAAATCAATGAAAACATATCCTTGGTGAGGAATAAAAAAACAAAAATGCAAGTCGCCAATGTTGTCACTCCCATCACCGTTCTGGCTCTCATGCCTGGGATTGCCCTTCTGGTTTCCTAATTCAGCTATAGATGAACCTTGTTTTTATTATATTCTACTCATCTCTAGCTGATCTTACTGAGAATTTTTTTCACCAGCCTAGTCCACCATTTCCCCAGGAGTTGCAAAGCTCTTTGCCAACTATTAGGGGCTGTAAAATCTGAATAACATGATTACCTCTCATTCCACTGCTCACTTAGCTCCCTGCGGGAATACTTCCTCCAATTCTGACATCAGGCTATCTGCTTGGATTTATTTCACTTGGTTCTTGTCAACCCCCTCCTACCACCGACACCTTCCTCTCCAGTTCTGTCCTCTTTATTCAGAAACGCCAAATAAGCAGCAGAGGCCTGAGGAGTGATTATGTTTGGTTAGAGTAGTGGTTCTCAAGCTTCTGGCCCTTTCAGTACAGTTCCTCATGTTGTGACCCAACCATAAAATTATTTTCGTTGCTACTTCATAACTGTAATGTTGCTACTGTTATGAATCGTAATGTAAATATCTGATATGCAGGATGGTCTTAGGCGACCCCTGTGAAAGGGTTGTTCGATCGCCAAAGGGGTCGCGACCCACAGGTTGAGAACCGCTGGGTTAGAGCTACATTCAACTTCAGAAACCAGGAAAACGTTAATTTTCCTTCTAGCCTTTTGTTCTTGCTGGTTCCAGATATGGCTGGAAGAATGCCAAGTTCTCCTGAAGGCATGCAGGCCATCCACCTGGTATGGCAGAGGTGGCAGTGGGAAGGACTTACTCTTTTAGTAGTTACTTTTTTTTTTTACTGTTAATTTTGAATTGTTGTGACCTTTTAATTTTAAAATGAACAGCTACTACACTGCCTTATTATTCTCCTTATAGATATTACTGCTTTTCTAAGCTATTAGAGAGCAAGTTGAGGACATGATGTGCCATAACTCCTTAATATTTCAGTGTATATTTCCTTAAAATGAGGATACTCGCCCACATAACTTCTATACAACCAATAAAATCAAGACATTGACATTGATTCAATGCTTTCATCTACTCCAGAGAATGCTGATCATTCCAATAATGTCTTTTTTAAGTGGTGGACCCAATCCGGGACCATGCACCCATTTAGTTGCTGAGTCACCGTAGTCTCCTCCAATCTGGAATAGTCCAGTCAGTCATTCCTTGCCTCCCATGACCGTGCCATCTTTGAAGATTTCAAGCTAGTTTTTTAAAGCTTTATTTTTATGGTTGACACTATACTGCTGCCCCCAAGGTCATCCACTTGAGTTTGTCTGGTATTTCCTCATGATTAGATTGCATAACCTAAATCTTATCATGAGGAAGTATCAGACCGACTCAGTACATCCCCTGCACAGCTCTGCTTATCTTCCCTCCCCCTTCAACAGGAGGTATGGTGAGCTGATTGCTCACAAATCGGCTCTGAACCTCAGTTGTGCATGTTGAGCTGTATGACGGCCCAGGAAGGGCTGCGCCCTGCCCTTTGGAACGAGTGTCAATGGGAAGATGTGATCACAAATGGTGAGCAGAGAGTGAGGCCGCACCTTGGCGCACACTCTACAGACTAAAGTGACATGAGGGCCCCGGGAAGGCTGGGGCAGCACAGACTGTCCCTTCTCCATTAGACAGTTACTGTGTGCCAGCCAGCACTGTGCACACACAGACACAGGCCTGCCTGCCCTCACGGAGTTTACCCTCCAGTGAGCAAGGGGGCCAGGGGAGGCAGATGCCAGGCTCCCCCGAGGGAGGAATTGTCAGACATTATGGAGAGTGCCTTAGGATTGAGGAACTTTGGTTCCTCCTCCTTGGTGACCAGGCTTGCTACTGCCTGGACAGCCAGAGTAGGTTTGGGGATGGAATGGGGCTGGTCCCTGAATGGGCAGTGCCAGTCCAACCCTCTGCAGAGGTGCTAAGGGAGGCAGCGTGGGAAGAAAAGCCAGGGCTCTGACTCTGCTCCCTGCCCATCTACCCCCAGGGCCATCTTTTTCATCCTAGGCATCTGGTTGGACCAGTACTTGGAAAATTCCTTTCAGCCTCCGGACATTCTCTGCCTGAAACAGCTGATGGCCTTCATGTACCCCAACCTGCCTGGGTTGGACCTGGAGTGCTGTGTCCAACTTCTCCAGAGCCAGCTCCAGTGCCAGCTTACACCAGCTCCAACTGTAGACCTACAGCCAGAGCTAACTCTAGAGCTAGAACAAGCTCCAGTACCAGCTTCATAGCTACAGCCAGCCCTAGCCTAAGCCCAACTCCAGTGCTAGCTCTATCACCAGCTCTAGAACCTGCTACAGAGCCACATTCAACTTCAGTGCCAGCTCTATAGTTAGTGCCATTTTCAGAACTCATCAGCACCAAAGCTAGAGCTGCACCAGCATCAGCCCTAGTTTTAGCTCTAGAGCTAAAAACAGGTCTCGCACCTACTCTAGCACCAGCTCTGGAGCTAGAGCTAATGCCAGCTTCAGAGCAAGAGCTAGATCCAGGGCTAGCTCTAGCCTCTACCCTCAAGCTAGTGCCATACTGAGTATCAGCTTCAGCACTAGAAGCAACTCTAGCATCACAGCCAGAGGTGGAACAAGCTCTAGGGCTAGAGCCAGCTCCAGAACTAAAGCCAATACCAACACTAGCCATAGCAATAGCTCCAGAGCCAGATCCAATGATAGAGCCAATGATAAGTACCAGCTCAGCCCCTGCTCTAACAACCAGTGAGAGCTAGAGCTTGCTTCAGAGGTAGAGCCTGTTCTTGGATATCTCTAGCAACCAGCTACAGGGTCACACCCAGCTATACTTCCAGCTCCAGAACCTGTGCCAGTTATAGATTTTTGGCCAATGCCAGTTTGAGTTAGAAGTGCCGGTAGCACCAAATCCAGCACTAAAGCCAGTCCTAGGTCCACAGCTAGTTGCCAGCTCTAGCACCAGAGCCAGAGCTAGAACCAGCTCTAGGGTTTCCTTTAGCTATTTGAGCATATTTAAGACAGTTGATTTAAAGTCTTTGTCTAGTAAGTCAAACACCTGGGCTTCCTCAGGAATAGTTTCTGTCAATCTTTTTCCCTTTGAATGGGTTTTGTTTGTTGAAAACTGGACATTTACATATTATAATATGGTAACTATGAAAATCAGCTTCTTCCCCTCCCCCAGGGTATGCTGTTTTTTGTTTGTTTTGATTACAGTCATCTGTTCATTTGGACACATTCCAAAAATATTTTAGCAAAGACTATCATCCCTGTCACATGTAGTCACTTGAAATCTGTTCAGCTAGTATTTTGACAAAGATTTCCTTGAATAACAGGAACTGAAAACAAACAAAAGAAAACACATCTCCCAGTCTTTATAGACTGGCTCTGTGCTGGGGCACTCCTTTAACACTTAGCCAGGCTGTTTATAACTCTGCCTCAGCCTGCTTGGATTGAGTCCAGAGCCCACGCAAAGGTGAAAGCTTAGGTCGTTCTCAGGTCTTTTCGGAGCATGCATCCCCTTGTGGCCATGTATGTGCCTTTCTCTGACCTGTCGGTCTGAACACACTGCTTTAGCACCACTGCAGGGTGGAGCTGAGTAAGAACAGTGCCAAGGCCCACATGCCAGTCAAGTCAGGAGGGTGAGACTTCAGTTACCCAGGGCTGCATTTCCCCAAGTCTTGGACTCCCAACCCACATCTAGGATCATTTTCAGTGGTACCAATAAGGCATTAAATAACCTTGCCTTTTTTTCCCTCCCCATTGATTTTGAGAGAAAGTGGAGGGGAGGGAGGGAGGGGAAGAAAGGAGAGGGAGATGGAAAGAGAAACATCCATGTGAGATTGTCATGACTGAATACCTCCTGCATGCACCCTGACCAGAGCCAGGGATTGAACCTCAACCCAGGTATGTGCCCCTGACCAGGAATCGAACCCACGACCCTTTGGTGTGTGGGCCGAGGCTTTAACCACTGAGAAACACCGGCCAGGGATAAAGAACCTCAAGTCTTATATTGAGAAAGTTACTACCATAGTTCCCACTCCATCTTTCAAATTTTCTGAAGGAGAAATATCTCATTTGGGTGCTAGTATGTCTAACTCCTATGATATCCCTTAAACTCCTTTCATACAGAGGGCAAGACTCAGGCCTAGGCTCAGTCTTTGTAGACCATCATATGGAGCTGCAATTTCATAACACTATGGTTTTCATTGGATTCATTTTTAGAGTTACTTTCTATTTACATCAAGTGTAAACTTTCTTTAAAAAATTAATTTAAATGTAAAAATTGAGCTAATTTTTAAAAAACTTAAGTAATTAACAGTACAACAAGTACAGAGTTGCCTGGCAGTGGTTGAGTGTTGACCTATGAATCAGGAGGTAATGGTTCTATTCCCAGTCGGGCACAAGCCCAGGTTGTATGCTTGATCCCCAGAAGGGGGCATGCAGGAGGCAGCTGATCAATGATTCTCTCTCATCATTGATTATTTCTCTCTCTCTCTCTCCCTCTTCTTCCTTCCTCTCCGAATCAATAAAAATACATATTTTTTTAAAAACTAAAAAAAAAAACAAGTACAGCGTTCTGGCAAGAATCATGAAGGTTACAATCTGACAAGTGAATTTTGGGGAATAGAATATTGTTCTAGAATAAGGATTTTGGGTTTAATTGTCCATCTCATGCTTTTGTGATTCCAGGGTTTTTTCTGTTCAACTGGTTGTTGCTCTTCCCTAACACGGTTTTTTAAAAAAATCTCAACCTTATTTTTTTGAGGGATAAGACAAGAATCAAACCAACCAACCAACCAAACAAACGAACAACAGAAAGTGCCCCAAAGGTTAGTAGTGCCTCAGGAACACCTGGCAAATGGAAAAGGGGTGATACGGAATAAAGTGAAAAGCCAAGAACAGAAGGTGCCAGTGTGGTGGAGAATGCTGCTCCCTTCTCTCTAGGCTCTCAAATACAAGTCTGGAAATTCAGTTAAAAAGCTTATCTTATAATAGAGAAGAGAAAGAGGGAAAGTTGTAAATATTTTTAATGTTTATATTTTATATAAAAAAAAGAAGTTATAAAATTTAAATAGCTGATTCAAGTTAAAAACCTGTTGTTGTATAATTTAACCAATTAAAAAGATTTCTGAATCTCTTGACTCCAAGTCCAACATTCTCTCCACATTGATCCTTCATTGCTTATAGAGTCCTCACTTTTAGGTTTTTCTTTAGAAAACAAATCTGAAGTAATTTGTAAGTAAATAATTAGCACTTCAAATGTCTGGCACCCTGGCTGAGGTAGCAGGAAGCCTGGCAGGACTAGCACCCAATGGAGGCCACACCTAGGTGGGCCACTGCTGCCAGCGCTCCCTGCAAAGAACCTGTGAGACGAACCTGGGGCCTCTGGGTGTCTCCTGGGCACGGCCACGCCCCGAGCTTGGCTCTCCTTTCAGTGGCCAGCCACATCCTTGGCTTCAGTCCACTTTGATTCTGGTCAGTTCCCACCTTCCTTCTCCGCAGAGTTTCAGAAGCCACGAGTGAAACTACAAGAGATCACCACCATGCAGAGGTCAGGCTGCCCTGGCATCACAACATGAGGCCACTGGCGCCCTGTCCTCTGCCACCCCATCCCCCATTTTGAGGGGCCTCTGGCCCCAGCCAGGCTCAGCCTTTGGGTTCTTCCTCCTCCTCAACCATCCTGTGAGCACAGGTACCTTCTCGAGGCTGCGCCGATGTCCCACGCTGATAAACGTTATGCCTAGCTGCTGGCCGATGCGGTAGAGTTCACTCTCCACCTCCTCGGTCAGGGCACTGGTGGCTTCATCAAGCACTGAGGGCAGAACCCAGTGGCAAGAGATGGAGACCTGCCCCTGCCTGCCTGTTTCTCCTTCAACCCACAGCCACCTCCGGCGGGGACCCAGAGGGAGGCTGAAAACTGCTCTGGCTTATGGGAACCAGCCTTAGGGAGGATGGTTGGGCCAACCGAGCAGCGGCCAAGCTCCATCTCAAAAGCGTTCAGCCAGCAGGACAAAACCCCCCAGCTTCCTATAGATCAGCGCCAGACACGGCCTGGGACCACTCAATCCAGGGAATCCTGCTTCCCCACAGGATGTCAGTCCTTGGAAAAATCCACACCTGCCATCCCTCTGCCAGGCACAGCTGGGGGAATGCCCATTCATGGTTGGCAGAGCATAAAATCACAAGCTCTCTCAAGGCAGCTCCAGCTGCAGCGATGGCAGAAAGCACACATCCAGAGCCACTCGGAGGCCAGGCACTGCTGCCTCATGGGCAGAGACCTGCCATCCTCTCCTGCAGGAACAGACATGCCCGCCATATACAGGCGAGCTCTCCTACAATACCAACCCTGCCCAGGTGTGCATGAACACACGCTGCTACCCGTGGGCACACACAGCACCGGCATGCACACTTACAGGGCAGACCTCACCTGCGTACTTCGGCTGCAGGTAGAAGAGCCGGGCAAAAGACAGCCTCTGCATCTCTCCGGGGGACAGAACGTCATACCTGAGGACAGGGAACGAGAGGACCACTGGAGGAAGGAGTATACAGTCTGGCCTTTGCCTAGATTGGGTCTAGGCAGGAAGAGGTTCTTGCTACAGAGAGGCAGACCCAGGACAGATGGACGTCACCTCCCCTTTCAATCACAGCCCTGCTGCCCACACAAGGTGAGGCTAAAACTCTGCTCCCGATGGCATGAAACCTAGACTTTGGGGTCAAGGAGCCATTCTATCCCTTCAATGGACCCCTAGAACCCACTGTCTTTGGGGGAAATGGCTCTGGAGCATCCCAACCCCCTTCTTACCAGTTCCAATCGACCTGGTGGTCCAGCCCCTCTGTCCTCGCCACCAAGTCGGACTGTAACACACCCAGGGGAAGCGATGTCCATGAAAGTGCCCATCCTGCTCCCTGAGGAACCCCCTCAGTCCCCTCCACACACGTGCCTGAGACAGACCATACCCCACTGGCGTACCAAGGTGGGGGCAGTCTGCCCCGGGCCGAGAGGAATATCCTATCAGCTACATTGTTTAGACGTGGGGGAGCATGGTGACAAGAAATAGTTTTATTATTATTTTAAAATTCACTACTGAGTGTGCCCCCGTTTTGCCCGTTATCTGGCCCACAGTTCCCTCAGCCACTTTTACTCCCATTCTCCTTGCCCCAGGCTCATACTTCGAGTCCTGGGCTAGTGATCAGTGCTACCAGGCGGCCTTGGACATCAGGGTCCTGCCCTCACTTACCAGGCCTGCCAACTCCAAGAACCTCATGATCCTCTCATCATCAGTAGAACCTGCAAAACAGACAGGCCTCCTTCAGAAGTCAGCTCCTCCTGGGCAGCCAGGATAGATGGGCACATCATGGCAAGGGGCAGGGGAGGGGGACCAGGATCGGGGCTGAGGCTCTAGAGGGCCAGGCTACAGGCCTAGGAAGGAAAGGTTCAGGCAAAGGAAGCAATCACCTCCCTTCCTCCAGTGGGTTCTCTCCTCCCGGAGGGGAAGATGGACGAGATGAGGTCAGGGCACAGGCCCCACGAGTTAACAGTCGAGGAGGAGGGGACCCAACCTGAAGCCAGCAGCCCGGCTGGGGCCTCTCCCAGAGGGCACGGGTGAGGCCGCAGTCAGAAAAGTAGGAACGACTGAAATGGGAGAACATGCCCGAGGAGGCCAGCTCACCTGAGTCCGGGTAGATCTCCTTCAGGGGGTATATCACCTGATAAAACAGAAAGCACACTGGCCTAGGACCAGGCCAAGCTGGGGCTGCACACAGCCCACCCTCCCTCAGAATCAGCCCCAGGAACCGCCCAGGCTCCTATCCACCCGAGGAGAGCAAGGGACCCCCTGACCAAGGGTCCAGTGGGAGAGGCAGGGCTGGTGGACAGTGGGCCAGGGCAATCCCCAGAAGGAGGGAAGAGTCCATGTGTTTCCTGAGAGCAGGGCCCCCCGGAAGCCACCCTGGTGTTAAATAGACGCTGTGCTCTTTCGGTCGCAGCCCCCACAGGTTAACCTGTCCCAGGGTTGCTCTGAGTAGATGGCCCAGCTCATTCATGGATGTGAATAAAATACAGGGGTGGGCAACGTGGATTTACAGCTGTGAGTACCCGAAACATGGGGTTTATTCTTGTATTAGTCATTACTCACTGTACGTATTATTTGTATTACAACTGAAAACCAACACAACCGTAGACCTTCTTTTGCCCACTCCTGTATTCTTAGAGCCAGGGAGTTCCTGGGCACAGGCCGTTTTATTACCCCACCTTCTGTGCCACAGCTCCCTAGGGCTGAGGCCTGCACACTGCCAGAGGTCCCAGTTGGGGGCGGGGGCGGGGGGAGTGGGCCCCAGGATGACCTGCTCCCGAAGGGTGCCGTCGGTGAAGAATGGCTTCTGTGGCAGGAACAGCACCCCATGGGGTCCAAAGTCCACCAGCATCTGCATTGAGCCTGCAGAGCCCATGAAACCTCCATTAAGAGATCTCCCAGGGAAGGTAACGGCTTCTCACCCCTTTGCCCCAACAAAAAAGGCTGGGTTTCACACACACACACACACACACACACACACACACACACACACACACCCGCCACCAAGCCAAGGCTGGCTCAGGGCTGGAGGCTGGTTCTCACCCCGTGTGCTCGCCCAGAGGCCACCCAGCACGCGGAGCAAGGAGGTCTTGCCGGTGCCCGTGTTGCCGGTGATGAGCAGGCTCTGCCCCTCGGAGATCTTTAGGCTCAGATCCTTGATTAAGGGCTTGTTAGAGGAGGGCGCGGAGATGCAGACCCGATCCAGGAGAAAAGCTGTGTCCGCTGGCTCTGCTGCTGGCCATCCCGGGGCCCTGGGGTTAGAGAAGGGAGGGGGTGGGGAGGATCCAGCGTCAGTACTGCCAAGGGCAAGCTTTTCTCCTTGGGGATGTCACCTCTGGGTTGGGGTTATGGGCTGAATTGTCGTCAAAATCACATGCTAAACTCCGAATCCCTAGTATCTCAGGATGTAACCACACTTGGAGGAAAGGGACAGGCGGCAGGGCTTAGTGAGAGGAAGAGGGAAAAAGGAAGAGGAGGCTACTGTTCAGATTTTATCTCAGGCCCAGGCAGGTGTGTGCACTCTGCTTCCACCAGCTGGGGGACGGTGGAAATTAACACAACGAATGCCAGAACAGCAACACCTACTATAAATGTCTGCAACGTGCCAGGCACAAGCCACAGATTTCTTTCATTTGCTCCCCACAACTCTGCCGCCAAGCCGGGCAGTCCCAGAGCCTGAATTCTCACCAGCGCACACACTGCCACCGAGTCCTCACCTGTGTGAGTCCCACTCGCTCTCGTCCAGGAGCTCGCCGTCCTGTGACTTCAGGGACATGTCCAGCAGGGTCTCCTCAAGCTCCCCAATCCTGGGCAAGAAGGGAAAACCCGAGGCAGGGGGTTGGGGCCAGGTAAAGGTAAGAAGCCTTTTTCTCTCATGCTCACTAGGAAATGGGCAGTTTTTCTGCTCCTTTTCTCAGTCAGCCACATCTCCCAGTGCACAAGCTTTGTTCAGAAGCTAGAGGTGGGTGCCGCCTCACCTGTGGGTATAACCAGCCACATCCGAGAGCGTGGTGGAGAGGTCGATGAGCCGGGTGAAGCAGCTGATGAGATAAATGCACACGAAGGCATTCTGGATGGAACGGGGAGCAGTGAGCACAGGCCTTGACCCCCAGGCCCTGGGCCCTGGGCCAAGGGGCGGGGAGGCAGCGTGAGGGGTCATCACGAGGGATTCTCACCTTGCTGACCAGGGTGCTGAGCTCTGTGGGGCTAAGGTCTCCATAAACGCCACTGAAAATGGGGATTGCGATCACAACATAACTCAGGATGCTGCCCAGATAGTCAAACGTGTTGATACCCACTGTGGAAGACACACTGTGTGAGATCCTGGAACATTCCTGTGCTCTGAGGGGGGCGGAAAGCCGAGCAGGACCAAGCTACTCCCTGGGTCTTCATGCTCCTGAGGACACACAGGGTGAAGGCAGTGGCTCCCCCTGGCTAATCCCTTCAGCAGAGCAAACATATCAGTATGGAGAAAAGTGGGGAGGGGAGGGGAGGGGGGGGAGGGGAGGGAGGGGGGGTGGGGAGGGGAGGGGGAGGGAGGGGACCATCCCGATCCTGTGGTTCCTGCCTCCCGGGGCCCCTCTACTTACTGTACAGCCAGAGCTCCTTGGACATCAGCTCCCTCTGGGTCTGAAGGAGTCTCTGCAGCCTGCGGTCTGTCCTCATGTGCTCCACATGCCCAGCTCTGATGAGAAAGGCTGGAATGTCCATGGGGTCTGGAGAGCCTCAGCCAGGCTGGGGACCCTCTGTCCCTCATCACATCCTCCTTTAGGGACTAAACTCATCCGAATGATCTTCACCTCTGACCCTGACACTTGCACCCACTCATTGCTTCACTCATCCAACGTGGTACTGTCTGCAGAAAGAGCCTGAACTCTCCATTGGCCAGACCTGGTTCAAACGCTGGCTCTGGTTAGTTACCATCTGGGTGATAGAGTGATTACTTAAGCCTAGGAACCTCAATTTTCTCATCTGTAAAATGGAGCTTGTAATAACCTACCTAATAGGCTAGAGTGAGAATTTCTGAATACGAAGGGCTAGGCACATGAAGGGACCCAACAGATAACAGCTGCTATTGTTAAAGGAAAGCACAGGAGGAGCACACGAGGTGGCAGGCTCCGTGCCAGTCAGCCAGTGTGACAGAGGCGGTAAGACAGCCCCGGTTCAGGGTGGGCAGGTGATCTGCCCTCTTCACCTGGAACATGGAAAGTGCGTACACAGAGCGTCTTCAAGCTCTGGCACCAAACAGGCTTGGGCACTCATGCAGCCTAGGAAGGCTCTCGGGAGGAGGTGACCTGGGCTTCTAGGACAGGCAGAAAAGGTGGGGTGGGCAGAGGGGGCATTTCAGATTTTACATAAAGATGGGCACAGAGGCTACAAAAGCACACACCCAGAGCTCCAAGAACCAACCTGCTTCCCCCAGAGCCCAAAGCTTCACGAGCAGAAGCTGCAGAATCCAAAACTTAGCACAAACCCACCCCACCACACTACCACACCCCAGCTCAGCCTTGTACTCTTGGCGCCCCCAGGTGGTGGAAGCTGAAAACTGCTAGAGACAGGCAGAAGGGCATAGGTCCCAGGGCTCGAGTCCAGGTGATCCAAGACAGCTCCCCTCCTTAAACACAAGCCTCTGGGCCTGCCTGCCAATGACTCCCGCGGCCTCATAGGAGGCAGCACAGGCCTTCCCTGGCCCTGAGGGAGGAACGGGATTTCACAATGCTCCTGCCAGGAGACCGAACACAGCTTCGCTTGGACAGTGAGTTGTAGGGAGCAGGACTCCGCACCTCCTGAGGCTCCCACTCCCGCCTAGACTACAGAGCAGCTTTGGACGAGAAGGCATTCGCTCATTTCATCCTTGGAACAAATGTAGGCCCCACGCTAGGTCACGGAGAGGAACAAAGCCCGGGGCTTAAAAAGGATGGGGCAAAACAAACAAACAAACAAACAAACAAACAAGCAAAAGCATGAGGCAGACAAGGACAGTGAGATGCGGGGAGAGGGTCACAGCCCAGTGGAAGGACGTGCCCCCAGGGCCCGGTGATGGTGGGAGGGTTGTACCACTCAGCTCTCCTTCTCTGCCGTCTCCCCTGGCAGCCCTGATCAGGGAGAGGGAACGACTCCCACTCAGCTCACCTGAAGAAAGCAGCAGGCTCAGCATTCACGCGGATCTGCATGTGCTTGAACCTGAGGAGACCAGAGGAAAACGTGTGCTACAATGGGCAGTACCAGCCCCCTTTCAGAGGCCTGGATCAAGACCTCCAGACAAAGGGGAGTCCAGCTCCACCTCGAAACTGCAGCTTTCTCCCCAATCCTTCTGTGGACTGCAACGGGGTGTGTGTGGAGGGGGGTGTAACTGGGGGTGTCCCAGGCCTAGGCAGGGTGGCAGGAGCCCTGAAGACAGGGTGGCCCCTTGCCTATCTCCAGAGAGGACAGGTGCTCACAGCACCTCCTCCTCCCAGGGCTGGGCCTGAAGGAGGCGTCCACGAAGCACAGGGTAGGGGATGAATCCATCAGCTCATCTGAAACAGGTGGTTAAAACAGAAGCACTGAGAAGGCCAAGATATGGTGATGTTAACCAACCAGACACTGTTCTCAGTACTTCTCATGTATAATCTCAGTTAAGCCTCACAGTTCCCTCATAAGCAGCAGTACCATCCCTGTTTTAGGGCGGGAAACCAAAATCAGAGATTAAAGACCTCAGCCAAGAGCACATGCTAGCAACTGGCACAGCTGGGATTTGAACTCAGGCACCTTACTCCAGATCCCATTCCCTAACCATTGTGCCCAGCCCTCAAACCTCCAACACCGGAGACACACCTGAAATCCCCCTCCAGCTTTTCCTGCTGCACCAGCTTCGCCACAATGGGCCCCATCAACATTTTGTTCACCACGGTTCCCAGGATGAAATACCCGAAGATGCTCACGGGCCCGAGCCAGCCTGTGCTGAAAGGCAGAGACAGGGATGGTGGGGGCGCCACATATGCCCGCAGGCCTCGGTCCTGATGTCTGCCCGCTTCCAGGCAGCCCCTGTTCGATCTCAGCCACCCAGTGAGGCCTCGGCTCCCGTGCGGTGGCATCCAGTGCCCGGGCTACGCTGTCGGAGCACCAGATCCCTGTGACACTGAAACGCAGGGGCCCACGGGCATTTGTGAGGAAGACTGGCATGCGGGTGGGAGGAAGGGAAGACTTGCCTCTTTGGGGCCCTGACGTGGGAGGGCTGGTGTGAGCGAGGGCCTCTGGGGAAACACCTGGCAGGAGCGGAGGAGGGACTGGCAAGAGGGGCCTCACCTTTGGAAGCACTGATAGGTGTAATAGGCCAGGGTGAAGGGCGAGATGATCAGCTGGCTGGCCATGCTGCTGAGCTGCCGGCAGAACCGCTCCACGTCCTGGCTGATGCGCTGGTCCCTGGAACCAACAACACAGAGTCACTGGACCAGGGAGCTGGGCTCAAGGGTTGACGACTAAGACAGTTCCTTGTTGCCCCGCCCTTCAGTGCCCCTGGGGGAAGCGGACCCCTACAAGGGCTGGTTTTCCAGAAGCAACGAGACCCCCGGGGTCCTAAGCAGGGTTCTCAAGAGTTGCTTGTTATGGTGCCTCATGTTACTCCTCAGAAAATGGACAACTGGATGATCAGGGAAGCGATCCCATTTCTCTCACTCCTCCCATTTCTTTTACGAGCATGAGCCTGTCTCCACTTGAGCTGTCTGGCTGTGGAAGCTTCTATGGGTTGAGTCATAGAGAGAGGCCTCGGAGTTCAGCAGCAGCACCCTCCCAAAAATTGTTGCGGCAGAGCTCAGCTCGAGCTGAGAAAAGGTCATCTCAGGCAAAAAAGTGCTTGCGGGGGTGAGGAGGGGCGGCCTAGAGGGGTGGGGGTGCCGAGTGGGGAGGGAATGAGTATGCGGAGACCCCATATGTCCCGTCGCACCACCAGAGCCACACTGACTCCTATTTCCAATGAGACGTGACACTGGGCAAGTCACCTGCATTCTCTGGGCCTGCTTCCTCACCTGTAAAATCACAACAGCTAGCTTACAGCGGGACACGTGCTCCGTCCCAGGCACTGCCTGTGTGTATTACACGAACATCCTTTCACCCTCACTACATTCTTTGAGATAGGAAGTATTCTCCTCATTTTACAGGAAGGGAACCTGGGGCCTCGAGAACATAAAGCCTATTAACTGGGAGGTGACAGTATACAGATTTAAATCCTAGACAGCAATTTTTTACTGCTAGAAATCCGAGAGCTGGTTTTCTAGCTTTTTCTAGCAAGGGCACTCTCTTCAGAGGGGGCCTGATTTAGAGAAATCGGCCGCTTCCTGATTTGGAAGCCCAGGATATGAAATGGACAAAAGGAGCTGCTCCTATTTTTAGCTTCTTGTTCTCGGCCCTACAGCCTGTCCAGGCCTCCTCTGCAGAGCACCCTGCCCCCCTGGCTCTCATCAACGTGTGCAGGTAACTGTGGGTAATCTCCAGGGGATCTGCCGCAGCAGCGCTCCGGGGCTGACCCAGGCAGATAGGACCATGCGGAGGGCAGCGAGGACTGAGCGGGGAGGCCTACGGGTTGTCGACGTCATCCCGCAGCACGTTGAGGGTGTAGTACACGCGGCCGCGGAAGTAGAGGTGGTGGAGATGCTCGGTGAGGTCCTTCCTCCAGCTCACATACAGCAGGTTGCAGGTGAACTGGTCAAAGCTCTTCAGCTGTGCAGTGGGGGAGGCAGGGGGAGGGAGGGAAAGGGAGAATGGCGTCCTGCAGGTCTCAGCTCAAAGCTCAGAAAGCATCTGCTGACCAGGCCCAGGCCACTCCACTGACTGCCCACTCAGCACTTCCTCTTGTTTAAAGCCACCAGTCACGGGACTTTCTCCTTCCTCACTCACCCACATGTTCATTCCTTCACCAAACAGCGAAGGGCTTACCAAAGGCAAGGCCCTCTAGAGCCTTTCTACAGTGTACTGCCTTCATCTGAGAGTAGGTGAGCTTCTGGAGATTGGAAACAATATTTTCTATTCTATTTATGTCTATTCTATTTACTTCTATTCTATTTACTTTTCTGTCCCAAAACATGGAACAGGGCTCTGTATACACCGGTACTTACTGACCGAAGACACATCAAAAGTGCCAAAGTGTGATGGGATGGCTTCCCTAAGAACCAAGAAAACGAGCAGTACAGCCTCACGGAGTCCCAACAGAGCCCCGACTCTCATCACCCCCATTTATGTGGCACCTGTTTGCTAAGCACGGGGGAAGTAACAGTGAGCTCAGTCTAGCCAGGGAGCAGACAGTGACGAGGTGTAAGGAGTGTTACCGCAGAGGGCAACTCAAAGTGTTCAGCATGAAGAGAAAAGGACAGAGTTTGGTGGAGGAAACATGGGAGAGAAAGCTGAGGAGGACTTGAAGGTGAGGCACCTTGAAAAGTGAGCAGGCATTAACCAAGTAAGCCCGAGGTGGGGGGAGGAGGTCATTCTGCAAGAAAACAGCAGGTGCAAAAGCTGGGAGGTGCGACACGGAGCCAGCTGAGTGACAGCCTCAGTCCCAGAGGAACAGCAGCTCTGGCTGCTGATCCTGAAGCAAGAGTTCTGGGAATGAAAAGAACAGTGATCATTTCCGCTAAGTGCGGAATTAAACCAGAACCTCGTGGCCTGTGAGCTTGAAACACTCGAGGAACTGGCCCCAGTGGGCCAAGAGCAAGATCAATGCCCTACCTAGGGTTCCTAGAAAAGGCAGGGGACACACACCCACAGCTTGATTCCTACTTCCTAGGGACTAAGGGACACTGGGCACTCCGCTCACACCAGGCTGGAGAGAGAGACAGGGAGACCTTACCATGGAGTTGAGGACGATGAGCACAACAGCCAGGAATGTCAGGGCCTTAAACCCATCCAAGTCTTTGTTTCCCAGGACCCCGTAGTACTGACTGGGGATCAAGCCAACCTGGTAGATGACCAGTTGTTCTGGGGGGAGGGAGAGGAGTCAGATATCAGTGATGAGGGGTGGGGAAAGGAGGAAGGCCTCCTCTTGAGTCCCTGCCTCATCAACACCCCAGAGAGAAGGAAAGGGGCCCCAAACCAGGGCTGCCCTCCCCCTTCTAGCCCGGACCCACTCACTCACCCAGGAGGGCCACACCCAAAAGGGTCAGGAACATCAAGGCGTTCTGTGATGAGCAAGAGGGAAACAAAACCTTTTGTATCTGCAGGAACCGCTGGAGAAACCGCAGATCTAATCTGGGCCTAAAGAATAGAAGGAGAAGCAGAGAGAAACTTAGGAGGGCAGTTGAGCCTTAGAGAGCAGAGACCAAGCTTAGCTACACTGTTCTGGGGCCAAGGGTTGGAGTGTTCAATGTTCAAGCCATGCAGATGGTAGGGTGGGAACAGGGATAGAAAGAAATTTCTTTAAGTTGAATAATGCCATAAAAGGTTATTTACAGTAAAAAAAAAAAACATAGTTAATAAACTTTAGCCACATCCTCTTTATGGCCATAAACAAGACAAGGAAGTCCACTTCATCAAGGGTTTCAAGGTCCTGGCTGAAGGAATGAAGCAGGATAAAGAAATGAGGTAGGAGGATTGAAAGGGAAGAGATTAAATTGTCATTATTTGCAGATGAGTGAACATTTACATAGGAAACACAAGCAAATAAGTAAATAAAATGTTGTTAATAAAAGGAATTAAGCTAGATATAGGGTTAACAAACAAATATTAAGAGCACTCTATACCAACTATCACCAACTGGAAAATGTAAAGAAAGTGTCATTTATAAAACTAAGAAAAGTATAGAAAACCTATAAACTATCCAGGAAATTACTTTTAAAAAAGAATATATAAGACATTTTGGAGGAAGACCAAAAACTCTATTATAGGATGTGAAATAAAGAAGAGCTGGCAGGACTTAACATTACAAAGACCTCATTTCTAACAAACATAGTCTATAAATTTAACATACCAGTCAAAAACAGGACTTCTCTGAGAAACTTTATATGGAAATAAAAGTCCATGAATAGCTTAGGACAATTGTGAAGAATACGAAAGGAGAAGGAAGAGACCCAAGTCATCAGGTTATAAAGATATATCAAATATTACAGGACTGGAGTAATGACAAAATGTGTTATTAATACAGGAACAAAAACAGCAATGGGGCAGGGGGATGCAATGGGATAGAGATCCAAAAATAAAAAAATAGACCTATGTTTACATGGGCTCAAAATAGAGGATACATCACAAGAAAGAACATATTAATATTAATAGTTTTCAACACTGATTAAACATGTACTATGTACCCAGTACTGTTCTACACATCTTACATGTATGAATCCACTTAATTGTCACAGCTTTAAGCTATAGAGACTATATCCTTTTTTATGGATGAGGAACTGAGGCACTTGCCCTGCCACCCACCTGGTAAGTGGCAGCACTGGGTTTTGAACACAGGCAGCCGGGCTCTAAGAATCTGTGCTCATAACTATGCCACACAGCTTCTCTAATTTTTAATTAATTCATTACTTATTAATTGAAAATGGTGGAGGAAAATTTAGGTCATTACCTTAAATCATTTACAAAAATAAACTCTAACAACTCCAAATGGCTTAAAAATTTAAATGTGAAAAGTAACATTAGTATTTAGTTAATATAAGGAAATGTAGAATATCTCAATGAAGATATAGTGGGAAGGCAATTCATTCTTTTTTTCTTTTTTTTTTTTAGAAAAGCAAGAATTTATTGACAGCAGCAAAAACATCCCAGGGCAGTGAAACAAGGAAGGGCATAGAAAAAGCAATAGAAGCGCCTACGCTGGGCTGCGCTGGCTCGCTGGGAAGTCAGAGAAAAAGGGGGACAGGGGGCTTTGGAGACAGGTTCAGGGGGTTAGCCTGGGATGAGCTGCTGCTGACCACTGCTTCCCTGGTTGCAAGTCTCATGTGGGGAAAGGAGAGTGGGCAGGGAATGGCACAAGCGAGCTCCCTGGAGCGACAGCTTGCTGGCAATTCTTTTTAAAAATATTTTTTTTATTGATTTCAGAGAGGAAGGGAGAGGGAGAGAGCGATAGGAACATTAGTGATGAGAATCACTGATTGGCTGCCTCCTGAATGCCCCCCACTTGGGATCGAGCCTGCAGCCCAGGCATGTGGCCTTCAGTCCACAGACCAGTCAGTGCTTTATCCACTGAGCCAAAGCAGCTAGGACCAGATCCGGCAATTCTTAAATAAGACCCCAAAACCACAAACCGTAAAGGGGGAAACAAATGAATTTAACTTAGAATGAAACATTTTTGTTCAATACAATGCCAAAGGTTAAGTTAAAGAATTGGAGAAGAAGAAAAAAAAATGAATTGGAGAAGGTATTTGCGCAGTGTAAAACCAACAAGAAGTTAAAATCCAGAGCATACAAGGAATTCCTGAAAGTCAGGAAAACAGGAAATCCATAAAAAAAAAATAGGAAAAAGATATAGGTAATTCAGATGCCCTAGCCTGTGGTCGGCAAACTGCGGCTCGCGAGCCACATGTGGCTCTTTGGCCCCTTGAGTGTGGCTCTTCCTAAGCCTTAGGAGTACCCTAATTAAGTTAACAACAATGTACCTACCTATATAGTTTAAGTTTAAAAAATTTGGCTCTCAAAAGAAATTTCAATCATTGTACTATTGATATTTGGCTCTGCTGACTAATGAGTTTGCCAACCACTGCCCTAGATGGTTTGTCTCAGTGGATAGAGCATTGCCTGCAGACCAAAGGGTCCCAGGTTCAATTCCAGTCAAGGGCATGTACTTTGGTTACAGGCTCCTCCCCCGGCCGGGCCCTGGTCAGGGCATGTGCAGGAGGCAACCAGTCCATGTGTTTCTCTCACATCGGTGTTTCTCTCTGTCTTTCCCTCTCTCTTCCACTCTCTCTAAAAATCAATGGAAAAATATTCTCGGGTAAGGATTAGCAAAAAGAGAGAAAAAAATGCTTAATACATGAAAATTAACACAACGGGATACCACCTTACACTCGATAAACATTAAAAAACCAAATAATATCAAACTTTGGTGGGGGGTTAATGGGGGGGGTGAATGGGGGAAATATGGGGAAACAAGGACCTTGACTCCATGCCCTCGGGAAGTATAACCGGGTGTGACCATTCCAGAGAACAATTTAGTAGCATCGGTACGACCCAGCATGGGACGGATAATCGGAGAAAACCACCCCTACCCACAGGAGACCAGTGCAGGCATGGTTTGTGGTGGTTCAAAGTTGGAAGCTCAGTTGGTCACAGTGTGCGACACCAAGGGTGCAGGTTCGCTCTCCCGCCAGGGCACATAGAAGAAGCAACCAATGAGTCTTTGAATGCATAAATCAGTGGAACAACAAATCAATGTTTCTCTCTCTTAAAAAAAAAAAAAAAGGAAGCCATCGAAGTGTCCATCACTAGGAGTATAAGCAAAATGGGAGAAAACTAGATTACTACAGCATACATGACCTCAAAAACACAATGTTGGGTAAAAAGTGTTCCAAAAACCCACGGCGTATTATCATTTAGATGAATTCTAAACCACTATTTTGCTAGGTAACATACATGCAAACCTAGGTAAAGTGGGCGGTAAAGACACTCCCTGAAGATACACCAGAGTGTGCGTCTCGGAAGGGGAGTGAGAGGGGTTGGAGACTAAGGAACGAAAGATGATAAATACAACATGGGCCACGGTGTGCCAAGAACCGAGCAGGGTGAACAACTCAATTCCGTGCACTTGAAGTGAGAGAAAAGCAGGGAGGGAGGGAGGAGAGGAAGAGCCAGCTCCCAGGGAGCGGATCCCACACCCGGGCTGCAGGCGATGACAGGAGTTCCCGCGAAGCTGGAGGGCGCCCACGGATCCGAGCGGAGGTGGGCGCCCCCTCGGGCGGCGGCTCTCCAAGCCCGGCGCACGAGAGCGGAATTGAGCGGAGCCCCTGCCCCACACAGCCCCGGGTAGGACGCCCCGAGGCCCGACCCTCCTCCCCAGCCGCCCTGCTCACCTGGCGCCAGCCCCCGGCGAGGGCCCCCGAACCGCCATGACCCAGATCCCGACCAACCCCGGAGCCCGGCTGCCCCGGCGTCGGGTCGGATCGGGCAGAGTCCGACTTGGGCAGAACGCACGGCCGCCCGGAGCGGGGCGGGGCCCAGAGCGGGGCGGAACCCCGACGCCCACAGAGACGGGCGGATAGAGAGGACACAGCCGCTCCCGGAAGCGGCCGATTTCTCTAAAAGAACCATAGAGTGCTGAGCATCACATTCTGTCGACCGGGCGACTAGAGCGCCCCTTGTGGATGTCGGAGGTTCACGAGGTAGCCAAGAAATGTGACTGAAATATTTTACAAGTATTTTAGACTCTGAATATAGTATTTCATGCATTCTTCCAAAGAAACCATACTGATCTTTTAACAACACAAATCAGACTTGAGATTGCAGTTAGAATAAAATCCAAGCGTTTTCATGGCATAAGTGATCAGGTCCTCCCCTGGGTCTGCATTAAATGTTTCCTCCACTCTGTTTCCTCTTCAGGGTCTTTGCAATTAGAGTCGTCTCCCCCTGGATCACTCTTCCCCCACACCTGAAGCTTTTCATGACTGGCTCTCTCATTAGCGCAATAGTCATCGCTCACCCTACCTAGAACATGTTGTCCAGCTCCATCATTAAAATACATTTTTATTTTCTTCACAATATTTATCATTGAAATTATCTTATTTCTTTGCTTATTATTTGTCTTCCTCTATAAGATAAACTTCATGTGAGTGAAGTTTGACTATGGCTTGCTCATTGCTGGTGTATCCCTAGTACCTAGTGTCCACGCCCGAGAAAGAAAATACCTGCCTGATCTTCCAATCTCATGCAAATAAAGATTCTAAATCCTCATAGTTTGAAGGACTTCTAGTGGCTGTTGCGCTCAAAAATTAAACACACATACACCACCACCACCACCACCACCAGAAAAACCAGAGCCTAGCAGCCGTTTCTAAACAGGGACCTCAACACAAGCCCCACTTGAGCAGGAAGTCGGCCCTAAACTGTCTGACATTTGCACTGGCCAGTGTTGCTCAGTTGCTCCAATGCACACACACACTAGTAAAAATTAAAGGAAGAAAAAAGAAAAAAAGAAAAAGTAAATAAATAACCAAAAAAATAAACAAAACAAAAAACTTTTAACTCCTTAATATCAAATAGCCTGTGTTCAAATTTCCAATTGTCTCATGATCTTTTTTTTTTTACAGTTAAAAAATAAAATCAGGATTCAAATAAGGTCCACACATTGCAGTTGATCGATACATCTTTTGAGACTCCTAATCTCTAGATTCCTCCTCCACCACTTTAGACCAACCTCTATCATCTCTCTCCTGTCCTGCAAAAACCTTCTAACTGGTTTTCACACCTGCATTCTTGTTCCTGCTCTAATCCTGTTCCTCCCAGCCAGAGGGATCTGCAAAAAATGTAAACCAGATTAACATCTCCCTTAAAACTCTTCAGTGGTTCAAAAGGCTCTAGTGCCCTGGCTCTACCTACCACTCCAATTTCTTTAGGAAACCCGCTCTATGAAGGACTGTATTATTCCTTCCCATATACCCCATTTTTCTCCTGATAGCTCTTATTATAGCTTGTTACTATAGTTTCATTTTGTGTGCTTACTTCAATAATGCCAATCCTGGCTGGCATGGCTCAGTGGTTGAGCATCGACCTATGGACCAGGAGGTCACGGTTCAATTCCCAGTCAGGGTATATGCTCAGGTTGCAGGCTCGATCCCCACTGTGGGGTGTGCATGAGGCAGCTGATAAATGATTCTCTCTTATCATTGATGTTTCTATTTCTCTCTCCCTCTCCCTTCCTCTCTGAAATCAATAAACATATATGTTTTTAAAATGCCATGCCTATTATGTTCATTGTCACTGTATGTCCATTGTCCAGAAGCACTTAGTAAGGGCTCAATAAATATTTGTTGAACAAATATGAGCTAGACAATCCCTAATCTCAAGAAGCACATAGGCCACTGTCTCTGCTCGTACTGTTTTCTACTAGGACTGAGCTTCCCCTTTTCCAGACACTAGACTTCTGGGCCAGTTCCTCACTCTCATATATAGACAAATTTGTTAAGGAAAAAATAAGGAAATTAATTTGGTAATAACTATCAAATTTTATTTTCTTAAAAATATGTTTTTACTGATTTTTAGAGAGAGGAAGGGGGAAGAGAGAGAGAGGGAGAGAGAGAGAGAGAGAGAAAGAAAGGATGATGGCTCAGATGCCTCCTGCATGCCCCCTACTGGGAATTGAGCCCACAACCCAGGGCTGGATTCCTAGTTCCTGGCATACAGATGGTGTCCGTTACCCTTTGGAAATGAATGAAGCCACTCCCCTGACCTCGGGTTCCCTGTATTTAAAATTAGGATGGCACCACAGTTTATGGCTGTCATGAGAAATTCCCCCCAAAAGATGAAACTGTGTAATTCAAAGTCTATGTGCCCAACACATCAAAGGTCAATATTTAAACTGTCAGAGTTCAGCCCTAAATGGTTTGGCTCATTGGATAGAGCAGTGATGGCGAACCTATGACATTTTTTTGGTTGATTTTTCTTTGTTAAATGGCATTTAAATATATAAAATAAATATCAAAAATATAAGTCTTTGTTTTACTATGGTTGCAAATATCAAAAAATTTCTATATGTGACACGGCACCAAGTTAAGTTAGGGTTTTTCAAAATGCTGACACACCGAGCTCAAAAGGTTCGCCATCACGGGATAGAGCATCGGCCTGAGGACTGAAGGGTCTTGGGTTCGATTTTGGTCAAGGGCATGTACCTCAGTTGCAGGCTTCTCCCCAGCTCCGGCCCTGATCAGGGCTCGAGCCGGAGGCAACCAATTGATGTGTTTGTCTCACATCTATATTTCTCTCTGTCTTTCCCTCTATCTTCCACTCTCTCTAAAAATCAATGGAAAAATATCCTTGGGCGAGGATTAAAACAAGCAAACAAAAAACCACTGTCAGAGTTCACTGGAGAAGATGTGGGGCCTTAGGGCTTCTTCCAATCAATCTTAAGAGAGCCCAGAATTCCGGCTTCTTTTACGTCAGGGGAAGGGAGAATGAGTGGGGCAAGAGGTCAGTGATGAATACAGACATCTAGGTACCAACAGAGATCCAAGGAAGAGCATGCAGAATCTCTAAATCTCTTTGTTCCCAGTCCATTGACCGCTGCTGATCTGAGTCCAGTCTTGAGGATCTTGCAAATTTTTGATAAATAGTCATAATTTTGTACATATTTCCCCACCTCTTCTGGATAGGCACCTCTGACAAAGGGCTGTTCTTACAAAACCTCAAGCCTCAAGCAGAATTCTAATCAGCATATCTAAAGCAGAAGCTATTGGCCTGCAGGCCAAAAGAAAAATGCAGGCTAGGATTAAGATAGAGTCAAAGAAAGCCAGCATTTCACTCTGCTACAAAAATGCTCAACAATAACCACTTAATCTGAAATGTATCCTATGGGCTGACCAGGTCTAAACACCTGCATTATCATTGGTTCAAAGGCCATGGCAGCTTCCACATGTGAGACCAGCATGTAAAATGTGTTTCCAGACTAAAGGAGTGTTAGATGAAGTACCCTTAATCTCTCCTGCTTGGACATGTTTTCTGAAATATATATTGTTATAAGCCTTTTCCCACAGCTTGGAGCAGACGGCTGGCGCCTGCAGAAGCAAGATAAGATGAAAGGCCCTTCTCTTGGCCAACCTCTGCACTCTCCTCCCTTGACTCCCCTGACCATCTCCTGCCCTTCCCTCTGCTTGACCTACTCGTGCACCTACATCCTGACCCTGCATTGCATACTTCTACTCTATATAAGAGAACTTAACTATCCCCTCAAGGCTGACACCAGCACACTGGTCTCAGCCCACTGTGAGAGAATGAAATAAAATTTCTTAAACTCTCACTACGTCTCGTGGCCTGGCTCCTTTCTTTCAGTGAGGACCTAACAAGGAGGACAGAGCAGGAGGAATAAAATCGTTAGCTGTGCAGATCCCTGCTGTCAAGTCTGAAACCATCTGGGCCTGTTCCCACTCCAGAAGCCAATCCTTTAGAAAGTTGGTGTCCCTGAGCTACATGCTTATTAAAAAGTTGGAGCCTTTATATTAGAAATCGCTCAAGGACACCCTGGCTAAGAGTAATCTTAGAGTAGTGTCTGGGCCTGGGAAACTTTCCCCTCACCCCTTTAGTTCCTCTGCCTGGTCGAATAATTCAAGCGACATACAGCAGGAATACGTACAAGAGACATAGAGGAAATATGTAGTGTAAAATCAAAATGTAATATGTACACACTAGAGGCCCAGTGCACGAAATATGTGCACAGGTAGGGTCCCTAGGCCTGGCTGGTGATCAGGGCCGATTGGGGCCTTCTGGCTGCCGGCCAGGGCCTTCCTTCGTTCCGAGCCGCCCTCTGGTGGTCAGCACATGTCATAATTAGTGTTCGAACTCCCAGTCGAACTCCTGAGGGGACACTTTGCATAGTAGCCTTTTATATAGAGAGACGGGGAATTCACATAAGCATGGAAATTCCAAAGACAGTGAGGAAAAATGGGTATGCACGTCATTTTGGACTAAGGAAGGGGAGATAGACAGTTCATAGGTAAAACAGAAAGAGTAAACATTTGGCAAACAATTTGTTGCAGGGCCCCTAGAACCAATGGGACCAAAGGGGATCTGGCAGAACAGACTCTTGCGTGGACCCTCCCTGGCAGCCACACTTCATCCACATGTGCTAAGGTGAATATGCTCAGGGTTCCTCCCTGAAGCTGGCTTTTCTAACCGAATCTCTTCAGGCAGGAAGGGGGAGGTAAACAACTTTTCCCGAGTTTGTCGGGCATTCATTGCTTTCCGCTTGAAAGAATCTGCGTGCCAGGGTGGCACATTCCAGGGAGACTCTCCCAACACCCACAGTTGTGAAGAGCTGCCTGTGGCGGCAATGAGAGTTCATTCCGCATTCGATAAGTGTTTACTGAGCATCTACTCTGTATGTGCCAGGCAGTGGTGCTGGAGGTACAGCAGTTTCAAAACAAAGTCCCTATCCCCCTTCAGCAGACACATACAATTAACAGATAAAATGATATTAAATATGTCCTAGTGCTAGAAAAGGTTATAGAGGGCATTACAGGTTGAGTCCTCTGGGGTGCACACCCTGAGATGTTTAGCACGCTCAGTGTTGACAGAGAATGCTCTTGGAGCACACCTGTGTCCCAGCAGCTGGGCACGAAGTCCTCCTTTAAAAACGGGATCTGGGCTGTACATCTCCATGTCCATCACACAGGGTATAGAGAGAGGGATGGTGCCAGTGCTCCTTTATTTTTAAAAAAAATATATTTTATTGATTTTTTACAGAGAGGAAGGGAGAGAGATAGAGAGCTAGAAACATCAATCAGCCGCCTCCTGCACATCTCCTCCCACTGGGGATGTGCCCGCAACCCAGGTACATGCCTTTGACCAGAATCGAACCTGGGACCTTTCAGTCTGCAGGCCGACGCTCTATCCACTGAGCCAAA
Source organism: Myotis daubentonii (assembly GCF_963259705.1). Taxonomy (NCBI): domain Eukaryota; kingdom Metazoa; phylum Chordata; class Mammalia; order Chiroptera; family Vespertilionidae; genus Myotis; species Myotis daubentonii. Next base: position 22,423,078 of record NC_081840.1, on the reverse strand, counting down.
CTGGTTTCGGCATTCCTTTAGATAGGGTACTTGGGATAGGCCTCTCCGAGGAAGTTTAAACAGCAAACCTGGGTGAAGTGAGGGAAGGAATCATGGGAGTCTGAGGGATAGCATTCCAAATAAAGGCACAGCAAATGCAAATGCCCCAGGAGGGAATGTTCTTAACATGTTTGAGGAACAGCAAAAAAAGTCAGCTTGACTGGAGTGCAATGATCAGAGAGAGGGGATGCAAATGAACAAGGGCCAGATAAGGCAGGGCCATGCACACCTTCACAAGGGTTTTGGGTTGAAAACAAAAGTGACAAGAAAAAATTTGACAAGATTTGGTTTGTGACTTTAAAAGATTACTCTGGTTGCTGCTGTGTGGAGAAGGAGGAGCTGGAATGGAGGTAGGGAAACCAATTAGGAGGCTATTCTGGTATTTCAGGTAAGAGATAATAATTGTTGAGACTATGGCATGGTAGCTGTGGAGAAGGTCTTCACAGCCTGGGTGCTTTTTCCCATGCCTTCTTCACCCCCCGCCCCCCAACCCATTCAGGGACAGTTGGCAATATCTGGATACGTTCTGGCTGTTACAACTGATGGATGCTACTAGCATCGAGGGGGTAGAGGCCAGCGATGTTGCTAGTCATCCTATAATAATGCACAGGACAGACCTCACAACCAAGAGTTACCTGGTTCAAAATATCCAAAGTGCCGAAGCTAAGAAAACTTGCTTTAAAGGAAGTGAACATTATTAGATGTGGGATATATTTTGAAACTAGAGCCAACAGGATTTGAGCTTGGATGTGGGGAATGAGAAAAGAGGAATCAAGAGTGATTCTAAGGGTTTGGGGCTGAGCAACAGTGAATGATGCTGCCATTGACTGAGACCGGGAACTCTGGGGGAAGAACGGATTCTGGGTGGGGGTTAGGGGGTAAGTCAAGGTTACACCTGAGATGCCTAGTGGATATCTGATGGTGAAGCTACATGGGCAATTGGCTGTTTGGGTCTGGAGTTCAGGGGAGATGTCTGAGCTACAGTTGTAAATGTGGAAATCAGAAGGAAGGTGGGATTTTAAATCAGCAGAGTACAAGAGATCACCTAAGGAATGAATGAAGAGGGAGAGGCAACGAGGACGGAGCGCTGTGGGACTTCAACATCTAGTGGAAGGACCGGGAGAGGAGGAGGAAGAGCCAGCAAAGGAGATGATGAAGGAGCAGCAGGGAGGAAGGAGAAGACCTAGGCAGGTGAGTGTGGGTCTTCTGCCACAAGGGAAGCAAGGAAAGCAAGCAGTTCAAGAAACATGGCCAGATGGATCGGCGGTGTTGAATCGATAGGATAGCACAGGATAGGCCACACAACAGTAATGCCGAGGATAGCCCTCTGCAATCTGAGGGGGTGCAGATGAGACTGAGAACTGACTGCTGAAATTGCTTTGTACAAAGCAGGTTCCATGGAGTGGGTTCAGGAGAGAGAAAGAGGCGAGGAAGTGGAAATAAGGGCTACAGGCAATTCTCTCAAAGAGTAGTGCCATAAAAGGGGAACAGAATCTTCCAGGAGTTAGAGGCTATGGGGTCCAGGATGGAAAGATATTACAACACATTTTTAGGCTGAAGGGAAGATCTATTAGAGAAGGGGAAGTAGTCGATGTGCCTCCATTGCTGCGTTAGCCAATTTCTATGGATTATTTAATTTAACCTGTACACCAAACCAATGAAGTAGATAACAGTCATTCCCGTTTCACAGAAGACAAAATTGAGGCAGGGAGAGGTTCAGTTGGTTTTATGGTCATACTTATATGACTAGTAAGAGGAGGAACTTGGATGTAACCGGGATGCCTGACTCTGGAGCCCATGTTCTCACTTTCTTCTTCATCGGAATTCATCTCATTGCAAATTGAAACCACCAGTTAAATTTATATCATCATCATTTGTCCCTCCCTTCAGAGGAAAACCAATATTATGGACCCTCTAAGACTCAACTAAAGCTAATCTCCAAGAATTTTTAAAAATATATATTTTTATTAATTTCAGAGAGGAAGGGAGAGGGAGAGAGAGATAGAAACATCAATGATGAGAGAGAATCATTGATCGGCTGCTTCCTGCATGCCCCACACTGGGGATGGAGCCCACAAACTGGGCATGTGCCCTGAACGGGAATCCAACCATGACCTCCTGGTTCATAGGTCAGTGTTCAACCACTGAGCCACGCAGCCGGACTAATCTCCTAGGATTTATATCTGATTGCCCCCACCCCCAATCCTCTGCTTTCAGAGCAAGGCCTCTCTATCACACTGCTGTCCAACCCACCACCCATGGTAACGGTCCGTGTCTGTACTTATCAGCTTCCTGCTCTGGAGTGGTTGCTCCTGACGGGCAAGAGATAAGTCTCATTCATCTTTCTATCCCGGGCTGGCCAGCAGGACAGGTACTCAAACAATAAATATTTGTCAAGAAGTTAAGTGGATGGATAATTGAATGAATGTAAAGGGTTAACTAGGAATATTGGAAGCCACTAGACGGCTGGATACAGGCATCTACATTTACAAGCTGGATACATGCAAAATTGCTCTCAAAGTTCAGAGTGCAGAGGAATCCCTGACGAGTGGGGGAGAGAAGGTGAGGATGTTTGTTAAGGAGCCTCCAGTCCCAGAAATCTAAGTGTTAGTGCAAGAAATTTATTCTCTTTCCAAAGAATTCCATGAAAGTACTCCATGGTCTTACTACGAAAGGCCAGGGAATCAGAACATTTGGATTCTAGTCCATATTCCCCACTTACCATCTGGATAGGGTTGCCAGATAAAATACTGCATGCAGCCTGGCCAGTGCGGCTCAGTGGTCGAACATCAACCTATGAACCAGTTGGTCATGGTTTGATTCCTGGCCAGGGAATGGTTTGATTCCTGGTCAGGGCATATGCTGGAGTTTCAGTCTCGATCTTCTATTAGGGGGTGTGCAGGAGGCAGCCTATCAGTGATTCTCCCTCATCATTGCTGTTTCTATCTCTCTCTCTCTGGATTCCTCTTTCTGAAATCAATAAAAATATATTTTAAAAAAATACTGCATGCCATATTTGAGATAGTAATTTTTTAGTACAGCATGTTTTCATAAAATTCAAGTTTAACGGGGGTGCTGTATGTTTATTTGCTCAATCTGTCAACCTTCCAGCTGGGTGGCCTTGGCCAAGCGGCATCATAGCTCCTTGGAGCTTCAGTCTCCTTATCTGTAAAATGGAGAAATGTGAGCTTGCTGGTTGTCATGAGGATTAAATAAGATCTTCATGTAAAGTGCTTCACCATCAAATGGCACATGGTAAGTGCCCAATAAATGAGCTAGTAAAATTCATAACATTTATTTTAATTTATTCCTCTCCTAGAGCATGAAACTATAACCCATCAAATTAGATTTATGTACAGCTTCTCAGAAATGCATAACTTAATGGTCACTTAATGTGAGTCTGGGCAGCTGGCTGGGATGGGCGGGTATAAAGAGCATGAGCCCCAAAGACAAGGTTAATGGAGGACATCCAAATTCTCAGTCAGCCGCTGATTTCTCAGTCAGATCTTGGAGTTTCCCCAAAGCAGCAAACCAGTAAAAAAAAAAAAAAAAAAAAAAAAAAGGATGTGATTCTTGCAGAAACCAGCAGGGTGCGTAAGTGTGCATGTTGGGTAGGACTGGGGTATTCCATTCTAGTCAAACAGGATCAGCTGCTGGTTTGGTTTTCGTTTTTTTCAGTGGTTCTCAACATTCCTAATGCCGCGACCCTTTAATACAGTTCCTCATGTTGTGGTGACCGCCAACCATAAAATTATTTTCATTGCTACTTCGTAACTGTAATGTTGCTACTATTATGAATCGTCATGTAAATATCTGATATGCAGATGTACTTTCGGGGTTGCGACCCACAGGTTGAGAACCGCTGATTAGAGACCAGTGGAGGCCCTGAGGAAGCCCTGGGTGGTGCACTGTCAGGGGGAAAGTGAGGCCCCCACAACCTCCGAGTGAATCAGCCATTACAGCACCGGCCCCTAGGGGCAGCTCTGGGCGTACACTGTGTGGAAAAAGAGACATTGAATGTTGAAAGACACCAAAGGCAAAAGAAAGAGACAGACCAAGACAAAATATTTGCAAATTGCATAACAAAAAACTCTAGAATGTATAAAGATGCCCTGCCAATCATTAAACCAGACAAAAAAATAAAAAACACACAAAATAAACTAAAAGAAAAATGGATGACAGCTATGAACAGACTAATTGCAAAAGAAATACTAATGGCCAATAAACATATGAAAAACAGATTAATCTAGCAACAGGGAAATACAAATGGAACCAAGCCCTGCAGGGGGTTTCGGCCTGATTTTTCTACGTCCGTTAAGGGGAATAACCTACGATTCATTGAGCGCCTATTTTGTGCCAGGCATTGTGCTAGGAGCTTTCTAAACATTAACTCAGCATTTCACCTGTACAAAACTTGAGAAGAAGTAGGAAAAAGTAGTATTCCCATTTTACCTCTATAAACGGTGGCTCAGAAAAGTGAGTGCCTTGCTTGGGATTCACTCAGCTGGGAAGAGCAGATCAGGGTTGGGACCGGGGTTTGCGTGGCTCCGAGTCCTTCCTCTCCCCACACGGGGTTTTCTACGACTTCAGTCCAGGTAACATCTAATGCTTAAGATGGTGCTTTGGAGAAGGTCCCCAAGCAGCCAAAGAGAACTAGAAACGGAAGAACCAGCGAGCAGACACCTCCGAAACTCAGGCAGCCTGGGTAGCAGGCCTGGGGGAGCGGAGTCCTTTGGCAGCGTGTGGAAAGCGGGGATTTGGAGCCTGGCGGAGATGGGGATTAGGAAGGCCACCGGGGGGCGGGGAACCAGTTCATGGCCACATTCTAAGCGGAGTGGGGTCTGGCTGCCCTGAGAGTTCACAGCTTTAGAGGCTGGAACCGAAGGAATTTGTTTGTCAAACAGAACTGCACGCTGAGTTGCAATTCCCATTTCTAAACTTTCCAGGCCGAAGTCCGCAACTCTCTCCCCCCATTCTCACACCTGCTGGCAGCAGGGGCTCCCATGAAAGGACAAGTTCCACAGATTCTTGCCCCTTCCCCCACCTTTTACAAAGTTTAGCGCGGGGACAAAAGGCGCCCGGGGAAGGGGGCTCCTTCCTCCAGCTCCCGCCGGCTCTGCTGAGCGCCAGACAGCTGGAGCCGAGCTCCTACCGCACCATTTACATGTTTTACAGCACCCCCCTCCCGCTGCACGCTCTCCTCATGGCCAAGGCCAGGACCCTCCTAGTTCCCTGGAAGTTGAGGGTAGTTGCCCACGAAACAGATAGCCAGGCAGCAGAAATACCCAGAGGTGCAGGCCTCCCACCCACCCCGCAGCAGCAACTGGAAGTTGCTTCCCTGTCTTTTGTGATTCTGATTCCAGGCCCCACACGTGGCTGCCTGGTAGGAAACTGGTCCCTATCTTTCTTGAATGGCTCCCTAACCCACTGAAAAATGCAGCTACTATTTATTGAGCACCTACTGTGTGCCAGGGACGGTGCTAGATGCCTTTGCATCTGTTCCCTCGTTTTATTCTCACAACAACCCCAGGTGAAATAAGCACGAACCCCCTTATCCCCATGAGGAACGAGGCTCAGAGAGGAGAGGCTCACCCCAAGCCTCCACACAGTCGGCTAGCAATCGGCTGTCAGCAGCAGTGCCAGGACATGGACTCAGGTCTCCCCCCGACCCCACTTGGAGTGTGAGTCTGAGGACCGACTGGGCAACTCCTCCCTCAAACTCTTGCACAATAGCCCAGTCCCTGCGGTTCACCTGTTTACCAACCGGCTCCAAAACTGGACAGGCCATCATCATCCCGACCTTTTGGTGCCCTCCCAGGTGGCCTGCTGCGAAAACCCGCATTTTGTTTCAAATACTAATTCAGCAGGGCAGCCCCGGGGAAAAGGGACAGTGAATCCGGGAGAAGCTCTGGCCAGACTCAGGCCTGGCTCAGATGTGCTGCTCCCTGACCCTCCTCCATCCCTGCAGGCCCGGCCCCTGTGGACTGTGCGGAGCTTCAAACAAAATGAGTGCTGGTTGGTTCTGACTGTCGTGCGCCACCTCTGCATCAGCCTCCCAAAGCGCTTCCAACTCCCTAGGTTTGGGGCCAACACGACAAAAGGCACCCTGTGGAGAAGAAGGAGACCTGTGCCCTGGCCACCCCCAGCTTTAGATAGAGAGTCCAGATACAACCACAGGAAGGGCAGAGCTCCAGTCGGCCCAGCCAGCCGTTGACCTAAAGGGCCCAGTGGGTCCCGTCCACTTTGGCTACAAGAATTCCGTGCATGTGCCCAGCAAATGACAATACAATGTGCTTCCTTTGTTCATTTACCAAAACACAAAAATAAAGACGTGAGTATGTAAATACTTATCTACACATTATGTTCTTTGACAAGGCAACCCCGCTTTGTGAATCTTACAGAAATGTTTTCATGTATGCAAACATGCCTCCTACACGTTGCTAGTAATACTGAAAAACTGGAAACAGCCTAAATGTCCAGCTGCAGGAGTTGCTTATGTTATTGCATATCCCTACAAAAAATATTCTGCAGCCGCCAAAAGATGCGAGGTCATTTTATATGTATTGACAAGGAAAGAGATCCATGACATACTAGTATTATTGGGTGAAAAGAAGCAAATAGCAGAACAATATATAAATGTCATGTCATTTTTGCAGCTGTTAAAAAGAAGGATCTCTTACCCTTTGAGGCAGCATGAAGGGACCTGGAGAGTGTTATGCTAAGAGAAATAAGCGAGTCAGAGAAAGACAAGTATCACATGATCTCACTTATATGTAGAATCTAATGAACAAAATAAACTGATGAACAGAAAAGACCCAGAGACATTGAAGCATGGAATACACTGATCTATTTCAGAGGGAAGGGGGGAGGGGGGACAGGGAAGCAGGAAGAGATTAACCAATGAACTTATATGCATATATGCATAGCCCATGGACGGACAATAGTGCAGAGGGGGGAGGCAGGTGGGGGAGGAAGGAAGGCCTGGTGAGCAGCCAACTTGAGAAATACGACCTTAAAGAAACAGAAGGAAGGAAAGGTTGATTCTGAAAGGAAAATGAGGTTGTAAACTCTTTATATGAAATCTAGCCTGTCTGGCGCTGCTCAGTGGTTGAGCATTAACCTAGGAACGAGAAGGTCACAGAATCCCAGTCAGGGCACACGCCTGGGTTGCGGGCTCTATCCCTGGCAGGGGCTGTGTGGGAGACAGCCAATGATTCTCTCTCATCACTGATGTTTCTGTCTCTCTCTCCCTCTTCCTTTCTCTCTCTTCCTTTCTCTCTGCAATCAATAAAAATATATTTAAAAAAAAAAAAAAAGAAATCTAAACACACACTACCTGCCCTGCTCTCTTGGAAGAAGAAAGGTCTGAAATGATCACTAGTCTGTAAGCACTGAGGTAGTTGACATAGAGCCCTTAGTGATACCAAAGTTTCTGATGATCTCTAAGGTGTTCCAGAAGTCTTGACCTCTTGACTTTAGGAGGTCAAGTCTTCAAGGGCAGAACGTAAAGAGTCGGTGTTGCTGCCGCGTTCCGCGTTCTGAAAGACACGGGCCACCACTTGGTTAGGAAACCGGGAACACAAACAAAGCCCTTTGCACAGTCCTGATGTGGCAGAAGCTACTCAATAGCAGTAGCTTATTCATTTCTGAATGGATGAGCTGAGAGATGATCTTAGTGTCTGTTGAACTCCGGACACATTCACCTGGGGCCCTGTCATCCTCCCAAACAAGTCTTGGGCTCACCTGGGTTAGCATTTTTGTCAGAAACAAGAATGAAAAGCTAGTTCTGGCCTGGCTGGCATAGCTCAGTGGTCGAGTGTCGACTTATGAACCAGGAGGTCACAGTTCAATTTCGGTTGGGGCACATGCCCAGGTTACAGGCTCCATCCCCAGTGTGGGGCTTGCAGGAGGCAGCCGATCGGTGATTCTCTCTCTCATCATTGATGTTTCTATCTCCTTCTCCCTCTCCCTTCCTCTCTGAAGTCAATAACAATATTTTTAAAAAAAGAAAAAGAAAAGCCAATTCTGTCCAACTCCAAATTCCATACTCTGCTTACCACACTGTCACTTCTTAGGGACATTTGGGGCAGGGAGTTAACTGTAATGTTAGGCCCTCATGTTCAGACTCACTCTTCAGACCACCAAAGGAAGGGAGTGAGCAGCTGAAGTTATCGGGGATCTCTCCGCTGAGAGATGACAGGACATCTTAAAAGATTGTGCCCCTTTGTGGTTCTGGAAGGCCTGAAGTTGAAGCCAACCATGAAAGAAAAGGAGAGTTTTATCTCTGAGCCCCAGGGGAATTATTAGGGGCTTTGGGCCTTTGCTCTGGGCTGCAGATAGACCAGGGCAGAGGACCCCTCCCATCTCTACCTTCCCCTCCTTCCTCAGAGCAATCGCTGCTTACTGGTTTTCACGCCTGTATTTCCTGGCTTGGAGACAAGATTATCTTCCCACCTCAGAGGGTTTGATTCTGCTCTTCTTTTTTTCACTTCCTTAAAAAAAGGAATGTGCCCTTGGGCATTCCTACCCCTCTTCACACCACTTGAATCAAATTTTTAAAAAGGGATTTATTGAGTACTCACTGTACACAGCAGGCCTGGAGAGTCTGTCTTGGCTCATCCATTGCTCTTACCACCTGGAATCCCTGCTCCAACACCGTTGTCTCCTGGGCAGCATGGCTTCCATGCCACCTTCTCCAGGAAGCCTTACGGGATCTCAGCTGATCTGTGTCCTCACGGTACTTGGACACCTCTATTGCATGGCTTCCCATGTTCTGTCCTTGGGTTATGGCTATTGTGTGAGCATTTCCTTGAAGGCAGAAACAATATTTTCCTTATTTTTGTATTCTTCAAGCACCTAACACAGTGCCTGGCATAGTAAATAAATATATATACACAGTTGTTTGCTTATATTCCTTCCAAAAAAGGATTTGAAACACCTTACTAAAATACATAGAGTAGCAGAAATGAGGCTGAAGGGTAAGGAAATCATAGAATGAGATCTAATACCAATAACAACATAAGTAATATTTGATTGCTTACTCATATACTAAGCACCGTTCTAATTGTTTACCTGGATCATGTCATTTATATCTTTATAATCATCCTGTGAGGTAATTACTATTAAAATGATCATTTTAGCCTTGACTGGTTTGGCTCAGTGGATAGAGCGTGGGCCTGCGGACTGAAAGGTCTCAGGTTCGATTCCGGTTAAGGGCATGTACCATGGTTGCGGGCACATTCCCAGGAGGGGGTTGTGCAGGAGGCAGCTGATCGATGTTTCTCTCTCATCGATGTTTCTAACTCTCTATCCCTTTCCCTTCTTCTCTGTAAAAAAAATCAATAAAATATATTTTAAAAAAATAAATAAAATGATCATTTTAGCCCTGGCCGAATAGAATAACTCAGTTGGTCAGAGCATCGACCTGATATGCCAAGATTGCGTGTTCAATCCCCAGTCAGGGCACATACAAGAATCAACCAATGAACCTAGCCGGTTTGGCTCAGTCATCAGAGTGTTGGTGGACTGAAGTGTCCCAGGTTCGATTCTGGTCAAGGGCACATACCTCCGTTGCAGGCTCAATCCCTGGCCCTGGTTGGGGTGAGTGCGGGAGGCAACCAATCGATGGGTCTCTTTCACATTGATGTTTTTCTCTCTGTCTCTCCCCCTCCCTTCCACTCTTTCTAAAAATTAATGGAAAAAGTATCCTAGGGTAGGGATTAACAACAAAAAGCCACAACAAAAGAATCAACTGATGAATGCATAAATAAGTGGGACAGCAAATCAACCTCTGTCTGTCTCTCACCCTCCCTCTCTCTAAAAATCAATAAATAAAAATTTTGAAAACTTATCATTTTACACTTAAGGAAACTGAAGCACAGAGTTCACACTGTCACACGTGCTACCTGTGGGATTCGAGCACAGGCAGTGTGGTACAGGAGCCGCGCTCAGAACCACAGCCCTCGGTGACAGCCACAGGCATTCTGCGCAGAGAGCCGGGTTCCGAATGTGGCCCTGAGGTTCCTAACAGCCAAGGCCAAGAAGCAAAGGCATTTAATGACAGGAGTGACTGTATTCGTTAGCAACAATAAACCTATTGCTTGCAGGTTTTGTGACCTTAAATCTAAAAGAACTCATAGAGAAGACACTGCTTTCCACACTCCCCTGGCTATGATTCCATGGGTGAAAATGGTTAAACTCCCCAACATAGGTATATTTGTTTATAAACTATACATTCGCACTAATGAAATAATATATTACGTGCATTGCGATGCACAAACATAGAAATGGAGGAGAATGAGAGAAAGTATAAAAACACAGGGAAGTTCTGCTGAGGATCCTCTTACATACTCTCTCTGGCAGATGCAAGTCCTTTCCCCGCGTTCCTGGCACAGTGGGTGGTTCTCTGCGCGGGGTCCTGGCAGTAGATAACAGGAGCAGACTTCACACCATCATTTCTCATAATGACCCTCAGCCGAGGCCCAAAGCATGCCACAGAATAAGGGACGGCATTTCTTTTTTTTTTTTTTTTAATTTTTTAAAAAAATATATTTTATTGATTTTTCACAGAGAGGAAGGGAGAGAGATAGAGAGAGTTAGAAACATCGATGAGAGAGAAACATCGATCAGCTGCCTCCCGCACATCCCCCACCGGGGATGTGCCCGCAACCCAGGTACATGCCCCCAACCGGAATCGAACCTGGGACCTCTCAGTCCGCAGGCTGACGCTCCATCCACTGAGCCAAACCGGTTTCGGCGGGACGGCATTTCTAGAGGGACCAAAATAATGCACCTCTCTGGTTACCTGGTTTGATCTAGTAGTAACTATGTTAAAGGCTAATATATTTTTAAATATTTTCATTGATTTTTAAAGAGGCAGAAAGGAAGAGGGAGAGAGAATCTATGCAAGAATGAAATATTGGCCGAGGCTGGTTTGGCTCAGTGGATAGAGCGTCAGCCTGCGGACTGAAAGGTCCCAGGTTCGATTCCGGCCAAGGGCATGTACCTGGGTTGCTGGCACATCCCCAGTGGGGAGTGTGCAGGAGGCAGCTGATCGATGTTTCTCTCTCATCGATGTTTCTAACTCTCTATCTCTCTCCCTTCCTCTCTGTAAAGAAATCAATAAAATATATTTAAAAAAAAAAAAAAAAAAAAAGAATGAAATATTGATCAGCTGCCTCTTGCACGCCCCCTACAGGGGATCCAACCTGCAACCCACAACCCAGGCCTGTGCCCCGACCAGGAATAGAAATGGCAACCTTTCTGTGCACAGGACGACGCCCAACCAACTGAGCCACACGGGTCAGGTCAAGGCTGATTAATATTATTGGAGACTGTTCATTAAGACAGTCACCGTACTAAATGCTTTATTTGCATCACCTCGTTTAACCTTTATCGGAACACCGTGAGGTAATTGTCATTATAATCACCATTGTACAGATGAGGAAACTGAGTCTCAGAGGTTAATTGGTTCATGGAATAGAGGGGAGGTTTAAAGGTATGTTTATTAGATTCTGAAGCCAGCTCTCTTAATCACCACCCTCAGCAGCCTCAACAATGTTGAATACAGGTGGTCTTAAACCGTAGTTTCCCTCCCTTTTACAAATCTTCTTTATTTACAAAAGGTGCATCTCCGTGGTAAAAAATGCAAACAAAACTGACGTGTCCAAAGGAAAGCAGCCTCCGCTTGCCACAAACCAGCTCACCGCCCAGCGGGGTTCCCCCTGTTAGCTTGTTCTATTTACAAGTCTTCCAGACTTCTTTCTACTCCGTGAACACGCGTATAGCGAATATACATTTCAATTAGATCTTTGCAACACTGGGCCATAGATTTACTCCACTCGGAACTTCCTCTTTAACTGGGGCCATCTTTCCAGGTGGGTTCATGCAGATCTATTCACATTTTAGGATTGACTACTTCTTTTCTTCTTAACATATTCTCTCTTAATTTTCCCTTTTGCTTCTTTGTTTTTTTCCTCCAGCGGACTCTCAAAGGTGGTCCTTTTTTTTTTTTTCTCACCTCCTTTTCCTTCTCTCTTCCACTCCCTTGGCTTTAGAGCTTATCTAATTAATAACTTTTAGACTTATTTCACTCTTTACCTGGAACACTGCGATTTTCTGTATCTTCCATGTGCTTTGTGGTTATTTTAAGCCTATTCAAAACATAGTTGGAGAATGTATATTTGTATTTGCTTGTACTCCGGAAGGAAATCAATAACAGTACCTCTGTATGGTGGTGAGCAACGGAGGGAATTTGGAATGAACCAACCAAGATCAAGGGCACCAGACCTGAAATTAAGAAAGGGGTGATTGGGCCGTAACCGGTTTGGGTCAATGGATAGAGCGTCAGCCTGCGGACTGAAAGGTCCCAGGTTCGATTCCAGTTGGTCAAGGGCATGTACCTTGGTTGCAGGCACATCCCCAGTAAGGGGTGTGCAGCAGGCAGCTGATCGATGTTTCTGACTCTGTCCCTCTCCCTTCCTCTCTGTGGGAAATCAATAATATATATATATATATATATATATATATATATATATATATATATATGTATATATATATATATATATATATATATATATATATATATATATGAAGAAAGGAGTGATTGGGAGACCTTGGGTTTGGCCTATTGTGATCTTGCCTTCTCTTTATGGATGAAATAGAGGTGACAGCAGAAATGCAATGACCTTGGGGGATGGGGACCACAAGCCCTTGAAACCTTGTTTGAGTGTCTGAGGTCTACCTGTCCTCCTATTAGGGTGCCTGTGCCTGTTTCCTTGGCACAGGAGAGGGGGTGGGGAAGGTGAGGAAGTGGGGGTGGGGGTGGGGGAGATCACATGGGGATGTGGGGGTGGGGTGTTAGTTATCCACAAGCTTCCTCTCTTCTCCTGTTAAGTCCCCTGAGCCTCTGTGTGAAGTCCATCTCTCCAAAGGCACCTGGCAAAAGCCCTGCTAACAAAGTAGGCATCAATCCCTATGACCAATAACTTTGCCCACACGGGCACCTTTGCTCGCTCTCCTCCTGGCTAAGGACAGGGCCTGCCTGCTCTCCGCCGAAGTGGGAATGCTGCTTGCAGGTAAGTTTCCTTCCCTCGTGCTTCCGTAAAATGATACTCCTGCTCCTCAAAAATATATATTTAGCTTTTCTATTATAAAACTTATTAAACACACCAACATTGACAGAATAGCATAATGAACCACCCTGAGCAAATGGTAAAATAAACCCCTGAGGTTCAATATTTATTGGCATTTTGCCATATATTTGTTATTCTTCTTCTCTTGCTCTGAGTTTTATAAAGCAAATACCTGAGGTCCTATCATTTCACCCATAAATCCATGTATATCTGAAAATTTAGGATACTTTCTTAATTTTATCACTTTTAACAAATTTAACATTAATTCTTTAGTAAATGCTAATATCCAGTTTATATTCAAATATACTACGAAATTAAATGACATCAATAATACCTGATTGGAGCTGCAAATGAAAACAGAGAAACCAGCATCTGTCTGATAGCCCTCTCAATTGTAATTTGAATTGATAATGATGTCTCCTTGGTATTAAATGCTTCTTCACAGTCAAGGAGTGATATCCCTGTTTAATTCAGTCATTTAGTGAATATCACTATCCTCATTTTCCGGATGAGGAAACTGAGGGTCAGATTTGTCTAAGAGAAGTTAGTAGAGAAGCTGAGATTCAACTCAGGTTGGTTTGATTCCAAAATCCGAGTGGTCATCTACCTTTTGCCTTGGTAGGAAAGCCCTGAATTCTGTGTAGAGGCAAAGAGGGTAGAAGAGGAGAGTGGAGGAGAGGGGAAAGAAGAGAATAAGGAACAAAGATAATGAAAGGAAATCAGGAGATTATGATGTCACGGAAGTGAAATTAGCAGCCATTGGATGTAGGGCCTTTGTGTACAGTAAATACAATAGGCGTTCCTTGTGTTGTGGAATAAATGAGAAGCCTCTGGAACCTCAGCTCTCAGGCACTGAAATCTAGAGTGTTGACGTCACCATGTCCTCAGGGCTGGTGCAAGACTATGACACATATTAGGAGCTCCAATGTCTGTTGAATCAATGACAATGCTTGAGTGAACGTATGAATTAGTAAATAACTGAATAAGCAAATGACTGATGAGTGATGGACTAATATATATAAATTATTTAATAAGGCATTGTGAGCAGATGGATTCATTAAATGAAAAGACGGATGCATTCTTTAAATCGCAGTAGAAAGAGAATGAGAGTTAAATCTAATAGCAGTGTCATTTACTGAGCCTTTTATCATGAGACCTGTGCTAAGAACTTCATAAGCAGTTTTTCACTTAATCCTCATAGCAACCTCTTGAGTATTATTATCATCATTTTTTAAGTGAAGAATTAGGTCTGGAGATGGGAGGAAACTTGTTCAAGGGCACACGGGCAGAGCTGGAATTTCAACCCTGCCATTGTACGCTCTGGCTGACTCTTTTTCACTCAGTGCTCAGTCACTGCTGGGTGAATGCTTCCCTCAATACAGGACTTGTTTTTTGTAGCTGATGCAAATACAGGTGAACCCCCACTTACACAACCCCTGGAAAGCTGTACATTTAAACAGTTAATTACTTATCTCAGCTCATTAGTTCAAGGAAGCTTTTCTATTGTATGCCCCTTTATAAGTGAAGGATTACCCCTGACTCATCTGCTTCCTAAATCTAAATTTTGTTCAAAGCAAGATACATATTAACTAAAGATGTGTACTTGTAAGAGTGGGTTTAATTATTTCTGGGAATCTGGGATTTTTGATGTTTGGACATCTAGTGACTAGGTCCTTAATTTTGTGACACCTCATCTTAATAGTTTAGAAAAAAAGTAAATTAAAGTTTATCATGCAGAATCCATTGAAGAAAAGACCGATATGTTCAATGTATGCAAAAATAAAAAGATTTCTTCAGGATTAAAAAAACACACCACAAATTCAAAAAGATATTTCTAATTCCTATCACAGACCAAAGGCTGTCTTTATATAAAACTCTCATTAAGTGATAAGAAAAAGGTCTATAACCCAATAGCAAGTAGGCAAAAATATTCACAGGAAAGAAAACATAAATGGCTCTTAAATATATGAAAAATGCTCTCCATTATTCATAATAAAAATGTAACTTAAAACCACCCTGAGGGACTAATTTTTCACCTATTAGATTGGAAAAGATTAAAAACAATAAGAAGTGATATGCACAGTCCTGGTCAAAGGTTAAAGAGACTGAGCTCTTATACTTTGTTTTGGGGATATAAACTAATGCAACTGTAAGCAAAATCTATACAAATTACCACCATACATACACTTTGAAAGTATAGTTATACTTGTATATGTGCAAAATCATGTGCAAGGTTACCCACTGTAGCATGGTTTATGACCAAAAGATGGAAATGACCTTAAAGTTCATCCGTAGGGGACTGAAGAGGACATCACATTCATTTATAAATGGATTTCATATTATATCTAGATGTCTAGATATGCTAATACATTTGCCACCAACCACATGTGGCTATGTGAGATGTGGCTAGTTCTAATTGAAATGTGCTTAAAGTGGAAAATCCACTTTGGAGTTTGAAGACTTGGTACAAAAGATGGAATGTAGCCCTAACCGGTTTGGCTCAGTGGATAGAGTGTCGGCCTGCAGACTGAAAGGTCCCAGGTTCGATTCTGGCCAAGGGCATGTACCTTGGTTGCAGGCACATCCCCAGTAGGAGGTGTGCAGGAGGCAGCTGATCGATGTTTCTCTCTCATCGATATTTCTAACTTTCTATCCTTCTCCTTTCCTCTCTGTGAAAAATCAATAAAATATATTTTAAAAAAAGATAGAATGTATAATATCTCATTAATAATGTTTTATACGGGTTTCCTGTCAATGATAATATTTCACATATATTGGTTTAACTTAAATATATTGTTAACATTAACTTCACGTGTTCCTTTTAGCCTTTTTAATGTGGCTACCAGATAATGTAAAAGTACATGTGTGGCTTTCATTATATTGCATTGGACAGTGATGGCTCTGGGTAAAAAAATAAAGTGAAAACAGCAAGGTGCATAGGAGTGTACCACAGACTACCATTTGTGCTTTAAAGAAAGGTAAAGAGCACTGTGAGATATTTGTTTATATACAATATGTTTCTGGAATAGTGCCCTAGAAGCAATATTGGCTGCTTCAGGAGAGAAACCGTAGACAAGGAATAGGGCTAAAATTTGAACGCTGAATCCTTCTGTAAATTCCCGAATCAAAATTTACAAGCATTTCATTCATTCACTCATGCAATTATTTATTTAAATCCTCACCCGAGGATATGTTTATTGATTTTGGAGAGAGGAAGGAAAAGAGAAAGAACCATTGAGAGAGAGAAACATCAATTGGTTGCCTCCCATTTGCACCCTGACCTGGGATTGAACCCTCAACCTGGGTATGTGCCCTGATTGAGAATCAAACCCACGACCTTTCAGTGTATGGTTTGACATTCTGATCAACTGAGCAACAGCAGCCAGAGCTTCAAGCATTTAAAATAACATATTATTATTGATGCATCATTTATGTATATGATATATTATGCATATACAAAGTACATTATTTAGTAAAAAGTAGTTTAAAATGTTTAACAGAGTGAAAATATGCATAGAGAAACTAGAAAAATATACATGTGTATATGCACAGGAAAAGATGAAAATCACAGAAAAAGAACTGGCAGATAAGCAGTGAGGAGAAAGTGTTAGGGAAAGAACAAAATTTGCTACATTTTTTACACTGTACCATTTGACTGTTTTGTGAAAAGAATGCTTAACTTATATAAATCAGTCTAAGAAGAAAAACTAGATTAGAAAGAAATATACCAAAATGTTCACAATAGCTGTCTTTAGATAATAAAAGATAATTTTTTCTTTCACTTTATTTTAAACTTTTGCCAATCATTCTAAATGTTCTCAGTCTATAAATAAGACTTACTTTGGTAATGGTATCATCAACAAATCACTGTAATTTCTTTTAAAAATACTTTCAAAGATTCTATTAACCTTTAAAAAATTTTAAATTATCTTCATTGCTTTTAAAAATGATAGCAAGTAATGCAGACTGCATATGAAATGTCAAATGGCAAAGAAAGATATAATGCAGCAAGAAAAAGTATCTCCTAATTCCATTTCCTTCTACAAGATAACCGCTAATCTCTGAAGCTTTTAAAATACTGCCTTTATATTGAGAACTTAAAAACATTTCAAATTAAATGGAGAAGCTGAGAACTATTTGCTTTGTGCCAAGCACAGTCCTAACTGTTTTAAATGTGTCCTTTCAATGAATCTACTCAATAGCTCTGTGGGGTAAATGTTAAGCCCCAGTAACCTCCAAGTCAGGGCCCTGAGAGATTGAATAATTTGCCCAAGGCCACAGTCTAGTAAGGGGAAGGGTTGGCATTTAAATCCAGTTCCAGGGGATGTCCAAGCCACTGCCTCAGGGGACTGCCATTATGGTGGGTGGGGCTGGAGTGATTATAGTGCAGGGATTGGACTTGAACTCACTTCTGGCGGCTCCCTGGTCCCGTGCTCTTGGACAGTAGAAAAAGGATTTTTTTAAAAATCTAGGCGATAATTGTAGAATAGAGCTCATGCTAGGCAGAGAAGGAAATGATAATAGTGGAGCTGGGGCACAACCGGCATTGGGGGGCACTTTACACTGGGTTGCCAGGGGTATGGTGATAAGGAGGCGCGTTGGGTGATACTGGAAGCCCGGGCGGGAAGCAGCTAACCCCGCACTCCAAAGGGTTAAAGTCGGGCAGGAAAGCCCCTGGGGGGAGAGACCACCGAAGGCTGCCATCCTTGGATTTTACCTCCCCCACCAGCAGGGACCAGACCGGCCGATAGGATTGGTTCCTCCGGGATTATCTGAGGCCCTGGGTTGAGGTGAGCTGTGGGGACAGAAGCCCCAGGTCCCACATCGCCCCACCTTCATCTGGGGCTCAGAAAACTAGATGTCCTGGGATGGGCGCCCTGGCCCCAGATAGAAGCAGCTGCAGCCCTGGCCCAGGCACACTTAGAGAGTAAGAGGTGTTGAGCCCTCAGCTGGGGAGATGCTCAGAGAAAGGTGGGGATGGAGGCCCTGGAGAAAGTAGGGCCTCTCTGGAAGGGAAGGGGCCTGCCCCAAAGCCTCCTGACTTGCAGGGCCTGGGGTGGGGGAGCTGCCTCAGGAAGAGATGCATCTTAGAGGTTCAGAGAGCCCCAAAGTCTCTAAGCCATCATCCCAGGCCAGTTTCTGGACTCCAGCTTTGCTCTCCTTCCTCTCCCCCATCCTCCGCTTGCCTGGCCATGGGTTTTCTTTCCTTGGGATCGTCTATCTAAACCTTCTCCTCCCCACCCCTCCCCCCAAACTCTTTGGAAATCTTTAAACACTTTCAAGTTTTTCCTGGGCAGTTTGAGGTCGGTTTGAGAGCTAAGTCAGGGCGCGTTAACACCCCCAGCTGGGTAGAGTGGATGAGACAATAGCTGCTATCACTTTACCATTGGAAGTGACCCCCGAATTTGCACTTCTTTCATCTTGGGACCTGAGCACTTGAGAGTAGGCGATTTCCTTGGGGGGAGTGGCTTAAACGGATTCTCCCCTGGCCAGTTGGCTGTCGGCCTCCTTGCTCAATGGACAAATCTGAAACCAGTTCTGAAGTGAGAGTGGCTTTCAGCCGGGGACGCTGTCCGCAGGGTGACTTAAATGTCCCAAGCTGGAAGGTGGAGAGAGAAGTGGACGCCCCCCGGGCTCTGGGCTACCATTGAGGTCAGTACATGAGGACGTTAATTCAGAACTAGGAAGGGTGAGTGCCTGTGTAGCTTGGAGTCCCCAGGGAAACAAGGGCGGGCCTTGGAATACTAAAAAGCCCACGGGTGGAGGAGTGACTCCATGAAGATGCCCTAAGCCTGGATGTGTGTGTGTGGAGAGGGGAGGTGAGGCATTGTTTCACATTCTTTTCTCCCCACCCCCACCCGCCCGCCTATCTCTCCTCTCCACCCTACACAATGGTCTGGTTGGTCTCACCCCGTGCCCGAGTTTCCTGAGTTGGGTCCGCTGTCTCAGATGCTCTGGGCAACTAGCTCTCTCCACAGCCACCCGTTGCCTCCTGGCACACCCACGAGTGACTGGTGGCTTGCCTGTTTCCCTTTGTGGGCTGCACTTCCCCAACCCTTCCAGACGTGTGTCCCACTAGCAGTGGTTCTCAACCTTCTGGCCCTTTAAATACAGTTCCTCATGTTGTGACCCAACCATAAAATTATTTTCATTGCTACTTCATCACTGTAATGTTGCTACTGTTATGAATTGTAATGTAAATATCTGATATGCAGGATGGTCTTAGGCGACCCCTGTGAAAGGGTCGTTCGACCGCCAAAGGGGTCGCGACCCACAGGTTGAGAACCGCTGCTGTAGAGCAACTCTCCTTGGGAACTCCCAGGCTGACCTGGTCGCCTCAATGCCTGCACGGAGCTCCCAGGTGCTCCCGCTGCCCTTGGTGGGAGGAAGTTCTTTGGGTCATAGTCGCCCCCACTAGCCAGCCCCAGCGCTCCCCCCACCTTTCTGGGCCTTCTGGCCAATAGCCACTGGGGAGGGAGCCAAGACAAGACGGCTGGCCCTCCTTCGAGTTAGTAGCTGGATGGACTGCTAGGCTAGTGTGACAAGGGGAGTGAGGGCAGGCCAGAGAGGCACGGAGCCAGGCCCGGTGAGCTGCCTAATGGTTTATCCCGGTCTCACTCGAGGCTGAGGCCTCTGTGGTGCTTGTTGGGCCTGGTTGACTAAAGAGACTGCAGGGCCAGCTTTCTATGGGACGGGAGACAGCGGGTAGAGGGTGGGGAGAACACAGGGTCCTTGGTGAGCTACCACAGAGCCCAGCATGAGGCTGGCAGGGAAGCGGTTTGTTCTAGAGGTCAGAGGAGACTTACAGCATCGGCCAGCAGATCCTGTGGCCCTTTCTTCCCTGGCCCTGCCCAGGTCTCTGGCTCATCCCTTCTAGAATACAAAGACAGAGGCCAGAGCTGGGCTCTGAGACCCCATCTGCTTTCTAAGGAGACTGGGGGAGGAGGAAAGCTGGTCTTTGTGGAGGTGAGGCTTTGAGTCTCCTGCAGAGTTGCCCATGCTCGTCTTCACTCCTCGGCTCCAGAGCCCTTCCAAGGTGCTAAGATGCCGGCTGGATGCTTTCAGGACGCGCTTCTGTTTTATTTCCTTCCAACCTCAAGCCAGGGGAGCCGTCATGCCTTTTCAGATCCCTTCCAAGAGTGGCCAGGGGTGGGGAGGGGATGGGGCCAGCTGGGCCAAGCCCATAGATTAGCTCTCATTTTCTGCACCTAACTCATGAAATACACCTGGCAATCGCCGAGCTGCTTTGCATTGCACTCCCAGGAAATCACTGCTGAAAAAGACTTGCACCTGAACCCCATCAACCTCGTCTACTTAAGGATGATTGGCTTCCCCGTAGGGCCTCTAGCCTTTTCCACTACCCTGTTCTCTGGTGGTTCAGACCCTCTTGGGTCGATGTGGGCTGCAGAGCCTCTCCAGGGAGCTACTTTTCTCAGCAAGCTGTTGAGGAAAACAGAAGTGGGGTATTACATACGCCTCCTCAAACCACTTTGGGCAAGAGGAAAGAATGAGGTAGGGTGGAGTAGGGTGGGACTGGGTCTGGGCCTGTAGGTAGGGTGGGACAGGGTAGGAAGGGGTGGGGTTTGTGCAGGAGGAAGTGTGCCATATCTGGACATTGTGCTGGAAGGTATCTGGATACTGTTGCTTGAATTCAGGTAAGTTGCCCTTACCTTTCTGGACCTCAATGTCCTTATCTGTAAAATGGCCTGGTTTGTCTCAAAGCTCCAAGGATCCCTGTGCGTGTTTCTGATCCTTTTGGATGATGTGCATTTTGGGTGACGTATCCCCTGGGTGGTGGATTTCAGTGGTTGGGAGGGGAGCGCTGCTCAGATGCTTAAGGTTTCGTAGTTTTAATAGCTGTGGTCTTGGGAAAGTTATTCAATTTAATCCCCAAGCCTCTGTTTCTCCAGGTGTGAACTAGGAAAAGCCATCCTAGCGATGGTTGCAGGTGTGATGGAGTTGCAGTTCACAGGGAGGAAAGGGGAGAGCCACATACTGGGTAAACAAAATGACCTCTGAGAAGCCCGAATCCAAATGCTCTCCCATGTGAAGGCCACAGAAACTTGTCATCGCGAGGGAACATTGCAGGAAGTAGGCTCACCGAGGGGAAGGGCAGAAAGAATCACCCACACAATTAAATTAATTGTCCCCTTTTATTTTCCCCCCGAGATTTAGGTTGAATTACCAGAGTAAGCAGTAGGTAGATGGTGGCTATTTTCATAATTTTGTTGACAAAGTAGCCAGGGGAGCTCATTTACATGCAGCTGTATAGCAGCTTAAAAAAACCCAGCACCTTTGCTTGCCAGAATGAAAAAGCTCTTCTGTGTGTAGAGGTTGCACTTCAGGCAGTTTTTTATTTTTTTTTTTATTTTTTTTTTTTATCACATATGAAAATGCTCTCTTCACTAAGAACTGATAGGAAATGTATCCCCTAGCTTTCCAAAGAAAACTAATTTGTTTTTTTAAAATAGATTTAAAGTACCCCAAAAATGAACAGATTAAAAGTCCAATTCCAGGGCCAAATAATATGATCCAAATAGAGATTTGGTGAGAGGTTACACCAGATTTGTCACTAGGCACATTTAAAAAAATCTACAGCTGAGAGAGAAATTTTATCCAAAAGTGTTCCTGATTACCAGTTTTTAAAAAAGCTTTCTTTTTTTGTGATTACCAAGTAAAACTCTGTTGACACTTTTGGTGCTTTATTTTGGTTTGGTTTTGGTGTTTTAAAAACCTTTTTTCTCCCTCAACTTTACTGAACCATAGTTTACACTCACACACGTCCTTTTTAAGTGTAAAGTTTGATTAGTTAACAAGTGGATACACCTTGTTTTTTTTTTTTTTTAAAGAACCTCATTCTTTAATATATTTTTATTGATTTCAGAGAGGAAGGAGAGAGAGCGCGTCTGCAGGCCACTGCTCTATCCACTAGGGCGCAAACCAGCTAGCGCGCAGTTTTTATTTTTAGTTTTTTAAAAAGTATTTTTATTGAGAGGAAGGAGGAGGGAGAGAGAGATAGAAACATCAATGATGAAAGAGAATTACTGTTCGGCTGCCTCCGGCACACCCCACACTGGGGATTCGGGGGCCCACACCCCAGGCATATGTCCTGACCTCTTCCTGGTTCCACCATGGGCTCCAGACACAATTTTTAAACCTAAGACTAATCTAAAGCTATTTATTGAATTCTATGTTCTCTATGAGAACAAAGGTCTGATAAATGGTCTCCTTTTAAATTTAAAAGCAGTCTCCATAAAGGAATATTACTTTGCTTTGCAATACAACGCTGAAAACAGGCCAGTAATTATAGTGATTAGTTTGTGTTGAGGAGGTGGCTGGCCGTTGAAACTAGATGAGATGAATCACGGGCCCTAAAGAGCATCTGGTTTCAACTACTGGCTGTACCACTGTGTGACGGGGCAAACTGGGTGAAGTAGACTAACACTGATTATCTCAGTTTCCTCACCTGTGAACTGGGGCTAATGGTATTATTACCTTAACTTGTGGCCGTCAGGATTAGGACAGTGCAGGCCAAAGAGCAAATGCTCAGTAAATTTTAGTTATTAGATCTGCGTTAGCACAGTGGCCAGGCCGACACAGGTGCTGCCCCTGTGAAAAGACTGGTTTTGTTCTTAAGCTCTTGGTCTCGGGACCTCAGTGTGCTCTTAAGAACTGAGGACCCCGAAGAACTTTGTTTCTATAGGTTACACCTGTCAATGTAGAGTGCGTTCAAAATTAAAAAGGAGACATTTAGAAAATATTTGTTAAAAAACAACAAAGCTGTTTCACAGGAACAATTGTATAGTTTTTATGAGAGAAAAGAACATTATTAAGAAAAGTTGATTCTTTTACATTTCTCCAAATCTTTCAATATCTGGTTTAATAGAAGATAAGTAGATTCTGTCTCTATGTTCAATCTGTTGTGTTACATTGTTTTGGTGGAAGTATTCGAAGAAAACCCCATTTCACCCAGATATATGGATGGAAAGAGGAAGGCTATTTTGATAGCTTTTCAGTGGATATTTGATAATATATCAAAACTCGACAAGTAGTTTCTCAAAGCTTAGTTATAATGTAGCATCTGAAACAGTATCCATGAACTTTTTTTTTTTTTTACCCTACTATCTTAAAATCCGTTGCTTTCTTTTATATTTTGTTTGGATCTTTTTACCTGTGCATGACTTTGTAACCACCCAATATATTTAGGAAATATAATTCATTGAGTGATGCAGATCTTCAAATGTTGATAATTCCATTATACATATAAAAAGTTACATTTATAGTGTCACCACTGATCAGAAAAATCTTTAGAATACAGGTTTCTAAAATTCTAATCATCTCCTCCTCCTCCTCCTCCTCCTCCTCCTCCTCCTCCTCCTCCTCCTCCTCCTCCTCCTCCTCCTCCTCCTCCTCCTTCGAGTTTTTGAGTTTCCTTGAGCCAAACTGATGACAATTGCCAGGAAGCAAGATCTCAAATGTTCCCCAAAATTCTAATTTTCAAATGAAAGCTCAAAATTTCACTGGCAAATGGTAGTTTTCCTTAAAGTGACAGGCTCACTTTATCATTTTTGAGAATGTCTACCAAATATCCTAATATAAAAGAGTAATGTCTCTCAATCTTCCTTTGAAGTAAGATGGTATTCCAAGATAAGAGCAGCTAGTTCATCATACAGTTGTCA
Source organism: Myotis daubentonii (assembly GCF_963259705.1). Taxonomy (NCBI): domain Eukaryota; kingdom Metazoa; phylum Chordata; class Mammalia; order Chiroptera; family Vespertilionidae; genus Myotis; species Myotis daubentonii. Next base: position 22,399,227 of record NC_081840.1, on the reverse strand, counting down.
TATGAGACCTTCAGTGTGCAGCAGAGATGCTTTGTGTGCACTCCCCATTTTATCACTCCCAATATTCAAAAGTTGTGTTTTTAAGGGTTGTGATTTCAGAAAAATAAGCTTTATGGCTTCATCAAGGATATTCTCTGTTTTTTAGAGTGGGAGGGAAGGAGGGAGAGAGAGAGAGAAACAATCAAAGTGAGAGAGACACCTCGATTGGTTGCCTCCTCTATGGCCCCCCAGTCGAGGCTGGGGATCAAACCTGGGACCCAGATACTGCAACCCAGCTATGTGCAAGGGCTGGCACTCTAACTACTGAGCAACGCTGACCAGAGCAATCAAGGACATTTTTTTTCTCTCTTAAATATATTTTTATTGATTTCAGATTGGAAAGGAGAGGGGGAGAGAGATAGAAACACCAATTAGAAAGAAAGAATCATTGAATGGCTGCCTCCTGCATGTCCCACACTGGGGATTGAGCCTACAACCTGGGCATGTGCCCTTGACTGGAATTGAACCTGGGACCCTCCAGTCAGCAGGCTGACACTCTATCCACTGAACCAAACCGGCCAGGGCTCAAGGACATTCTTTTTTTTTTTTTTAAATTAAATCTTTATTGTTCAGATTATTACATTTGTTCCTTTTTTTTTCCCCCCATAACTCCCCTCCTCCCAGTTCCCGCCCTACCCTCCGCCCTCACTCCCCACCCACTGTCCTCATCCATAGGTGCACGATTTTTGTCCAGTCTCTTCCCACATCTCCCACACCCCTTTCCCCCCCAAGAATAGTCAGTCCATTCCCTTTCTATGTCCCTGATTCTATTATAATCAACAGTTTATTCTGTTCATCAGATTATTTATTCACTTGATTCTTAGATTCACTTGTTGATAGATGCATATTTGTTGTTCATAATTTGTATCTTTACCTTTTTCTTCCTCTTCCTCTTCTTAAAGGATACCTTTCAGCATTTCATATAATCCTGGTTTGGTGGTGATGAACTCCTTTAGCTTTTCCTTATCTGTGAAGCTCTTTATCTGACCTTCAATTCTGAATGATAGCTTTGCTGGATAAAGTAATCTTGGTTGTAGGTTCTTGGTATTCATCACTTTGAATATTTCTTGCCACTCCCTTCTGGTCTGCATAGTTTCTGTTGAGAAATCAGCTGACAGTCGTATGGGTATTCCCTTGTAGGTAACTGAGTTTCTTTCTCTTGCTGTTTTTAAGATTCTCTCTTTATCTTTTGCTCTTGGCATTTTAATTATGATGTGTCTTGGTGTGGTCCTCTTTGGATTCCTTTTGTTTGGGGTTCTCCGCGCTTCTTGGACCTGTAAGTCCATTTCTTTCACCAGGTGGGGGAAGTTTTCTGTCATTATTTCTTCAAATAGGTTTTCAATATCTTGCTCTCTCTCATCTTCTGGCACCCCTATAATTCTGATGTTGGTACGCTTGAAGCTGTCCCAGAGGCTCCTTACACTATCCTCGCATTTTTGGATTCTTTTTTCATTTTGCTTTTCCGGTTGGATGTTTTTTGCTTCCTCGCATTTCAAATCATTGACTTGATTCTTGCGCTCCTCTGGTCTGCTGTCGGGAGTCTGTATAATATTCGTTATTTCAGTCCGTGTGTGCTTAATTTCTAGTTGGTTCCCCAATATAAGATCGAGGGTCTTATTAGTTTTCGTGTAGATCTCATTAAGTTTATCGGCAGCTTCTAAACAGTTCTTGAGAGACCTTAAAAGTGTGGTTCTGAACTCTATTTCTTCCATTGACAATTTTGTCCTGTTTCTTTGTCTCCGCATTTTGTTATGCTTCCTTGGTGCACCCCCTAGTGGTCTTTGTTCGCAGTCCTATAGATAAATCTTGATTGTTGTAGCTAATTCCAGGGAGGGTTTGACCTCCAGGCCAAGTGGCTATGAGATTCAGCTGTGTCAGTGGTGAGAGAACTTCTGTCCTCTAGGGAGGTGCTAATCTAGCCTTTGCCTGAGGCTATCCGGCAAATTCCTCTATGCAGGGCTTGGGCGGGGCGGGTCGCACAGGATCAACAGGGTGGGCCGGAGAGAGCAGTTATGGCGGCTCTCAGTCCTGTCCCAAGGGGCTCTGCCTCTCTGAGTCCCAGCACCCGCTGCAAAGCTCGGAGAGAAAGCTGCACTCGCTCTGACCGAAGCCAGACAGTCCCGCTTCTCCCGCCTGAGTCTGGGTCCCTAAAGACTCGCCTGTATCTGGAGCTCAGAGTCTGCGACTCCCTCCCGATTGAAAACAACAACCGCGCCCTCGCCGCCAGCCCGCTCCGCGCACTCCGCACCTCAGAATTTGACTTCAGCACTGCGCCTCCTCTGAGTGTCCGTATGCGTTTCTCTTTCCTCCTAGTTGTAGGACTTCCACTCAGCCAGCGTTCCTGTGGTTCTGCGTGATGTCCCTTCCGTTTTTTGGTTTCACTTTTGAAGTAGTTGTTCAAAGCAGCAAACTCTGGCGTTAACCTATGCCGCCATCTTGGTTCCCAGGTCACAAGGACATTCTTGAGTGAACCTAGCTTTTTGTTTTATCCTAACTGCAACTGCATGGTGGTAAAGAAGGTAATGACTTCTAGCACGATTTGATTCATACTAAGGTACCGCGGTTTTAATCAAGTGTTTTTACAGTGAAAAAGGCAACTATCTTCGTGTTAGCTTAGTATATCTTAGTATTATTATGAAAATAGCTTAACTTGCAGACCTCCCTGAAAAAGTCCCAGGGTGTCGTAAGTGTTTCCCTCCACGTCCTGCGTGGTTCAGGGTTCGGGTCTGGAAGAGGAGCTGCACAACAAATGAAAAAGAAAAGACAAGAGATAATTTGGGAATATTGGGGGACCAGGCAGCAAGTCCAACTCAAGAGGAAGGACTTCCACTGTGCTCAGGCCTCACCAAGCTTTTTATAGTGAGCGGTAAACAAGGCAGTGGTTACCAAAGTTACACTGTTCTTGTGAGTTTCACTTGTTTACACCATGGTTATACTTCCTGCACTTCAGCAGCCCCTTAGCTTCCCAGATAAGATCTAGGGAGTGTTATAAGGTCAAGCCTAATTATGCTAAGAGAACTGTGCCCTCTAAGCTGGGAATTGTTTGTGACTTTGCCAGCAGGTCAGTCCAAGGCTTAACCCTATATCAGTTTCCCACACCAGGGAACCCCAAGTATGGTCCTTGAGAATCACTGTTCTAGGGAAAGACAGGCCAACTTTGACTACAGGTGATTGTAAGTCTTTACCAGGTGCAGAGGTACAGCTTTTATGACTGTATTATGTAATCTGTATAGTACTAGATAATACTGAATATATAGTACCTAGCACTTCTACAGTACGTCACAATGTGCCAGGCACTATTGTAGGGTGGATATAAATGTGTGTGTGTATATCTATGTCTCCCTCCTTTCCTTTCCTTTCATTGTTTCATTTATACCTACAACAACCCTATAAGGTAGATTATTTTTTATTTTTTATTTTTTTAAAATATATTTTATTGATTTTTCACAGAGAGGAAAGGAGAGAGACAGAGAGTTAGAAACATCGATGAGAGAGAGACATCGATCAGCTGCCTCCTGCACATCTCCTACTGGGGATGTGCCCGCAACCCAGGTACATGCCCCTGACCGGAATCGAACCTGGGACCTCTCAGTCCGCAGGCCGACGCTCTATCCACTGAGCCAAACCGGATTCGGCGATTTTTTATTTTTTTATTTTTTTAACACAGAAGGAACCTGAAGCTTAGAGAGGTTAAGTGACTTCTTCAGAACCAAGAAGACCAAGCTCTTGGTACCACTGAAGGATGAACTAAACCCCGAAGGCACTTAGCCATTACTTGCTACGAGGAAATGGGGGTGGTGCACATCATCTCAAGGGAGAAGGTGCAGGGCTGGACGGTCCACCATTGCTGGTGTCCTCTGGGTCCTTGTCCTGACCTCTGCTCTCTGCCCTTTGCCCTTGGCAGGATGACATCCCGGGAGCAGCTGGTGCAGCAGGTGCTCCAGGAACTGCAGGAGGCGGTGGAGTCCGAGGGCCTGGAGGGTCTGGTGGGCGCTGCTCTGGAGGCCAAGCAGGTCCTGTCCTCCTTCACCCTCCCCACCTGCCGGGAGGGCGGCCCCAGCCGCCAGGTGCTGGAGGTGGACTCGGTGGCCCTGAGCCTGTACCCAGAGGACGCGCCCAGGAGCATGCTGCCGCTGCGCTGCCAGGGCGAGGGCAGCCTGCTGTTCGAGGCGGCCAGCCTGCTGCTGTGGGGCGACACGGGCCTCAGCCTGGAGCTGCGGGCGCGCACCGTGGTGGAGATGCTGCTGCACAGGCAGTACTACCTGCAGGGCATGATCGACTCCAAGGTGATGCTGCAGGCCGTGCGCTACTCGCTCTGCTCCGAGGAGTCCCCCGAGATGACCAGCCTGCCCTCCGCCACGCTGGAGGCCATCTTCGATGCGGACGTCAAGGCCACGTGCTTCCCTAACAGCTTCTCCAACGTGTGGCACCTGTACGCCCTCGCCTCCATCCTTCAGCGCAACATCTACTCCATCTACCCCATGCGCAACCTCAAGATCCGGCCCTACTTCAACCGCATCATCCGGCCCCGCCGCTGCGACCACGTGCCGGCCACGCTGCACATCATGTGGGCTGGCCAGCCCCTGACCAGGCACCTCTTCCGCCACCAGTACTTTGCCCCTGTGGTGGGACTGGAGGAGGTGGAGGCTGAAGAGGCTACCTGCCTGGCCCCTGCTGCTCCGGCCTCCGCTCCTCCTGCCCCGGCTCCTTCGGCTCCTCCTGCCCCGGCTCCTCCAGTTGCAGCGGCAGCTCCAGCTCCGGCGCCACCGCCAGCCAAGACCCCGGAGCTGCTCCCCCAGGAGCCTGGCCTCAGCTACTCCCACTTCTGTGAGCGCTACAGCGTCACCAAGAGCACCTTCTACCGCTGGCGGCGACAGTCCCAGGAGCACCAGCAGAAGTTGGCCACCCTCTGCTCAGCCAAGCATGTCCTGCAGGACAGTGTCCGCCGTGGGGGCATCATGTCACTGCAGCAGTTTCTCCAGCGGTTCCCCGAGATCTCCCGCTCCACCTACTATGCCTGGAAGAACGAGCTGCTGGGCACTGGCGCCTGCCAGCCGCCGGCCCCCAAGGAGGCGCTGGGTGTGGAGGAGCAGGAGAAGCTGCCAGAGGAGCCGGCTCCCGAGGGGCCGGGGTGCTCCATGCTGCCCGTGTCCAGCCCCGGAATGGTCCTCATGCAGCGGGCCAAGCTGTACCTGGAGCACTGCATCTCCCTGAACACACTGGTGCCTTATCGCTGCTTCAAACGCAGGTTCCCTGGCATCTCCCGCTCCACCTACTACAACTGGCGCCGGAAGGCCCTCCGGAGAAACCCCAGCTTCAAGCCGGCCCCAGCCGTCTCCACAGCCCCGGCTCCCCAGCCAGTATCTGCTGGGGAAGAGGCTCTGCTCCCTGAGAAGGGTGAGGTGGGAGAGGGGCCAGGAAAAGCAACGGGTGTGGGGGGGTCACCCACCCCCCAGGAGTTCCTGCCCCCGAGGATGCCCCTGTCCCGTCGGCAGAGGCGTCTGCGCAGGGCTGCCCGCAAGCAGGTGCTCAGTGGGCATCTCCCCTTCTGCCGTTTTCGCCTCCGCTACCCTAGTCTGTCCCCCTCCACCTTTTGGGTCTGGAAGAGTCTTGCCCGGGGCTGGCCCAGAAGCCTGTCCAAACTCCAGATCCAGGCTCCTACCCTGGGCAAAAGGGGGGTGCAGGAGGATGAGGCGAAGCGAGAGGAAGAGGCTGGCAGGAATGTGACAGCTGCCATGGTCCCAGCTGCAGGGACCCCAAAGGTGGCAGCTCCTCCAGGAGAGGATCCAGGGAAGGCCCAGGAGGGTCCTTCCAGAGAGAGGGCCCTGCCAGAGGGGGCCACGGCTCAGGGGTGGCCCCACAGTGGGTCCTGGCCCAGCCACCCTGTGGTGGCGGCGGCAGGTGGCAGGGACAGCCAGGCGCTGATGATGGACATGCTCGCCACCACGAAGTTCAAGGCTCAGGCCAAGCTCTTCTTGCAGAAGTGTTTCCAGTCCAAGAGCTTTCCCTCTTACAAGGAGTTCAGCGCCCTCTTCCCCCTCACCGCCCGCTCCACCTACTACATGTGGAAGCGAGCCCTGTACGACGGCCTCACCCTGGTTGATGGCTGACAGGGTGATGCAAAGGGGCCGGGAGCAAGGGGACCAGTTTGGAGAGGGTCAGGGACCTGAGTTGCCCCTGGCTTGGCCAGGATGCGCCTTGTTCTGGTTCCCACAGTGTCTACCCTGAACCCAAAGTCAGATTTGTGTTGTTTCTTGGCTTCCGGGCAGAGAGAGAGCCAGCCATCAGCCATCAGGTCTGCCGCAGAGAGTCACAGGACCAGCGGCGGTCTCTTCAGTTGTTTGCCCTTCTTATTTTGACTGTATCTTGGATTTAGTGTTTTATTTTGGTTTAAGTGGGTTGGCTGGGCCCTCTTGCTGGTATTGGAAGCTGTATGTGTTGGGGGGAGGTCTGGAAGAGGGTTGGTTAGCTAAAGCTGCTTTCAGTCTTTTTTTTCTGGGGACAAAAGGAGTATTATGGCATGGCCATCTGCCTCTTGGGCAGAATATACGTCTTCAGGTGCTTTTGGGACCTGGCACTCTCCTTACTCAAATGCATTTCCCTAAGGAAGGAGCATCAGAGATCAAACATGGAGCTTCTGAGCGGCATCCCCATGGGGAAGGGAGTCGGGCTCAGTGTGAGCAGAAGCAGGCTGTCTAGGAGAACAAGGGCCTCTGAGGGCTGGCTTGTTCCTTGCGAGCAGTGTGGTCAGGGGCTGCGGGAGAGGCTCCCGTGTCTCTGCTTGCTGGTGCCTGGCCCATCTGCAGTCCTCTGCCAGTCGGGCTTGCTTTTGGGGAACCCCTGTCTTTGCTGAGCCTCTTGTTAGAGCCTGGGCCCCATCTTCAGGGAGGGACCGCACAGTGGCCAGGCAGGGGAAAGACTTGAATTTGCATTGTCCTAGAATGAAGATGGAAAACTAAAGAAATAAAATGATGTGGTGCCCACAGCCCTTGGTCTCTGGTATTTGTTCTGCTGGGAGAAAACTGCCCATTCGCACATTCTCCTTAAGTTTAAGGGGTCTGAGAGTGATCGTTTCTCTGTCTTGCTGGGACACTCCTAGGTTCAGGGCTTGGAGAATGAGGGGGCTGATTCTGGGCATTCTGTTTAGAATTGGATTTAGAAGGGGGTGTTCTTCCAGCTGGAGGCGGGGCTACGGGCTGCCTGGAAACTTGCCTCCCAGCAGTGGGAGAAAACTGGCTGAGTGCACTCAGAGGCCAGGCCAGGGAGAGGGTCACGTCTGCCATGAGCCCAGACCGGAGGGGGCCAGGGAGAGGGTCACGTCTGCCATGAGCCCAGACCGGAGGGGGCCAGGGAGAGGGTCACGTCTGCCATGAGCCCAGGCCGGATGGGGTCAGGGAGAGGGCCACGTCTGCCATGAGCCCAGGCCGGATGGGCCCAGTCTTTGTTAAGAAAACTGAGAGATTCGTTTGCATGCCCCTCCCTCCAGTGGGGGTGAGCTTTAAGGCCAGGCCTTTGCTTGCTGTCTTCCATGTGGTTTGGGGGAGTCATCCTTTGTTCTGCTATTTTTTCACTCCCACATCCAACCCATCAGCAAGTCCTGTTGATTCTGACTCCAAAATATGCCTAGAATTCCCGCTCTCATGCGGCTGCCATCATTCCTCCTGGTCCTCATCTCAGCTTCCCACAAGTCTTCCCACTTCCACTCTTGCCCCATATAATCCGTTCTTCATAGAGCTGTCTGAGAAATCCTATCTAATAATAGACAAACATGGTAATTGACTGTACCTTCGCTATGCCGCCCATTGGCTAATCAGCTCATTATGCAAATTAACTGCCAACAAAGATGACGGCTAATTTGCACACTGCAGGCAGGGCCGGACAGCGCCATCCCACCTGCCCTGCCGCCATCTGGGCCTGCTATCTGTGACCCGGGGTGGCAGGCATCCCATGTGCGACCTGACCTGGGTGGCCGGGCGGTGCAGCAGCGATCAGCCAGCCCGCCCAGGCATCCCGTGTGCAACCTGAACTGGGGCGGCGCCCCAACCCCCAGATTGGCCCTGTCGTATGCATGACCCGGGGAGGCGGGGCAGGCACCAAGGGATTGGGCCTGCCATCTACCACCCGGGGAGCGGGCCTAAGCCAGCAGGTGGTTATCTCCTGAGGGGGTCCCAGACTGTGAGAGGGACACCCCCCCCAACTCTCCTCCCCCACCAGTACACAAATTTTTGTGCACCGGGCCTCTAGTATTTAAATAAAATCTGATTCTGTCCCTTTTTCTGTCTAAAATGTTGAGTGGCTTCCCTTCACTCAGAATTCTTTGCACTGCTTTACAAAGGCCTTCATAATCTGGCCCCTGACTTAAAAAAAAAAATGTTTTTATTGATTTCAGAGAGAGGTAGGGAGAGACATAGAGAAACATCAATGAGAGAGAAACATCATTAGTTGGCTGCCTTCTGCACGCCCCCTACTGGAGATCGAGCCTGCAACCCGGGCATGTGCCATGATGGGAATTGAACCATGACCTCTTGGTTCATTGGTGGACATTCAATCACTGAACCACACTGGCTGGGCTGGCTCCTGACTCTTTTCAGCCGTCTCTTGTGCCACTCTTGCCCTTCACAACCACACTGGCTGCCTCTGATCTTGAACATGCTACACTTACTTGGTCTAGAATGCTTTTTCTGATGTTTTTTCTTGTTTATATGATCATTAGCCTCCCTCCCCCCATTAAAACCACCTCCATGAAAGGTAGGGCTTTTTCTTGGCTTGCTTTCACCACTATATTCCCAGCAGGAAGATTAGTTCCTGGAACATCATAGGTGCTACAATTTATTCAAAGAAGGAATGAAGGAAATCCTAACCAATCCTACTTTCTAAATATTCCTCACTGACCATTTTTCTCCATCCACGTTGTCACCCCCTAACTAGGCCAGCAGCTGATCTCATCTCTGATAAGTGAATGGTTTTCAAATGGACTCTGCCTCCACTCAGACTATCCCATTTCACCCCCCTGACAAAGGCCAGAATGATCTAACTGAAATCTTAACCCGTGACTGGATTTCCGATTGCCCTCAGCACAGAATCCAAACTAACGAGGCCCACCAGCCTGGCCCATGCCTGTGTCTGGGGCTTATTCCCCCCCCCCCCCCCCCCCGCCCCCTCACTCACTTATCTGTCCCATAATGCTAACCATGCATCGCCAGTGCTTGTCTTTCTCACACTGTGAACCCCCAAGCAATGTTACCTTGTAGTCCCTTAACTTTCGGTGGAGGGGCTGGACTGCTCCTCCTACCTGGCTTGCAATGACCGCCTTTAGCCAGAAGGTGGCAATCTGATGCAGCAAGAGACAGATTCTGGGTTTCCCGTAGGCACAGCTGTTTCCAACCCCCAATCTGCCCCCCTTTACTGGTTTGGCTGTCAGAGGGTGGCTCCAACCTTGCTTCGGAGAACTGCCCTGCTTGGGGCTCGGTATTTTCTTGTTTGTTCTATTCTCTGCTCTCAGAACCAGAGCAGATCTGATGGCAGGAGGTGTTTCACTAGGGGGTCTAGAAACCACCTGGATGGGAGACCCTGGGGAGCTTGTTAGTAGTTGCGATTCCAGGGCCCCACCCAGATCTACTGATCTCACCTTAGACATTGAAGAGGGTGAGTTACGTGGCCTTGCTGTGCCTTGCTTTCTCCACCTGTAAAACGGAGATTACAGTGATGCCTGTAATATTGCGCCTCGCTAGATGGGCATTTGCTATTGGTAAAAACGTGGACTAGTTTGAGAACCCCTGGATTTATAGGAGGAAGCTAATGCCTAAGGAGACTCTCGCTTGCTCAAGGTAGGTTACCAGCTAGATTTAAGGCAGTCCTGTCCGAAAACCAGTAGGTCTGTCGGAGACCAGCACTGAGCCCCAAACCCATAGAGAAGATAAAACTGATAAGTCAATATTGATTTGGACAAGGTTTTATAAGTCTGGTTAAATTATTCTTATACAGAAAAGCAGGGCTGTTGTTTTTTTTATCTGCTTAGAAAGACAGAAACACATAAGCTGTGACTATCTTTGCTAAGACTATTTCATGCTGGTTTTGAAGTTGACATTTGTTGAAATTATTTGTATTTTTTTGCATCAACTTCTATCTCTGATGCACATGTAGAAATGCCATTGAAATGAACTATGACTAGAGGAAGAAAACAATAGTTGAGGTTAGCTTTATATTTCCCAACATCTTGTGCTCTTAGAAAGTGACACTGGTTCTGAAAATTTTGAATATAAAAGCTTCACCATAAAAAAGCAATCAAGTGAAATGTGAATAATTTAAAAATATATTTTTAAATATATCTTATTGATTTTTTACAGAGAGGAAGGGAAAGGGATAGAGAGTTAGAAACATTAATGAGAGAGAAACACTGATCCGCTGCCTCCCGCACACTCCCTACTGGGGATGTGCCCACAACCCAGGTACATGCCCTTGACCGGAATCGAACCTGGGACCCTTCAGTCCGCAGGCCGACGCTCTATCCACTGAGCCAAACCAGTCAGGGCATTAAAAATATTTTTATCTATGTATTTATCCCCTGGGGACAGGGTCCTGTATTTGGTGGAGGTCATCTTGTCTATCATAATGCCTGAGGCTTCTTAAATGTTTACCTGGAGTCCAGCACTCAGGCCCCTGGGTAGCTATTGGGCCCCAAGCATCCACCTCATATCTCAACTGCCCCTTCTGGATGGATGTCCCACCAGCACCTCGGTCTCACCATCTGGCAATCTGGGCCCATGCTCCCATTTCCCAGCAACCTGTTCTCTGTTTTTCACCCTGGCTGCTGCCAGCATCAGGTTACAGCTGAGCTGGCTAAAAAGTGGGGCATCATCCTAGAATTTTCTCCTCCCCATCATTCCACCAGGACCCTAGGAATACTGCTCGGTTCATAAGATTCCGCGCAGCTGGGTTATCACAGGAAGAGAATTGGATTGGTCCAGTCCACCCCTCCTACCCCCTTTCCTCCGAGCACAGCTCTGAAAGCCAGGTCATAATTGAGGCCCCTCCTGCCCAAGTCTGGTCCAGCCTGTGGCTGCATCAGCTTTGCTCACGAAGGGGTCTGGCAGAGGCAATAGGCTCCTCTCCAGCACCCCCCGATTGGCTGAGCCCTGTGCTGTGAACTGAGGATACAGAGCTATTTGGCCTCCACTCATCCTCACAAAGGCCTTGGTTTACTGGCAGCTGTGGTCTGACACAATACGACAGAGGCTTCCATATGGAATGCACCGAAAAGCACCAGGGGGTTGCAAGGAAAGCATATGCTGGCTTGGGCATCTCATAGCTCATCTTGACACCCCTCCCAACTTGGAGCTTCCTGGGGCCAACTCTGCACTGTGAACAGCAGGCTGCCTGCGGGTCTCTGGGAAACGCCTCAATTATTTCTCAGGCGATCCTGGTCGCTGATTGTAAGATACCTCGGTTTGGTGGCTGTCGGGGAGGGTGGGAAGCTGAGGGACAGGTGCTCTGACGCAAGGCAGCTGTTAGGATGGGGCTGAAAGGCCTAGGGAGGCAGAGTTGGGGAATGTGTTTCAGGGGAGCCTCTGCCTGCCCTGGGTGCTGTCTGCCTCGCTCACTGGCCTGATTACTACAGGAAGGTTCTAGATGTCTCCTTCCCTGCCCTGGCTGATGACATCCCAGGATGCCTGTAGAGTGTCACTAGCAGGTACCTAAATGTTCCCATCCCTGGTTTATCTCATGGAAGAGGAGGAGGAAGCTTTCAAGGAGACGAGGAGTGTCAGAAAGTAGGTTTAATGGTATAAAAAAAGCTCCCGTAGAAAATGGCTTTGAAAATAGCATGAAATCCGCTTAACTCTGGTGGCTCCTCCCTGCCAGGCAGAGAAAACTTGGGTGGGTGGGGGACCTAGATCGGAGGACAGCCAGGAAGAGACTGGGCAGGCAGCTGCTCATGTGCCCCCCTCTGCTGAGGGGACCATGGGATGGCAGAGGACAGGCGGGCTGCAGGGCATCCTCCTCCTTGCCTCACCTGTTCCAGACGCAGCCCCCAGGATGCGGGCTGGGGAGAGGCCAAGGCCGGACAGGAGGGAAAGCACAGCCTGTCGGGAGTGGCTTTGTGGTTCACTTGCCCCCAGCCCAGCCTGGCTCAGTGCCAATGTTGTTTTGTGGCCTGTGCATGTTGACAGTCAGCCACTCTCAGTTTCTAGGCCCCCTGACTTTGGGCAGAGTTATCTGTTGTCATTGAAGACAGAATTGGGGGGAAGTGAGGGCTGGCTAGGCAGCATTGCAGTGCCCAAGACAGGTGCCCATGACTGTGGGTTCCACCGATCCTCAGACCTCACCTTCATGGGGACAGGAGGGAGGCTGGCATTTTTGGGTGAGTTAATCCTTCCTTCCTTCCTTCCTTCCTTCCTTCCTTCCTTCCTTCCTTCCTTCCTTCCTTCCTTCCTTCCTTCCTTCCTTCCTTCCGTTCACATTTGTTGAGGCCTGAAGGTGCGGGAGAGCAAGGTTACAAAGCTCAGTAAGACCTAGCGCCCCCTGGAGTTGTTTATAAACATTGACTACATAACTGGTCCTCAATCCTAAATTCAAGGAGTCTCAGGGCAGTGAGTGTAGTTTGCAATTTTATGTCTTCATTCAGAATTTCAGATGACAACCTTAATTCATTTTATTCGATAAAGACAGAACCCTTTTACAATGGTAATTTGCCACTGAAAGACATCTCTATGCAATAAGACTTTGGTTTTTAAAGCCAGTCTCTTGAATCAGGGCTTTGCTACATGCTATGAGCTGTAATAGAGGGAGGCAATGGCACTGTGGGGGGAAGGAACGGAAGATAATGAAAGCCTGGAGCGGGGAAAAGCCACAAGGGAGCAGGATGTGGATACAGCCATTGGGCCTGGCATGTTGATGAGGCCCCAAACCATTTAAAATATTAATTTTCTGAAAAGTACCGCATCATGTTGGTAGCTTGAAATGGGCCACGATGGAGTACTTACACCACAGACATTGGCAGATCCTACAAATCAGGCAGATGTGCTGAAGGGTCCCCAGCTGTGCCTGTGACCTCCCTTGTGGTCACTCGTTTCCCTGAATCACTCTTCCCCAAGTCTTTACAGAACTGGCACTTGTTAGTGCTTTGTGTCACGCCATCTGCTCAGAGCGGCCTTCCTTGACCCCCCCACCTCAAGTGGGTCCCAGTCACTATTAATTACTACATCCCATTCGTGGTCAGCATCACCATTGGACACACTTGTTTTCTGGATTATTGTCCGCCCCCCGCTCCCCACTGGAATGCAAGCCCCCAGGAGCAGGAACTCATCTGACTTGTTCATTGCTTGATGCCTCTGACTAGAACAGAGCCTGGCACATAGTAGGCATGCAGAAATGTTTACTGGATTAAGAAATGAGTGGGTTTGGAGTGGGAGGCTGAGTGCGGGTTGCAGTGGAAAGGCTGGTGCCAAGTACGGGCCTGCTCTTGGCTAGGTCAGCCTGGGTGTGAGAGAGAAGGAAGAGGAGGGAGAGGAGGAAAATTCTCCTTGGTCTGGAAGCTGCTGCACTGGATGGGAATGGGCCAAACCCATCAGATCCTTGTCCTGGGGAGGAGGCAGCCAGATTTAGCAAATAAAAATAAGGGATCCCTAATTAAATTAGAATTTTTGTATAGACAATGTTTTAGTATAAGCATGTTCCAGGCAACATTCGAGACATACTAAAACATTATTCATTGTTTATCTGAAGGAAAATTGAACTGGATACCCTATATTTTATCTGGCAACCCTACTTGGAGACTCAGCAGTCCGAGTATAGCTGTGGTTTAGCTAATAGTATTGTACCAATGTTATTTTCCTGGTGATGATAATTGCACACACTTATATGAGTTATTAGTCTTAGAAGAGGTTGAGTGAAGGGTAGACAGGAATTCTCTGTACTATTTTTTGCAACTTTTCTGTAGGTTTAAAATGACTTCAAAATAAAAAGTTAAAAAAGAAAATCCTAAACATCACCTCAAAGGCCTGATATTATCTAGCCCCTCCCACAGTCCCTGACCATTCTCCCTTCATACAAGCCTTTCATATGCTCTGGCCTCCCAGAGGCAACCCTTCTCTACCTGCCGTGCTGCCCTGACCCCACCCACCCTGCTCAGCATTCAACCAAGCCCCACTTCCTGGCTGCTATTCCAGTTCGGGTCAAACCTTGCCATTACAGGTTCCCATAGGCTCTGAAGTTCATCACCAGCACAGTAAGGCAGTTGTTCTTATCCTGAGACTCACCTGGGGATTGTTAAAAACCTCTGGTGCCTCTGATGGGAGTGTACATACCTATGTATACCCACTTTTATAGACTGGAACACAGTCTATAAAAGCTATTTAGTAGATGAACATCTACATTCCCTAGAATTCCCTAGGGGAATTTTACTCCTAAGAGAATGTAAACTTATGTTTAAGAATGTTTATCACAGTACCATGTCTTCTCCTTTGATAGTATATAATAAACTGAAGACTGCTATTTCTACCCTGGCTCAACGGTTAGAGTGTGGCCTGAGGTCCAAGGGGTCTCAGGTTTGATTCCTGGTCCAGGGCACGTGCCTCAGTTGCAGGTTCGATTCCTGGCCCTGGTCAGGGTGTGTGGGAGAGGCAACCAGTTGAGACGCACACTCTTTCTCTCCCTCCCCTCCACAGGTACGTGCCCTTGACCAGGAATTAAACCCAAGACCCTTTGGTACTTGGCTGAAGCTCTAACCATTGCGCAACACCAGTCAGGGCCAAACCTGCATTTTTTTGGTACAACTCTGACCCATTTGCTACATTCCTTTCCCCCCTATAAATACATGAATGATAATAAGAGTTGTTGACTTTAAAAATAATAAATAAGTCATGGGGATGTAATGAACAGTACGATGACTACAGTTAACAATGCTGTATTGCATATTAGAAAGTAGTTAGGAGAGTAGGTTTTGAAAGTTCTCATCATAAGAAAAAGAACGTTGTAACCATGGGTGGTAATGGGTGTTAACTAGGTTTATTGTGGTAATAATTTTGCAACATATATAAATATAGAAATATGTTGTACACCTGAAATTAATATAATATTATGTCAATTGTACCTAAATTAAGGAAAAGAATTCTGGCCCTGGCCAGGTGGCTCTGTTGGTTGGAGCATAGCATCGTCCTGTACACCAACCGATTGTTTATTTCTCACATCAATCTTTCTCTCTCCTCTCTCTCTTTCTCTCTCTTCCTCTCTAAAATCAATAAAAACATATCTTCAGGTGAGGATTAAAAAAATATTCTGGCAACCCTACCCATGCAACGTCTCCCCAACCTTGTCATCCCTGGCCCATAATCTGGGAATTCTATCGGGGAACATGGAGTAAGAGTCAATTCTCAATTCCTGTGCAAAAGATAACACTCCTGTCAGGTGGGAACATGGCCCAACATCCAACCACAGCCCCTAAAAACCCTCCTCTGGTTCCTCAGGGACTGCTGGGAAACAGGGGGTCTCTTCCTAATTCCGTGATCTTGGGTTCTTTCATTTACTAGGTACCTCGCATATATCACATGAGGTCCCGGCCCTCAGGCTGCACAGAACCTGTGTGGGCCGGAATGGGAACAGATCAGAAACAAACTAGAATGATATGCAACATCTACCCTGGGAGTCTATACTAAGTGGAGGACGAAATAAGTCAGAGAAAAACAAGTACCACATGATTTCACTTATATGTGGAATCTAAAAAAATAAATGAACAAGCAAAACAGAAACAAACTCATAAATGCAGAGAAGAAACAGATGGTTGCCAGATGGGAGGGGGGTGGGTGGTCTGGGTGAAAAAAGTGAAGGGATCAAGAAGTACAAATTGGTAGTTACAAAACAGTCACGGGATGTAACGTACAGCCTAGGGAATATAGTCAATAATACTGTAATAACTGGTGCCAGGTGTTACTAGAGTTATTGGTGGATCACTTCATAAGTTATATAAATGTCTAACCGCTATGCTGTATACCTGAAACTAATGTAATATTGAATGTCAAGTGTAATTGAAAAAAAAAAAAAGATGGAATTAAGTATGCCTGGGGGAGAGAGACAGCTTCTGAGTGTGAAGAGGGGGGAGGAGGAGGGGAAGGAAGAGAGGAGGAGGTGTGGGGGGGAAGAGTTCCTGAGAGGGAAAGGGTATCTTAAGATTAAAAACGCCTGGAACAAAGGGTCACCGCACATGAACGGGGGTGAGGTGAGCAGAGGATGGAGCCCAGAGCAGGTGATGGGGCCACACTGTGAAGGGCAGGGGAGGAATTTGGGCCATACCTTGTAGTCCACAGAGGACCATTACAGCAGGTTTTGTGATTTCAGGTGGCTCTTGGGGGCTCTGCGAATGCCTTGAAGTTGTGTATAAAACTGTCTGTGCAGCCCTGGCCGAGTGGCTCAGTTGGTCCGAGCATCGTCCTGTACACCAAAAGAGGGTTTCAGGTTTGATTCCCAGTCAGGGCACATACCTCGGTTGTGGGTTCAATCCCCGGTCAGGGTACATAAGGGAGGCAACTGATGGATGTTTCTCTCTCACATCGATATTTCTCTCACTCTTTCTTCCTCTCTCTCTAAAAAGCAATAAAACATATCCTTGGGTGGGGATTAAAAAAATTGTCCATTTTTCTGGGGAGGGTCCTCAGCGGCCATCACACTCTCCAAGGAGCCTGTGTCCCAAAGCAGTTAAGAAGTTAATTGTTAGCCACACTGGTTCTTGTTGCTTCCCCCAGCGACTTGGGTTCCAGCCAGGCCTGACGCCTCTCCACTCCACAGCACAGGTACTGCCTGAACCACCCGTTCTCCGCCTCCTGCTATCAACCCTCCCCACTCAGGACCACCTGGGTCACCTCTGAGTTGGTCACCGTGTTTAACTTCCATGTTGGAGTCTTTGGGTTTTTTCTCCATAGAGGCCACACCTATTGCCTCCCACTCCTCACTTGCTACTGTCTTGTTCTACCCCTTTCTTCTCCTGAAATAGCTCTCAAATGTCACCGATGAGTGATGAGTGATGTCCCAGGTGCTAAATCTGAAGTCACCTTAGGGTACTGTCTCTTCCTCCACCTCCGCTACCTCCTCCACCTCCTCCTCCTCATTTTCTGAAAAGCAATTCTTTCTTGACCTCCCTGACACTGCACCTGCATGTCTGGAATCTCCTCCTACTTCTGAGATCACTGCTTTTCTGTTTCTTTCTGTGTTTTTCCTTCCCTTAAATACTGTGAGTTTAAAAAAAACGGTAATGCACACACATGGGGAAAAAGTCAAACAAAACAAAAGAACATATAGTGAAAGTTACTTTTTCTCCCTCCCCTGATTTTCTTTTCTTAAAAAAAAATATATATTTTTATTGATTTCAGGGAGGAAGGGAGAGATAGAAACATCAATGATGAGAGAAAATCACGCCCCCTACTGGGGATCGAGCCTGCAACCCAGGTATGTGCCCTTGACCGGAATCAAACCTGGGACCCTTGAGTCCACAGGCTGATGTCTATCCACTGAGCCAAACAGGCTAGGGCCCCCCTGATCTTCAATTCCTCCAAGTTTCTCCCCAAGGGCAACTGTTACCTTCCTTTGAAATCCTTCTAGAACTGTGAGTCCCATACAGTAGCCACTATTTATGTGACCATTGAGCACTTAACACATGGTTAGTTTGAATTGAGATATGTTGTAAGTGTAAGATATATACCAGATTTTGAAGACTTAGGGACCAAAAAAAAAAGAAAAAAAAAAAAGAATATAAACTATACTAATAAAAGGGTAATATGATAATTAGACCGGGACACCTTTTGGGAGACCTTGTGGACATCCTTCCAGACAAAGCCATGGTAGCGGGGCCAAGGCAGAGGAGGTTGGGGCGATCAGGCCAGCAGGGGAGGGCAGTTGGGGGCGAGCAGGCACAGGGGGTGGGGGGCAGTTGGGGGTGACCAGCCAGCAGGTGTGGGCACATTGGGGTGAGCAGGCTGGCAGAGGGGGCAGTTGGGGGCAAGCAGGCTGGGAGAGGGGGCAGTTGGGGGCGATCAGGCCAGCAGGCAGAGTGTTAGGGGAAATCAGGCAGGCAGGCAGGTGAGTGGTTAGGAGCCAGTGGTCCCAGATTACAAGAGGGATGTCCAACTGCCAGTTTAGTGGGATCGAGCCTAAACCGGCAGTCAGACATCCCCCAAGGGGTCTCAGATTGGAGAGGGTGCAGGCCAGGCTGAGGGACATCCCCCCCCCCCATGAATTTTGTGCATTGGGCCACTAGTTTTATTAATAATTTTTAAACATACAAGTGTAATAGTTAAGCTAGAAAAAAAATAATTTTAAAATATTGATTAAATGTTAATACTATTTTGGGTTAAACAAAATAAAATATATTAAAATTAACTTCACATTTTTCTTTGAGTTTATTTATGGCTAACATACTTTATTGGACAGCACTAGTTTAGAGTTAGACTTTTTCGATAAGCATATATGTCTATATGTATTCCTTTAAAAACACAACATGCACATAGCATTGTATGCACTCTGTAAACTGTACTTAACCCTCTTTCTCAGAGATTGTATCATATCCGTTTATCTAAGCCTGCCTCATTCTTTGTAATGTCTGCATAGCATTTATGTAGCCAGCTCTCTAGTGATGAGCATTTCAGCTGTTCATAATTTTTAATTATCAAAACAAAGTGAGGGGAGAACCAAGATGGCGGCATAGGTTAACGCCGGAGTTTGCTGCTTTGAACAACTACTTCAAAAGTGAAACTAAAACACGGAACGGACATCACCCAGAACCACAGGAACGCTGGCTGAGTGGAAGTCCTACAACTAGGAGGAAAGAGAAACGCATACGGACACTCAGAGGAGGCGCAGTGCTGAAGTCAAATTCTGAGGTGCGGAGTGCGCGGAGCGGGCTGGCGGCGGAGGGCGCGGTTGTTGTTTTCAATCGGGAGGGAGTCGCAGACTCTGAGCTCCAGATACAGGTGAGTCTTTAGGGACCCAGGCTCAAACGGGAGAAGCGGACTGTCTGGCTTCGGTCAGAGCGAGTGCAGCTTTCTCTCCGAGCCTTGCAGCGGGTGCTGGGACTCAGAGAGGCAGAGCCCCTGGGGACAGGACTGAGAGCCGCCATAACTGCTCTCTCCGGCCCACCCTGTTGATCCTGTGCGACCCGCCCTGCCCGAGCCCTGCACAGAGGCATTTACCGGATAGCCTCAGGCAAAGGCTAGATTAGCACCTCCCTAGAGGACAGAAGTTCTCTCACTGCTGACACAGCTGATTCTCATAGCCACTTGGCCTGGAGGTCAAACCCTCCCTGGAATTAGCTACAACAATCAAGATTTATCTATAAGACTGCGAACAAAGACCACTAGGGGGTGCACCAAAGAAGCATAACAAAATGCGGAGACAAAGAAACAGGACAAAATTGTCAATGGAAGAAATAGAGTTCAGAACCACACTTTTAAGGTCTCTCAAGAACTGTTTAGAAGCTGCCGATAGACTTAATGAGATCTACACGAAAACTAATAAGACCCTCGATCTTATATTGGGGAACCAACTAGAAATTAAGCACACACGGTCTGAAATAACGAATATTAAACAGACGCCCGACAGCAGACCAGAGGAGCGCAAGAATCAAGTCAATGATTTGAATTGCGAGGAAGCAAAAAACATCCAACGGGAAAAGCAAAATGAAAAAAGAATCCAAAAATGCGAGGATAGTGTAAGGAGCCTCTGGGACAGCTTCAAGCGTACCAACATCAGAATTATAGGGGTGCCAGAAGATGAGAGAGACCAAGATATTGAAAACCTATTTGAAGAAATAATGACAGAAAACTTCCCCCACCTGGTGAAAGAAATGGACTTACAGGTCCAAGAAGCGCGGAGAACCCCAAACAAAAGGAATCCAAAGAGGACCACACCAAGACACATCATAATTAAAATGCCAAGAGCAAAAGATAAAGAGAGAATCTTAAAAACAGCAAGAGAAAATAACTCAGTTACCTACAAGGGAATACCCATACGACTGTCAGCTGATTTCTCAACAGAAACTTTGCAGGCCAGAAGGGAGTGGCAAGAAATATTCAAAGTGATGAATACCAAGAACCTACAACCAAGATTACTTTATCCAGCAAAGCTATCATTCAGAATTGAAGGTCAGATAAAGAGCTTCACAGATAAGGAAAAGCTAAAGGAGTTCATCACCACCAAACCAGGATTATATGAAATGCTGAAAGGTATCCTTTAAGAAGAGGAAGAGGAAGAAAAAGGTAAAGATACAAATTATGAACAACAAATATGCATCTATCAACAAGTGAATCTAAGAATCAAGTGAATAAATAATCTGATGAACAGAATGAACTGTTGATTATAATAGAATCAGGGACATAGAAAGGGAATGGACTGACTATTCTTGGGGGGGAAAGGGGTGTGGGAGATGTGGGAAGAGACTGGACAAAAATCGTGCACCTATGGATGAGGACAGTGGGTGGGGAGTGAGGGCGGAGGGTGGGGCGGGAACTGGGAGGAGGGGAGTTATGGGGGGGAAAAAAAAAAGGAACAAATGTAATAATCTGAACAATAAAGATTTAATTAAAAAAAATAAAATTAAAAAAAAAAAAAAAAACAAAAAAAACAAAGTGAGTCAGTGAATGTCCTTGAACCTACACCTTTGGGCATATGGCAAGGATATCTGCAGCATGAATTCCTAAAAGTGTATTCCCTACGAGTGGCTGTTCTTGGAGCATGGCTGATGGCTTATCTCTTTGTGTCCTGCAGGGCCCAGGCCAGTAAATTGTAGATTATTTGTTGAACAGAAATCTCAGATGTGGAGACGTTCTGAGCTGAAAGGGCCTCAGAGTTCACTATTGATTTATTTCACATTTTCTGAACTCCCATGGGTTTATAACAGGTTCACAGAAGAGCAGATGGGGTCTCTGCCTTGAGGAGCTCACATTATAATAAGGAGACAAGCGTGCAAACACATATAATGAGGGTGCCTGGGGAATGCAGTAGGAGCATTTTAAAATATGTTTAATATGTTTTTAGTGATTTCAGAGAGAGAGGAAGGGAGAGGGAGAGAGAGAGAGAAATATTGATGGTGAGAGAGAATCACGATTGGCTGCCTTCTGCACTCTCCCCACAGGTGATCAAGCCCACAATCCAGGCATATGCCCTGACCAGGAATCGAACGGTGACCTCCTGGTTCATGGGTTGATGCTCAACCACTGAGCCACACCAGCCAGATGGCAGCAGGAGCATTTTTTTTAAAAAAATATATTTTATCGATTTTTTACAGAGAGGAAGGGAGAGGGATAGAGAGTTAGAAACATCAATGAGAGAGAAACATCAATCAGCTGCCTCCTGCACACCCCCTACTGGGGATGTGCCTGCAACTAAACTAAGGTACATGCCCTTGACCTGAATCGAACCTGGGACCTTTGAGTCCACAGGCTGACGCTCTGTCCACTGAGCCAAACTGGTCATGGCGTGGACACATTATTTTTTTTTAAAAAATATATATTGATTGATTTTAGAGAGGAAGGGGGGGGAGGAGAGAGAGAGAGAGAGAGAGAGAGAGAGAGAGAGAGAGAGAGAGAGAAACATCAATGACGAGAGAGAATCATTGACCGGCTGCCTCCTGCAAACCCCTACTGGGGATGGAGCCTGCAACCCGGGTATGTGCCCTTGACCGGAATCGAACCTGGGACCCTTCAGTCTGCAGGCTGATGCCCTATCCCCTGAGCAAAACTAGCTAGGGCCACAGAACAGATCTTTATTGAGAATGGTTCCTGCTCTAAGCAGGAGGATTCAGCCATCCTATATAATAAAAGGGTAATATGCAAATTGACCATAACAGCAGAACGACTGGGAATGACTGGTCACTATGACACACACTGACCACCAGGGGGAAGATGCTCAATGCAGGGGCTGCCCCCTGGTGGTCAGTGCGCTCCCACATGGGGAGCTCTGCTCAGCCACAAGCCAGGCTGATGGCTGCCAGCACAGCGGTGGTGGCGGGAGCCTCTCCCGCCTCCTCAGCAGCGCTAAGGATGTCCAACTGCAGCTTAGGCCTGCTCCCCGCTGGCAAGTGGACATATCCTGAGGGCCCCCAGACTGCAAGAGGGCACAGGCTGAGCTGAGGGACCCCCCCGAATGCACAAATTTTTGTGCACTGGGCCTGTAATTTATGAATAAGACCCAGGCACCCCTTCTCATGGAGTTGGCATTCCAATGGCGGAAGGCTGGCAAACACATGGTAATGAAGTAGGGAGAGAGCAAAGAGGAAAAAAACAAAGCAGGTAAGTGATAGGGTTGAGGCCACCAGGCAAGGCCTCTAAGATGAGTGACATTTGAGCAAGCAATGGCAGAACAGATATGGAGAGAAGGGTGTTCCTGGTGGAAGGACCAGAACTAGAAGGTGCAAATTCTGAGTGAGGCAGGAGCATGTTTGGTGTGTTCAAGCCAGGAGGCCATCTCTGTTTGCCTCACTTCTGACGACAAGAGACTCGTTCTGCCCCGGAGAACTTAGTAGACTGTTCCAGGCTTGATAGATACTCAGTCAAGATCTAATTGATGCTCAGCGATGAAAGGAAGTTGGGAGGCTGAGCAGAGGTGTGGAGATACACAGCTTTCCTGGCTGATGGGGAGGTCAGGGCTGGCCCGTGGACCCCGTGTGGGGAGCTCCTGGCAGATGGCTCCCTGAGGCTTCCTGGGGCAGACTCCTGTTGGGGGGCCCCGGGCCGTTCAAGCAGCACTGAGTCCAGCAGCTCTGCCAGGATGATGATCCTTAATTGGCTTCTCTGAGTGTGGAATCCTCCATGCATCGCCCAGGAAGTCGGTGCAGCTGGAGGAAGCGAATCCTCACCTCTCCAACTGTAGGCTTCTTTTGGGGGGCAGGGGGTGTGAGAAGCGGGGAGCATGGGAAAAGGGGGACTGAAGCTGGTAGGGGGCCAGAGAGGGCTTTGCGTTAAGGCGGGGTGGCTGTGCTGGGCAGAAGGCTGGTGAATTCTGAGAGGGTCACCTGCTCCCATAACCAGACCCAGTTCCTGCCCAGATTTGGTTAAAGAAGAAAATGAAGAAGTGCTTTAGGCAACAGTGGAAACAGGAGCCAGTTCCTGTGTTTTCACTTCACTTTCTGACTCACCCTTGCTGGATCGAGGCAATTTGCGTATATAGAAGGTTCATTTGAAGACAGAAGACCCAGCAATGAATTTTAAGGCTCCTCAACTTCCCAGCTAGTTGAGTGATTTACCTTACCTCTCGGAGCCTTAGTTTTCCTGTCTAGCACATGTGGGTTAACACAACAAAGAATGAGCCCAGTGGCCGGCATATGGTGGTACTCAATACTCCAAGTCTAAAATCCCGAAGGTGCCTTTCATTTCAAGTCTGTGGTTGAGAATATCCCTACTTCCTCCCACCTCCGCTCTCCAGAGGGACCTCTGACTCCAGCACCTTCCTCCCAGCCGCCTTGGCAGCACACAGGTCACCTGCATGGCAGGGCGGCCGTTGACCCATCACTTGGGCACAGGCAGCATGGGAAGGGGGTGGCAGCAAGACCTGCTCTCGTGCCACTGAGGTATGCTGCCTGTGTCTCTGTCAGCTGCTACCCCCGCCCTGTGCATGAACCCCCTCCTGGTGGTCTTGTTTCCCAGTTTCCTCCTCTAGGGGTCCGTTCTGGATCCCACCTAAGTGGGCTGTGTGCTCCGCTGGCTCTGTCCTCCTCACCTCTCACTGGCCACTCAGATGAGGGCCAGGAACTGTTCTGTCTTCATTATCCACCAGGTGGCTGGGCAGGTGCTGGGCAGGTTTGCTGGGCTTTTCGATTTAGGAAGCAAATATTTCTTAAACTACCTTGAGGGTAAAACGTGGTCCTCTCTCGATGATCCTTACCCCTGCCTAGTGCCATGCAGGGACGGGAAGAGGAAAGAAGCAATGGGGGAGGTGACTCTGGCGGCATGGTCAAGGCGTGTGGACAGTGGAGCCAGACGGCCTGGCTTTAAATTTCAGCATTCCGTCTACTGTGTGACCAAGGGCAGGTTATGTTACCTCTCTAGACCTTAGTTTCTTTATCTCTAAAATAGGGGTACTGATAGAACTCCTAGGGATGTTGTCAGGATTCATTGATTAATGTTTGTGAAGTGCTTAGAACAAGGCTCGGTACAGAGTCAGTACTCAATATCTTTTTATTATTATTAATCCAAGAAGGGAGGGAAAAGCCTTTCGGGCAGAAGGAATAGCATATGCAAAGACCCTACAAGTGTGAAGGCTGAAGGCAGGCAGCCCTGGACGGGGGTGGGGGGGGTGGGGGGGTGGGGGGAGGTGTACAGAGAGTCTGGGGGACCTGAGGGAAGTGTGGTGTGAGCTGGAGTTGGAGGCAGGGTTAGGAGCTTGGCTGTTGTCTCAGAGAAATGGGTAGCTTTAATCAGGGAGGGTAACTCGACCAGATTAGCTTTTAGAAAAGTTGACGTTAGCCAAAGGGAGGCAGGCAGGCAGGCGATTTAGTAGGAGGCTTTTTATTTTCCTCTCATTAAAAGCATCTTTGAAAAGATACTGAACAGACTTATAATAGAGCATTTCTTTACAATAGTAAATGACGGCTTGCCCCAGTCTTTCAAAGAATGTGGTGAAAAACACATAACATAAAATGTCCCGTTTTATCCATTTTAAAGTGAACAGTTCATTAGTGTTAAATACATTCACAATGTGTGCAGCTGAACTCCAGAATGTGTTCGTCTTGTGAAACCGAGACTGTTCCAATTAAGCAATAACTCCCCACTTCTCCTCCGCAGCCTCCGGGAGCCACCATTCTACGTTCTGTGTCTACGAATTTGACCACACCAGATACCGCACGGAAGTGCAATTCTACAGTAGTTGCCTTTTTGTGACTGGCTTATTGCACTGGGCATAATGTCCTCAAGGTTCATCCATGATGTAGCAGGTGTCAGGACATCTAGGTGGCTTTTGCTGGAGCCTGACGAGAGCTGATGGGGGCTTGGACTAGGTCTTGGCCATGGAGAAGGGGGGAAGTAGATGGGACCAGGGAGGCTGGGGGGAGGTAGAGTCACAGGATTTGCGGAAGATGGGAAGGTGGTGAGGTTGAGTGAGGCAGTGCCTTCAGAAGGGACCGTGGACAAGCCAGTGGCGCTCAGAGACCTGGGGACTCCTTTGGAGGGCGGGAGAGGGGAGGTGACTCAGGGGCTGACCTGGGAGCAGAGGAAACAGAGAACTTCTTCTCTGTCCTCAGCGCAGAGCCCCGTGGAGACCAGAGGGCGCACAAGGAGCAGGCAGCCACCTTTGTCTCCCTTTTGTCTCCTTGTTTATATTTTCCTACAGAGCGCAGACCTGGGTCCACCAGAACGTGGGTCTGTATGGCATCCCAGATGAAAGGCGGGGCGGGGAGGGGGGGCAGCTAAGAGTTCTGCAGTCTGTCCCCATTCAGATACCAGGGGGCTGGGCACCGCAGGGGTCCACCCTTCTGTCTCTCGTCTCTTTCATCCTCCTCGGAATTGTAAAGGGCCTCCCCCCAGACCCCCATCCCTGCTCCTATCTCCCTGAGGAGGTGGGCGATTCTCCCCTCTGAGGGAGAGACCAGGGCGGGAAGAATTTTGACCCCTGCCCTCTCCAGCTGTGAGGCAAGTCACTTCTTTCTCAGGGATATGCTCAGTGAGTTCGTGTCGAAAGTCTACGGAAAGCCCCACGCTCAGAGGAGCGAAGGTTTGAGTGGGTGTGGTGGTGGCTCATGAAAGAGGGTGGGCAGTTCTGCAAGGTTTTGGCACCAGGGTGGCAGGGGCGGGGAGTGCTGTCTGGAATAGAGAAGAGGAGACTTTCTGGAACTGTGTCTTGGACGATCTTTATCATTTTGGAGGAAAGGTCAGGGAATGGAGGCAGACCAGGGAACCCCAGGCAGGGGGGGCACGTGAAACAACGCATGCCTTCAGCTTGCTAGCAGGGATCAGCCGAGAGCTCAGCAGGGTCCCGCTGTGATGACCGGGATTTTGGCTTTAATCTCTCTCTGGCTGTGGAAGTGGTGATGGTGGTCAACAGGAGAGAATTGGAAACATGTTTCACATAGCACTAACTGGATCCCCAATGCCGTTATAGGAGCCATCCAAGTATTAATGATGTAAGTCACAGCAGCCCTGTGCAGTAGTCACCGTCACCAGGCCAGATGGGGAAACGGGACAGTATTTGAACCAGGCAGCCTGGCTCCGGATTCGGCTTTCAACCACTGGGTTAGGCTGCGGCTCCCAGCCGGCTCGGAGCGGAAGTGTTAGGACAGGGCTGGCGAGGATTAAGGAGTGACAATGGCCAGGAGTGGCCTCAGGTGGGATGTGGGCCCAGGGTGATGATGGAGCCATGGCAGGCGCTTAGAGGCCCTGGGACCACTCACTGAGCTGTGGAACCAGGAGGAAAGAGGGCCCTGGAGGCTTCAGTCTTGCTACCTGTAAAATGGGTTCAGGAACCTGCCTCAGTGGCAGAGAGGGCTGGAGTGAAGGTGCTTTGTGTATCGAAGTTGCTCTGTCAATAAAGCCTGCCCTTGCCACCTCCCCTCTGCTCCTGCCACTGTCACACACATGCCCAGTGTCCCCTCTGGCTCCTTTCTGGCTGCCTCTTGGGGCACCCTGCCCTCTGAGATGTCTTTCTTTGGTGTTTCCTCATGAAGCCAGAGGTGGCTTTGAAGCCCTCTCAGGGAGAGAGAGAGAGAGAGAGAGAGAGAGAGAGAGAGAGAGAGAGAGAGATAAAAGCAGTTCAAGGGATGTAGGTTGAAAGAATTTGGAAATGCAGATGGGCTGCATGAGGACTTTAATTTTTGTTCAGAACATCTGAGTGCCTCTGTGGGCCTTCCACCTCACAGAGCAGCGCCTGCCCCTGCCACAGAGAGGAGGTGAGAGCAGTGGTGGTGGGGGGGGCTGCTGTGAGTGTGGGGCAGGCAAGGTGACCACCCTCCAGCCCCACCCCTGCCATGCCACCAAAATAGAAGGGTTGAGGCGTCGGCCCTGGGAGGGGCTGCGGGAAGCCTTTGAAGGAGGGCAGGCTGAGTGTGTTAATGTTCACCCTGCCGCAGCTGTTGCCCTGGGTTTTCTGTTTCCATGGCAGGCAGAGACATCACCAGTCTCGCTCAGACACTCCAGGGCCAGGGAGGCAGAGCCTGGGCTTGGCTCATAAATCGCTGGGTGCCACTGGGCAACTCCCCCACCGCTCTGGGCCTCGGTCGTCCCATCTGTGGCATGGGTGACTGTGACTAGGTCGCCTCCCCGGCTCCTTCCTGCTGCAGCATTTAGGATTCTCATCCTTGACAACTTGGCCACCTACCCCTGCCTCTGCACACCCCGCTCCTATCCTCTGGGTGGCGCTCAGGCCTGGCCAGCCCAGGAAATGTGCTCTCCAATTTCCCTCTCTTTCCACCTTGCCAGTGAAGGAGAAGGTTGAGGTGGGGTTGCAGAGTTGGGGAAACCAGAGAAGGTGCAATTTTTAAAAAATATGTTGTTTTTTTTTTAGTTGATTCAGAGAGGGAGGAAGGGAGAGGGAGAAACATTGATGTGAGAGAGAAACATCCATCCGTTGCCTCCCCTACACACCCTGGACCAGGACCAAACCCGAAACCTGGACCTGTGCCCTGACCGGAATCAAACCAATCAAACCGTGACCTCTTGGTGCAGGGGCATCGCTCAACCCACCGCGCCACACCGGCCAGGGCCGGAGCAGGTGCAGTGCCAGGGCAGCTGGTGGGGAGTCCTGGTGCAGAGCCCCTGCTCTGCCGGCTGCCCCGACATCCCTGTGCAGCAATTTCAGTTTCTATTTTAAACAGTTTGGGTTGGTTGCTTTCCTGACTTCCTGCTGGGTGTTTATAGTGAGAAAAATAATTGGTAATATTTGCACAGATGTGCTGGCACTGCAACTCATCAAGGGGACCTTTACCTGGGGGACCCGTCCACCCCCCTCCCACCCCGCTTCTCTGCCAGCTGGAGGAGCCAGCCTCCAGGGGGGTAGCTGCAAGCCCTGGTGCCTCCCAGGAGCCCCAGGCGGTGAGGCACAGGCAGAGCTGGGAGGCAGGAGGCCTCCAGTGCCCCAGGCGTGCCCAGAGGTAGGCCTCAGTGTGACAGGGGAGGGGTCCCTGCCGTGTTGCAGGGACTGAACAGGAGGGGCCCTCCTAGGGGCGGCAGGAGAGAAGCCCCTCGAAGCTTGTTTCTGGTTCCATTTTCTCCTGCAGAGCCTGAATTTGCAGCTGGGGGTGAGGGGCGAGGGGGTGGTGAAGAGGAGGAGGTAGCAGGACTAAGTTGAACATAGGCGATCCCTGGCTGCTCCCTTTTCTGGAGGCCTGGAGCCCTGCTCTGAAGGGGTGGGAAGGAGGCGGGCATTGTCCTGGCTGTGAGGCAGCCTGCCCACCCGAGCAGGGCCTGGACTGGAGTGGGCACTGCCCCCTGTCCACTCCGGGACCCAGCCAGGCTGGTGACGTGATGACTGCAGAGCGGGCAGGCCCGGGAAGACTCCTCAGGCACCACGTCTGCTTCACCCCTTGAAAGTGCACGCACTGAATGTGTGCACACGGTATGTGTGCATGTGTCCCCGTGTGTGTGTGCATGTGTGTGCACAGCTGCACGCCTGTGCCCGCATGTATGAGCGTGCATGTGCATAGGTGCAGGCACGTGCACATGTGTGCACATCTATGCTAATATATGTGTACATGCGTGTATGTGTCTTGGTTTGGGTTCCCACAGAGGCTGACTCAGAGACAAAGATTCAATTGCAGGTAGTTTACTGGGAGATGACCCCAGGCAGCACAGCAGGGGAGTGAGGAAGAGGACAGGAGAGGAAGGCAGTCTCAGTGCTCTCAAGCAAATTGCTGCTGTGAGCAACTGAAACTCAATCCAGAGGGGGCGGCCCGGCCCGGGGGCCAGCGTACACCATGACCATTCCTCCCCCACAGAGGGCGGGAGTCGGGCCGCTGGGGGCAGGGGCAGCAGGTAGGTGTGAAGGAGGATGGGACACAGGCGAACGTGGAGGCAGGCACCAGGTGTTACAGAAATGTTTATTACAAGGATAAATATACACCATGTGGGACATTAAAACTGCTGATCCTGGGCCTGTGGGACTTCAAGGGATGCAGGGAATGGAGGGCTGGGTGACACCTGGGGTGAGGGTGGACAGTGGGACAAGCTGGGTCAGCGGTGGATCCACAGTCCCAGGCTCTGGATGGGGCCTGGGAATGACCAGGGCCCCAGATCATGCACAAGGAGGCTGATGGCGTGAGCCCGGACAGGCTTGCCTTCCAGTGTGCTGCCTTCCTGCCTGCCTGTATGTCTCTCAAATTCTGGATGATCCCTAGTTGCTGGGGTGCGAGAGCAACTCTGAGTGGGGGCATCAGCAAAGAAGCACAAGGCTGGTCAGGGGCCCACTGCTGACCTCCAGCATTCAGAAGTGGGAAAACATCATTGGTCTTTGAGAGACAGGCCCAACCTTCTTCTCTGAGTTGGAGAAGCCCTCAGAAATGATTGCAATTTGGTTCCAGCCCACGTGGTCCTGGCATAATTCAAACAGCTTGGAACGCCCCTTGGGAGGGTCCTGCAACATCCCTGCCCATGAATACTAAGGGTGATGGGAAAGCAAACCCCTTAGATAGATTCTCCTCATCCTTCTAGAGGGGCACCTCCTCCAGGAAGCCTTCCTGATCTCTGCCGGCTGCTCAGTCATGCCAGCCCTGTGTCACTCCTTCATCGAACTCACTATACATACTCAGTGGGGCTTCTCCTCGCTGGTTTCCCATAGGATGTAAGGCCCTGAGCTCAGTGGCTGGTGGGCTGCTGCTAGCACTCTCTCCATTTACCTGGGATGGTGCCCTCTTGGGGCCCCCCAGGAGGAGCCCAGAAAAGGATGGTGGGAGCAGGGACCAGGGGCAGAGTGTGGAGCCCCCGGTGGTCCAGCATTATTTCAGGACCCCTGTCATCGCATCTGCTTTTCTTCCTGCACAGAGGAGCTCCAAGAACCTGGTCTTGGTGCAGAGTTTACATGCCTGGGACCCCCCATCTGGAATCTATGGTGTCTCACAGCCCTCAGGAGGGATAAGCACCACCCAGAGCCAGAAAGAGCAAGGGCCCCCCGTGTCTCCGTGTATCTCCCCCCTGGCTGGCTGGGGTTTGGGCATCAGGAGGCCAGATGGTGGAACTGGGGAAGCCAGGCTGTCCCCAGGGTAGAGACTCCTATGAGCTGAAAGGACTGGGTCAGGTCTCCTGTCCGCCAGGCATCCCTTCCCTGCCTGCCACCTCCTG
The DNA here is from genome assembly GCF_963259705.1 of Myotis daubentonii. Taxonomy (NCBI): domain Eukaryota; kingdom Metazoa; phylum Chordata; class Mammalia; order Chiroptera; family Vespertilionidae; genus Myotis; species Myotis daubentonii. The sequence continues at coordinate 22,368,952 of NC_081840.1, read as the reverse complement.
CTCTTTCTCTGTGGAGAGGTTGGCAGAGTTGGGTAGTGGGCTGCCTGAGGGCAGAGACCCTCTGGGGAGCGGGCAGAATGGGCTGAGCTCCAAGCTGGCATCAAGCCAGAGGTGGGGCCTGCCTGGTTGGTGTGATGGGCAGCGCTACCCTCTCCTGCTTTCCAACACTGATTGGGCTGGAGAGTGGCGCCCCTGGCCCTGCTCTGGCACTAGGAGCACTGGGCACGAGGAAGTGACGGTTGAGCCCTGCAGGCTGCGGCCCGGGAGGCGTCCCCACACCAGCCACCTCACGACTTGTTTCCAGGGGCAGGGCTTTCCAGAGAGTCTGCAACCTCAAGCCCCGCTGCCCCCTCAGGCGGAGCAGGGGAGTCAGGATGCTGGACCCTACCGGCCACTAGCCATGGCCATTGTGGGACATGTAAGCTGCCAGAGCCACCACCACAGCCACATAGAGACCGGCCCCCACGGCAATGGAGAGAGTGGCCAGGAAGAGGGCCCTGCGGGAGGTGGTGCTCGCCAGGCGGAAGTCCCCCTTGGAGATGGCCTTGCTGGTCTAGGGAGAGAGATGTGCTGATGAAAGAGGGCATCCCCATGCCCAGCCCAACTGCCCCCGCCCACCAGGCCCCTGCCCCCCTCCTGCATAGGCTTCTGCCAAGCCCTGCAGTGGAGGAAGGTGGCCAGAGTCCAAGGCCTGGACCCACGTGCTCTTACCCCCTGGGAGAAGTAGAAGGCGGCGATGCCCAGTGGCCAGAAGCAGCAGAGCATGGAGAAGATGGTGAGCCCCAGGTGGTCCCTAGGGGGCAGCGTGAGGAAGTTGTCTTCACTCTCACTCTCTGTTGAGGTTGCGTCACTCTGCAAAACACGGGTCGGGTTCATGACCAGGCCCAGGATCGCCCAGGGGCAATGAGTGGTTCTCCCCTGCTTCGATGGAAGTGTCTAGGTTGGGCTCGGTGCTCTCTACCAAAAACCCTTAACAATGACCCATGGATTCCATCTTTAGGGATTTATCACAAGGAAAGAATGTAAGTATGTATGTACAGGCATGTTCGGCACCGGGTAGTGATTGTGAAAGATTGGAAACAATTGTCCCGTACAATGCCCAACGATCAGGAGGTTGACTTAATAAGTGATGGAATACTTACCATGGAATACCACGTAACCCTTTTAAAATCACCTGGTAAAAAGGTTACATTATGTGGAGCAACACTAAATATGTTGCTTAGAAAAATCAAGTTACAAAACTAGGCACTGCAAGATCTCTCTGGGGGACTAGGATGGGATAAAAACATGAATAAAAAATGACTAGAAGATCACCCACTACAATAATGTTATCTTTCTGTGGTTTTTGGCATTAACTGTATATTACTTATATGATTAAGAAAACAGGAACAATAAATGCTATTTAAAAATTAAACAGTCAACCCAAGCTAGTGTTTCTCAAAGTGTGGGTAGCAGTTGTGTCGAAGTGCCCCTGGGAGATGCGACCCCAAGCCAGGCCTAATTAATCTCAATGCCTGGCTGTGGGCCTGGGAATCTGTGTTTTAAATACATGTACCCACCTCCTCCTCCTCTTGGTCGTCGTCCTGTCCCTGCAGCTCCTCTTGAACCCCATAGGACACAGTCTGGATGGCGACATCCTCTTCTGCTTGGCCAGGGTCTGTGGACCACTCTGTGGGCCCAGCCTGGGGCTCCCTGCTCTCCGTGAAGCTGGTCTCACAGCTGCCTGCCCTGGGCTCCTTGACCTTGTCCCTCCCCAGGAGGCAGGTAGGCCGGTACCAGGCCTCCACGGCCAGCTGCAGGGACCCTGGGTCCAGGAGCTGGTGGGCGCGAGCAGGGTCAGCACCTCCTAGGAGGAAGGAGTAGAGCTTCTCCTGGCAGGACCAGCTGGGCGAGGCCTCGGGGTAGGGGTAGGGGCGGTGGAGGTGGGCGGGGCTCCGAGGCAGCAGTGGGTTCTGCAGCTCACTCAGACTCTCCATGGTTTTGGGGGCAGCTCCAGGAAAGGGAATCTGGGCCAACTGGGCAGTCCTCAGAGAGCCTGCTGGGAGCACAAGACAGACAGACACTGAGGCCAGGGCGCCCGATGCAGGACTGGAAGGGTTAAGAGCTCGGGTTCTGCAGTCAGACCCTGCCTCTTCCACTGACCAGAGATGGGACCTTGACTTGGCTACTCAACTTTTCAGAAACTTCTCCATTTCTTTGTCTGCAAATTGGGGATAACAGCTGTATCTAGCTCATAGAATTGGTTTGTTCATGTATCCACTCAACACACATTTATTGAGCACCAGCTCTATGCCAGGTGCTGTACACACAGATGCCGGGATATGATGGTGAGAGAGGTGGGAAGAAGGAGGGGAAGAGGGATGCACACTTTTTCTTCCCGGAGCTCACAGTCTGATAGAGAAGACGGCTGCCCCAAGAAGTACCACAGAGGGTGTGAGGACAGAGGTGCAGGGAAGGCTTTTAAACAGATCTGAAGGAAGAGGACAAGTTGACAAGGCGAGGGGAGGGGGAACGCATTTCATGCAGAGGCCAGATAAAGATGGCAGGTCTGAGAGCCTGGGAGAAGGCAGGTGTGGTTCAGGGTACAGAGGGAGGTGTGAGCTGGGTGTGGGGCATGCAGTCCTGTTGGAGTTTAAGATGCCTTCACGGGTCTTGGCAGGTGTGATAGGATGAGATTTGAATCCAGAAGCCTTTCAATGTTTATGTGTGGAGAGTGGCTTGGAGAGGGCTGGGTTGGCTAGTACATCATCTAGGAGGCTTTGCCATGGTTTCTGGTCAACTGAAGACAACTGGGACTCAATGGGGAGATAAAGAAAAAAGGACAAGCCCTGGCTGATGTGGCTGAGTTGGTTGAAGTGTTGTCCTGTACACCAACCAAAAGGCGGCGGATTCGATTCCCAGTCAGGGCACATACCCAGGTTGTGGGTTTGATGACCCCGTTCAGGGTGTGGGCAAGAGGCAATCAATCAATGTTTCTCTCTTACACTCTATCCTTCCCTTCCTTTCTCTCTAAAAATCAATAAAAATATTTTTAGAAAACTAAAAAAAAAAAAAAAGAATTCAAAGTCTGGCCAAGGGCCATTTCTACTTCTGCCCCAAGAGAAATGACTAGTGTCTAGAAAGCTGGTTCTTGGGAAACCTGGAGACAAAGCATGCTCCAGGAACAATGCCCAGGGGAAAGGGACAGAGGGAGGGAGAAGAGGGACCAAGTGTTGAGAGTGTGGCCATGGGGGCCTGGACTCCCTGGCTGGCCTGCTATGAGGGAGGAGGGTGAGTGGTGGCCTGCCGGGAGGCACAGCAGCAGGAAGAGGCTGCCATGCCTCAGGCTCTGAGCCCTGGGAGGTGCGGCCTCTCTAACAGAGGCTCCTGGAGGGGCACAAAGACCAGGATGTGGCCCAAGTGTCCGTCTCTTCATCCAGGAAGGGGACAGATGGTGCTGGAGACATTGGGCTGCCATGTGCCTGGGGGCTTTGTTGGTGCATTAACCAGCTGCAAGTAACACCTGGGCTGAGGGCAGCTGTGGCAGGAGCTTGTCCACGTGCAGAGATGGGCACACAGGCTTGGGAGGGGGTGGGCTTAGGTCACTGCTCTCCGGTGCTCAGGAATGCAGTGGCCTGGCTACTTCCTCCTCCTTTCTCTCCAGGTCAACAATGCAGGGAGCCCCTCGGACTACAGGGATGTGGAGGGCTCCTTCCTGCAGGTGGAGAGTTGGGAGTGTCCACAACAGAGGTCTTGCAGGGCTAGGCTTGTGTCTGGGCTCCTCTGGGCAAATTCCAAGCAGGACTGGTCTCTTTTGACCCCCATGGGCAACTTCTGAGCCTGTCATAACTTCCCTTCCTCCAGCAGATGTGACCCACGGGTGCAGAGTTGGAGGTTATGTGACCATAAGGCTCATGGATTTGGTAGTCAGGTACACCGGGGTTCCATTCCTGAACCACCCCCATTAACATTTTGACTTGGCACCTCAGTTTTCCCACCTGTAATAAGAAGGGTTGAATTAAATGGTCACTGATGATGATGGCACTAACATTCACGATCCCATAGCTCCAAGGAGCCCCACAGAAGTGAAACGCCCCACTCTTTGTCACCTTGCAAGAGTCCAGGGTAGACGAGCAGGCTCAGAGCGCAGTGAGGAGCAGAGTCCTCTCCTTCCCTCCATGGCCCCTCAGAACAGGATGAGGGGGGCAAAGGAAAGGCAAGACAGCTACTTGCCAGGTGGACCCTCGGGCTTCCCAACTCTCCCTGGGCTGCCCTAGTCCCAGCCCCGCCTGCCCCTCATCTTTCCCTCCCTCTGGGATTGTAGGACGTGGCTCTCAAAGGTCCCCCAGCCCCTCCACCAGCTGGTCTTAATTTACCCCCCTCTATGTATAGCCTTGAAGGTCCTTGTTGCCATTCATGTGGGCAGAGGTATGGAGGGCCTTTCAGCAGGGGTGAGGCAGGGAGGGCCTGTCCCAGGGTCCTCAGAGCAGATGAATGCATCTAACTCACCCTGCCCTCTGCCCTGCTTCAGCAGGGTGAGCCACCTGTCCAATCCCCCAGAAGGAAAAGAAGGATGCTTGTGGCCAGGAATGAGGCCCTGGGGTTCTGGAGACGTGAGGGCATTTGCTGGGCACTTGTCCAGGGCAGGCGGGGCAGCTGGGTTCCAGCTCACCCTCCTGCTTTTGCCAACCACCTCTTTTGGTCAAAGTACATCCAGCTAAGCTTCTGGAACCCAAGTCACACAGCCTTTCCCGGACTGTGCCGTTCGGCAAGGCTTCTCAGCACTTCATTGTACAAAGATGCATGATCCTGGGTTTTCACAATAAGAACAAACTGAAAGCCACCTGAGTGTCCAACAATCAGGGACGAGTTAAATAAATGATGGTACAAGACGAGGTGGTACATGACCTTCCAACAGGTCTACAAAGAGGAATGACAGGAGAAAATGCTCACTGCGGATTCAGTGAGAAGGCAGAAAAGAACGGTATGTGCACATAATTTCAACTCCAGCCAAGTGTCAACAGCGACTACCTCCAGGGGTGAGAGCGCGGGTGTTTCTTCCATTTTCTTTTTTACACCATGGTTTTTCGGTTTTCCACATTTATTTTTTACAATGAGCATGTACTACTGTTAAACCAGAACAAATTAAGTGCATAGATTTCTTCTGAACTAAATTATCTAAAATCGGTTTAAAACTTCCCTAGGCTAGAGGGTTTCTTCTGGGTTTAGAGGCTGAGCACAGCATCAAAGCCTACCCTGACACACACAGATAGGTATGCACGTACACACACACACACACACACCCCTCCACTTCCATAAAGCATCTAAGCTAGGGGCTGTAGCACCTGCTCATAGTGGCAGTCAAGGGCCACAGTTCTCTATCAGGTCATGTTCTCCCCATAAACTGCTAGGGCCACACAAGAGTTCACTGAACTGATCCCAGGGACCCAGCACTGAGCTCTGGCCAGATGGAGGAGGTGGCAGGTCCCCAGGGCAGCCTTCTCTGCCCTTGACCTGGCCTGACCTCTTGCCCTGTTGCTTGTGGCTGCTTCTCCCTGCTCTCTGGGGTAAGAGGCCAGTTTCAAAGCAGACCAATTTTCATTTCCACCTCTGCTGCCCGGGCTCCCTTGGACTGTGTGTGCTGTATTGTGTGCCTGCCTATGTCCTGGTGAGCATGCCTGTGTGAGAATGTGTGTGTGTAAGTGCACACTTGTCCAGAGGACAGGCATGAAATGCCTGAAATTCTGAAGCTAAGCAGATTGCTCCAAATTGTGCATTTGGGCCTAACTGTCTGGGCCCCACAGGAGGAGAAGGAGAGAAGATGCCTCTGGCTTGTTTCATTCTCAGCTGAGAACTGAGCTGAGCTAGGGTTTTCCAGTCCCTGCTTTGGGGATGGAGAGCACATTGCCACCTCTCAGACCAGGGACAGGAAGCCATCCAGGAGTCCACTAGAATCCAATTACAGCGTCCCACTGGAGTCTGATTGCACCTGAGTCCAATCATAATATAGTGTAACATCAGGTTGCTGATCTATAAAATGTATGGATGGGGTAGAAAGTGTTGATTTTTTAACAGCGCGGCTCAATATGACCCTGGGATTCTATTGGGAGAAGAAGAATAATAACTTAACACGTACTGAGCTTTTTGCATGTGCCAGACACTCATTTTGACTCAATAATTCTAGTGGGAGAATAAAAATAGAATGGGCACTTCCTCTTCTAGCTGTGGCAGACAAACTCAGGTCACACAATACCTGCCAATAATAGCTTAAAAAGCTAGGGGAAACATGAGGGCATCAAAGAATCACCCAGGGGAGCAAGAATTTGAGGGGTCAGGGTTGCAGGACCCCAGAGGAAAAAGAAACAGAGAGTGGTGAGCCTGGCCCTTCGCACAACATTCCCCTTCTTCTAGCACCCTCAGAGGCCGGGGAGAAAAAACTGAAGGAGGAGGGGACCCAGAAAACAGTGCCGGTTTTCAGCCTCTTTAGGCTACCCCTCTTTCTGGTAGGAGCAAGCCAGAAAGCAGGCAGAAAGCAGGCTTTGAATCCACTCCGTCCCTCGTAGTAAGGTGTTCTGCACGCAGCCTGGCTGCCTTCCAGAAGCCAGCGTTGTCTCAGGGCAGTGGTTCTCACTTTAGTGTGTACCAACACCACCTGAGGACTCCTTAAACCCAGACTGCGGGTTCCCACCTCACCGTGTATGCTTCCAGATGGGCCTGGGCCTGCACATCTGTAACAAGTTCCCAGAGCAACTGGTGCTGCGGGTCCAGGGACCACGCTTTAAGAACCACTGCTCTGATAACCTACTGAAAAAAAAAATAGCGAAGACATGTATAACCTGTGAGCTAATCGATGGGGAACATGAAATAATAAAAACACTTGGCTATCCAAAATGAGACAAGATAGAAAAAGGGATATAGAACAGGTGAGACAAAATAGAAAACAAATAGTAAGATGTTAAACTTACACCTGATTATGTCAACAATTACATTGAATGTGCACGAAATAAAAGTGCCCGTAAAAAGACAAGGATAGTCACATAGTGTATTAATCCATTTACATGGAATTTGAGAGGCAAAACTAGAGCGACAGGAAGCAGATCAGTGGTTGCAAAGAGCCAGGAGTTGGGGGAGGGGACTGACTGCAAAAGGGCATGAGGATTTTTTTTTAATGGAGGGGCTGTTCTGTACTTTGATTGATTGTGGTAGTGGTTACATGACTGTATTTCACGGAACTCACTGAATTGCATACTTAAAATTAATGGTTTTTATTATTGCATGTCAAAATGGATTTTTTTGGTCATTTGTTTATTTATATTTTGTTAGTATTTTTAAATCCAAGTATATGTTTTTTTTATTAATTTTTTGGAGAGAGAGGGAGAGAGAAACATTGATGTGAGAGAAACATCAATTGGTTGCCTTCCATATGTGATCTGACGGGATCAAACCTGAAACCCGGAAATGTGCCCAGACAGGGAATCAAAGTGGTGGCCGTTCAGTGCACAGAAGGATGCTCAACCAACCAGGCCACTCTGGCTGGGCTGGATTTTTAAAATAACAAAATCCTGCCCTAGCCAGCTTGGCTCAGTGGATAGAGCATCAGCCTGCAGACTGAGGGGTCCCGGGTTCGATTCCAGCCAGGGCCACATGCCTGGGTTGCAGGTTCGTTCCCCAGTCGGGGGTGTGCAGGAGGCAGCCAATCGATGATTCTCTCTCATCATTGATGTTTCTATCTCTCTCCCCTTCTCCCTTCCTCTCTAAAATCAATAAAGAAATATATATATATACACAAAATCCCACTACATGCTGCTTTTAGCAATGCACCTTAAATATAAAAATACAAAAAAGTTCAAAGAAAAAGAATAAAATATTGATACCAACACCTCACACTTATCAAGTTCTTATGTGTTCTAGGCACAATTCTAAATGCTGTCTATCATCTCATTTAATTCTTACAGTAGCCCTATGAAGTCTGTGCCATCATCATCTCCATTTTACAGATTAAGACACGAGGGCATAAGAAAGTTAAAGGTGCCCACAGGCACACAGCTGGTGAGTGGTGAGCTGGACGTGACCCCTGGAATATGACTGCAGAGTCACTGTGCCTAGTGCCACGCTAGGTCAGATACCGTTTACTGAGTGTTTGCTTGGTTCTGAACACCAGGCCAAGTGCTTCAAATGCAGTATCTCATTTAATCCTTTCTCTGTCGCACGTGGGGGAACTGCAGCTCAGAGAGGTTTACATAGGGTTCCGGAGATCACAGCTGGAGCATGGCGGAGCCCCGTTTGGCCCAGGTCTGGCTGGCCTGAGCTCACGCTGGCCTGAACAGCATCGAGTACTCCAGGTTAGCTGCAGGTTTGTTGCACACGATACCTGGGAAGAGGCATCATGAACACTCTTTTTTAAAAAAGGCCAAAGGGATAGTGTGTATAACTAGGTGTTGGGGGCCATATCCTTGGGGTAGGGCCAGCCCTTATCAGAACCCTACAAAATTATAATTAGCAACTGTTCACTGCATGAAGCTAGCTATTATTATTTCCCATTTTTTCAGATAAAGAAATGGACACTCAGAAAAGTTAAGTCACTGGCCCAGGATTAAACAGTGACCGACTGGATTTGAACCCAAGTTTAATTGAGTCCAAAGCCTCGCCTTTCATTACGGGGCCTTTCAGAGCCTACCTGTGTATAGAAGGTCAGGATAAATTGTGTGGATTTGATCCTGGACGGGTTAAAAACCAGAGGCCTCAGCGAAGGGAACGGGACAAAGGAGCTTTAATAAAAGATTAAGAGATTTGGGGTGATTTAGTAGCTCAGGGGTGGCTGCCTAGATAACCTTAAGGTCTGGATTCAGATAAATGCAGAGCCATTGTGAAAAGCTGAACTCGTCGCCTTCCTATCTCTCAGTGCAGCAGGAGAGAATGCCTCTAAACTGAAAGATCAAAGCAAGAACTTCCGAGTAGGGCAGAAGATTAAACATGAATGATTAAAATCAGGGAAAAGGCGAAACCCTTAACAAAAGGCGAGAGACTACCTTCAAGTCAGATACTATGTAAGCTGTTGCACACACTGTGAAGTGTGGCGATGGTGGCTGTCTGTAATGGCTTGGGGCTGGATTTGATGATTTCTGGCCCATAAGCAAGGAAGCCACCAAGGTAGCTGGGGGTCATGGCTGTAGCTCCCTGCATCTGGCAGTGAAGAGAGAAAGTCGGGTAAAGAAGGGGAGGAAGGGGAGTCAGAATCAAGGGAACATGGGGAACTTGGCTCTCTTTGCTTCAGTTTGTCTCGGGAAGCTAACGCAATTAATTATCCTTGCTTTCTCCTCTGTCTTCAACAGCTCCCAACCTCCGATCCTTCCTAACAAGCACTTAAACATATTGTTTTCTTCCTTGCTAGAAAATAAATCAACTGCCGTGGTTGTAAAGCCTGGCTGTAGTCCTAGCCGGTTTGGCTCAGTGGATAGAACGTTGGCCTGTGGACTGAAGGGCCCCGGGTTTGATTCTGGTCAAGGGCACATGCTCGGGTTGTGGGCTCGATCCCCAGTGAGGGGCGTGCAAGAGGCAGATGATCAATGATTCTCTCTCATCATTGATGTTTCTATCTTTCTCACCCTCTCCCTTCCTCTCTGAAATCAATAAAAATATATTAAAAACAAACAAACAAACAAAAATCTGGCTGTAAATGCTCTGACATCCCTCCCACTGGGAAGTGGGGGCCTGGGTCCCTCCTCTCTAATCTGAGTGGGTGCGACTGCTTCAACCCCAGAGCACAGCAAAAGTGATGCTACGTGACTCCAAAGCAGGTGACAGGAGGTCAGGCATCTTTCGCCGCTTTTGGAACCCCGAGCTGCCTGTACGTAGTTGGAATGCTCTGAGGCCGCCATGCTGGAGCGGCGGTGTGTGTGGATCCTCCTGTCAATGGAGCCTGCTGAGCCCAGCCTTCCCGTCATCCTCGAGATGCCAGATGTGGGAGTGAAGCCATCTTGGACTCTCCAAACCAGCCCATCTGTCCGCTGAATACCACTGGGTGACCTCTTCAGCGCGTGCCACTGGGAGAGAATAATCACCCAGCTCAACCCTGCATGGCTTTCTGACCCCCAAAGTCCTGAGGTATAATAAGATGTCTTTTGTTTTAGCTGCTAAGTTCTGGGGCAGTCAGACAGCAACAGATAACTGGAACATCCTTCCTCAGTGCCAGTTCCCTCAGCTCCTGTCTCCTCTCTCCTCTTCACTTTATAGCCGTGTTTCTCAGAAGTATTGTCTCTACTCACATCAGGATACTTCAGCTCCCGGCTCAAAAGTCACTCCTTCAGGGAGGGTGTCCCTACCTCCTCAGTCTGGATTGAAGTTCCCTGCTTCTCTGCTCTTCAGGCTCCAGCTCTTCCTCTCAGAGAGCTGATCACAGCCTCTACTTATATATGTGTGATTCATTGATTAGCATCTTTCTCCCTTACCAGACTGTGAGCTTCAAGAGAATGGGGATTGCCTCTGTCCTCCTCATCCTTGCAGCCCCTTGCCAGGCATAGCGTGAGGACTTAAACAGTTGACCTCATGAGTGAATGAGTGAGCTAGGTGTGCTGGGCCTCCCTCATAAGAAAGTACGTTCCAGGATCTGGGATGGATGGAGCACATCTGGCCAGGACACTTTTGGTTCTACACAACCAACATTTCTTGAGCAGTTACGAGGGATGCAAAAATAAACAAGAAGTGGTAGCTGCTTGAGGAGGGGTGGGGAAGACAGACTAGTAAATATGAAATTTCAATACAATGGAGTCAGTTGTGTTAGCAGCACACAGAGAGCTATGGGACACTGATAAGGGACTTGTATCCTGGGATGGGAGTGGAGGCGATGATGGGAACTATGACGAGGCTTTCAGAACAGGTGACATCTGAAGTGAGTCCTCAAGAAAGAAGATGAGTCATCTAGGTGAGATGAGGGAAGGGCATTTCCAGCAGAGGAAACAGCACAGAAGCATGGGCTGCTGGAATGAAGGAGAGGCCAGGGTGGCTTGGTATTGATGGAATGAGGAGAAGGGGGAGGGCCTTATACTCCATACGGAGTTTTTTTCCTGTGGACAGTGGGGAGCCCATGATAGTTGTAGCAAGGGAGTGGTGTGGTTGTACCTGTGTTTTAGAGCACTCTGGTTAGCAGCAGTGGGTAGAAAGGATTAGAGGTGAGTGAAAAGGGAGGCTAGGAGTCCTGTAAAGAGACTATTGTGAAAACGGAGGCAGGAGAGGACAAGGACCTGAACCTGATCTATGACCGCACTGGGGATCAAGCCCGCAACCTGGGCATGTGCCCTGACCAGAAATCAAACCATGACCTCCTGGTTCATAGGTCTACACTCAACCACTGAGCCACACCGGCCAGGCCCTGGCTGCCTTCTTGTACCTAACTTCCAAGGAAATCCATACCAGCTACCTGTGCTAGTCAACACCTCCTTTATTCATAAGTCTGCATGGACAAGGAATAATGAATACATGAAAAGAAAAGAAAAGGATGAAATAAACAGAACAATTGACATAAGATAAAAACATCCAAATTATAGAAAAGATCTTTATAATTTTTTGAATTCATATTCTCACAGATATATAAGGGGATGTTGCATACATAAAGCAAGAACAGGCTGCTATGAAAAAGGAGCAACAAAAGAACATGAAAGAATTTGGAAAATTGAAAATAATTGTCTAAATTTTAAAGAATTTAATGGAGAGAGTTGGCAATAGAATAAACACAGTTAAAGACTAACTTTTTTTGTTAATCTTCACCCAAGGATATGTTTTTATTGATTTTTAATAAGAGAAGAAGGGGGAGACAGAGAGAGAAAAACATTGATAGGTTGCCTCCCATATACACCCCTACGCGTGGATCAGACCCATGACCTAGGTATGTGCCCTGATCAGAATAGAACTTGCAACCTTTTTGGTGCATGGGACAATGCTCCAACCAACTGAGCCACCCAGCCAGGGCAAGACTAACTTTTTAATGTAAAAGAAAAAGTTACTAAACTTCCCCATGGTATAGAGCAAAAAGATGAAGTAGGTGAAATAAAGTTAAGAGATATGGATGAGAGTCCCAGAGTTCCAAATCAATCTAGTACAGTGGTTCTCAACCTTCCTAATGCCGCGACCCTTTAATACAGTTCCTCATGTTGTGGTGACCCCCAACCATAAAATTATTTTCGTTGCTACTTCATAACTGTAATTTTGCTACTGTTATAAATGGTAATGTAAATATCTGATATGCAGGATGTATTTTCATTGTTACAAATTGAACATAATTAAAGCATAGTGATTAATCACAAAAACAATATGTAATTATATATGTGTTTTCCGATGGTCTTTGGCAACTCCTGTGAAAGGGTTGTTTGACCCCAAAGGGGTCGCGACCCACAGGTTGAGAACCAACGATCTAGTAGGAGTTTCAGAAAGACTGTAGGAAAATAATAATTAAAAGAACAGAAGCAGAGCCCAGTGTGCTCAGTGGTTTTAGTGCCTGCCCGCACACCGAAGGGTTGTGGGTTCGGGCACATACCTGAACGGCCCCCCCCCCCCCCGCCCCCATCCAGGAGCATGCGGGAGGCAACCAATTGATGTGTCTCTCTCACATTGATGTTTCTCTGCCTTTCTGTCTCTCAGTGTCTCTCTCTTCCCCTCCCTCCCTTCCACTCTCTAAAAATCAATGGAAAAAATATCCTTGGGTGAGGATTAAAAAAAGAACAGAAGCAGAAAGTGTTTCCTGAGCTGAAAGAAAAAAGAATACTTACATTGAGAAAGCTCACCAAGTACTGAGCTGGAAAAATCACACACACACACACACACACACACACACACACACACACACACACACTCAAGAGAAAGATGGGAAAGAGAAGTGGATGCGTTTGGTCTTGAAGTGTCTTTGAGATACTAGGGTAGAAACTCCATGTGGCAATTAAATGTATGAAGTTGAAGCCCTGGGTAGTGGTCAGGGCTGGAGAGAGATGTGAGAATTATTGAAGGACCTATGGAGAGGGAGGAGAAGAGAAGAGCAAGGAAGGGAGAGAAGAGAGCTGAGAAGGGAACCCAGGGAAGGGGAAACGCAGCTGAACACGTCTCAGCTCCCAACTCTTCTAAGGTGCTGTCTTCCAGAGAACAAAAGTCTACCCTGTTTTCTATCCACTGCCACCTGCGCCCCATGCGCTGGCCTGCCTCTCTCTCAGAGCACAATCCCCCTGCCTGGGGGAAGGGAATGCAGCTGACAAGGGTGAAAATTGCTGGGAAGATTGAGGTGGTGGCACCACTACTCAAATTAGTCCATTTTCGGGCAGAAATTAAATCTTTATTCTCGCTGAAACAACCTGTCTCTCTACTGAAGCAGCTCATTCCCAACCACTTACAGCAAACAGAGCATCTGATGGCAGAAGACAGCACACATAATGGGGCGGTAGAGCATGGGGCCCTCGCTCCCTGCTTGGTTTGCTTGGGGTGGGGGTGGTGGCAGCTGCGGAAGGAGAAAGAAGAGAGAATAAGGGAGGAGACAAGAGAAGAGAGAACCTGGATGCAAAGAGCAGGGATGAGATCAGTTTTCATGGCCCCCTGGCTAGTAGCAGAAGGGACCTCGCTCCAGGCAGGATGCCTACCAAGCCCCTGAGAAGGGAATGGGGTTGGAAAATACCCAAGGTTTGAGGAACTGAAATGTTTCTTCTTCCCTAAGTGCAGGCTGCTGCTTCCACTTCTTCCTCCCTGGAGTGGTGTACTTTGGGGGTGGAAGTCCCTCTGGGATGTACAAATGAATTTGTCTTTGAATCCAAAGGTAATGAATGATGTGCAGATAGCTCCAGATATTCTCTTATTATTTTGTGTGTGCCACCCAGGGGAAGGGGCCTGCATATGTGTATTTCAATGTTTCCATCTCTCTCTTACACACACACACACACACACACACACACACACATACACACACACACTCACTTCATTTCTTAATGGCATTCATCTCTTCCTCTTCTTCAGACCTCTCTTGCCTCCAGCCCCAGATAACCAAGATCACCCAATCAGGTGCCCGGGTTGACTCCTTTCTTCCCTTTGAAGTCTTGCAGAGGGAGGGGGCAGGAGGGAGGGGGCAGGAGGGAGGGGAACACAAGAAGTCGCCAGTGGTAGCTTTTCCCTGCTGGGAGAGAAGCCAGATGTGCCTGCCTGGTGATCAGCGATGCCCTGAACCCTGACAGCTCTGGAGCTGGAGTGTCCACCCAGACAGCTGTAGAAGGAGGGGTGGTGCATGGTTCTATCCCCGGCAGCAGGCCAGCACCCCCACAGACCAATCTTGCAGAAAATAAAGCCCCTCTCCACGCTTGCTGCTGCCTCTGCTGCTGTCACTTTGTTATAAAGGTTAGTGACTGTCCATTAACTCTGAGGAGCTGATTCTTGCCAGTGCTGCACCGGCAGCTGGGAGCCAGAAAGTGCTGACATGGGGGGAGGGAGTGGTGGTGGGTAAGTAGGGGAGGTCACTGGCATGGCCTACTCAGCCCTCCCCAAGTGCCAATTAGCTAAGGTTTTCCTGCACATCAGCCAGGCCTGCCACAGTTGAGGAAAATTATTGTCAGAGAAGCTCATTTTGTTTTTATATTAAAAACGTTCTCCCCAGGGATGGATCTTTCCTGACTGTCCCCTCCTTCAGTCTTCTTAGGTGGGGGATCCCAATCAGGCAGGATCCCTGGGAGGAGATGGCCAAGGACAGGGTCCCTGGCCGTTGGCTACTCACAAAGGATGTTAGCGGGGAGTGATTTCCTAGCCTTTTGGCCTGGAGGCAGCAGCCCTCCCAACTCAGCAACTCTGTACACATTCCTGGCTTTCCCAGGAAAATAAGGAAGACTAGGAGATCGTAAGAAAACACTAAAACTATAAATATCATTTCCTAAGTTCTTATTTCCTCATCCCACTGCATTCATAAAATCCAGTTCTTCATTGAAAGCACATTAACATACTCTTCAGATCAGGTTTGTGAAGCTGGTATCCTGTGTTCAAGGAGAACTTTGGGATTTGTGGGCTGGGAATAGCCCTCAGATGGCCCCAGAGAACATTAGAACTCATAGTCTTAAAACTCATCTAGTTCAACCTTCTTTTACTGAAGCGAAAACTAAAGCTGACAGAAGGGAAGGGACAGCCTGAGACAGTCACTGGCAGATCTGGGATCAGAACACAGGGCTCCCGACTTCCAGTCAAATGTTTTTCTTCTGAGATATTTTAACACTTCGTATTTTACACCCAATTACTGAGTCCTTGCTATCGTTCAGGTGCTATGGGGGAGGTGGGGTGTTGAAGGAGGCAAAGAGATGAAAACAACATAATCCTTGACTTCAAGGAGCTGTTTCCCTAGGTCTGTGATTTTTTTGGGGGAAAAATAAAAACTGTGAGCCAGACGCTCACCCTATATCGTCTTATATAGGTGATGATGGAAGAGTAGACAAGGAGGGAACTCTTACTTTCTCAAGTTTAATAAGTTGGGTTTCACTCACTCTGGGACCTCAGGGAGGCCAAAGACAAAGGGAACCACAGCCAGGCTGGGAGAAAGGGTGTAAGGGTGACAGTGAGCAGGTCACTGACAGCAGGTCTGGCTGGTGGTAGGAATAGTGGTAACAGCTCACACACATATGGCATCGCACAGTCGACAAGCCTCCAGTCAGGTCCATGGCTTCATGGAGTCCCAAGGCAGTTCTCTGAGGTGAGCAGAGCAGCTACGTTACCCCCACTTTAGGGATGAGGAAACGGAGGTTCAGAGAACTCGGATAATTGGCCAAAAGCCAGTAGATGCCAGCGCCCAGCCAGGAACTCCTAGCCCAGTGCTCTTTCTACTACGGTGGGTGGGGAAGTTGTGCTGGGATAAGAGGAGGGGGGTAAAGTAGTGGTCAGCCACAGTGACAGGCCAGTCTTCCTCTACGCAGTTTTATTTTGATTGCTATATTCTGGCACGCAGAGAACTCTGCTCTGAAGACCCGGAGGCACTTTGCAGGCCCGAATGATCTCATTCAGCTCCGTCTTGCCAAAAGCAGAAGGGCTCCAGCTAGAGATTCTGTCTAGGTCCCCAGCATTCAGCCACACAACAGACAACAGGACTCAGGGTCTCCCACTCTGCCCTCATGCACCAAGCAGTGTGATGCAAAACCAGCCTCTTTCCTTGAGAGCCAAGAGGGCCACAGGATAAAATTAAGGTATCTTCTGCTACCTCCTTCCTTCCATGGAGAAATGGCTGAATAGGTGCTGAGGGGCCTGGCCCATCCCTTGGCCCAAGGGTCATTGCAGGGCAAAGAAATCTTGAGGCAGTCCCCCTAATGAGCAGGGTTGGGGGAGGAGAGGGAAGCTGGAGAAGCTGGTTCAGATTTCCCTAGTGTCGCAGAGCCCTGGTGGGGACTGGGACACCAGGAGTCTGGACACTCGTGAGCATTTCTTGTGGGGCAGGGCGAATCAGAGCTGCCTGAGGTTGGGGTCAAGGCCTGGTGGTGTGGGGTCAGGGTACCCAGATGCCTGCCTGCGCCCCAGTCCCTCAGGCGCCTCTCACCCTGTAGGGTGAGGGAAGGGATGGACTTAGCGGGATCTCTGGCAGAGCCCGCATCCCTGAGAGGGGCCCCAGCTCAATCCCGGTTCAGCGCCTGGCTCTGCGCTCCCGATGCGCCCCCAGACGGCCTCTTACCTGTCCTGCCGAGGACGGTCCCGCCTCCTTCGCGGGGCTCGGGGGCCCGGCATGGGCCGGTGAGCGACAGCACCCTCGCCTCGTGGCTGCGGTGGAACTCCCAGGAGGGCACCTCTGCTCCGGGCCCCGGGTCGCGGCCGCTGCCGCCGCTTCAGCACCACGGACAGCTCCCGCCTTCTGCCAGCCGCCGCCGCCCGCCCCGCCCCGCGTGGTCCCGGGAGCCCCGCATCCTGGCCCGGCCCTGCCGCCGCCGCGCAGCCCTTAGCCCGGCCCGAGGCGGCTCCGCGCTGACTTGGGAGAACAGCCAGGAGGGTCCCCCCTCTTCCCCGCCTCCCGCCGCCGCCGCCGCCTCCCTCTCGCCTCCGTGCTTCGTGCTCCCTTCCACGCACCCGAATCAGCCCACCAGGGCGCTCCGGACCCAGCTCCGGGGCGGGGCGGGGCGGAGCGGGAAGCCCGGGAGCCCAGAGGAGGCGGCAGAGCAAGGGGCGAGAGGCAGCCACGGGCTTCTCTGGCTCCTGGAGCCCAGTCCTCTCTCCCAGCCCTTCTTCCCACCCTGCTCTCGTGCTCCCCCAGAAGCGATGTGTGGTCCTCCCGCTTCTTGAAGCATTTTTGGAGCGCCTAGGCGCCCAAGCCCTGAGATTTAATGTGAATATGCCCTAAAGAGAAAAACAAGCAAATAAAAATCATTGATTGAGCGCTTACTATTTATCAGACACCGCGCAGGATTTTATGTTTTTAAGCAATATAATCTCATTTAATTTTTAAAACTACTCTAAGAGGCAATACACCTCCCGCCCCCATTTTACTCACAGAGACCCTGGGCTCATAGAGATGAAGTCTCTTCATGTGGTGAGAACAGTGCTGTGCTGGGAAATGCATGGGCTTGAAAGACCATGGACCTAAATTTTGCTCCTGGCCTCCCACTGACTAACTGGACTAGTACAATCTTGAGCAAATTACTTAACTTCTCAAAGCCTCAGGTTTCTCATTAGCAAAATGGGGGAGCTGTAGCCACCTCATAGGAGTCACATGAGGACAAAGCGAGAGGACATATGTGACACATTGGCTCCAAATAGGCCCTCAGTGGGTGAGCATTCCCCTCCGTTCTCCCCGAGAGAGATCTGAGCCCTGAGCCCAGGGCTCCGGCTGCTCTGTCCCGCCCGCTGGGCTGCTCTTTATCACCCCTCACTTCAGTTTTCTTTCTGTAGCACGGGGACACCCTCATCTTGAGTGTCATGAATGGATGAGGCTATTTTTCAAGCTCCCCAGAAGGTCTTGAGTCTCACCACAGTAACCAGGAGGTTGGGAGGGGAGAGTATTCTTGTTTTCTGAAGGTAAACAAGGCCAAAAAGTGAACCCTGGAGCAGGGTGAAGCTGGCCAGGGCTGGAAGGAGGCCCTGGGGACGGCGCTGGCAGTGCGAGCTGCCCCCCTCCCCCCATCCAAGGATGCCATAGCACACTGAATGGTGGGCTCCCAGACCCCTCACTCCCACATAACACGGGGCATCTGGAGCAGTTCCATTCAGCTCCCAACAGGCTCAGTCTGAGGCAGAAGTCCTACCCACCCCTGCCTTTCTGGTCATGGAGCTTGGGTCTCCTCCTCTTCAGGGCTGGGCAGAAAGCTCCCTCAGCCTTGCAGTCTGTCTCGGGGCTGGTATTGGTGTTTAACCTGTTGGGTGTTAAATATATTCTTGTTCCTATTGCCCCTGCCCCAGTAGAGGGGAGGCCCTGAGGTTAGGAAGGCTCTTGAACCACTCATCTGAGGCCTATTCAGCATCTGTACAAATAAACGCGCACCCCCCCCCCACACACACACACGAGACACTGGCCCCGTGTGTCTACATGCCTTCTTGCACCTTTGGTCCCCTCACGGGGGCTCATGGCCCCCTATTTGGCCTTGGCCTCCCTCTGCTTCTTTCCTCTGTATCTTGGCTTTGCTCCATGTCTGGGCTGCATACCGAATCACCAATCAAAAGGATAATAAAAAAGCCAGTGAAGCAAAGCGGCACATACATTCCAAATACTAATGCTGATAATTATATGCTGTTGCCTGGAGGGGAAACTTCAAGAGAGGCCATTGGTATTGTGTCAAGGGCCCTGGCCTGGGCACCAAGAGACCCGAGCCCAGTCTGGTCTCTGTCAGTAATTGTCTGCGCGCGTTTAGGCAGCCCCCAGTCTCCCCGGGCCTTTGCTTCCTTAGGTTCCCAAGCCTCCGCAGCAGCTTTGAAGAAACTGTAGGGCAATCAGCACCAAGAGTTTCCTTTGAGAAAATTACCTCTTATCCCTCACAAGGCAGAGGGAGTGGCTCAGAAACTGAAGAACCTATAACTTTGCAAAGTTTTCATTCCATTTCACACTCCCTTCCTTTCTCAGCAAGCTCTCCCGGCTTTGTAAGGAAGGTCAGATCACCCCTGGACTCTAGAGAAGACAAGGTATAAGCCATAGTCAGGGGCCCTGAAGGAGCTGTCATGGAGTGTGGTGGGATAGAAAGACATGTTAACCAACAATTCCAGCACATTGCGAACAATGCTATTCTAGGGTAAGTGAAACATGCACAGAGAAGGACACAATTAGCTCTGCCTGAGAAGTCCCTGAAGGCTTACTGGAGGAGGTGACATTTGAGCTGAGTTTTTCTAAAGGATGAGACATTCACCAGGAAGATCAGGAGAGGAGGACATTCTGGGTAGAAAGACTGGAATGAAGAGACAAGGCTGGAAGACTGGTGAGAAAGCTACAGTAGTGTCCAGTGAGGAGATGGTGAGACCAAGGCAAAGTCAGTAGGACGGAGAGCAGGAGACAGGATTGAGACACTTCTGGGGGAGAATAGAGAGGAGAGATGGGTTCTAGGCATCAAGAGCAATGTTGGGCCTGGCCTGTGTGACTCAGTAGTTGAGCATTGACCTATGAACCAGGCAGTCACAGTTCAATTCCCGGTCAGGGCACATGCCCAGTTTGCAGGCTCGATCCCCAGTGAGGGGCATGTGGGAGGCAGCCGATCAATGATTCTCTCTCATCATTGATGTTTCTATCTCTCTCTCTCACTCTCCCTTCCTCTCTAGAATCAATTAAAAATAATTTTAAAAAAGAGTAATGCTGGGGCCTCCTGCTTCTGGGAAGCTGATGCTACCTCCAAGAATGAGGGGAACAAATTCTGCGTATCCTGTAATGTTGTTGAGTGCTATAAACCTCTTAGTTTCTAGTTTTTTATACTGTCTGTTTCAATTTTATTCTACCTTTAGTTCCTAGAGATTTTTCTTAGGCCCCCAAAACCTCCCATCTTATCTTGAATGTCTTAGTGGAAAAGGGAAAGGCTCATGCTTGGGCCAGGAGAGTTCAGTGGGGGCAGAGCAGTCCTGGGAGGCTTCCTGGAGGAGATAGCAGGTGTCCTAGCTGGGACCAGAGCAAGGTGCACAGAAAAGGGACAAAGTAGGCAGTGGGTGAAAACCTTGAAGGAGATGCCTTTATGTCCTGTTCTGCTCCCATCTCTCTGATATTCTCAAGGAGAATCCTATGGGCTCTTTTTTTTTGTTGGAGTCTGTTCTGGTTGCTAATTTCCACCTAGGGACTTCCCCTCGTAAGCTCTTTCATGCACAGACTTTTAGCTCTTTCTTCAACGGGTTGATTTGCTCATAGCTTTCCCAAGGACATGTAAATCAGCACCAAGTGTGGGGAGATCTGCTTCGCCACCTGCATCAACAGGCCACACATTGGAAGTGATGTTCCCCATAAGCGGGGAGGCGAGCCCCACCTCCAGCCCAGTGAGCTCAGTACCTCCAAGTCAAGCTCATGGTCAAGGCCACATGGGTTTCTGGGTATAAGCAGGTCGTGGGGACCTGCTTATACCCAGTTCTTGATTCTCAGAAACATCTATCATTCCCACGTTACCAGTGAGAGAAATGTGTCTCAGAGAGCAACACTCAGTCAAAGGAAAGAGGCGTGAAATTGATGCATGATCCTGCCTTTTCCCTGTCCTTGAAGCTTCTGCCAGCCTGTGTGTGTGTGTGTGTGTGTGTGTGTGTGTGTGTGTGTGTGTGTGTGTAGGGTAGTGTGTGCTTGTCCTGAGGTGACTTTCTTAGGAAAGACTTTTCTCCCTCTATGTGTAGAAAAACACTTCCCACTAATAACCACTGATCAAGCACTTAATGTATTTAGGGAACAGCGTGGGTCCTGAGGGTACAGAGAGTTAAAAGATATGGCCCTGGTCATCAAACACAGCATTATCTTAGCTGCAGAATAGGCCAAATATACACAAGTATAAAGAGGTGACAAGCCCAAGTTCTTTAACAGTGCCCTGCCTGCACATGTGTTGTTCTGTTTTCTTGAAATCCCCCACCACACTCACCCACAGGTCCCTAAAATCTCAGCTCAGGTGTTTCCTCCTCAGCCTGGGCTGGATTCCCCCTCCTCTAGCTTCCTGTAATATTCTGTATTGCCTACCACAGGAATCAACACATTATCCTTTTAAATCTTACTTGCCTCTCTCTCTCCCACCTGACTCTGAGCTTCACGGAGGACAGGGCTGTATTGTTCATCTTCGGTACCTAGCTTGTGTCTGGCCTAAGTAGACACTTAATAGACATCTGTTTAAAAGGAAAAAAAGCAACCATTCCCCTTGTACTGCCTCCAGCATATAAGCTCTAAGGTCCCTTGCAGCTCTCACGTGCTGTGACTTTATGCTTGCCAGTCGAGGCATTGTTTTCATTGGGGCTGGATCTGGCTTGGCTTATTAGTGAAGGAAACCACCTCACCGCTGCCCCCTTTTCTCCCTCAGGGACAGAAACATAACCCCAGCAGGAACAACAGTGGCAACCTGTGGCTTACTTCACCTCCCTTTTATTAGAGTGACCAGGGCTGGCAGGAGTCCACTCCTAACAAGGTCTCTGCCTAGTTACCTGATTGCTGGTAAGGGGATCAAAGTTTTTCCACCCCAAAGTGTGCCCCTTGTTGTATTGATTTTAAGCTAGTTATTGAAAAAACAAATGACTCAATAAGAAATGTTGACCCTCCCCCTGACTAAAGCAATTCAGATTTTTAAAAAAATCTACCCTACACACACACACACACACACACACTCACACACACACACACACACACACACACACACTCACACACACACACACACACACACACACACACTGGCGGGCAGAAGCTTCAAGGACAGGGAAAAGGAGGGAGGGAACCTTACCATGATCACCTTAGAACACATGAATTAGCACATATGTGACAGACAGGAAGAAACATTGTTTCTGGATGGCCCCACAAGAATTTGTTTGCCGTATGTTTGCTCTTTCTACTACCTGTGAATTGCCTACGTTCCCTTGGGAATCCCAACCCCTGCCCTGCTTCTCTTTTGTCTGGAATAAAATATAAGCCTCAACTGCCCAGTGTGTTTCCCATCTCACATTTTATGGCACCCTCAGCATAAGCTGTGTGCATTCTCTCCTGTTAATCTGTCTCTGTTAATTTGGCGATGAGCCCAGCTAGAAGAATTTTCCTTTATATATCAGGGGAGCGCACGAACGCAGCCCTCCACTACCACAGTCGAGTTTCCCCCATTTGGGGAAATCGCAGGGGTCAGCACACCTGGAGTGCAATGGATAAGCCTCGACCAGGAAAACCACCTTTGTGATCGTGGTATCTCCTCTGCCAAGTAAGTACACCAGCTGGAAGAATTTAGAAGGTGGGAGGAAAGTTATATGCTTTACATCCCCACACTGGGGCAGGTGAGACTGAGAAAACCCAGTGGTTAGGCAAAACAGAGCACCCTGGAAGGGAAAGCATGCAGAAGTATTTGCGGATTAGGAAGGCAAGGAAATTTGATGAAAACAAACATTCAAAATACCTGCCAGGCTTTTAATAATGTCAGAGGAGAAGAGCCTGGAGGGAAAAGATAAGGAACGCATTTATTTCCTCTGCCAGGCCACATCAACTCTCCTCCCACCCCACCCCATCCCCACCCCCTGTGTTTTGCCGTTAGAAAACAATGGTGGCATTTCTTAGGCGAGCTGCATGGTGTCACTCCTACAAGTAGGTAAACCTGGAGGGAAAATTTACAGCTCCTCTGGGGTGTGTTGCTGTCCGTAGTGCTGAATTCCCAGTAGTACCTAGTTCCAGAGGCCTCTGAGTCTTAGCGGGGTTCATTGGCCCCCACAGATGACCCAGCCAATGGCTGATAGGAAGAAGTTGGGCTGCGGACAAGGAAGACTGGAGAGCCGTCTGGAAAGATAGGTTTACAGTACATTATCTAAAACCCTTGGAGCCAGATGTTTTTCAGAAGTCAGAAATTTTCAAATTTTAACAAAGTAATGTGGTGCATCTACCATATATTATGTAAAATCCTTAGTGAGGTTCCCGGGCAGCACCACATAATCAAGCAATCAATATATCCTCAGAAAAAAATGTATGACTAGTCATCCCAAGTATGATCAATAGAGACATTACTTAGCCTCATGGCATTTCAGGGTCTTCCTCCAAATGAGTTCATTCACTGTAGACTTACAAAAAAGCTTTTGGTTTTAGAGTGTTTTGGAGTTCAAGATTTTGGTTGAGGGAGTGCCATCCCACAGTGGTTCCAGCCTTTGGGTTTCACCTAAGAGCATTTGACCTGCAAAAATTCCTATGGTTGATTGAATTTTCTAAGCTTGTAAATTTACAGACTGGTGGTGCGTAATAATGGCTACTAGCCCTGTTGACTGCCCACTCCCTGTCAGGCTCTGTACTAAGTGTTTGACATCCATTTATCTCTCTGATCCTTACCACTATCCTGGGAGGCAGGATTGTCCCCATTTCACAGATGAGGAAACTGAGGTTCGTAGATGTTAAATAACCTACCTGAAATCATAAGCTGGTAAATGGTGCGACCAGGGATTTGAACCAGTGCCTGCATTGCTTTCCTACTCTTAACCTTGCCTTCATTATTAAGGGAGTTGGTTTGAGTGTGAGTAAGGGGATTACATTGCTGCCAGTTTAGTTTGGGGTGGGCGTTTAGTTAACTTAACTGTGAAATGACATATATTTATATTTACAGTATATGTCTCATGTTTTTAAAAATTATGAAAGTAATGATTATTCATGAAGTAGAGGAGTGAAGGATAAAAGGTTGCTTTCTGGTTCTTTTTTTAGTATTTTTTTTGGGGGGGGGTTGCTTCCTGTTTATGACCTCCCCAGGTCCATTCCCAACACATTAGTGGTTTATTGTGTGCCCTTCCGGAAGTACGTATGTACTTGCTAGCTATCCTAATAGTGCTTTTTAGTGTGCATAGATCATACATAGTTTACCATGAATTTTTTTGCCTTAATAATATATCTTTCCATATTTGAACATACAGAATGCCTCATTTCGTTTTTATTAAACTAGTTTTTTTAAAAAAATGAAATGATGGCAAACAGTGATGGAAGGAATGAATTTCCAATGGCAAGACTTTAAGATATGTAATGCATGGCTGTCTGTTTGTTTGTTTTTGGAAAGAATTTAGGAAAGTGGTTAAGAGCCTAGACCTAGAGCATTTTGTATTCAAATCCCCACTCTGCCCCTCATAAGCTCTCTAACTTTGGATAAATTAATCTAAGACTCAGTTTCTTTACCTGTAAAGTGGACTCAATTGTGGTACCTACCTCAGCAAGTTGTGTAATGCAGTTCATGGGTTTAGCGGTTTAGCATGGTGCCTGGGGCAGATCAAATTATGTAGTTCAGCCACACTCCTACTACTGCTCAAGTAGATGTATAGGGGTACCCCTAAATTTGCTTGAGAGCACTGAAGTCTTTGACTCTGGACAGTGATAATAGGTGGGTCCAGGGGTCTCTTACTCTCTGCTCCCTTCCCTCCATCACAATCAACTATAGTCAAAACAGTTTGGGGGCCCCTGCTCTTGGCAGATTGGACCTGGGACCTTGGACACTAAGCTCTTGCCCTGGGAAAGGAGGCAGGTGGATACAGTGAAGGCAGCGGGTAAAGCATTGAGTATGGAATTAGAAGTTCTAACCCTAAATCTGCCACCAACTTGCTGTGTGACTTTGAACAGATCACTTCTCACCAGAGGATTTCTAAATCACAGCCGGCTGTAGGATTCTAAGATTCTCTTCTGATTTCCAGGATTCTGCGTTAGATTTCCAGGTCTGTGCAGATGTGGCTGCAGGAACTCTTGTCCTTAGAAAGCTGCTGGTTAATCTGGGTTTGGTGTTTGGTCCACTTGGAAAGCAGAGTTCTACGTAAGCATTGCAGACTCTGAAATCAGAAAAGCAGGGCCAGACTTTGACTCAGCCACTCCTTAGCTGGGCACATTACTTAACCTCTCTAAACCTCAATGTTTTCATTATGTAACATGGGTTAATATTAGTGTCCATCTCAGAAATAGTACCTGTCCTTTTTTTTTTGATTTTTCATTCTACAAATGTTTGTTGAGTGGTCTCTATGAGCCAGGCACTGGATACAATTATGAGAAATGCAAGTTGTAACTTACAGTCTAGTGTGGAACACAATGACTGAATAATCATATTAACTAATATAAAATTGCAACGATGACAAGTGTGGCTAAGATGGCAACATGGTGTTTTAAGAACCTATAACAGAGGGAGCTGATGTAATAAGAAATTTTGGACAAGGTGATGCTTGAGTTGAGCACTAAAGAATGAGGATAGCTAACTGGATAAGAGGGAAAACAGGGTGTGCAAAAGTCCTGGGGTGGCAGACAAGGAAAAAGGCCAGTAAGGCTGGAGGGAAGAGAATCAAAGGGATCAAAGGACCAAGTCAGGGTGGAGAGATAAGTAGGGTCTCACAATGCTTAGTTTTTAATCCTAAAATCAGTGGGAGGACATTGAGGGTTTAAGCAGAGCCACTAGTATCACGTTTGCTTTTAGAAGAGACCCCTAGTTAAGAATAGATTTTGGGGAAAGTGGTAAAATTAGTTTAGGCATATCAGCTTTGGTGGTCCAGGTGAAATAAGATGGTAGTTTAGAATAGGGTGGGAATAGAGAGACTTAGAGAGAAGTGACAAGATCAGAAACTATTTAGAAAATAAAATCTACCAGATTTAGTAATAGATTATATATATGGGTAAAGTGGGAGTGGTGAGGGAGAGGAATTTGTCAGGAATGATGCCCAGATTTCCGGCTTGAGCAATTGGGTGGCTGATGGTGCCATTCTTTAAGAGAGGGACTCCCAGAGAATCAGCGTATGTTGGGGAAAGAACCTGAATGACTTTGGATTTGTTGGCTTTTATTTTTTTGTGGCGTCCCTAAGATATTCAAGTTGAATTGTCCAGCAGGCATCTGGATGTGTGAGTCTGAACTGGAAATACAGATCTGGGGAAAATTAGCAGAGACAGCAGTGGACACTGTGCATAAGAATGAGATGCCCCAGGAATCAAGAATAGTGTAAAGAGCCCTAGCTTGTTTGGCTCAATGAACAGAGCATCGGCCTGTAGATTGAAGGGTCCCAGGTTGGATTCCAGTCAAGGGCACATGCCAGGGTTGCGGGCTTGATCCTCAGTAGGGGGTGTGCAGGAGGCAGCCGATCAATGAGTCTCTCTCATCATTGATGTTTCTATCCCTCTCCCCCTCTCCCTTCCTCTCTGAAATCAATAAAAATATATTAAAAAAAGAAAGGATAGTGTAAAGAGGAAAGGGCGTGGATCTCAACCCAACATTTAATTGTTGGGTTAGAAGAATGAACCTGAAAAGGGGACAAGGGGGAGGGGGAGAAGAAATCAAACCTAGAAATTGTAAGTTACAGAAGTGAAGGAAAGAAGGATTCATGAAAAGAGTGCTCAGTCATGTGCAAAGACGATGAAAGGTCAAGTAAGATGAGGACTGAAAGATGCTCATGGCATCTAACAACACAGAAATCATTGGTGACCTTAGCCAGAGCTGTAGATAGGGAGTGATGGGGTGGAAGCCAGGGTTGAGGAGAGAGTGGGAAGTGAAGAAATGATAGTAGTGAATGTAGGAGTGTCTCATAACTGTGAAGGGAAGGAGAGAGATTGGGCAGGAGCCAGAGATTCTTGGAAGGTGCAAGTTACATGATGGGTATAACATGCTTAGGATAAAAAAGTAAATAAATAAAATGCTTAGGACTGTCCTTCACATATTGAACTGGGACTGAGAGTATTTGCTTTAGAGAAAAAGTCATGAGTTCTTCAAATGACCCAGGTACCTGACTTTGGCATTTCTAGAACGCATTAGGGAAGCATGCGTTCTAGAACTATGAATGAACTCAGCCCTCTTGAAAGGGTGACCTGGAGTGCCCCTGGGAATGGAACAGATTAAAGCTACACTCTTCAGGAGTCACATGGCCCCCAGGTCAGGCAGGGCAAGAGAGCTAATAACTGTGGTGAGGGGAGAGGCATGGGGACGGCTGATTTCCCCAGGAAGGCCCAAACCTCCAGAGCATCTCTCCCCCTTCAGTGTCCTTCAGTCAAAAGCCATGAAACTCTCATCAACCATTTTAACACAATGAGTCCCTGTAGCTCTTAGCACCCTACATAATTTACCAATAGTTTATATGAGAATCCAACAAATCCAACAGATAAAATGATATTGATTATAAGGGAGTTATGTTATAAGTTCAATTTTGTTATTTATTATAAAACTAGGGGCCCGGTGCACGAAATTCGTGCACTGGGTGTGTGTGTGGGGGAGTGTCCCTCAGCCCAGCCTGCCCCCTCTCACATACTGGGAGCCCTCAGGCGTTGACCCCCATCACCCTCCAATTGCAGGATCGGCCCCTTGCCCAGGCCTGACGCCTCTGGCCTAAGTGTCCGGCCCGGGCAGCGGGGACCCGCAGCTGCAGCGGCCCCGCGATCGTGGGCTCCGCTTTAGGCCCAGGCAAGGGACCCCTAGCTCCTGGGACTGCTAGCTTCGACCGTGTCCAGCTCCCGTTGCTGGCTCCACCCCTACTTCCTGCTATCACTGGCCAGGGCGGAAAAGGCACCTGATTCTCCGATCATGGCTGGGGGGCAGGGCAAAGGCGGCCCCAGGGCTGCCTTTGCCCTGCCCCCCAGCTCTTAGCTCCCCCCTGGGTTTCCAATCACTGTCAGTGGCAGGGGGCTTCTTCCTGCTTTCCTTTTTGCCTCCCTGCATTGTGCCTACATATGCAAATTAACCGCCATCTTGTTGGCAGTTAACTGCCAATCATAGTTGGCAGTTAATTTGCATATAGCCCTGATTAGCCAATGAAAAGGGTAGCTCGTACGCCAATTACCATTTTTCTCTTTTATTAGTGTTGATGAGTAAATGGGGGAAAAAATGAGGCTGTTCTGATAATGTTTTTATTTTTTAAAGGAATTCAGGAGTTCTATTGGTTTCAGAAACCAAGTTGTT
Organism: Myotis daubentonii; assembly: GCF_963259705.1. Taxonomy (NCBI): domain Eukaryota; kingdom Metazoa; phylum Chordata; class Mammalia; order Chiroptera; family Vespertilionidae; genus Myotis; species Myotis daubentonii. The sequence goes on along the minus strand of NC_081840.1, from coordinate 22,340,996 downwards.
TATTTTGTTTTGACTATAAAAGATCCCCCACATCTCGATTTATTCAGATCAGTAGTTGCAGATAACAACAGTTTTATCTTAAAATGCCAGGATGCTCTTTAATTAATCAAAGATGGCAGAAAGACATTTATCCTAAGGTGCACAAAAATGAGCTAGTTGAGAGAACAAGCTGGCTTTTAGTGTGTTAATATGTGTGTGGAAATACATATATGACAAACTATATATTGAACTCTCACCAAGGATATTTTTCATGGATTTTTAGAGAGAGTGGAAGGGAGGGAGAGAGGGGGCAATGGGGGAGAAAGAAGGAGGAAGAGAAAGAATGAGAGAGAGAGAGAGAGAGAGAGAGAGAGAGAGAGAGAGAGACATGATGTGTGAGAGACCCGTCAATTGGTTGCCTCCCACACATGCCCTGACTGGGACTCGGAATGGAGCTTGCAACCCAGGTACGTGCCCTTGACGGGGAATTGAACCCGAGACCCTTCATGCACGCCCTGGTGCTCGCACCAATGGGCAACATTGGCCAGGGCTGATTCATTATAATGTATTCCTCCAAACCACCCTCTGAGGTTATTATTATTATTATCTCCATTTAATGTACAGGAAAATTTTCAGAGAGATTGGACAGACTTCTATTTCTGGAAACACGAAAATCTAAATACATTAAACTATCTTGTACTGGAAACAACTAAAAGTTGTGGCTAAAATATTTTCAATGCATCAATGATTTGGCAAGAAAGTAAAAAATCGAGAGTGAAAGAAGGAATTCAAATAACTGAACAGATTTGGAAGCTGGCTATCACCCTGAGGATGCCTCGCAACCTTAGTAATTAAAGCGTGAGATCTTACAGACTTCCCAGGCTCAGGAGATAGAGCCTAAGTGTTCCAAGGCTTTTGTAAAGTGTGAAGAAAGAGTAAAAAACTAAATCACTTTAGATTTCAATAATTCAAGCATGTAGCATTTTCCTAAGGATAATCACCAAAAGGAAGATACAGAATGTCTCTTACAAACAATTACCAGAAACAAATGGAGTGAAAAGAATTTCAATTAATGCAAACGAAGTCGAGAAAAATGGGGGGAAAACACAGAAAGAATGAGGCAGATAAAATGCACAAAATACAACATAGAAAGTAATCCAAATATTGTTGATGACAATACAATAAATATACATGGACTAAATGCTACAATAAAAGAGGCTCAAACTAGATTTTAAAACAAACCTCAGCTATATGCTATTTAAAGGAGACACATTAAAAACATTAAAGTACAAAAAACAAGTGGAAAATAATATACCAGACAACAGCTGACTAAAAACGCGCCCCCCACCCATTGCCGCAATATTAATAACAGTCAAAATAAAATTTAAGGCAAAAAGAAAAAAAATAGCATAATCACAGATAAAGTGTGTCACTGCCTAAGAATTAAAACGTTAACTTGCAAGTCAAGCAGTAACAGCGAAAATTCCAAACTTATATGTTCCTAATAACATAACCTCAAAAGGAAATAGAGGCAAACAAGGTTAAATGATTTGCCAAAGGCACTATAGTTATTAATAAGGGGCACCGTCAGAATTTGAATTCAGGTCTTCAGACTCCAGTTCCAGTGTTTTCTATGAGCCTGATGGTTATACCATATCCCACCCAGCGCTCTTCACCTGACTGAGCCCTGCGAGAGCAGAAACCCCAGAGGCAGGGCCTGGCTTCTTGTCCTGGTTCTGCTGCTAAGTCGCTGTGTGACTCTGGACAATCATGTTCTCTCTCTGGACCCTTCTTACATATAAAGTGAGGGAGGTGGCTCTAACCAGTTTGGCTCAGTGGATAGAGCGTCAGCCTGGGGACTGAAGGGTTCCGGGTTCGATTCTGATCAAGGACACGTACCTTGGTTGCAGGCTCAATCCTGGACCTCCATCCCCAGTGCTTGTCAGGGTGCATTTGGGGAGGGGGATGCGTGCTGGAGGCAACCAACTGATGTGTTTCTCTGTCTCTCCCCACCCTTCCACTTTCTCTAAAAACCAGTGGAAAAATATCCTTGGGTGAGGATTAAAAATAAATTAACATTTAAAAAATAAGGTGAGGGAGGTAGAGTGGGTCATTTACAAGATTCTTTTCAATTCTATGATTTTTTTTATTCCATTTTCTTTTCCCAGTTAAGTTATATATTCATTTTGCTTCCATCTTACAAGAAGTGTTGCGAACCCAGTGGTGATGGTGGTGATGGGGTGTCACCCAATCTCCTGCCAAGTTGGAGCTGGAACCCACAGTCCAGCAGCCGGGTACACTGCAGTGCTCATCAGTCAGGACTGGGTGAGTGCAATTAGACTTCCCCGGAGGCACTGAGAGTCCCAGCCACGGGGTTCCAGGAGCCAGGGCCACGCCCCTGTGTGAGCCGGCCAAGGGAGACCACTCAGCCCAGAGACTCAGGCTGAGGGGAGGAGCAGGCAGCCCAGAACTATTCACAGTGAAGCCTCCCCAGGCATTTCATGCTTTTGAAAATGGCACTTAGAGAAATGCTATCAGGAGGCGTATTTAATGGGTTTTGGAAATTGGCTAATTTTGTTGCAACTGTCTGGATGTTGTCCGATGCATGCTAAGCATCTAGGGTTGGCGTGGGCTTGTGAGTAGGGCCAGGATGTCCAAAGCCTTCAGAGAGATTGGCACAGGCTGGGCAGGACAGAGCTGCTGGCTGTTTCTAGTCTAGCTGCTTGGCCAGACAAGACCCCAGCTAGCCGTAGGCCACCAAGCTAGGCGTTGGGTCAGTGCCCTCTCCTGCTCCACAAGGAGTCACCCCTCCCCCTGCCTGCACCTGTCCCCCTTTCACATTGGCCCTCCCTCACTTCTCTCCCAGGGCCTCCTTTCCCACCCCTGCCCATAGCCCCTGCTTACCCCACTCCCCTCAGCCAGCCCTCAGCAGAGGTCTTCTTGCAGTCACCTTTCTCCCTGCCTTGGATCAATAAGCCATCAATATCCTGCCCTGGCAAGGAACACATAGCTCCTTGCACGCCTGATTCGCCAAGGACTGCTCTGCCAGCCCCTCCCTGGGCCCCTGGCACTCTCCATCCTCTGGGCCCCGCTTTTCCTCCTCCAGAGACGGTGCCATCCATCAGCTCTCTGCCTCACTGGTCACAGTTACTTTCTCTGGCTGTCTTCAGCTTGGTTTATGCTTGTCCTCTCGCCTCTCCCTGCTACCCGTTCCCTCACTTGTTGCTGGATTTGGGTTTTCTGTAGGTTGCTTATCAGGGCTGTTCTGCAGAATGGAGCAGAAAAGAGGCCCAAAGCCAAGCTCATTTCCCCTCCCCAGATGGGACTCTTCTCCCTCTCCAACATTTAGGATTTTCAAGGAGAAGGGCTATAGTTGCCTGCAGAGGCACATGATGTAATTTAAAGGGCCCAAGGTTTGACTTTTCTCGTTGTCCAAGAGCTGCATTTAATACCAGATAAGACGCCGCATGATCTCGGCCTCTCACGTTTATAGTCAACAGACCTGGTTGCAGAGGATAATCCAAGAAAAGTGTTCATATAGATTCTGCAAACAACTCTTTTTCTTCTTTACTGGATTAATAATTTTGAGTTTTGGCATCACGGTGGCAGCCTGGGTCATAAGACACTCCCCCTGGCAATGACAATGATTGGCTACAGTCAGTTATTAGTGTGGCAAACGTTGATGCAGCCGAGAGTCGGAGGCCTTCACCACTTCCCCAACCAGAGGAATCATGGAGGCATAGAATTGAGCACATTGAAATGTAGGCTTTAGCAACAGAGAAACCATCAGTAAGCACCTGCCTGTAATCTTATCTGAAACCTGCAGATCTCTAGGCCTGTGGACCTTTTCAAAGTTTCTTGAGCATTTTACTTTTAAAATAAACAAACATTTATTTTAAATATTTAAACATATTTAAATGTTTAAAGATTTGGATTCAGAAGACTTTAGTTTGGGAACTGATTTTGAGAGAACTTTGGGTAGGTTCATTAACCTCTCTAAGCTTCAGTTCTCTTATCTATAAAATAGAGCTGTGCTGGCTGAGTGAGAAAAGACTAGCTATCATGTATGGAGTATACTCTTATTTTCCTCTTTTTAAAAACTGTTGACACTTTTACAGATGTCCCCATTTCCCCCCTATGGAGTCTATTCTGTATGTCGGGCTCCATGCTGGGCATTTCCAAATATTGATTGCATTGAAGCATGTTTCTGGAAGTGCTCTGTAAATTAGAAAGTGCTGTGCAAGTGCCAGTTATTCTAGAGAAACCCAGAGAGCCACCATGGCACCCACATGGCTCTCCTTTGTACCCAGAAAATAATTAAATGGGTGCTTTTGAACACTCTTGCTAATAAAAAAATTTTATACTTACATTATCTTATTGACGATCTTCACATGAGTGCTCTGAAGTAGGTAAGCAAATGTGATTAGTCCCATTCAGTGGGTAAGGAGATCAAACCCAGAAAACAGTCTGGGGAACTCTGTCTGTTTTCTCCACGTTCCCCTGCGTCCTCCCGTCCCCCACCCCTCTGCAGTGGTCTGGGGAGCGCACCCGTTTCATCTTCCTGACGGTAAGCTGGGGTTGAGTGGGGGTAGACAGTGTGCGAGTGTGCATGTACCATAGGCAGCATATTGAAAGATGGAACGAAATGACAGGAGAACATAATTGGGACAGTCAGGGTGGAGCTGAGAGCAGCAGGGCACCCCCAGCCGGCGGCAGGCTGGGGTAGCACAAGGCGCACCATCTCCAGGGGGAAGGGAGCATGGTGGGGAAAGCTCCCAGGGTCAGGGTGTTGGCAAACTCGCTTTGGTTAGAAACCAGCAGGAAATGGGGCCGCCTGAGAGAAGACATGGTATATGTCATGGGAGCTTCCGAACGTAGGGCTCCAAGCCCAAGAGCCTAGCAAGGACTTGTTTGTACTCTCTGCTGTCCTTGGGCCAAACAGATCACCTCCCGAACCACACCTGGCACCCTGCGTCCTCAGGCCGCAGAGCCACACTGTGCCGCGAGTTATTACTTTAGAAGCAGTAGCCAGCCAAGGCCCCCAGGGTGTAGTCCCTTCTGTCAGCGAGGCTCCTTCTCACCCCCATATCACTCTGAGCTCCCTCTTCTCACCTCCCAGGGCCCCCCTCCCTCCAAAATGTCCCCTGGGCTCTTTCTCCCCCTCCCCTCCGTGACCTGATGCACTGTGACTTGGTTTCCCTTTGGGCCATCTCAGGTGGAAGCTGCTCTTCACTCTCAGCCGTGGCTCAGGAGATGGGATGGTGGCCTCTGGCTCAATGAACCACAAAGCCCCGCCCTCTCGCATGTAAATTCCTGCTGCCTGCTTTGCACTCCCTTCTTTCTTGGTGCTGTCCGAGGAAGAATGGGGTGCATTCTGAATGGGTGCACCTCATGCATGGAAGACATTGCTCTCCCTCTTCTGGGGACAACTGTACCAGCTGCAAGCCTAAATGTCATCATTATCTGGATGACATTTGGGCCATTCCCTCAACAGCTTGGTCTCTTGCTGTACCCCCCCCACTCCATAGCCACCCCCTGAACCTAGTCATCTTGGAACTGCCCCACATCTGGAATGTTAAATCGAGACATCCTGCAGGCAGGCCACAATCCCACAGCCCCACCTCCATTGCCCCCTTTTCTCTCTTTTTATAAAAATGTTTTTATTGATTTTTAGAGAGTGAGGAAGGGAGAGGGATAGAGCGATAGAAACCTCGAGAAGATAGAAACATCAATGATTGGCTGCCTTCTGCTCGCCCTCTACTGGGGATCAAGCTGCAACCCGGGCATGTGCCCTGCCTGGGAATCAAACCAGGGGCCTCCTGGTTCATGGGTGGACGCTCAACCACGGAGCCACGCCTGCCAGGCTGCTCCATTGTCTCTTCATGACATTCTTTTGGCAAAGACCCAGTCCATAATTAATTCAATTATCTGCACCTCTAAGATACTGGGTGCTGCTGGAAAAAGTCAGACAGCTGACAGATTTTGGGGACTACATAATCAGAGCCTGCATCACAACCAGGCCTTCAAATGGCCCAGAGTTGTCTTCCCTTTCCTTAGTCAACTCCCTCTCTGGAGCTCATCATCAGCTATTTCAGGCCTTTTCCACTCTCCTCAAGACACCACCTTCCCACCCTAGTCAGTTTGGCTCAGTGGGTAGAGTGTCAGCCTGTGGACTGAAGGGTCCCAGGTTCAATTATGGTCAAGGGCACATGGCCGGGTTGTGGGCTTAATCCCCAGTAGGGAGTGTGCAAGAAGGCAGCCAATCAATGATTCTTTCTTATCATTGACTAGAGGCCCAGTGCATGAAATTCGTGAATGGGGGGTGGAGTGGGGGTGGGGGGGTGGGGGGTTGTGTCCCTCAGCCCAGCCTGCACCCTTTTCAATCTGGGACCCCTTGAGGGCAGTCGGACATCCCTCTCACAATCCAGGACTGCTGGCTCCCAACTGTTTTCCTGCCTGCCTGCCTGATTACTCCTAACTGCTCTGCCTGCCAGCCTGATCATCCCCTAACCACTCCCCTGCTGGCCTGATTGACGCCTAACTGCTCCCTTGCCAGCCCGATTGCCCCCAACTGCTCTCCCCTGCTGGCCTGGTCACCCTTAACTGCCCTCCCTTGCAGGCCTGGTTCCCCCCCAACTGCCCTCCCCTGCAGGCCTGGTCACCCCCAACTGCCCTCCCCTGCAGGCCTGGTTCCCCCCCAACTGCCCTCCCCTGCAGGCCTGGTCCCCCCGCAACTGCCCTCCCCTGCCGGCCATCTTGTGTGTTGGAGTGATGATCAATTTGCATATCACTCTTTTATTAGATAGGATGTTTCTATCTCTCTCTCCCTCTCAGAAATAATTAAAAAAAAAAAAAAAAAAAGACACCGCTTTCCCCAGTATCTCCCTCCACATTTGAAGCAGATACACTTAGAGAAAGTAAGAGTTATCTGGCAGAAATTCCATCAACATCCTGATATCAGATAGACTTTATCCTTTCCTCCTTCCTTCTCTGGTTACAATGGGAGGAGTAGGGGTCCAGCTGCTTCGGACCGTTTCCCTCTCCAGCTCCGTGAACCTCATTCGATTGCTTTTTCCATGCACTCGTATCTTATCTTGCATTTCGCCCTCTCTGCTGGCTCCTTCTCATTAGCATTTAAACATGTTTGAGATTCACTCCTTAAAAACAAAATAAAACAAAGCCATCCTCCCCTTTATTCTCACATTCTATCTCTATCTATGTTCATTATCTACTGCTTGTGTAACAAATTTGCCCCAACATTCCAAAACTTAAAACAGCCAACACAAAACGATAAATATTTATTATTTCACCCAGTTTCTGAGGGTCAGGAATCTGGGATCAGCTAAGCAAGATGGCTCGCCTCTCTCATGAGAGTGGAGGCAAGATGGGCAGCAGTTATCTGAAGGTTTGACCAGGGCTGGGGACCTGTTTCCATTGGGGTTCACGCATACGGTTGTTGTAGGCGGCCCCGTTCCTTGTCGTGTCAGCCTCGTGACATGGCAGCTAGCATCCCCCAGAGTGAGTGATCCGAGAGAAAGTGGCTAAAATGGAAGCTGCGATGTTTTTTATACTCGAATCTTGGAAATGACATTCCATGGCTTCTGCTATATTCCATTGGTCCTGCAGGTCAATCCCTGATACAACGTGGGAGGGGACAGCAAGGGTGCGGATACCAGGAGCTGAGGGTGGTTGGGGGGCCATCTTGGAAGCTGGCCACCATACGTCACAGCCAGACTTATTTGAAGAGTTGTGTGCACCGCCGTCTCCACATCTTGCTGCCACCTTTTCTCTCAGGCTGTCCTCACTGAGTCCCCAGGGACTTCCTTATTTTGAAATCCAATGGCTATTGCTCAGTCCTTGTCTCAGGCGGCCTCCCGGCAGCATCCCGCCTCGGTGAGCCCTCCCCCCTCTTTCTTCCTTGGCTTCTGATACTGTCACCGAAAAGGGCACCTGGCCCTAGCGGGTCTGCCTTGGGTTCTTCAATGAAGGAAAAATTTCACAAGTCCGGGTGAATATAGAGGACATTTATTAAAGCTGGGGACAGTGAGACGAGGAGGGGCCTAGGATAACAGGAGAGGGACTAGGTGGGGAAATGAGCCTGGGCTGGTCTGCTTTGGCTCACTGAGAAGTCAGAGAAAAGGGGCTTTGGGGACAGGTTTAGGGGGGGTGCCTAGGATGAACTGCCATTGTCATTGCTGCCTTGGTTGCAAGCCTCGTGGGTTCCCTTAGAGTTTAGGAGGTGCATGCCTGTTGGGGAGCAAGAGGGGGAGGGGAGGGGAGAGGTGAGGGGAGTGTGTTAGAATCTTCGTTTTGGGGGGGTTTAAAGGCTGGGAGTTTAGGGGAGGTCTTAGGAAAGAGCCTCAATAGAATATTCATTAGTTTTATGCTGATGTGCCAAAATGAGATTTATTCCCTTAACTTTATCTGTCCTTGGATGTGGTTGGCAAAGGGCACTAATTGGGTTTCTGCTATCTGTCTCCCTGAGTAGGGTGATTTAAGCTATTTACCCTCTGGTTGGGAAGAAGTGCAAACCATTTGCTCTTTAGTGTCCTTGGTTTGGCTTTGGCTTGTGTGGCTCAGTTGTTTGGAGCATGGCCCCGGTCCTGGGTTTGATTCCGGTCAGGGCATATATCCACATTTTGGGTTCGATCTCCAGGCAGGGAACCCATCGGTTTCTCTCTCTCTCTCCCTCTTCTTCCTTTCTCTCTCAAATCAATAAAAACATGTCGTTGGGTGAAGATTTTTAAAAAAGTGTACTTGGTTTAGGGCAGTGGTCAGCAAATCGTGGCTCGCGAGCCACATGCGGCTCTTTGGCCCCTTGAGTGTGGCTCTTCCACAAAATACCACGTGCGGGAGTGCACGTACAGTGCGAAATTGACTTAAAACTTTAAGCAAAGTTTATTAAGTTAATTTTAGGGAACATTGTGGAGTGAAAGAAGACGTAGTGTTGAGGATTGAGAAAGGTATGTTGAGATGGTTTGGACATATAGAGAGGACGAACGAAAGGAGATAGACGAAACAAGTATACAAGACGCGTGTGGATGGGAGAGTTGGAAGGGGTCGACCTCAGCGAACGTACCTCAATCAGATGGAGGACGTTTTTAGCAAAGGCCAGTTTAGGAGTACCCTAACTAAGTTAATAACAATGTACATACCTATATAGTTTAAGTTTAAAAAATTTGGCTCTCAAAAGAAATTTCAATCATACTGTTGATATTTGGCTCTGCTGAAACTGCTGTTTACCGATCTGTCTCAGTTTCCCTATTCCACTTGTCAAGGAATTTTCCTATCCTCTTACTATCTCGCCTCAATACCACAGGCTCCTGTTTTTCTTTTTTTTACCTTTTGGCCCTTCTCAAATGTATTCACCCATCTGTCCTTTCCGCAGGTTGCTACACCTCAGGGTATCGTTTAGCCTCTGCTAACCTTATCACCCGACACTGCCTGCATCCCTTCGGCACTCTACCTGCCAACCCTACAGATGTCCCTTGGCGCCAGCCCTCTTCCTACTCTCCGGGCTACTCTGTCCAGTCCTGGCTTCCTCAACTGAAAGACAAGGACTGAAGGAAGAAAGATAAAGCCATACATTAATGGGTGTAGTAACTGAGCCTCACCAGCCTCAGGTGGAGAAGCTTAGGGCTGCTTTGGTGACTGTTTTCAAGTCTATAGAGGCCCCTGGCATTGGGAATTATGGCCACTGCCCTGTCTCCTCCAAAGACCAGATAGGAAAAGGCAGATCGGGTTAGAGACAGCGAAGCATTAAATGCCAGGAATTAGCTGCAGCAACGTGGAATCCGATCAGCATATTTGTAAAAGTGGGTTAGGATTTGCAACATCTGAGATGATTCGGGGGTAGACTGAGCTAAGGCTGGGCAGGTGGATTGGTAACCTCAGGATCCACACCTTCTATGGTGGCCTGAGGGGCAACTCCAAGGTGGAACTGAGCTTAGAACCCGTTCGCTTGTCCATTTTCGACAGTGGAGTGTGACTGCGGCAAACCCCCGGCTGCAGGAGGGGTGCATTCTGGCCCGCAGGGTCAGGGCACTCCAGCTATTGCTGCCTGGTTGCACCAGGCCTGAGAGAGGCCAGAGGCTGGGGTTATACGCAGGCAGAAGTGCAGTGAGGACTGACTTGATTTGGTATTTAGAAAAGAAGCACAATCAGTGAAAATGACATTGGCTAAGGAGCTGGTTGGTGCATCACCTCCTCCAGGAAGCCCTCTCTGATACCTCCAGGCTGGCATAGGGCTTTTTTCCCTGGCTCCCAAACACTCTGTGCCATCTTGGTGCTTAGATTAACTCTGTGGCACTGAGATGGTTTAAGGGTTTCTCTCTCTCCTCATTAAACTATTAATTCCTTGATGACAAGAACCACGTTTTGCTAATAGCTGTCTCTGGGATGTGGTACAGAACACAGACCAAGGGAAGCACTGGGTAAATCAATTGAATAATTGACCCAGGGGACAAGGCCTTGGGGGACTTTGTGCTCCATTGTCCCCCGAGGAGATTTCAGGTTAGCACAGGAAAAAGCACTGGCTGTTTGGAACCACATTCCAATAGGATGACTGAAGAGAGGACCCAAGGACATCTGGGTTCCAGTCCCTGCTCAGCCACTTATCAGCAGTATGACTTGATTAGCACATGGCAATCCCTTTTCCATGCTGCAGTTTCCTCATCTATCAAATGGGGGTGATGACCCCACAGACTCACAGGGCTGCTTGAAAATCAAAGGAGATAAAGGTTGTGCAGGTGATAAAAACATCTAGAGAAAGGTCTTTAAGACTTAAACAGAGGTAAGAAGTTATTAATAGCCTCATTATTATTCTTACCCAGAATGCCCATGGAAAAGCAGCCTGTGGCAGCCCCCGCCCCCGAGCCCCACCCTTCCGTGCTATTTCTGTCCCTGGAAAGCAGGTTCTTGGGGTTGGTAGTCCCGCTTTGCCACTGTGGGGAAGGGGTGACTGTCTGGCAGAGCTGTCACCCTCTCCAGCTCTCCATCCTGCCCCTCCTGATGGCTCTCACCAAGACACTGTCACACCAGCCTCTGGAGGGCTGCAGGCAGCAGCTTGTCTCTGTAACCAGATCTGATGCTGGGTGGTGTTGGAGAGGTAGGTGCTCAGGTGACCCCCACCCCAATCTGGGTGTAGGGATGCAGCTTTCGTTCCTTTTCTGCATTTCTTTACCCCCAACCCCCAAATACATTTTTATTGCTTTCAGAGAGGAAGGGAGAGGGAGAGAGAGAGATAAAACATTAACAATGAGAGGAAATCATTGATTGGCTGCCTCCTGCATGCCCCCCCCCTTCTGCCCCCCGGGATTGAGCCCACAGCCCGGGCATGTGCCTTGACTGGGAATCAAACCATGACCTCCTGGTTCATGGGTCCATGCCAGTGATGGCGAACCTTTTGAGCTCGGCGTGTCAGCATTTTAAAAAACCCTAACTTAACTCTGGTGCCATGTCACATATAGAAATTTTTTGATCTTTGCAACCATAGTAAAAAAAAAGACTTATATTTTTGATATTTATACGCCATTTAACAAAGAAAAATCAACCAAAAAAATGAGTCCGCGTTCACCTCTGACACGCGTGTCATAGGTTCACCATCACTGGTCTCTGCTCACCACTGAGCCACGCTGGGCCGGCCCCTTCTGCATTTCTGAGGAGGAGTGAGCAGCTGAAGGGGGCTCATCCTATCTCTCTTCCTATTCTTCTTCCCATGGCACCTCCATGCCGGCAGCCCACCCGGCCTGGGGAGCGGGGAGCTGGGGTGGGAGTGGGAATAAGCCCAGGTGTTTCTGCTCCCCCACCCCACTCACTTCCCTGCCACGCTGGTGTGAAGCTGGTGCGCACCAGCTGGCCCAGGACGAGGAAGCAGGTGGCTGGAGAATCAGGAGAAGAAATCCAGATAGGTGGGGTCTGATGGTGACCCCATCCTCCATAAAGTTCCGGAAACAACATCCAGGTTCTGGCAGCCGGCAGAATCCTCGGACTTAAGCCCTGCTGGCTCCCAGCAGAGCGCCTGACCTCCCCATATCTGAGCCTCTTCTTTCCTTCCAGTGTCCCCAACACTCACCTGTGAACATCAGCATGAGGGCAGAACAGATCTGTAGAAGTGGGGTCTCCACTGGCTTTGAGAAGTATCAAAGTCCCAGGGTCAGTGAAACAGTGGGGGGAGGAGAAAGGGGGAGGAGAAGATACCTGATGCCCAGGGAAGGCTGGCATCTGGAGTGAGGTGACAGGGCTCTGCCCACAGGAGGAGGACCAGCATGGGTTTTCCCCCATCTCATGGGGGTGGGCCATTATCAGAGAAACGCAGCCTGGCTGCTGTGAGGTCTCCCAACTCAGCTTAGCTCCCCCTCCCCACCCGGCTAGCCAGGTCTGCTCGCTGCTGACTTAAAACGCTGCCCTCAATTCTATCTTTAGCTCTGGCTGCCAAAGCCTGAGTGACAGGCAGGGTGGGGGCTTGTGCTGGGGTGGGGAAAAGTGCAGCTACCAGGTTTGCTGAGAGGGTGGCACGATTATAAGGAGCAGGGCCCGTGTCCGTCCATCCCTGCAGCTGTGGGCAGTGCGGTGGCAAGCACAGCTCCACCCGTCCTGCCTGAATGGACCGGCGGATGGAGCAGAGGCCCCAGAGGGAGGATGAGAGCAAGGCCAAGTGGTCCACAGACCAAGTCACGGACCCTGAAGGAACTCTGCATCATCTTGGGCAAGCGACGTCCTTCCTGACCTCAGTTTCTTCGTTTGTAAAAGGGAACTAGATATGTAGTTTTCAGACAACCTCCATGGACCACCACCACTACCTCCACCACCACCTTTCATCCCCCGCCCCACCTCCATAAACAAGGCGCTGCTGCTGGGCTGGACTTGGACAGAGGGAAATGATGGACTGAGAAGCCTCTCCTACCCCTTCCTTTGGGGTTAAGTTGTTTTTTAAAAATATATATTTTTGTTGATTTCAGAGAGGAGGGGAGAGGGAGAGAGAAACATCAATGATGAGAGAGAATCATTGATCAGCTGCCTCCTGCACGCCCTTTCCTGGGGACTGAGCCTGCAACCCAGGCATATGCCCCCAACTGGAATCGAACCCGGGACTCTTCAGTCCGCAGGCTGACGTTCTATCCACTGAGCCAAACTGTCTAGGGCTGGGTTACATCATTTTTATCAGGTCTGGGTAGTGAGCTTCCTGGAAAGAATTCTTCAGACAAAGGGCAGCTCAGTTCCCCAGACTTGAGAAGCCGGAATGAAATCGCCTCTTCAGCAGGTGGCACGACTAGCCCTCAACTGCCTCTCATAAGGACTGAAATGAAAATCTCTCATCCAAGCAATAAAACAGTGGCAAGCTCCTAGGCAGCCAATTCTCTTTTCCAATAAGAGAAAGTGAAGTGTCCAAGCAAGGATGGGGGCGGGGGGGGGGGGGAGCCCTTGCAGGGCAGTCAGAGGGTGGATTGGAAGGGACTGTCCGAGGATGATCCGGACCTAGGGGAGAAATGAGCTGACATGGAGCGGGCACCTAGAGGCAGGGAGAGGCCAGAGAAAAGTGCCAGGGGAGGGAAGAGAGTGGATCCCTCCTCCTCTGTCTGTCCTGAGGTGGGCAGGCACAGCAGGCTTTTGTCTGAGTTGCCAAGGGGGGTCTAGCAGGTCCTGGGACCTGGATGCCTGTGGGTGCTGACCCAGTGAGCCCAGGGAACAAGGTTATTAGCAAAGCAGGAAGGCCCCTGGGGGAAGGGAAGCCTGACCCAGGGGGCTTTCCCTGCCACTTGGCCTGCCTTACAAAACAAATGGGGTGTGACTGGGACCTCAGACAAGTTACTTTAGTCCCACAGCCTCCATTTTCCTACCCTGGTGTATGGAAGTAACCTTGGACCTACATCAAGGAGATGTTCTGATCAAATCAGATTACAGAGGTTAAAGTTATTCTTTTTGAATGTTAAATCTGCTTTACAGGTATTGTTCATTCCATTTTTTAAAGTTTATTTTTATTATTTTTAAAGTATATTTTTTATTGATTTCAGAGAGGAAGGGAGAGGGAGATAGAAACATCAATGATGAGAGAGAGTCGTTGATTGGCTGCCTCCTGCACGTCCCCTACTAGGGGTTAGGCAGGGGCCCTGACCAGGAATCGAACTGTGACCTCCTGGTTCACAGGTTGATGTTCAACCACTGAGCCACACCAGCTGGGCTAAGTTTAATTTTCATTGTTGACATTATTACAGCTGTCCCCGATTTCCCCCTGACTTCCCTCTCCACCCAGCCCCGGCCCCACATTTTTTTTTTAACAGGTATTATTCGATGGCCAGAGGGCTGGGGTTTAACTGGCAGGATCCTGGTCCCTCTGGGCCAGTGGTTCTCAACCTTCTGGCCCTTTAAATACAGTTCCTCATGTTGTGACCCAACCATAAAATTATTTTCGTTGCTACTTCATAACTGTAATGTTGCTACTGTTATGAATCGTCATGTAAATATCTGATATGCAGGATAGTCTTAGGCGACCCCTATGAAAGGGTCGTTCGACCGCCAAAGGGGTCGCGACCCACAGGTTGAGAACCGCTGCTCTAGGCTCTTCTTTCTCCTGTTCCAGGGAAGCCCAGGCCTGCTTCTCTCCCTCCTTTCTTTTGACAGCCTTTTCCCTGGTCTGACTTCTAGCACTGAGCTCCCAATAAGGCAAAGTTCCTGTTTGGACCCCCTGTTCCAACCTTCCAGCTCCAGCTCATTCAGGTGAGCATCCCCCATTAAGCCGGAGTTACTCATGGAGGACTGGCCCAGGCCCACTCTCTTTTCACTAACCTGGCCATGCCGGGCACCAATCTGACATGCTAGGCCCCTCTGTGGACAGTCAGTTTTCTACATCCTCCTGCCTCCAACCATCCCCTCATCCACTACCCGAACTTCCTCCCTTTTTCTGCTAAGTCAACCAAATACACTTTGAATAACTGTTCAAACATCTCCTCCCCTCCAGGAAACCTTCCCCAAATAACCGAATAAAATCTAGGCCTCCCTTCACTTTCTAGAAGCGGACTGGCATCTCTGTAGTATGTGCATGTTCAGGTGTGTCTGTGGCTTCTGGTAAGTTCTGTGAGGATCATCCTTCCACAGGCACCACACCCATCGGCTCTCCATGGTGCGAATGGCACAGGCTGCTGACCAACTAGCAGGCTCATTATGTAGGAAGATGACGAGGTCAGGTTTGGTGTCGGGGAAGATGGCAGGACAGCGTCAGGCGCAGAGGCCACAGTGACCTTTATCACAGCAAGACTTCCCAGAGCCTTTTCACTAACACGGCCCCAAGGTGTCCTCCTCCAATGCCACTCCACACTCATCACCTGCAAGCTGTGGCAGGGATCGGGGATTGCAGCCCAGGTGCAGACATCCCCACCCATCCCCAGAATGGCAGGCTGGCTGGTTTTGCCCACCTGCACAATGCTAAGGGGTGAAGGCTCAGGGGCTACGTATGTGAACACATTGGGCTCAGCACATAGTCGCGGCCTATTTGGGGTCTTAAATTCAGAGACGGCAGCAGCAGTGCTTTTGTTGCCAAGAGGCCTGGCAGTGTAACCCACAGTAACCTTCGGTGCTTTCCAACCCTGCCATTTCATTTTGTATTGTTCTGGTTGGAAAATGAAAGCCCTCTCTGCCAGCAATTAATTTACCAAAACAAACAAGAATTCTGCTTTTCGTGACAAAGACGGTCCCTGAATGCCAATCTTAGGGCTGCCAGATTGCCATTTCAAGTGGGTGCAGCCAGCGTGGTTACCATTTGCAGGCGATTTATCATGGAAGTTATGAGAAGAGGAGAAGACGCAGTCAAGAGGGGAGTGGAGAAGTATTGCCTAGTTCTTGTCTCATCTCTAACGTCTTTGGCAACAAATCTCATGCCCTTGACTCTCTCTATCTCTCCTGCCCCCCCCCCCCCACCGCCTTTTTAACCACAGATGATTCTTGTTTTTCCATTCTGTTCTATTTGGCTTATTTCCATCCCTTTTCTGACATGAGAGCAGCCTGGCCTGTTGCTTCCAAAACCACAGCACTGCCTGCTGGTACCTCCCAAGCCCTGGCTACCCAGGACCTCTGGCTTGCTACATTTTGCCAGCGGGTCCGATCCTTTCATCAGAGAGCTGCTTCTGGGATGATTGATTCATTATGCTCTTGAAAGAGTAGTCCAGACTACAAAGACGCAGACTCGCCCTTTCCTTGTCCCTGAACGCTGAATGCAAAGGGACTCGGATGCATTGGAAAGGCAGTGAGCAGGCTTGGATCTGAGATATAGAGGTGCTGAGAAGCTAGAAAGAGTTTGTTCAGGTAGGCAGAGTGGGGGGCCTGGGGGTGGAAGCTCTGAATCACACCAGCCAGGGACCATTAGAGATTACATTGGAGGAGTTAAAAGCAGCGATTAAGTCCGAGAACATTGTCTCCTTCATCTCAGCCCCTGGGGAGAATCAATCCCAGTAATCACCATTCCTGTTCCCACTGCTGCTCCCCTGCCTTCCTCACACACCTACTGTTCCAACGTCCTGCTACCTACTGCCTCCCGCTGAGAACTTTGCTCTTCATGGCTCTGCAATTAGGATGGTTACTTTGCCAAGAGTCTATCTACGCTGATCCCTAGGATTCCCTGGGCCGGACAGTGGGCTTGCATTTGGTTTCAAGGTGCCTTGTTTTAAAAACAGACCCCAGCCCTGACTTCAAGGAGTTCGTAGTTTCTCCTGGAGCCAACATAAACAAGATAACAATGGAAACGTGCAGAGAAATGAGGGAATAATTTCCTTACAGGCAATGGCAGGAAGCTAATTTCTCTTGTACTTTCTGCTTTCATCTCACTCTTGCTGCCTCCCCCTCGTCCCCCCACAATTCTTTCATGGAATAGTTTGGACACAACACCCCATGAAGCTTCTTTATTTAGAGCCTCTCCAGAGAGACACGGAAGTGATCCCAACTCTCTCTGGAGGGGCAGGAAGGCAGGGCAATCTGGATAATGAAATCCAATGAGCAATGTAGGCCAGACTAAGAGCTGTTGAGTCAGTTCGACACTCAATGTGCAACTACTCTGCCTACAGGACACTGTGCTAGGTCTTTTGGGAGTGGTTGGTGGTACAGAAATGAACAAGAAGAGTTTCTAAAAGGCATGTCCTCCATGTATTTCTAGTAGTATTTGATTGACAAAACTTCAATCAGACAGAATCCTTTGGAAAAAAGCACTTTAAGATATTAATGCTTCTCAGACGCTTTCATGGCACTGACTCTAAAATCATTAGTCTTTATAAGTCTCATGAATTTTTATACTCATATGAAATTATATCCTACTTAGTATTGGTTTTAATATAAAACAATGCTCCTTTCCTACAATTCGTTAAAGTCTGGTTGTAACTGAAACCATGTTGGGGCAGAAGTAGAGTATTGGGGACTAGCTAAAATTATAAGAAATGTTAATCATGCTCTGTTAACCATGATGGCTCTGTTCTGATTAGAGAAAGCACATTCTAACCTGGCTGGGAGTTGTACGCCCTGGGACATGAGAGCTAACATTGGAATGCAGTCCATCCTCCTTTCCTGAGAAATGCCTATCATTATGGAAAGATTTACAATCTCGTGGCTAAAACAATCTAGTCCTGGAGGCACCCACCCTTTGCAACCCCTAGCTCTATTGCCTGTAACCGTTATACCTTATCTACTCTCCCATGCCGGTAATTCTTTTTTTTTTTTTTTTTTTTTTTTTTAGGTAAGAGCCATTTTCCTTTTTTTTTTTGGTTTCAATTTGCATTTTATTTATATATTTTTTCTTTATTGATTAAGGTATTACATATGTGTCCTTATTTCCCCATTGCCCCCCCCGCCCCCACTCATGCCCTCACTCCTCTATTGTCTGTGTCCATTGGTTAGGCTTATATGCATGCATACAAGTCTTTTGGTTGATCTCGCCCCCTTACCCTCACCCTCCTCTGCCTTCCCTCTGAGGTTTGATGGTCTGATCAATGCTTCTCTGTCTCTGTATCTGTTTTTGTTCATCAGTTTATGTTGTTCATGATTTTCCACAAATGAGTGAGATCATGTGATATTTATCTTTCTCTGACTGGCTTATTTTGCTTAGCATAATGCTCTCCAGTTCCATCCATGCTGATGCAAATGGTAAGAATTCCTTCTTTTTTACCACAGTGTAGTATTCCATTGTATAGATGTACCATAGTTTTTTAATCCATTCATCTGCTGATAGGCACTTAGGCTGTTTCCAAATCTTAGCTATGGTAAATTGTGCTGCTATGAACATGGGCGTGCATATATCCTTTCTGATTGGTGTTTCTAGTTTCTTGGGATATATTCCTAGAAATGGGATCACTGGGTCAAATGGGCATTCCATTTTTAGTTTTTTGAGGAAACTCCATACTGTTCTCCACAGTGGCTGTACCAGCCTGCATTCCCACCAGCAGTGCACAAGTGTTCCTTTTTCTCCGCATCCTTGCCAGGACTTGTCGTTTGTTGATTTGTTGATGATAGCCAGTCTGACAGGTGTGAGATGGTACCGCATTGTTGTTTTGATTTGCATCTCTCAGATGATTAGTGACTTTGAGCATGTTTTCATATGTCTCTTGGTTTTCCTTATGTCCTCTCCATGCCTGTAATTCTTACATTCCCACATAATCTTTGCCCTTCTACCCAATATAAGCAGTTGGCATTACTGGAATAAACGCTCATATATGATTCAAACCTGTCACTACTTTGAACCTTGGCTCAAGTGGTGACAGGCAGCCTGGACCCCTTGGTTGTCCAGTTACCACAGTAGGAAAATGGGACAGTTATATCCTGTAATTTTGTATCCCTGCACATTATCTTATACTCAGACCCAAGGGACACAAATACATCTGAGGGACAAGCCAGGTAACAGATACTCAGTACTTATTTATCAATTCCCCCTCCTTTCAGGACACCTCCCAAGTCTGACCTTGCCAGGCAGCTTCGGTCTCTCAATTTTTTCTTCCTTGGCCCTCCACTCCTTCAAGCCAGGAGCCTCCTGGTCCTGGACATCCTGCCTGGTCTACCTTCTTTTTTAAAAAAAACTTATCTTCTTGATTTTAGAGAGGAAGGAAGAGGGAGAGAGAGAAAGAAACATCAATGATGAGAGAAACTCAACTCATTGATCAGCTGCTTTCTCCACGCTCCCCACTGGGGATGGAGCTGGAAACCTGGGCATGTGCCCTGACCAGGAATCAAACTGTGACCTCCTGGTTCATAGGTCAACGCTCAATCACTGAGTCACACCAGTCAGGCCTACCTTCTTTTTGTGCCTCAATTAGAGGAGGCTCCCTGTTCAGTTCTTGTCCTTGTTTTTATGTTTGGTATTGTTTTTAGTTTGGGGCACATTTAGGCACAAGGCAAATAGTCATTAATCATTCCATTAATTAATTCATTAACTCATTCAAAAATATTTATTGGCCACCTTCTCCTTAAACTAAGAGTGGTTAGACACTGGGAATACAGTGAAAGGCAAAGTAGAAAGGTGTTCTACCCTAATGGTGGGTACAAATTCCTGGAGAGACAGACATTAATCAAATAATCCCATCACCTGGAATTCTGAATTGTGCAAGGAAGGGAGAGAATAGGAGGCTATGAGAATATAGAGCAAGGCACTTGCTCTGATCTGGCCAAGGTGGTCAGGGACTGCTTCCCCGAGGAAGAGACATTTCTGCAGAAATGTGGAGGTCGAGTAGGAGGTAAGAAAATGAGAGTTAATGCTGGCCGGTGTGGCTCAGTGGTTGAGTGTTGACCCATGAACCAGGAGGTTACACGTTCAATTCCTGGTCGGAGCACATGCCCAGGTTGTGGGCTCGATCCCCAGTAGGGGGTGTGCAGGAGGCAGCCGATCAATGATTCTCTCTCATCATTGATGTTTCTATCTCTCCCTCTCCCTTCTTCTCTGAAATCAATAAAAATATATTTTAAAAAGAAAGTTAACTAAGTGAGGGGGGAGCATTCCAAGCAGAGGAAACAGTATGTTGTAAGAGTCCCGTGACTGGGGGGGAGGGAGCACAACCAACTTTAGGAACTGAAAGGAGACCAGTGTGGCTACAGCATAGACAAGGAAAGGAGAAGTGGGTCAGATGGGCTGGGTGGGTGGGGGCCAGAACTCTAAAATCCAAAGAGATAATTTTAGCTGGATATATATACGTATTGGGAGCATAGTCAGGACATAACCAAATATGCTTACTTACTTCCACAGAAAATGAAGTAGGAGGAACTTTAAGTAAAAACAAATTAACTAAGCCCTGGCTGGTGTGGCTCAGTTGGTTGACTACCATCCCGTGCACCAAAAGGTCACCAGTTCAATTCTGGTCAGGGCACAAGCCTGGGTTGCGGGTTTGATCCCTAGTCGGAGTGTATATGGGAGGCAACTAATTGATGTCTCTCTCTCTCTCCAATCAATAAAAATATATTTAAACAAACAAAAGAAGTAAAAAAGAAAAAAACAAATGAACCAAGATCAATAGTTCAGGAAGAGGTAAATTCACTATAGTAAATATTTCCCCCCAAATTTCAGAAGACAAAGGTCAGGGATATGCTTGTGGAATGAATGAAAGAATCATAAGTGATGGATGAATAAAGATCTGGGACAGTGTTAGACATGTCCATTTCCAGTCATGCTGCCAGCAGAGGCCCCTGCCCTGGCTCTGCCCCTTCCATGACAAATCGCCTGCAGTGCTCTGCCTTCGGGCAGCCATGGAATTCTGTACATGTGACCGTCATGGCGGTATCCCACCATATCCCAGTGATGGTTTGCTGCTTGCCTCTCCCACTAGATTCTGAGCTCCTTGAGGTCCGGGACATTGCCTTACTCATTTTTTCATCCCCAGAGCCCAGCATAGTGCCTGGCACATACTAGATGCTCAGTAAGTGTTGCCTGAAGGAATGTACAGGGTTCTGCCCATATAAATTTAACTAGACTGCATGGTGGTCAGGATAATAGAAGTGAGCAGTTGCCTAAGCCTTCTATACCCTCAGGACTAACAGCAAACATTTCAGGAGAGCCAGCTGCATTAGACATCTGTTTTGTGGCCAAATCTTAACTTGCTCTTACAGGGATCAAACCGAGGACCTTGCTTTTCTTGTGTGTGTGTGTGTGTGTGTGTGTGTGTGTGTGTGTGTGTGTGTGTGTTTCCTGTGGGTGTGTTCAGGTCAAGTCAACAGGAACTAAGCCAGAAAATCCAAAGGATGAATTGTCTGTCAGTCTTCTCCGCTAGCCTCTGATATGGATATTCTGACTGTGAGTAGCCTTTGTTTTTCCAAGCTACAGGCGTCACCTCCTTTTGTTCATACAACACTTCTATGAGGTATTTAACTAAAAGTGGTTAAATGATTCATCCAAGGTCAGGGCAAATCAGTCAGGCCCAGAGGTTTTTCTCCTACATTCATTCAATGCCTTTATTTCCTACCCAGCACTTTCCCTGGTACCCACCTTGCAAGAAGATTATTCTCAGTGGCCACAGTTGGGGAGATGCTCCGGATAGTTCCTTGGGCCTTGTTCCTGCTGAGAAAGCTCTGGTGGGAAGCAGAGGGGGTCCTGCCAGGGGCTGCAGAGATCCACTGTACCAGAGAGGGGAGAGAGTTGGGTAAGCCAAATCTGCTTTCTCTCACCCTCTCAGGGAAGCTGATACAATATGCAGCTACAGAGCCATGACCCAGACAGGGGCAGCCAAGAGCAGCCAGGAGGCGGGAGGCTTGTTGAACTCAACTGGAGACAGACAGCAGCCAGGAGGGAGGGGGAGCCATTTCCTCCTGAGTCCAGGGCCAGGGAGCCTGCAGGCTGGAGACAAGCTAGTGTTGTCAGTGAGTCCTAGACACCGATGGCAGCTGGCTTCTACAAGATGTGAGCTCCAGTCCTGCTCTAGAGCTGCCCACTCAGGATAGGGACTATGCGCCCTTCTTCAGAAGAAGGACTCCAAATCCACTGGCAGCTTCCTGTCCCTTTGGAGACCAAGGTTTGCTATAGGGTTAAGTGGTTAGATGCAAAACCTCAAGAATCATGACATTTTTTCATATTGGAGGAATTCACTAAACCACTGCTGGGTGCTGAGTTCTGGGCATTTACTTAAAGATGCAAGGGCAGTCTCTATTCTTAATATGTTTACAGTCGAGAAGGAAGGTGAGCTAACACACAAAACTATACATGAACATGAATGTGGTTAAATGTCATAAAGAGAGGATTAGAATCCACCTTAATGAAGGCCAACCACAGGGAGGGCCATCAGGGTGGCCACAGTCTTGAAAGGCACCTGGGATTAAATCTGGAAGACAGAGCCATGGCAAATCCATGGCTGTTGAGCAGTTTCCATGGTTGCAACCTTCTTTTCTTATCTAGGAGGATAATAATTATCAGGTGCTTATTGGAGTCAGACACTGCACTGAGCACTTTGCATATACCACCTCAGGTCATCATTAAACCACCCCGAGGTGGGTCCTCTTATCCTATTTTACAGCTGAGAAAATTGAGGCCTTAAGAAGTTAAATAAAGAGTAGTTCTTAATAGTACTTATCACACAAAAACCAAAAGTTGTTAAATAACTCATCCAAAGTTAATCAGCTAGAAACAGTTGGAGGTGGGATACAAAGCCAGCATATATTGAAAAATTGAAATGTTACATAAATCTATAAACAGCTACTATGATCCGACAGTGAAAGCTTCCCCACAGACGCTGGGGCAATGCTCAATAGCCTATGGAGCAGTCCAAAGGCAACCCTGGGTGGCATCTCTCTCTCTCTGGTGCCAGGCTCCTAGACTCTAAGCTGCCTGGGAGGGGCAGAGACCAACAACTCCAGGCAGGAGAAGGCAAGGTCAGCAGAGAAAGTCAAGACCATAGACTTTAGAATTCTGGGGAATCAGGTGAAAGTCCCACGGGTGAGCCAGGTGATAGTCCGTCTGGACTCCAGGAAATTTCTTTATTCTGACAGGTATGGTTCGTCTGTGTTTGCTTGCCCCCGGTGTCCAAACTTCCCTTAAGTGTCTTGTGAACAAAAAAGGGACTATGTAGCAAACCTGGAGCCTCAGGGCACTATCTGGGGTACCTGACAAGCCCAATGACCAAAAACCCACATGGATGGTCTGATCCTGAACTCCTGACTGGGCAGGCTGTGGCAGGCAGTCCTGTCCCAGGTCCGTCGCTTCCTTAGTGAAGGCCAGTTTTCACTGAAACTGAGCTCTGTCCATTGCTCTTATGCCTGTAAGATAACCTGCCTTTGAAGCGTCAGAGTAATTTTCTTTTCTAGACCCCTCAAAACATTGTTATCTTGCTCCCCATATACCATCTCCATGTGCTATAAATGTTAACTATCCTGTGCCCACCGATGCAAATGAAGCATGTGTTTCTCCATTTTGGTTTTTATCCAATTTTACAGATTTTCCTGCTCTGCTTTCTCCTGCTTCCTTAACCTACCACCAGTGGATTTCCTGTAACCTTCCTTATGTTTTCTCCTTTGATTCTAATGTATAAAATAAGCTGTAAAACTTGCTATTTGGGGAGCATTTTTTCCCATCCTTTGACATCTTGCTTTTGGGCATGTCCTTAAAATTTGGTTCAAATAAACTCGAATAAAACTTTCCCATAGGCTGGACGTTCTTTTGTTGACAGTCTCAATGAATCAGAAGCTGTTAGTTCTGACAGCGATTTTAGAGATGATCGAGCTCAATCCCTTCAATGTGGAGAGCACTGAATGCTTTCTCTTTGCTTCAGCAGGTCATCTTACCACTAAACACTGATGTAAGTTATTTCCCTTGATTGCAAAACCCAGAAAAGAATCTTACAACTACTGTGTGCATCCTTTGAGAGGCTCTGTCAAACCTGTCTGTAATATTTATTCCATTTGCAGACTCCCCTTTTGTGGTGGAGGCATGTGGGTGGGTAGGGGTTTGAGAGCAAAGCCGTGCATTTCTCTAATGTTGCAAACAGAGACTACTGTTGCCTGCCTGTGTCCTTCTGCCTCTTCCCTTGGAAGCCCCAGCGTCTCTGCCATGTTCAAGGCCAGCAGCCATCCATTTTGTCTGCCAGGCTCCTTATCAGCCTGCCCCACTGGCAGTCAGAGCTAAGTTGACTCTTTCACCTGCTGGCTGCTCATCTGAGGCACATGATGTGTGGAGAACAGGCTTCCATGCAGAGAGGAGCCAAGACTTTTCCTCTCTGAGCTTAAGCAGATGAGGAGTAGCAGCACTGGCATGCTAGGTCCACCCCAGGATCTCATGCCCTTACTCTCCATTTGGGACAGCAAACATCTGAGCTCTATGGCTACCATGGGGCAATGAGCAGAGGACAGGCGGGGAATGCCTGCAGAAGATGGAAAAAGTCACGGCTCTTCTGCCACATTCGTAAGGAGCTAGCTGGGCTCACCACACTGCTCACTCTCTTCCAGGACCGTCCCACCAACTATACAGCCCAGCTCCTGTGCTGCACCCTCTACCCTCCCCTCCACTTTTCCGGAACCAAACCCCTGATATCAAGAGCATGGTAGGTTCCCATAGCAATGGGACTTTTAACTGTTTCCATAGCAACCAACACCCAGGCCATTTAGTTGCTAGTCAACTGACAGCTGTAAATGAATAGGATTCAGTTTAGAATTCAAGGGATAGGCCAGGAGATTCTCTTCTTAGAAAAAGACACAACCACCCAAAATGACTCAACTTTGTCTAAAGATTCTTTAAGGCAGCATCTGTGGAGATCCAGCGCCACTTTCAAACTCAGGTCACACAACACTGCCCATCCCATTACACACACACACACACACACACACACACACACACACACACACTCATACACACCCCTAAACTGAATATCCCAGGACTTTAAATACTCCAAGCCCTAGTTCCTGTTCTGTGTTCTCTCCAAAGGGCCCTTGGGAAAAACACTTGTTTCAGATGACTATTATTATGGTGACATTTCTCACACATAACCCTTTCCTCTCTGTCGATCTCTTCCTATGTACCACAACCCTGTCCTCATAACCAACCCAGTGACTTAAGCAATATTTGCTTTTTGGATTATCTGTGTGAATGGCTATTTCCAGATCATCTTCCCTTAGCCTGAACCTCACCTGTGTCAAGCCACCCTTCCTTTATTGTGGGTGTTCTCAGAGAACAGACTGTTTTATCAACCTTTGCAAAGCATCATTAAGATGAATTTATTTCCTTTAAGAAGTCAACTAAGATTTCAAAGCCAAGGAGGACTGGAAATTACTCCATGCTTTTTGCTTTTTATTGGCCTGATGGGACTAAATGCCAGCCTCCCACCTAGCACTCCACCAAACCGGGGACATAGGTATTGTGTTCCTTTTGCTCCGTAAGCAGGGGTGCCTCTCATTTTTTTGTGTGTGTGTGTGTTTTTTTTTTTTTTTAAATCATTGGAGTCTGGAATTCATGCAAGAGAGATGTGTCTAAGCCTCCATGGCTTGCTCAGTGGACGAGAAAGTATGAGACTGTCGTTGGAAAGAACATGACCTTTTTTATACAGCCTAAGACTCAGTGCTTCTCAGTGTTTTAATGACTCCGGGGGCATCTGTGAACCGTCTGTACGGAAGATGACCTTTCAAACTAATCCCCCGCAGGAGCCCTAACTAGCTCACTGCTGCAGGATCCACGTGGCTGCACACTGGCCGGTAAACAGGTATAAGCTGTTGCCTTACCCTTCTGCTCTGACTGAAGGGTACAGGTTAGCGGAACTGCTTTTCTCCTGTCGTGTCCCATATGAAGGTGGGAGTATGAAGTGCAGGGTGGGTAGCCTTTAGCCTCAAAAAAGCTCAATGACATGAAGAGTCTTCTGGGGATAGGGAGAGAGCAGACACGAGAACTGAGCTTTCCTGGGCACCTCACAAAGTTGGGTGCACAGAGGACAGCCTTATTTTTCCAAGGTGACATACCACACCTCAGACTGAATTTGCTATTCCTGATGTTTCTAGGTGAAGAACAATGCCTGCCTCCCAGAGTAACTGCTAACATATACTGAGTCTGTGCTATGCGCCAGGGGTCATGCTAAATGTTTTACATGCATCATCTCATGTAATCCTCAGAGCCCTATTGTAATTATCCCTATTTAGCATGTAAGGAGACTGAAGCACTGGAGAGCATAGGGATTTATAAAGATCGCACTGGTAGCCTTATTAATTGGTGAAGCCAGGATCCAACTACTGGCAGTCCGAAGCCAGCAGCCACAGAATCCCTTCGGAATTCTTACAAGTCTGATATACCTAAGGACCATCATGGGGAGGCAGAGAGGGCTGTCCCTCCGGTCACAATGTGATGGGATACACAAAAGGTCTTAGCTACAGAGCACAGTGGTTGAATGGCTCTGGGAATTAACTAGAATATCTTGGCTGTTGATAACTTTATTCCCGATCCCTGGCTGTCCCCTGGTGGCTTTCCTGGGAAACTCACCAGCCAAAGAAATCCAAGTGAAATTAGTGGGATGAAAAGAACTGGACCAAATGACTTATTTGCTGTATAAACACCCTAACCAAAAACAGGCAAGCCTTTCAAGGTCCACATTACACAACTCACTTGTGACTAGCGGGTGATCCCTGTGACAGCTACAAGCTGACTGGTAGTACACTGATTAAAACAGGCAGCAAAATCTATGCCCCATGATTACACTTGTACTTCAAGCGCAGGAAACAGGATTTAATTAATGCAGCCATTACTTGCAACTTCACGTCATTTTTAAGCTTCTAGGCTTGCCTCGTGGAAAGTTCCCAAAAGACTACTATGCTTCACGCCAACTTGCAACTGAACTCACCACCCCCACCCACTTCAATTCCGTTCCCTTGCCCTTTCCGATGTTATTATTCAACTAGATGATGTTGGCTTTCACTGCTTGTTTCAAGCACAGTTGGTGGTATAAGCTTATGCAAATAAAGCAGAACAAAGTCATTTCCTATAAAATACTAGTAGATAGCTAAGATCTAACTGGGCAAGAAGGGGACAAAAGGCAGTTTCTGAGAGTTGTGTCTTTACTGCACTCTGGGACCATGGGACTGGGTATCCATCCACCTTCCGTGGATCTGGGGGAAATACTCTGATAGAAGCGGGTGACCTAAGCACAAATGCAGAAGATTGCCAAGTTTTTATTTATTCAAAGGGACATTTCCAGGTGCATAAAAAAATCAAATTAATGTTCAAAAAAAAATACCACACCAAAAACCAAACATCTGCTAATCAATTGTTGAATTTAATGAAAACCACTTAAGACAGAAAAGGAGAAATGAGATAACCACGGAGAACCAGCCACCCAGAGTTGAGTTTGTCGCAGACCACCTCCCCCTCTGCTGAAACGCGGGATACCACTGGAGACCAAGTCATTATTGTTGAGGCAGTGGAGCTGGAGGCGCTGTCAAGAGTCAGCAGGCTTGTTACTGACTCAATGATGCACTGAACTCAATGAGGCACTTGGAGATGTAACACCCCAGCTCGAGGAATGTGGTTTGGAACCTGTCCTCCACTGCAAGGGCCAATAACCTCAGGGCAGGTTATCTAATATCCCTAAGCAACCTCATTCTGGTCCTGTCTGACTGGACCCTCCTTATTCCAACAGTAAAAAACACTGAAGACAATTAGGTCAATCCCTACACACTCTCTTCTTTCCTTCAACCCTTTTACAAAAGATATTACACGGGCAGCAGTTCTAAGCTCTCCGGAAACAGGGTCTGAGATGCAGTTGGAAGTTGAGAGGCATAAACAGCAGTTTAGAAATTCCTTTCCTCTTATGGCACTGATTTAGTTTAGACTTGGCTTCTCCTCCCCTCCCTCCACTCATGCTCTCATCCCCAGACGGACATACTGGCATCAAACAGCTCTAGTTTTCAAGCTGTACTGGGATTTCCCAGCAGAAGAGACACTGGTCTTTGTCATCCCGAAGTTCCCACTTCACCACCAGTTTTATCTGGAGAATGAGAAAAAGAATTGAGAAAAATGAAAATAGGATCTCATCTCAATTGGTTTAACTATGAATCCTACGAGTACATTGTAATAAATTGCCCAATTCCTCACGCATTTTTTCTTAAATCATGGCATCAGGAAAGCTGCTTGGGAAGTGGACACAGCCTGTGTATTTAAACTTTAGAATAATAACCTAGTAAACTTATCAAATATAATGTCTAAAGCATTTTTTCCATAAATGAAGGCTTACATAAAAAATAATTTTACACTGAGACAATTTCTCTTGTATTTGGCAATCTGATTCAGCTTTTCCCAATTGTAACCATGAAGAGCAGAGATTGTTAAGTATAAGAAATTTACTGGTTAGTTGGAAATGAAACTATCAAAGCAGAAAGGATGTCCAAAGAAGTTTACTACCATATGAATAATTTCAGGAAGGATAATCCTTGTAGCATATAGTTTCAGTTAAATTCTCTAAACTGCTTTTAAAAAAATTGATTTTAGAGAAAAGGGGAGAGAGAGAGAAAGATTGATGTGTGAGAGAAACACTGATCGGTTGTCTCCCACACGTACCCTGACTGGGGATCGAACCTGAGACCGTTCGGTGTACAGGACAAAGCTTCAACCAAAAGAGTCACAACAGCCAGGGCTTAAACTGTATTTTTATTTCCTTTCTTAAAATTCAACATTTGAATGACAGTGATACCCAGGTTTCTCTAACCTTGTTTTGTAAGTTTTTCAAGAACAAGTATACATTAACTACTGTTTCCCTTAGTACTTAAATTAACATAGTTTAAGTTTAAGCTGTTTTTCAAATAAAATTAATTCACTTAATAACTACCACATAGAAAGTGCCTACTATCTATCAGGCCCTAACTAGACACACTATATAAATAATTGAGGCTCCAAAACGCCCGCGATTATAATGCTACTTTGCATATTAATCTACAAACCTGTCCCTAACCTATAGGGTCTCTGACATCCCTTAAACATAGACTCGCTACATTAGAGACTTTTTAGGATGTTCTTTAATTACTTGCCATTTCTAGAAAATCAATGGCCAGATTGCTCCTGGAAAAAAGTAATCCCGCCGAAACTGGGTTGGCTCAGTGGATAGAGCGTTGGCCTGCGGACTGAAGGGTCCCAGGTTCGATTCTGGTCAAGGGCATGTACCTGGGTTGCGGGCACTTCCCCAG
Organism: Myotis daubentonii; assembly: GCF_963259705.1. Classification (NCBI taxonomy): domain Eukaryota; kingdom Metazoa; phylum Chordata; class Mammalia; order Chiroptera; family Vespertilionidae; genus Myotis; species Myotis daubentonii. The sequence continues at coordinate 22,311,926 of NC_081840.1, read as the reverse complement.
TGGGGGATGTGCGGGAGGCAGCTGATGGATGTTTCTCTCTCATCGATGTTTCTGACTCTCTGTCTCTCTCCCTTCCTCTCTGTAGAAAATCAATGGAATATATTAAAAAAAAAAAAAAGTAATCCCTTTACTTCCTCCATTCTTATCAAGATTCTTAATTTTAATACAGGTCCATTCCAGCAGGCTCTATTTTATAAATGTTTGGTAGAAGAAAAAGTAGGCATGGCAGGGTGAGTCAGAGGTGAAGGTAAGTAGGGGTTGGAGGGGTGTGGAGGGGAGAAAGAAGAGTGGAAAAGCTACCTCTCTGCTATGGAGCTAACAAGCTACTTCTCTCTTGTTAACAGATTAATGGAGAAACCAGGATTTTCTGATGATAATGCTATGACAACTTGAAATCTTGAATTATTTGATATCTGACTAAAATCTGCCGAAACCGGTTTGGCTCAGTGGATAGAGCGTCGGCCTGCGGACTGAAAGGTCCCGGGTTCGATTCCGGTCAGGGGCATGTACTGGGTTGCGGGCACATCCCCAGTAGGGAGTGTGCAGGAGGCAGCTGATGGATGTTTCTCTCTTATTGATGTTTCTAACTCTCTACCTCTCTCCCTTCCTCTCTGTAAAAAATCAATAAAATATATTTTAAAAAAAATTTTAAATCTTTTGACACTTTACAGGTTTTGAAATCACAAGACTTGGCTCTAAGTCTAGGCTGTAATATTCCTTTGCAGAGTGGACTCTGTTCATATTGCATAATATTGGAAGCTCAAATTTCTTCAACTGTAAAAAAGGAATAATATCATCTCTACAAAGAGTGGTCCAGTGAAATATCCTAATATATAAAAAGCCAGGGGCCGTCACAACCGAAACCACCGGACAGACGACCGAATAGCAGGCTGCGTAGGGTGACCAAGCCAGCAGGGGAGTTAGTGAGGGACGGCCAAACGACTGAACAGCAGGCTGCATGGGGCGACCTGGCCGGCAGGGAGGTTAGCGAGGGACGACCAAACAACTGAACAGCAAGCTGCGTGGGGTGACCAGTCCAGGCTGGCAGGGGAGGCAGTTGGGGCAACCTAGCAGGTGGGGTGGAGCAGTTGGGGTGACCAGGCCAGTGGGGGTGTAGGGGGGGAGTTGGGGGCAACCAGGCTGGCAGAGGGGGGCAATTGGGGGCAACCAGGCTGGTGGAGGGGGGCAGTTAGGGGAAACCAGGATGGCAGGGGGGGTCAGTTAGGGGCGATCAGGCAGGCAGGCAGGTGAGCAGTTAGGAGCCAGCAGTCCTGGATTGTGAGAGGGATGTCCCAGATTGGAGAGGGTGCAGGCTGGGCTGAGGGGATCCCGCCCTACCCCACCCCCCGCCCCATGCACGAATTTCGTGCAATGGGGCTCTAGTTGTATATAAAAATGGCTATCTATTAGGCTATAGACAAAGAACAAAAGAACTCTAAAAAAATATCTGTGTACCTCGTGATTCCTAACACTCTAACTTATTTCCTTCCCTCAGGCACCTTTACTTCACAGAGTAGAAGGACTCAACTCCACTTTTTTCTTCCTGCCCCCCTCTCAGATATCTAATCTAGTCACAAGATCTCCAGTGTCCTCAACAACAAGGTCACTTACCGAGGGGTACGCACTCTTCACTGGCAGTTTAGCCATGTAGTTGTAAGTCTTGTTTTTTTCGATGGGGCAGGTGACTCCACTCTTACAACCATCAGGTTCAGGAATGGCAAAGGCAATTGGGACGCCCATCACGATGCCATGCACCACGGCTTTGCTCCCTTGAGACTGAGTACCTAAGAGGAAAAAAAAAAAAGAGAGAATAGTGATGGAAACAGCCTATTTCCAAACTCTAAATAAAAATTCAGATATATTCTCGATCAACCGCATTGCTATGATAGCAAACCATAATGTTTACAGCTCTTAATTCCTAGGGTCTATTTCTCTTTGTAGTTATGCTTTGTACCTCTGTGAATGCAGAGCAAGCATTTACTACAAAACTTGAAAAATTACTGAATTATGCAAAAAAAAAAAAAAGGGTATCAGTGCAAAACACACACACAAAGAATTGTTTTCTTTGCTTTTAACCCCACCTTGCCCCTCACTGCCTTTCACAGTTTCTCAAGAGAATCAGAGCTACTTGGATAAATAATCTCATTCAACAAAGTAACTGATTTTTGGCTGTTAACTTTCTATTTACTATTCCCATCAGTTTCTGTCAAAGTGGATTATGTATCTTAAAGAGTTTTAGGAGGCTGGTCTCTGAATTCTCAAATACTCCCACACAAAGGATTCCATTAGAAATTAAGAATAAAATAGAAGGCAATGTAGAAAGAAGGAATACAGAATCTATATACATACCATGGACTGTAGCAGTAGAAAAAGAGGTAACCCTTTAGAAACTGGGTAAGATTAGAAAGAGGTGCATTTCTGGCTAAGCTCTGCCCTCCAGATGAAAAGATGGGCAGGAGGAATAAATATAATAAAATGAGGGCAACCAGAATTATAAGCTGTTAGGTCATTCTGGAGATCCGGACTATTGGCTCTGCTGTGTGTGTGTGTGTGTGTGTGTGTGTGTGTGTGTGTGTACCGTTTCCAGAGTACTGAGAGGATGTATCAGATATTAAACTGGTAAGAACAGGTACTACACTTAATCTTAGCCCAAAAGCAGAGAAGCGATGGACTGTTTCTTTCTCTCTGTCTGGGTTGGTGATTACTTTTGTTTAGAAGTCACTTTTTTTTAATTGGAACAATAGAGAGGCCAGGAAAGAAAATAATTCTAGTACTTAGAGATGTCTTTAGGCTTAAGAATAAGAGATGACAGGAGTGGGGGATATGTGCAGTGAAGAAGGAAACTTTATTCAGTGAAAAACAGCTTAACTGTGATACAGCATGGCTGTGAGGCAGTGCTGGGCCAGGCCCTCTCTGACTAGACAGCTCTGCTCTGCGCCTCCATGATCTGCTTTGCTCTGCTTCCTGCCAGTCTGCTTTTTCAGCTCAGCCAGGAAGACCCATTCTCCAGTCTTCAGTGCAATGGGAAAGTGTGTTTTGATAGTCTTATTAGACTGTCTAATCTAGTTCCAAAGGATAGAAAATAAAAGAAGGATTCAGGGTAGATACCTCCCTAGAAATAAAGATTATGCGGTTATCTAGATTCCTGGAAATCTGAAGCTGATGAATGTGGTACCAGAAAGCAACAGGTTCCAATGTTTCTTCAAGTTCAAGAGATTTCTCAGATTTTTTGATTGCTTCTTGGGTCCCCAGTGAGTTCCCTAAACCTAAATATTAATTACTCTTGTGTTTTGAGGCAGAACACAGACTTAATAGCTAGAAGGCATATTGCTTAAAATAACATTTAGAGGAGTTCCAAAGTCTACAGAATTGGGATCTGTACTAATACTCTGAAGTCTGTAGCTAAATAGCTGACATTCCCATAAAAGCCTACTGCACAATATGGTCCGAAATAGGACACAGAGAGCCAAGCTGTCTTCTCTCACCTGTGAACACATGGAAATCTCTCTTTGCTTTGAGGAAGTCTGGACTTTGGGAAACAGGCAATATGGGAACCCCATATGAGAAGGATGTCCAAGGATATAGCCAATCCTAGCTATACACAGGCTGGAAGGGAGGTCACAGTGTGGGGAAGCACGCGACGCAATTGGAATGTCTGTAAGGAGGATTCGCAAAAGGTCGAGAGCCTCTGAGGGGACCTTGCCGCGGCAGCTCCTACCTTGACTTTTCCAAACAAGTCCGACCCCCAGGGTGTTTTGCTAGAATCTCTATGTTTAGTCTTTAAAGACTCGACCTTGTAGAAGCATATACTTTCTCAAGGATACTTATTCTGCTGATTGTATCTAGAGGTTAATTTTAGTTCAAGCTGTGTTACAATAAAAGCCAAAGGAGGCAGGCGAACAGGGCTACTTGGCAGTGATGGCCAAGTAGTGCCTTAGCCCTCTCTATCACAGAAACGTGTGTTAGAGGAATCATTCATCCGTCGTTCAGGGTCTGCCGGTCAGCCCCGGCATCACAGAATTCTTACTGCAATTCCCCTCCCCCACATTCCCATGCTCATCCCAATACTTGAGACTGATGTTATGTTTAAGATGAAGTTGAAGGTAAGAGCCACTTTTACTCACTACTGGTGAAGGTGACATTGACAGCGTAAGACTGCCCTTTCTGCAGATGGCAGGGCTGAATGGGGCATGGGATCACATTCACTTCCTTTATAACTCCAACCCCGGAACCTGCAAAAGAAGAAAAATGAGTTGAAATAGGAGAAAAAATAAACCACGTAGGTTGTCCCTACCTAATGTGAAGATGCTCTATTCTCCCAGTTAGGGTGAGCTCTTTCTCCTTTGACCATCAGCGATCTCCAGGGAACTGCTCATATTTGATGCGTGAAGGGGAATTAAGGACATTAAATATATATAGCCACTCCACTGCTCTGTAACCTGGGAGGTCTATACCATGAAAAATCCTCCCCCCAAACACCCCCCCCTCCCCGATTTTAAAGCAGCACACATATCATACAAGTGATGGCTCAAGTCCCAGCACTACTGCTTCCATTTGGAATCTTGACACTGGCTGCTCCCAAACTGCCCTCCCTCACCATCTTTCAATCCAGTACTGGTATCTCTCCAAATTAGTGGTCTCCAAGCTTTGTATATGCCCACCAATAAGAACAACTTTAAGCATTCATCTCCAATACACAGATGTGTACACTCCACTTTGGAAACCTGTGTTCTTCAAAATAAGTATTTTTGGGGCAAGGTATGTGTCCTTTAAAAAAAAAATCAGTCTAAAAAAGGACAAAAGTGCTATTTGTTCACAATAAATGCTTGATCAGAAAAGGTAAGGCACAAATCATTAAAAATCCCGTCATCTCACTCAGGCCCCAACACTGGACAGCTGAGTGGGAGAGAATGCAAGAGAACTGCCTGTTAACACTGCCTGTAACAGGGTAAGGGCAAGCTCTGCAATTCAGCCACCACTGTTGAGAGGTAGACTCAGACCTCATGCCTGGGTTTGAAATCTTACTAATCTCAATAATGGCTCCATTACTTACTGTGTAACCTCAAGGCAAGATACTTAACCTCTCTGGGGATAGTAACAGTACCTACCTCATAGAGCAGGTGAGCTAACACACATGTAGCTCTGAGATAAGTGTTTGGAACATAGTCATGCTATGCAGTATGTTCCCTTTATCCACGGTTTCTCTTTCTGCGGTTTCAGTTACTCATGGTTAACTGTGGTCCAAAAAGATTAAATGGAAAATTCCAGAAATAAACAATCCATAAGTTTTAAATTGAGAATAGCATGTCTCACCCAGGACATGACTCACCCCTTTGCTCAGCAAGACACTTAGCATCTGATTGTCCCGTATTACAATGCTTGTGTTCAAGTCACCCTCACTTTACTTAATAAAGGGATGGCCCCAAAGAACAGTAGTGATGCTGGCAATTCATATATGCCGAAGAGAAGCTGTACAGCGCCTCCTTTATGTGAAAAGGTATGTATGTATAGGAAAAAACATGGTATATACGGGGGGAGGGGGGTGGCAAAAGTAGGTTTACAATGGTAAGTATGCAAAACAGAGTTTATTCTTGCGTTACTATTTATTAATTATTGTATTATTTCCTATATGAACACCTGTAAACCTAGTTTTGCCCACCTTGCATAGGGTTCGGTGCTATCCACGGTTTCAGAAATCCACTGGGGGTCTCAAAACATATTCCCCATGGATAAAGGGGGGCAACTGTATAACTATTTACTAATTATTGTAATCATACCAGGATTCAGCCCATAAATTTAATCTAGAGTAGCTGCTCCCGGGTGGATTAGCATGTTCCCTTTTGCCACACAAGGTGGGCCTCTCATCTCAAATATACTTTGTGGGTAGAAATTAGGGATCCAGGTGATAGAATAGACTGTCTCTAAAGTAGAATGCATGAAGACAGAAAGCAAACTGAAGGCTGAGAGCACGTTACTTGCTTTGTCATCACCGTCCTGTAGGATATGAAGTGAGAAGCTCAGGTGCTCTTGGGCGTAACAGTCACCATACTGACCAACGCTGCTCCAGCTAGTCTGTAAGTACCGTATCCCCAGCTTGTTTCTCCACCATGGCAACGTTCTCAAACTCTACACTCAAGAATTCTCTTCTCTAAGCACTCTGTTCCACTCTGTCATAACCTCCATGGATGGGGGGAGGGGGGGGGAAGAGGAGGGGGGACCCAGAACTTTAATCAACAACCTATTGAAAATCAGTGCTTATACCAAAGCTTTCTGAATCTAGCTTTTCTGCCTGCTTCTTTCAAGGCTGGGTCACATGATCTACAAGGAACTGAGTAAAGGATGGTACTTGTAGCTCCTTCATCCAGTTTTTCAGCTGACAAGAGGTTCTTGCACTCCCAATGTCAACAGCACTAACTCCTCAGTCCCAACCTGCAAAAATTGCAAAACTAGTTTGCCTGGCCCTACTTCTCACTTGAGGAGATGCCACTCCACACAGTGGAACTCAAAAACTTTTGATGTGGGCACTAAAGTTTTTACATTGTATTTCCCAATTCAAAAGTAAATTGAAAATCTGTAGCGGAAACCCTCCTTCCCTTAAGAAGTTCTTGCCGTAGGTATACACCTGCTTTTTTCAAAGGAGTAGAACAATGTTTGGATTTAATTTTTTTTTTCCCAAGGTTACCACTGAAACCCAAAGTGGCTCAAAAACACACACTAGTTTCTTATTGCTTATTAGTTGCGAGAACTTGGGCAAGGTACTCTATGTGCCTGTTTCCTCATCTAGAAAACAGATTATGAGGGTTGAACGAGTTAAGACAGTGTCTTCATCCAAATGTTGGCCACTAAATTTAACAGAGGGAAAGGAACCGCATTTGTTAAGTAATAACCGGCCAACAGTCTTTATTCCTTCATCAATCTGTCCCCTGGCCCCCAACTCTGCTTTGTTGAAAAAGTAAACGAGGGGATACCTTTCCACTATGTCATCAAAATTCATGTCGAAGCAAAAGCAAAGTTGGGAGCTAGGGGACAGGCTGATGAAGGAATAAAGACTGTTGGCCGGTTATTACTTAGTAAATAGCATTTACTATTACTTGGGAACTGGATATAAAGGAGCAAACTTACGCTGGCTGTTCTGCTCTGTTACTTTGGTTAAGTTACCTAACATCTCTGGAATTCAATGACTGACTATAGGATCTCCAAGTTCCCTTCCAGCTCACGAATTTTATAAAATCAGTCTCATGCCTTGCACTTATCATTATACCGCTTCACTTCAGGAAGCTTCAGCAGGAGCAATCAATTCTGTAGAACTGACCGAACGAACTCACAATTTCTACACCCCTCCCCCTCCTTTTATTTCCCAACGAGACTCCAACCACCGCGGCAAGGGGGGTGGGGGGGAAGTAAGTGTCACACGCTGCGACCAGGAACACGAGTTCTATAGATAGGAGGAAATGACAACATTCCATAGCCCCCCCAGAACGCTAACGGAGTTAATCACGAAAAGGAGAACTGACTTTCGACTTGTCAGCAAAAGGTAAGTTAAAAAGGAAAAGCAAACACAGTGGGGAGGGAGAGGTCATCCAAGATACAAGGCAAAAATACAAGTTGTGCGCCCCTCCCCTCGCTCCCGCGCTGTCTATGGACCTTTACGTGTCTGCCCTGCAAACTTTAGGAAACTTCGGCAGAAGGTCCACCCATCGCCGGGGACGTCCAGGGACCCCACACGCGCGTTCCAGGGTCAGAGACAAAGCTGTGGGTGGGCGAGTTTCCTGAGGACGACACCTTCTCCCCCGCCCGAACCGACCCCACTCCAAGAGGGGTCCGAGGCTGAGCCTGGCCGCCGACGGGGACCCGCCCCACCGAGCTCTGGTCTCAGCGCGAGGTGCCGGCGGAGGCTCCCGCCGAGAGCGCGGAACCTCCGGCGGGCCCGGGACTCACCGCAATCCTTGAAGTGCACCGGCTCGGCCAGGGCGGAGGTGCCGAGCGCCAGGAGCAGGAGCGCGGCGGCCAAGCAACACATTGCTGCTGAGGAACTTCCAAGCGCAAGGAAGGAAGAAGCGGCCGCCGGAGTCACAAGATAAACCTGCCGGGGCGGGGTCGGGGAGGAGCTCTATCCGGCGACCTGGCGCCCGCAAACAAGGCCTCGGCCCGCCCACGCCCCGCCCCCGGCTGCTGGGACCAGGCCCCGCTCGGTCTCCGCCCACACTGTCCGCTCGGCCGCCCAGCGGACTCGGATACATCTCCGCCCCGCCTCTCTCGGCAGGTCTCGGCTGGGTGGATGCATTCTCACTTTCGCAATGGGAGCATTCCTAGCCAATAACATGCCTCCGCTACTCGCACCGCCCAATAGGCGTGCTCAGAGGCAGGGTCTCTTGGGGTCCCGCCTCCGAGGCGCTGGCGGAGAAGGGGATTGGGGCGACGCGAGGGGCGGGGTTTGCTGAGGAAGATGGCGGCCGCCAGGGGCTTGTCCCTAACGGCGGCGGCCCTGAGAGCGGTCACCCCCTGGCGGAGGAGCAGGTACCCAGCTTACAAGGACACTTGGGAAGTGTGTTTAGGTTTTGTGACTTCCCGGACTAAGCGGAAATGAAGGTCCGGGGGAGGTGAGGGTGTGGCGCGAGGCTGTCCGGTTGGAGGTCGCCAGGTCTGTCGTGAGATAGTGCAGTGGGAGTCGCCGGGTGTGGCGGGAGGCCGTCCAGGTGGGGGTCGCCAGGTGTCCCTCTGCTCGCGGGCTCACCGTCCGCCCTTTGCGTGTGGTAGGCTCCTCGCGGCGTCCGCCCGACCTCCGGCGCTTCGGGAAGCGTCGTCCTCCAGCCCCGAGGCTGACGAAGGCCAGGTTCACCTCACCAACAGCTGCGTCCAGGTGAGGGGGGCGGCGGCCGGGACCGGGGCCTCCCCGGGGCCCACCCTTCTGCCGCCCCGACGGGCGGGCCTGACCCCCTCGTCCTGCGTTTCAGAGGCTCCTGGAGATCACCCAAGGGGCAGAATTCCTCCGGCTGGAGGTGGAGGGGGGTGGATGCTCCGGATTCCAGTACCGATTTTCGCTGGACACAGTGATCCACCCCGACGACAGGCAAGGAGGAGGGGAGGGGGCGGGGGTCCTCGGAGTGCGCGGGAGGGGAAGCGTGTGTGGAGCTGAAGGCGCACTTTTATTCCGGACTTGAGCGGGTTGCTCAGGATGCTCCACACCACCCCTCCCGCGCACGGGGGTGGGGGTGGGGGTGGGGGGGTGCACGTGAAGGCGGGCTGTCCTGATTCCAAAGAACCCAGTTACAGGAGGGAGGTGGGCCTTCCTGGGCCCGCGGGGTCGCCGATGGGAGTTAGGCCGGATGAGGTGCCGGGTCTGAATTTCCAAACGTTTCCCAGGAGTCGTTCCGTTGGATCTTTCTGCCTCCAAAATCGGCACCGTTTTGGAAAACCCGGAATGCGCACCTCTCACGCCAGGGCTCGGAGTGTGGGGGTGTTGGTGTTTAGGATCGTCACTGATGCTGTCCTGTGTGTGGTTTGCTTTTTGTGTTTTTGTTTTTTCCTCCCCAGGGTATTCGAACAGGGCGGGGCCCGAGTGGTGGTTGACTCTGATAGCTTGGCCTTCGTGAAAGGCGCCCACGTGGACTTCTGCCAGGAGCTGATCCGAAGCTCCTTCCAAGTGCTGAACAACCCGCAGGCGGAGAAGGGCTGCTCCTGTGGCTCTTCCTTCTCCGTCAAGCTTTGATGAGATGGCAGGCGGCCCAGCGTGGCTGCCACGGGGACCCCTTCCAGGCGCCTGGAATTCATCGATGTTAGGGGTTTCCTTCCAATCATGTCCCTCCCACGATTTGGTTTCCCGCAATCCAGGAGTGTTGTGTGTTGCCACTGTGTTTTCCAGAATGTGAAGCAATCTTGACTCTTGACTTAATTTCTCCTGCACCCTTCTAAGGCCAAGGCTCTAGGTCAGCGGTCCTCAAACTTTTTAAACAGGGCGCCCGTTCACTGTCCCTCAGACCGTTGGAGGGCCGGGCTATAGTTTAAAAAAACAACAACCATGAACAAATTCCTATGCACACTGCACGTAGCTTATTTTGAAGTGAAAAAACAAATGTTTTCGGCGGGCCGCATGTGGCCCGCGGGCCGCAGTTTGAGGACCCCTGCTCTAGGTGCTGCTCCCTAAGGTTTGTTTAAGAACTAGTTTGAAACCCAGTGTAGTCTGGAGAGGCTCCAAGGTTCCAAAATGTGAGCTGCTTCTCTGGCCTTCAGAGCTGCTTGTACATAGATGTCTAACTCTGTATAAAAGCCTCGTTTTGAAGCAAGCCCCGTTTACTTGTGTTTTGAATCAGAGTCACAGATTAAATAGCGTGAACGCTCATTGGTAGGCCAGAGAGGATGGGAAAGGCATCTCGCCCTTCCTGAACGTGCTCCTGGACTTGTCCTTATTTTCTGTGCAGCTCATGCTCCACTGCCCATGTGCTAGGGCAGATAGATTTTCTTACCACACTCAGAATTCTGTTTTTATTTTATTTATTTTTAAATTTTAATTTTCTTTTTTCCATCACCATTTATCCCCTCTATCCCTCTTACATACTCAGAATTGAGATTCACAAAACCAAAAAGCCCGTCACTCAGAAAACAGACCTAACTCCCACTGATGCCTTAATCACTTGGAAAATAGCCGCCACATTCCTACAGACATTTCAAGATTCTGTGATCATTTAGTGACTGAATCTTTTAAGGATATGTGGCTTCACTTACCTTACGGCGTAAAACGCCTCTGGTCTCACACATAGCAGAAACTGGTCCCTTTTGTTGGAATAGATAATAGATACTCGGGGATTTTCTTTTAGGTTGAATTACCAGATAAAATGCAGGCTACCCAGTTGAATTTGAATTTCAGATGAACAGTAAATAATTTTTAGTATAAGTGTGTCCCAAATATTGTATGAGATATACTAAAAATTCTTTGTTGTGTATCTGAAATTTAAATTTAACAGGGCATCCTGTATATTTATTTCTTAAACCTGGCAACTTGATTTTAGGATTACTGAAGTAAAAGCATTTTAAGCCACAAATTCCAATGAATTTTAAAGTACTTATTTGGGCCCTGGGTGGGTGACTCTGTTGTCCAATACACCAAAAAGTTACGGGTTCAGTTCCTGGTCAGGGCATATATCTGGGGTGTGAGTTCAATCAGGCAACCAATCGATGCTTCTGTCCTTTCTCTCTCTCCCCCTTCCTCTCTAGAAATCAATAAAAACATATCCTTGGGTGAGGATTAAAAAAAAAAATTAAAGTACTTATTTGGGTATAGCTTTTATATAGGCTACAGAGCTAGAAATTGCTGTGGTATGTATCTGACTGCTTGGGGAGCCAGAATTGCATGGACTGACAACTAAAAAAAGACAAAAATACCACCCCCATGAGGAATGATTTATAAATACTAATCTTGGGAAACTACACCCAAATTGATTCTGGAAGAATTATTGGTTAAACACACCTTTTCCTCCAGAGCCTACTAGTAAAAGTTCGTTACAGCAAAAACCTGCATTTCTGGACTGGATTGAACCATTTCTAGACTGAATTAGAATTAAGGTCATTTGCCGAAACCGGTTTGGCTCAGTGGATAGAGCGTCGGCCTGCGGACTGAGGGGTCCCAGGTTCGATTCCGGTCAGGGGCATGTGCCTTGGTTGCGGGCACATCCCCAGTGGGGGGTGTGCAGGAGGCAGCTGGTCGATGTTTCTCTCTCATCGATGTTTCTAACTCTCTATCTCTCTCCTTTCCTCTCTGTAAAAACTCAATAAAATATTAAAAAAAAAAAAAAAGAATTAAGGTCATTCAATAAAAGAATTTACCATTAAAGAATGGCAATACAGACTTAGAGACAAAGTATCTGAGATAGAAACTTAGATGCTTACATATTTAACATGGGAAAATCTAGGACTTCGAGAAAACTGATCATGTGTAGACAATGTGTACAAAGAGGGAAGAAGGGGACACTCAGAAACCTGAGCAGATTTCTTAGCAGATTTTCATGGAAGGAGGCAGAAACTAGTGTACCATGGAAGCATCTGTGTGTAACTTTACTAAGACATTGAAAATAGCTGCCAGTACCTGGCCTAATAAGATTTTCAGCTCAGTATAAGTCCTTTCATCTTCCCTCAAAAAAGAGATCTTGCTATATTTTAAGTGTTAGAAATATTCTTCCAGAATATTTTTGTGGGTTACTTATTGATTTCGTGATTTTAAAATTTATAGTGAGCATCAGCATAATAGCTTTAGTAGCTAAATAAACCATTGAATTGTAGTGGTTTATTAGGCAGAACAAGGTCTCTTAGAATGCCTATATGTAAGTACCTACTGTTAGTGGGAAACCTGGAATTTTGTGTGTAGAAAGAGTGGATTTGGGAGAAATCACCTTATTTCACACAGAAAGCTTTATGGGGGAACCTCAAATAACCAGAAGTCTCCATCGGAGGTGGGTGACAGAAATTTTAAGAACACAGCGTGGGGACAGTGGCAGTTTGTTGGGAATAAACAGTAAGCAATATAAACAGGTTTAGGATCTCTTGCAGGCACTTTCTGACCAGATGTCCTCTTCCTGGCAGGCCATAAAAGCCAGCAGGTAGTTTCACAAATTTTGCTCACTGCAAATTCATTTAGGAAAACTTTATACTCTCTTAACATCAGAAGGGAGGGTTTTGGGTTTGGGTTTTTTTTTTTTTTTTTTTTTTGCCTCCCTTTACTTTCAAGGGGAGCTTATTAAGGCCCTATTTGTTGCAGACTTGATTTTATTTAACTGTATATGCAGGCTAGTCAGTGCGTGGGGCATCATGCCCTACCCTTTGCCTTAGCAAAACATAATAGCACAGGAACCAGAGGCAGGGGAGCCCTGGATCTGCTTTATGTTGTGAATAGCTTTATGTTGTTGCTCCAAAGAGGGGGCCTTTGGCCAACGTCCAGATCTTACCTTGTGGCATGATGCTTTAGGTATGTGATTGATAGTGACTAGTGGTATGAAAACTATAGGTTTCCCACCTACCCTTCGTTTCTCTATGATTAGGAGAAAATAGTAGAAGATACTCTTTTTTTCTGAGAACTGAGTACTATTCTTTTGGCCTTTTGCTATAAAGCATCCTAGTGGAAGGTTGACATTTGGCAGGGACATCCTGTATAGAGAAGTGGGCAGCACTGATGGTCATGGGATAGCTCTCCCTTAGACTCTCGCCCTGAGCTGATGTCACACAGCTTGCAGCGGGCAGGGCCTAACACTGTTCACGGCAGCATTACGGTTCTGTATGTTTGTGTCAAGCAGGAAACTCTACTTTTCTATGTATCTAAGATAGGCATTAATGATTGCTTTTTAAAAATTTCTCTGCCATTTCTCCATGGAAATACCACAGGACTGCTTAAGGGAAGTTTGCTTTAAGAAATTTTGAGTCCAAGCCGGTTTGACTCAGTGGATAGAGTGTCAGCCTGCGGACTGAAGGGTCCCAGATTTGATTCTGGTCAAGGGCATGTACCTCAGTTGCATGCTTGATTCCTGGCCCTGGTTGGGGTGCATGCGGGAGGCAACCCATCTGTGTCTCTCTCACATCAATGTTTCTGTGTGTCTCTCCCCCTCCTTTCCACTCTCTCTAAAAAATCAATGGAAAAATATTCTCAGGTGAGGATTAACAAAAAATAAAACAAGTGAATTTTTAAAAAAAGTTTGAAATAATTATTATCTGGCTTTATTTGTAAAGTATAGTCAGGTACATATATAAAGAGACAAAACATTTAAATAGTCTATGGCCAGCAGCTGTATTTAAAAATATTTTATTTTTTTGAATGGGTAATACATATGGTACAAAATTCCAAGAGACACAAAAGGGGATACAATGAAAAAGTGTTCCAATACTGTACCCATCCACCCTGTCATCCTCCCCACAAGTTACCATTGTTTCTAAGAATTTAGCCCACAGGTATATAATCCATAGAAATAATATGAAATAACATTTGCACAAGAATAATCATTATAGCATTGTTTTTAATAGCAAAAGTTAGAAAACAATGGAAATGTCCACCAGTAGGGGGCTGATTAAATAAATTATGATTTATCCATTCAATGGCATAGTATACACTTATAAAACAGGATGAGAGAGCCTGTATGTGCAAGTATGTATTAAGTGTAGAGAGCGCCTGGGAAGGTGCATGAGCTGATTGTCAGCTGAGTCCAGTGGTGTCAGCAGAGCCACGTCCTGGAAACATACCTTGCCAGAGGCAGGTATGTTGTCAGCCTGACCTTTAGCTCAGGCACCAGGGGGTGGGTTTCATTATCTAAGTTCAGCCAGGCGCCAGGAACGGATGCAATGATCTGGGCTCAGCCAGGAGTGACAATTACAAAGAAGTCACAAGAATGAAGAATTGCAGCTTGATCTTTAACCATGATTTCACATAATTTCCTTTGTCTTAAACTCTAGTAAAACTTCCCGGTATCATGCTGTATATAATAAATGCCCTGTACTAGCTCTGGGTCACTGTGTCTCCATCTGAGGGCAGCGTCCCACCTGGTCCCAGCTTTACTTAAAGTCTTTGTGTCTGTCTCTTTTTTTCCTTTTCTCAATCCCCAGCCGTCCCTACTCAGGACTCGTCCGCTCTCTAGCCATGCTGGTCACGGCCCAAGAGAGAAATCTTATAATTAAGTGAAAAAAGCAAGTATAGGACAGCATGCATAGCATGCTGTTTGTGTTTTTAGTACATAGAAATGTGTGTATATGCACGAAATGTCTCTGGAAGGGCAAGCAGGGTGGTGAGAGAGGAGGAGGGGCAATGGGAACAGCACTTAAGGAAGCACAGTGCCAGCAGGGTATATTGAGGAATGGTGACATTCTCTGAAACATGGGGTGTAAGATGGAGTTAGCGAATACCCAATTCTCCCCTTTCTTTAGACAAGTAGCAGCATGTGTTACACTTTGCTATACAACCCTCCTTTCCCCTTCATCTATTTTGGATATCCTATCAAGGCATTTAGAGCCACTTTTTCTTTTTAGGGCTCCATAGCAGTTAATAGTAATTGTTTCTAATCTCTTGCTATTACAAATAATGCTATACCATAACCTCTTACATATGTCATTTCACATTTGGTGAGAAAATAGCTGAAGATTAAATTCCTAGAAGTGGAATTATTGATTCAAAGAGTAAGTGCTTTTATAATATTGAAAGACATTTCCATATCCTTTCAGAAGCTGTATCACTTTACACTTCCGTCAGCTATGCATGTGCCTCTTTCCCCAGATGCTTGCCAACTGACAAGAGCGTTTCAGTGGTTTCACTTGCATTTCTTTTATTGTGAGTGAGGGTCAGGATGTTTTCATTTGTGAGTTGGGAATAAAAATAGTAAATGGGATTGTTGGATAATTAAATGAAATTTGGGTATAGCACTCAACATTGCCTAGCACAGAGCAAGCATTCAATAAGTTATGTGATGGCTGACAATCAGAGCAGCAGGTAGGACAGGACAGATTAAATTAAGAAAATAGTATTCATTTCCATGTCTCCAGGCACAGGGAGCCTTGCTCATTTACATTGCAGTTCATTAGAGGAAAACAAAGTCAGAGCTTTCTCATCTCAGAAGAGTAAAGACCCTTTTCCCACTGGAACCCCATCACAGGCTACTGGCAGAGCTCACGAGAGGTAGGCACAGCCTCCTCGCTAATGTTTAGACTTAGCCAACGTGGTAAAGAAATGTGGTTTCATGTGAAACCAAAGTGAAGAGCCCGGATGTACATTTCTTTCTTCTAACTAAATTCCCAGCTAGCCAAGGTTGGAGTGGGTCTTTCCTTGTGCACTCAGAGGAATGCCAGCCAGCCATTTTATGAAGGTTGAGAGGGCAGAGGCTTCTGAGAAGAGAGGAGAAACAACAGGAAATCTGGCTTCCCCCCAAACAGGATTACGCTGTATCCCACAAGCTAGGAAATAGACCTCTTTATTTTTAACACTCAAACTGGTGCCCACAAAAGGAGAGCCCAGGAGAAAGGTGTTTCCTGTACGGAGCAGGTCTTCCGAGACGGGCACCCTGTCTTGTGTAAAGGCGCTACCGCTGGGTACATTTTGAATATTTACTCAAAGCAACTGAATATTTTCTTTAGATTTGTGTGAAGCCCTGGCTCCCCACCCCTTTTCTTTTTCTCAATTCCCTATATTTTTAATATTTCCCTCTTGCTTTCTCAGTCTTCTTGCTCCCCTTCATTTGTGTCTCTTACACTCAGCAAGCTGGTATCAGTCTTGCTTTTCCGGATGAGGGGATCTTCTGCTCCTCCCAGGGGCCACAGAAGTGGCTATAAAATGATGTGGCAAAATCTGGTCCAGACCAGACTGGCTAAGTGGCAGTGATGGTTCTTGGTAGGAGGCGTTGGAGTCACTCCCCAAACTTTCTCCAGTCCTTTTGTGCTCCACAGATTCTGAAGGCCCATCCTACGACAGATGTAGCCTCTGACCCAGTTTTGCAGTCATCAGGATGATAGGTGGATCGTGGCTGGAAAAGGTGCGGTGTAAGGCCAGAGGGCCTTGCACGTTTGCACAGCTTGCGGGGGAGGATGAGGGCCGTCCTTTGGTAAGCATCTCATAGTCAGGCCAGGACAGATGGCGGACTGGGCCTTGTGGCCAGTGGCTGAAGCATTAAAGCATTTGGTGGTGTTTGAGCCAAGCAAGGGCATGGTGGCACGGAGGCAGTGACAAGCTCACAGCCCGAGCCTAAACTGGGAGAGATGAAAAGCAGGCAAGGCTGGCTGGGAGTGGGGCTGCAGGGCCTCCTGCCCGATGACTTCATGGTATCTTCCCAGCTAGGAAAGCGTCCTCAAGGCCCCTGCCTGAGGCCCGTTTGCAGGTAGCTGCCGACACTGACCCCTCACTGCTACTCCTTGGCAGTGCAGTGGGGGGGCCCTGCCTCGGCCACATAACCGGGGGAGCAGTGGCAGCGGTAGGAGCCCTCCGTGTTCTCGCAGTGACCATGGGCACAGAGTGCAGCAGGCCCGTTCAAGTCATCACACTCATTCACATCTAAGGAGAAGGAAGGCAGGAGAGAGATGGCAGGAGCCCGAGGGTCTCTGGCCTGTTGCCTCTGGCCCTCTGATCACCAATCCCGGCCCCCACCCTGCAGGGCAATCTTAGGTACAGCAGCCAGAGGCTGAAGTCACCGCCCAAACTAAACAACTCGGGGACACAAAGCAGGTGGTGGTGAGCCCATGCTGTGCCCAGGAGAGTGGCCATACTCTTGTCCCTGTCTTTTTTCTGTGTAGGCACCTCCATGGAAAGCTTTCTAAACACAGCGTGCAACCTTCCTTTGGAGCTTTCTCACCACCCGACCTGGCGCTGGACAGCCTTCCTAGGGGGCCACAGTGGATTGTGGACCCGAGTTTAGTTGTGCATCCATCCCTAAGGTGAGCAAGGGCCAATCTGACTTTCCCACAGGGAGACATCAGTGCTTCCCGGGCATTGCCACTCTGAGGCTAAACTTACCCACACAGGCCATGTGGGCCATGTCCAGCTGGAAGCCCTCGAAGCAGTCACAGGTGTAGCCCTCCCGCACACGCACACAGCGGCCGTTCTCACAGCCGTTCAGGATGCCACACTCCTCTGCCTGAAGCCCTTCGAAGCCAGCCTGGTGTTCTGGTAGGAAGTCAGAGAAGGGAGCTGAGGCCTGGACCCAACCCTGGACCCTCACCCTCCACTACAAAGAGTGGCCCCTGTTGAGTTCCTGGGGTGAGGGTGGGAAGGGTCATAAAACTTTCACAGAAAGAGGCTAAAACAAAAGGCAATGCTCTTTAAAAATAAGAGTCATTTTGGGAGGGGTAGACCTTTAAATGAGGCCTCTAAGAAGGTAGGGATTCACTGCTTTCATAATGCCAGGGCTCCTGAGCAGTGGGTATCATTACAGTTTTGGTTTTGTTGTGGTTGGTGGGAGGGTGTTTTGTTAAAACACTTTTTTTTTTTTTTCCTGCAGGGAGGGTATTGGCAGCAACAGTAGATTACCCCTACTCAACACAAAGCAGAACTAGCAGGTCTGCCTAATCCACTTCTCTCTCTAAGCAACTCCCACCCTGAAAAAGACGCCATCCCTAACCTCACTGCAGTCTGAACCAGTCAGGGAAGGTGGCTGTGCCTGTGGCAGGCACACTGACAGATGCCAGGCCGGACTTCCTCATTAGACTCCATCCGAGTCCTGAGTGCTGGGGTCACTCCCACCTACAAACCAAGTCACCACAGTGGGCCTTTAAAGTGATTGTAGCCTGGCCGGCATGGTTCAGTGGTTGAGCATCAACCTATGAATCAGGAGGTCACAGGTTCGGTTCCCTGTTAGGGCACATGCCTGGTTTGGGGCTCGATTCCCAATAGGGGGTGTGCAGGAGGCAGCCAATCAATGATTCTCTCTCATCATTGGTGTTTCTATCTCTCACTGCCTCTCCCTTCCTCTCTGAAATCAATAAAATAAATGCAAATAAAAAAAGTGATTATTGCCGAAACCGGTTTGGCTCAGTGGATAGAGCGTTGGCTTGCGGACTGAAAGGTCCCAGGTTCGATTCCGGTCAAGGGCATGTACCTGGGTTGCGGGCACATCCCCAGTAGGAGATGTGCAGGAGGCAGCTGATCAATGTTTTTCTCTCATCGATGTTTCTAACTCTCTATCTCTCTCCCTTCCTCTCTGTAAAAAATCAATAAAATACATTTTTTTAAAAAAAGTGATTATAAATCCCACCTGGCTGGTATGACTCAGTGGTTGAGCATTGACCTATGAACCAGGGGTCACAGTTCGATTCCTGGTCAGGGCACAGGCCCAGGTTGCAGACTCGATCCCCAATAGGGGGCGTACAGAAGGCAGCTGATCAATGTCTCTCATCAAAGTTTCTATCTATTCCTCTCCCTTCTTCTCTCTCTCTCAAATGAATAAAAACGTAAATAAATAAATAAATAAATAAATAAATAAATAAATAAATAAATAAAGTGATTGTAAATCCTGAGTTAACATTTCGGGTCACAAGTTTGAACTTGTAGAGCAGGCTGTTCTGTATACCTAAGGGTGAGGGAGAAAACTGGACAGTACGGTGTGTACCTGCTTTCTCTACCCGTTTTCTCCCACTCTCAACTTCCTCCCGCGGGGAAGGAAGCTTTTGAGGTTGGGACGGCGGTGTCCTGTGCCTCTGTGTCTCCTGTGCTAGTTTACCGGAGGCAGTCGTTCGGGTCCGACTTGGGCATGCAGAGTGGTCCCCTGAGCGACCCCTGAGAGGCCTCGGAGCCCCTTCCCCCTCCCTGTCCTCACCCTGCTGGCAGCGATTAGCAGGTGGAGGAGATGGAAGCGAAGCAACGCTGTGCCCACCTCCTCCCCATTTCTGCAGTAACACAGACCTGGGTGGCTGGCCACGTAGCGGGGCTGGAGCTCTGAGGGCTGCAGGGGAGACTCCAGGCCTGGCACGTGGTCTCCTGGGTGGCCGGCTGTGTTGGGGAAGGGCAGCTCAGGGATGGCGTCCTCGGGGCCCAGGTAGTTGTAGAAGGGGGCCCCATCTGGGCCATAGAGGCCGTAGTGCAGGTCCTCAGACCCTGGGCCGTACTCGTAGCCTGGTCGGAAGTGGACCCCAGCCTCCCGCTCGGCTTCAATCCGGGCCACGTTGCACAGCTGAGCGTAGACCTCTGTCAGGGAGGGGAGAGAGGGGAAGCTGGGCCCGGCTCCTGGAGGTGACAGCCTGGCGTGCTGTCCCCTGGCTCACGATCCCGTGGAGAGGGAGCACGCGGGACCGGCCCTCTGAGAGCTCCTGGCTGTGCCCCACCGCCTGCCCCACTTTATTCCCAAACAGCAGGGACTGAAGACAGGGCCACCACTCCTTTCTAACCCCCCCTCCCAAGGCGAGGGCACTCTCCACCCTGAGGCCCAGCCGGCTCTGCAAGGTCTCCCCTCCCTCCGTGCAGGCGCAGGCCGCCTCTCACCGGAGCTCGTGGGGGGGCACAGGGCACACTGCTGGCTCCAGGCCTCGCCATCCTGGCAGCAGCATTCCGTGTAGGTGGTGCGGCGCCCGTGCAGGGGTTGGCTGCACACGTAATTGGTGACTTTTTTCCAGCAGATGTCCATGTGGATGTCATGGTCAGGCAGGTCCTCTGGTGGCACAGAAAGAGGCCCTTAAGTCCCCAGTCTAGGTCCGCTCCCCCTGCGGCCCCACCATCCCAGGCCCACTGACCCATGCCACTGGTGCTGTTCACGCAGCGCTGCTGGCTGAGGTCCAGGGTGAGGGGCGGGCTGCAGAAGCAGTGGAAAGAGCCCTCCGTGTTCACGCATTCGCCGTTCTCGCAGGCCATGTCCTGGCACTCGTCATGATCTGTGGGGGCAGGAAGACGGAGGAACAGGGGGGGCAGTGCCAGGACGGCTTGCCCACGGACCACTTTCAGGGAAAGGGATTTGCTTGTAACTGATAAGGGAGAGGTAGCACCCTGCTTCCCCCCCTCCTGCCCCCAGCCCAGCCTGGGAGATCCCTCCCCAGGGGCACTTTTCCAGCAGGTCCTCACATACAATCCCCGACGTCCCCACAGCTCCCCTCACCTCAGACCTGACTGCTGCAGCCAGAGGGTGTCTGTCCCTGGAAGGGGAACTCCCAGCAAGACAGGGGCTGGCTGGCAGGGCTGGGTGAGCAATCAGCTGTTGCGGGGGTCAGGGGGGAGTGTGTCCTCACCCTCACACTTCCTGCGGGTGGCATCGTAGTGGTAGCCAGGATTGCACAGGCAGATGTAGCCGGGAACCGTGTTGAGGCACCGGCCGTTCTGGCAGAGACCAGGCCCGAACATCACACACTCATCAGCATCTGTGGAGGGCAGGGCTGAGGTAAGGGCGGGCGAGAAGCAGCACCTGAGATTCAGGGCTCCAAAGCCAGGTTCTGGGTTTGAATCCTGGCCCTACCACTTGCAGGCTGGGTAACTTCAGGCAACTTGCTTCAGTTCTTGCCTCAGTTTCCTACCTAAAAATGTAGGTATGACTAACCTCTTACAGTTGTCATGAGGATTAAAAGATTAATACATGCAAGGTGCTTAAAATAGTGCTTGGTTTTTTATCGTTTCTTTCCCCAGCTCTGGGACTAGGGTGCTCACACCTAAACTACCCATTTGAGTGTGGGTTCCCCAAAGTTGCTGGCTTTGTAAGTGGGGCTGCCGCTGGCCTCTGCACAGGGCACTCCCCACTCTTTCCCTGTGCCCGTGACTGGGTTAGTCAACGCATCTTAGCTTGTTCCTAAAGGGTTCAGCCTCGGGGGAGCAGGAAAACCAAGGTGGGGTTGTATGAACACTCCAAGAGGAGCTCCGGTCAGAACTTCCAGCCCAAGCTCTGCAGGTCACCAGCCCTGGGACAGGAGGGATGAAAGTGACCTGCATGCCATCAAGAGCTTCCCGGGACCTGCTGGAGGGCTCGCTGGGCCCGCTCAGGTGAGCGGAGGTTGGGGAGCAGGATGTGCAGGGAGGTTACCTGTGTATGTGGTCTGTCCAAACATCCAAGCTCCTTCCACAGGGATGTAGCCTTTACCGCTGGGGCAGATCTCGCTGAATTCGACTGTAGGGAAGCATCTGAGTTCAGAGAGAGGAGGGCTCTGTCCCCTTCTCTCGGTGTCACGCTCCAGGACTTAGGACCATTGGGGCTGTACCTGAGTCCTCGGCTGGGCAGCGGTCACAGGCGTCTCCCCAGCTGGCACCCTGGGTGCAGCAGCACTCGGCCTGCGTGGTGTTCCGGCCCAGGAGGTGGGAGCAGGGCGGCTGGTCTTTGTGTCCAGAGTAGCATTCCATGCGGACGGGGCCTGAGAGGTGGTCCCCTGGCGGGGCCTGGGGGATGCTCTGACCTGTGTGTGATAGAGGCCCCTGGTTATTATCTGTTCATGGCCCTCTGGGACGCCCTAGCTTTACAAATTTAACATTTAAATACCACCTTACAGTGCACAAAATGCTCTTACCTATATTTCCTCACTTGATGCTCTCCACAGCTCTCTGTGCTGAGCATCATTACCATCAGCACCTCTTACAGACAGGCAATCGAGATAGAAAAGCGAGGACATACCACACCCCCAGCTACACGACCCCTGCCCACACCGCCCCGGTCCGGGCCCTGGCTCCCTCTCAGGAGCTGGAGAATAGCTGTGCGTAATGGCTGGGTGGGGTCTGGAGCAGGCTCACCTTCGGCCCCCCGTGGGCGTGGGCGGCAGCGCCCCTCCTGAGCATCGTACTCCTCCAGGTCGCTGGCGCAGAGGCACAGGAAGGAGCCCTCCACATTCTCACAGAGCGCCGCCCCGCACACGGCCAGCATGAGCTCACACTCGTTCACGTCTGCCAGGCATGAGGACAGGCTCGTGGGTGGAGAAGAGGCAGCTCATGCCCTCTGCCCCTGCCTCCAGCCAGGGGGGGAGGAGGGGGGCAGATACTTAGCCCCTCAAGCAAAAGAGGCTGGGTCTTGGGGGAAGAGCAGGAATGGGTATGAGTTCGCAAGAAGGAGGAATAGATGAACAGAGGGCATGGGAAGAGGGAGAGAGGGGTGGCAGACAGGGTCACTAAATGGACAGAGAAGAAGGGTTCCTCCCTCTGCACATTCTCTGACCGACATGCCTCTTGAGACCCCGAGGTCTCTGGAGAAGGGTGGCGCCTTCATGAATGTGCCTGCTCCCCCTGGCGGACTGTGGCCATGCTTCCCCTACCCGCCTGGCCCAGGGGTATAGCTGACATCGCCCTTCCTTGCCCACTCTATGAGGACCCATTATGGAGCCAGGTGACCATGACCATGTCAGGAGGAGGGCCCAGGGCCTCTATGCAGGACAGCCAAGATCTGTGGAAATGGGACAAAGGGCCCGAGAGCCTCCCCTTCCCTGGCCCAGAGCCTAGCTAGCCCCCAGGCTTCTCACCCACGCAGTCCCAGCCGGTGGACGAGGTCTCGAAGCCCTGGTCACAGAGGCAGCGGAAGGAGCCCTCCGTGTTGTCGCAGAAGCCGTGGCTCCCGCACACCGTGTCGTTGGCACACTCGTCTATGTCTGCGGGACAGTGGAGACTAGAGTGGAGGGTGTGCTCTATGCACTCTATTTGTTGGGAATACTTACTTATTCAGTCTATTAGCACCAAGATCTGTGAAAAGTAACTTCTAAACACAGGACAAGAAAACTAACATTCCTCTTTGGTTTTTGTGCAAGCCCTGCTATACGGAAAATATACGAACTTCCAAACAGCTGCAGAAATAATGTCCTCAGGGGAAAATGAGAGCTAGGTGCTTCAGCCCTCCCGCCTCGGATCCCCCTCCCTACTCACCTATGCAGTCTCCAGAGGGGGCCAGGTAGAAGCCAGGCTGGCAGCCCAGGACACAGCGGTAGGAGCCAGGGTTATTCTCACACCGCCAGGCCCCACACACCGGGTCTCCGTGGTCCTCGCATTCGTCAACATCTGTCCCCAGGGCCATGAGAGGAGACAGGAGTGGCCAGGTTACTGCTCTGGCCCCACCTTTCCAGCATCCCCAGGCCATGCCCCACAACCTCTGGGGTCCCTGATCTCTTCCAAATTACTGTGATCAGGTCAACCCCCAAACATCAAGTTCAGGGTCATTTCCCCTGACCCAGCAGGGATGGACATCTAAAAGAGTTCTGCGCTATTTAGAAAAGCACCAAGCTCTTAGCCTCCTTTCCCCCACCCGTCTGCCAATAGTGGAGCACTTTATACTTCTCTGTGTATAAAACCTTCATCAAAGTGTATTACAGCGAGTTATCTTCGTATCTGTCTCCCTTGCTCAATTTCAAGATTGCCCGTAACTGTCTATTTGTCCTAGCAGAAGACATTGAACCTAGCAGGTGTTTAATAAATGTCTATTGAATCAGTTTGGCTTTAAAAACTGGATTGTGTGCTCTGCTTGCACAAGGGTGATGACTGTCTTCATTCTGTCATCTGCACACAGTCCCCGAGTCAGCAGAGGCTCAATAAATGCATCATCCATCCGGTGATGCATGTGTGGAAAGTGCCTGCTTCCAGGAAGCTGCAGTTCCTGGTCCCAGGGAGGTGAGGACCGGCAGGAAGGGGAAGGGTGCGCAGACATGGGGGCAGAGCCTGCCCATTCCCTCCTGAAACCCTTACCCACACACTCCCCGCTCTCCGGGGAGGGCTGGAAGCCAGTCTCACACAGACAGTCGAAGGAGCCCTCGGTGTTGACACAGTGCCCTCCCAGACACCGGTCTGTGACTGCACACTCGTCCACATCTATAACAGGGACATCTGTCAGCCGACCCAGCCACAGCTCCCTAGACCCTGGGCCCTACGTAGCCCATAGGAGGGCCAGGGAGTGGCTCAGGGTAGGTAAGGGCTCAGGGTTTGAGGAAGAGTTCAGAGCTGGAAGCCAGAGGCCAGGCTCAGGGGAGGAGCCCTGGAACTGGGGCTCTGTCAAGGGGAGAAGGGTGACACTCAAAGAGTTCAGAGGGTGCATTATGGTCACCCTCCCATCATCCCTTCCCTGGGTGGGACCAGAAGCATTTTATTTCAGTACTCTAGCCTGTAGCGCCCCCTGCTGCTGACAAGTGGACAAGGACAAGTTGGCTTCTCACCCTGGCAGCGGGTGCCTCCCTCTGCGCTGACAAAGCCGGGGGCACAGAGACAGAAGAAGGACCCGTGGCTGTTGAGGCACTCGCCGTGGGGTGCGCAGTACTCCTCTCCCACGCACTCGTCCACGTCTGCAGGGAAGAGATAGGCGGTGGTATCCCCTGGGACTTCCCACCTCCCCACGCACTCACTGCCCCCGGTCCCCGTGGGGAGACCTGAGCCGCTCACCCTCACACACAGTGCCATTGGCCAGCTGGAAGCCCGGGGGGCAGAGGCACTGGTAGGAGCCAGCCGTGTTCTTGCACTCGCCTCCCCGGCAGTTGCTCTGGAGGTCTTCACACTCATCCACGTCTGCAGGGTCACACGGGAGGGGGGAAGCCCATGGCAGCGCCTCCCAAGGACAGACACCAATGGGGAGGGTTCCAGGGGGCCTGCCACCTGCCCGAGGAGCCTGGCCTCATGGAGGCATCACCCGCTGACAAAGCAGCCCAGCTTGGAGAGCCTTCGGGCAGAGGATGACTGACGCTCCCTCCACTTCTGCCCCAGCCCGGCAGGCTCCGCTGCCTCAGGCTGGGCTTCTCCAGCTGCCCATACAGTGCCCACCTTGGGGACACTTGGCCTCTCTCAGCAACCCTGGCCTAGGGTGGCCACACCCCAAGGCCCTTATGGCTCAGATTTTACTGAGAAGCAACAGGAACACAAATGAGAACTAAACCAAGGAAACAGATACACGCAGCCTGAGAAGATAACAGAAACTAGATTCTTCAAGTTGGCCTACAGACGCCCTGGTACAGGCCAGTGTTTGTCAAAATAGAGTTCCAGTGCCCGTCCTTAAGAGGAACCCTTGGGGAGCTCGTTAGAACACAGATCCCACCCTCCACCCCATATCAGAGGTTAATTTGGCAGGTCTGGGGCAAGGCCTGGGGAGCTGCCCCACCCCCACCCCAGCGATGCCGATGTGTGCCGAAGCATGTGACCCAGGGCTCACCAGCCCCCGGCCCCAGATCTGCAGGTGTCGACATCTGAGGTGGATAGAGGGGCCCCTAGGCTGGGAACAGCCCCTGCTGTGTCCCGGCCACTCCTTTCTCTAAGGGTGATGGCTTGGTCTCCCTCCTCTGCCACAGGGGCTCTTACCTTCACAGGAGTGGCCCCGGGGGCTGGGCCGGAAGCCCTGGTCACAGTCCCTGCAGGAGAAGGAGCCGGCAGTGTTGGTGCAGACTCCTGAGGGGCAGACTCCCGGGAAGGCGCACTCGTCTAGGTCTGGGGCAGACAGCAGCTGTCACCTGGGGGCTGGGGAGGGCCCCCTCCACCTGGTCAGGCAGGAACCTCCCAGGCCTCTGGCCGCCCTCTCTGAGCGTGTAGGACTCTCTCCAGGCCCCTGGGGAAGGGCAGCCCTGGCTGTGGACTTCTAGGGCAATCTCAGCACCCCTTCCCCAGAATGCTCCTGGGCAACTCTACCATAAGCTTCCCTCTGGTCTCGGACTCCCCTTTCCTCCTGTCCTCACCTCTAAACTTGAGGATTATGACAGTAGAAGCTCTCCTCAGGGCCAAGTCCATATACAGGGTCTTCTAGCCTAACCTGGAGACCCTCAGCATTAGCCCAAAGCTAGGGGACAAATGGAGTGTTGGGTGGGAGGGAGGAGGGACTATATTACATTCTCGGGCCCTCTCTGCCACCCCCTCCCCAGGGTTACCTTCACAGGCAGTGCCTTCCTCATTCACCCAGTACCCACTCTCGCAGGCTGAGCAGGCGAAGGAGCCCTCCGTGTTGAGGCAGAGGCCTGTGGGGCACGAGGCCCGGCTGGCACACTCGTTGACATCTGAAACAGGCCATAGTGCTGGGTGGGACTCTGCAGGACAGACGTGCCAGGACACAGACTGACAGGTGGGTGGGGAGAGGGGAAAGGCCGGGACTTGCCGCGATGTGTGGGGTAGCATGGTTGGGATGCGGGATCAGGGTGGACTGGGAGTGTGTGTACAGAGGGAAGGGGCTGCGGGCTGGTGAGCTGTGGAGGAAGCCTGCTTCAGCGTCTTTGTACCTCGGCAGCTCTTCTCATCTGAGGTGACCTCGTAGCCCGGCTCACAAGAGCATCTGAAGGAGCCGATCAGGTTGTAGCACCTTCCATGGGCGCAGACCCCAGGGGTCAGACACTCGTTCACATCTGTGGGGAGAAGTCCAGGGTAGCGAGCTGGCCTCCTCTCCTCCAGGCAGTCCCTAGTCAGGCTTAGAGGATCTCCATTCTGAGGCCAAGGAACCACCATGCAGAGGACCCAGAGGCCACCTTGCAAAGGCCACGAGGTCATTCCTGCTCCTGGCCCCACTCACCCAGGCCGGGCAGGATGCCCTTCCCCACGGAGCTCACTTCATCTCTAACTAGTAACACTGAGAACCCTGCATGTGTCCCAGAAAAGGGGGCAGGTCCCTCAGCCCTGGTTTGGCCCCTCCCAGGACACCCGGAGTGAAGTGTCCAGGACCCGGGACTCACCTTCCAGTGGTCCTGACCCTCTCTGGCTTCCTACCTGCCAACATTCTATGAGCTCATGTTCCCAGCCTCACAACCGGCTCCTCTAGGTGAGTGGGCCATGCAGAGAAAGGCCAAGCTCTGCCTGGGTGGCTGAAGGGCAGTGTCAAGGGCCTGGGAAATGTCTGCCCTCTCCAGAGCCTCAAAGCATCTATTCACAGCCCAGTCCCTCCTGGCATTCTGCACCCCCGGCCCTCCTTCCTGCAGGGGCGGAGGGAAAAGAGCATTCCTCCTACAGCTGACACGCAGCCCCCTCTGCAGGGAGAAGAGCACCCACTGTCTCCAGTTGGGCGATGCTGTCTAGAGACTGCTGTTGGGATGCAGGGGAGCTGAAGACCCCTCCTCCCAGGAAACCACACAGGGCCTGGCTGCCAGCTCACACCACCACAGTCAGCCTCTGCCTAAGATGCTTGGCACTTCGCTCTACCCAGGATCCAGCCTCAGAGGCTTCTGGGACCTTGGGCTGTAGCTCCCGAACGGATATGACCAAGGAGCCAAAGTGGCCCCCGCCCTACTGATTCAGAGAGCGGAGCATCAGTAACTGAAGCACACCCACCTCATGCCCAACGTCCTCTGGGAACCCAGCCGGCTCACGGAGGACAACAGCCTCCAAACCGTGTCCCTCTGCCCACCTCGTTCTCTCCCTGTGTGTGGGCTCAACCAGAGGTCCCAGGCCAAACAGTCCTCTTAGTACCTTGGCAAGCAGCCCTCACCTACACAGCTCCCGCTCAGGCCTCTGTAGCCCTCCTCGCAGGCCAGGCAACTGTAGGAGCCGGGGGAGTTGACGCATCTCCCATCAGGGCAGGTGCCAGGGTGACGGCATTCGTCGATATCTGCAAAATAGCAGCCCCTCCCTTGGTCATCCCTGGGAACCACAGCACATGGGGAGGTCTGGGAGGAAGCAAATCCTGACCCTGCCCTTGGTTGGGAGGAAAGAATGTCAGTTTCTGTACAGATGGAAAGTAGGAAAAAGTGAGTGTTGTCCTGTGTTCCCAGATCCGCTTTCCACCCACTGTCCTGGACAAAGAGAGAGGTGGAAGAGCTTTAGGAAGGGAGATTCCCTGGGTGGGTGCAGAGGCTGTGGTTGCCACTAGCTGTGGGAGGGTGAGTCCATATCCAGGGCCTCAGGTGATCTGATCGAGTTAGGAAGGTTCTAGCATAGGGAGAGACCTCTGGGTTGGGGCTGCTTAGTGAGCTGGGCTGTTGGAAACAGCTTTTTAAAAAAATTTAAATTCTTTATTGTTGAAAGTATTACATGAGTCTCCTTTTTCCCCCCATTGACCTCTCCTTGGCCGCTCCCACCCCTCAGCACATGCCCTCACCCCCCTACTGTCTGTGTCCACTGGTTATGCTTATATGCATGCATACAAGTCCTTTGGTTGATCTCTTACCCCTCACTACCTCCCCTGTCTTCCCTCTGAGGTTTGGCGATCTGTTCGATATTTCTATGTCTCTGGATCTATTTTTGTTCATCAGTTTATGTTCGCGATAGTACACAAATGAGTGAGATCATATGATATTTTGCTGGCTTATTGCTTAGCATAATGCTCTCCAGGTCCACCCATGTTGTTGCGAATGGTAGTTCTTTGTTTTTTATAGCAGCGTAGTATTCCATTGTGTAGATGTACCACAGTTTTTTAATCCACTCATCTGCTGATGGGCACTTAGGCTGGGAACAGCCTTCTTATTTCCCTTGATGAACTCCTGTGTTTTTTTGTTTGTTTGTTTTGTTTTTTATAAGTGGTGACAATTACTGGGATTGTATGTGCTTGGCACAGCAAGCCCCAGAATAGATCACCAGCTAGGTGATGAAGGCAAAATGGGCTTCCTGTACCAGAAAATGAGGACTGAAGAGGACCCCTAGTCTTTGATGTGACCAAGACCAGCCCTGAGGCTGATGCAGAGCTAAGGGTGGATATTGGCAAGATTTCTATGCTGGAGAGAAGACTTCTTCCAGCCAAGGACCATGTAGAGCTCCCAGCACCCACGCTGAGCCAGAAAGGATGAGCCTGAGCATCAACCAGACAAGCAGGAGAAGAGGGGACCCAGGAGGGAGAGGAGCAGCAGGCTGTGGTTACCACTAGCTGTGGGAGGGAGAGTGACAACAAGGAGGACAACTCCCCTCGGGAGTCCATATCCAAGACCCCAGGGGATCTGGCTGAGCTAGGAAGGTCCTAGCACAGGGAGAGAACTCTGGGTTGGGGCTGCAGGAAAACACTATACTCCTCCAGCCCAGTGTCAAGGCTCCCGGTCCTGACACACAGGTTGACTGAGCTCCAAAAGAAACATGGAGGTTTACTCTCCCTAAGTGGGTAACTGTCGTTGTCTTGGAGGAAGTCTACCTGCTTATGCAGATTCAGAGGCCCTACTGCTCAGGAGGAAGACCTCCTCAGCCCCATGGAGGAAATGCAGAAGGGAGGGCCAAGGGTCAGACACGGGCTTTCTGCCAAGGGACTAAATGCAGAAGATGTCATTATAGAACAGGACCTGGGTACTGCAGTGGAGGGTGAAAACGAGTGTCTCCTGAGGTTGTGTGGCCTGTAGGAGACCAGACACATCAAAGCCCTCTGTCTTCAGGGCCCTCTCAAGACCAAAATTTCATCCTGAGGGTCCCGAAGAAGAGGAAGACATTCCATTCACAGGGCAGATGGTTAGTCAGGTGGGTATCTGCAAGGAGATACTGAGAACTCCTACGTAATCTTGGGGACACTGAGACAAGGCTCACCTCTGGAAAGAGGGCGGCCAAGAGCTCTAGTTGGGTGTGGTGACACCAAGCTAAACTATTCTAAGGGTTTCTGTACAGACAGATGGAGAGAATGAGGCAGAGAAGGAGGGAATGAAGGATCTAAGACCACCACTTTGGCCACCCAGGAGACAGCAGCCAGTACCGTAGCCTGCTGGCCTTGGCCGAGGTACTGGAAGGAGGCTGGGCAAATCCACTGGGAATGGTCCCTGCTTCAGGAAGACGAGACTTCAGGGATGAAGAGAAGGAGAACAAGGGGAGGCAAGGATCCTCCTCTAAGACCACACTGAGAAAAAAATGAAGTCTTCAGATCTCGCCTACAGGTTTCAGGCAGTGTGGGAAGGAGATTAGATTTGCCAGCGGCAAAAACCCCTGAGGTCTGTCCTGTCCCAAATTATTTGGGCACATCTGCGGAGGCGGTGCACAAAGTGTGTGATTTATGGACCAAGGCATTTAATTGTGTGCAACGCTGCAGAGCGCTCTTTCTGTTTTATAATGACATCTTCTGGCCACATTCAAGACACTGGCTATTCCTTTAGCTTGGCTCCAGAGCTAGGAAACCCAGCTGACCCATGATGGACATGTGGCATTGGTCAGGTATAAAGTTTGCTGTCTTCTGGGAGCATTTGAGATCTTGCTCCCAGCATATGTCATCAGTTTGGCTCAAATGAACTCATAAACATTTTTTTAAAAGTTTGCTGTGCTCTAAGTCGCTAAGATTGGAGTTGTTGGTTAGTGCAACATAACCTAGTGTATCCTGAAAGGCCACGGCTGCCTTCCTTCCTCAGAGCCCCAGCCAGCGATGATCGCACCTGAGAGGTCTGTCGGCAAGTGGGAGAGGGAGGGCAGAAGAGCAAAGCAGTCCTTAGTCTCCACTTGAGCCAGGGAAGGCCTCTTCTAAATGGGAGCCATTAGCTGACCAATCAAAAGGAGCCAGATATGCCCTAACTGGTTTGGCTCAGTGGATAGAGCATTGGCCTGTGGACTCAAGGGTCCCAGGTTCGATTCCGGTCAAGGGCATGTACTTTGGTTGTGGGCACATACCCAGTAGGGAGTGTGAAGGAGGCAGCTGGTCAATGTTTCTCTCTCATCGATGTTTCTAGCTCTCTATCCCTCTCCCTCCCTCTCTGTAAAAAATCAATAATATATATATATTTTTTAAAAAGCAGCCAGATAAAGATTCTGCATGAAGTGGTGGCCACATCTAACCAGTCCCTGTTAAAGGCACTGCCTCTATTGTCACCAGATTTACCAAGGCTGTTCCATTAACCTTTTGGTGTCTGGAGTGGAGCCTGATTTTCTGCCTAGGCTAGGGTTTGAATTTTTTTTTAAAAATATATTTTATTGATTTTTTACAGAGAGGAAGGGAGAGAGATAGAGAGTCAGAAACATCGATGAGAGAGAAACATCGATCAGCTGCCTCCTGCACATCTCCTACTGGGGATGTGCCCGCAACCCATGCCCTTGACCAGAATCGAACCTGGGACCTTTCAGTCCGCAGGCCAACGCTCTATCCACTGAGCCAAACCGGTTTCGGCTGAATTTTTGTTTTTAATAAATTTTTTTATTGATTTCAGAGAGGAAGGGAGAGGGAGAGAGAGAGCTATAAACATCAATGATGAGAGAGAATCATTGATCGGCTGCCTCCTGCATGCCCCCTACTGGGGATTGAGCCCACAAACCAGGCTCAATGTGCCCTGACCAGGCATCAAACAGTGATCTCCTGGTTCATAGATCGACTGTCAACCACTGAGCCACATCAGCCAGGGCTAGGGTTTGAATTTTAATCTAAGATTACGGTATGTTTCGGTAGTTTTCACCCTGGTCATGAGGGTGGGAGCTATCATTCTTACTTATTGTTATATCCCTAGCCCATGGCTGGGACATAGCTGGCACTCCCCAAATGTTTGTGGATCAAACAATGAGACTATGTGACTAAAACTTCACACCCTCTTGGTATGAGGCTGCTGAAGAGACCCCAGAAGACCCATGGAAACAGTCACTCCAGGGACCAGCTTGCCAACCTGCTGTCCACACTGGGAGAATTCCAGAGCTTCTCCACCAGCGCCTCAGCCTTCGCACCAGGAAATGGAAGGGCGCCCACCCCTGCTCCTTGAGAGAAAGCAGGGTGGGAGGTGCTTATTCAGGGACTAGAGGCTCAGGTGACCTTGGATGTGGGTGGGGGAGAGCAAAGCCCTGGCAGTCTGCAGGGGAATGGAACCCCTTTCCGTGGGAACCCAGAGTCTTGGTACAGAAGACGTGCCATTGAGACTTTGCATGGGCTGCTGTCCAGACCACTCAGGCCTTCCAGCAGAGACTCTGAGTTTAGGTAGAGAGAGTGGTTTCTTAG
Source organism: Myotis daubentonii (assembly GCF_963259705.1). NCBI lineage: Eukaryota > Metazoa > Chordata > Mammalia > Chiroptera > Vespertilionidae > Myotis > Myotis daubentonii. The sequence continues at coordinate 22,279,782 of NC_081840.1, read as the reverse complement.
TTGGAAAAAGAAGAAAGAAAGAGAGGAAATTGACTGGGCTCCCGGGGTGCAGGGCTGGGTCTGTGGTTACTGATGGAAACCTGGAGACGTGTGCAGGCTGCATCAGTCTTTCTTTCAACAGCTTCAGTGTCTGCCCTGGGCTGGAGCTCAGCCTGGCCTCCCAGCTGAGGTGTGTGTTGGAACCTTTCCTCCGGAAGGGGAGGTGACAACCCAGAGGTGTGATCTGGGACATGGGGGGCGGGGGGCGGGGGGGGGAGGCTAGATGTGAAAAGGAATGGGGCTCTCAGATGGTAACACTTCTCCGTGTTCACCAAGGGTCTGCATGTGCACCTTGTATGGCTTATTCCGTCCTCACTAGAGCCTCTGAGAGGCCATGATGGTTTCAATTTTCAGACATTGAGACAAGAGCCAAACCCAAGCCTGCCTCCACCAGACCCTGTGCCCCTATCATGGACTGGCTAACATATATCTGATCTTTTTAATGTCCAGGTGTTTGCTTAGTTCATTTCCTTTAGTTTTGCTTTTCTTTTTAATAAAGTCTAAGGTCAAATTCATATGTGAGGCTTAAGTGAGGCCATCTGACAGATAGCTAGCATACTACTGGCACATGGTAGGCACCCATCAAATGCAACTCCCTTCACTCTCCATTCTCCGGGAGGTGCCAGGCTGCCTGTCTCCATCGTGCTAATGACAACAAGGGGCTCTGGCTTTGATCGTGCAGCCTTGAGTTTTAAAGGGGGAGCACCAAGAGGAAGGCATTGAGAGTGGAAGGTAACATACCGGGGGGCGGGGGTGTAGCGCTCAGTTTTCTGTCCTACAACCCCAGCCACCTTTGCTAGGGCCTTCTAGGACTCTGGACTTCGCTTCTGTAGTCGTGCATTGGGAAGCGGGGCTCGCCCTTCACAAGGCACACACACTTACCCCTTACCTCCATGAAGCTCTGAATCCAGGCAAGTCCTGGCCAGGAAAAGCCTGGAGGCTGGGAGGAGGCTGGGCCTAACCTCAGATCTGGTGCAAGATTTCTCTCCAGAGAGAACCTTGAATTACCCTCATGTATTCCTTTCTCAGCCAGTCTTAGAAACACATAACCCAAGCCTCTTACAGGCATTTGATACCCAAGCCTGGCAGGGAGGTGGTAGTGGCAGAGCTGCCAAGAGGTGGCATAATAGTGGCAGGTTCAAGCCAGTTGGCAATGTCACAGCCACCTTTTGGCCTGAAAAGTGGAGTAAGGATAGGGGCTCATTCATTCTTTCAACTAAAATTCGTTTGGGTGTCCAACACATAGACAATTATCATGGGTCGTTGAGGATGTGGTCCAGTTCCAAGGAGCTCACAGCCTACATGCTGTAGCAAGAAGGCCAAGGTTGAGGCCCCAGGTGCCTCCCAGATAGATTGATTCCTTCTCTCTGCACAAGGAGAGTACCGTGACTCACGGTGAGGGGCACAGGAGTACACGGGGATGTTCCGGGGTCCCATGTACATAAACTTGCTTCAGGGGGCAGGCAGGATGCCAAAATACTGCTGAGGGGATGCAAGAGCTAAAAAGTTCCCAGACAGGGCTCTGTCTATAGGAGTGGGCTTGGCATCAAGGGGCCCTATCCCACCAGGGACAAGCAGAAAGGGGAGTTGGGGCAATCAGTGCAGGGGAGGGACAGGAGATGGTGGGGTGGAACCCACTTCCTTACCTTGGCAGTGTCCCTTCCTCACCATGATGTAGCCCTGATCACACTCGCAGCGGTAGGAGCCCTCCGTGTTGGTGCACCGCCCACCAGGGCACGCCTCTGGCTGCTCACACTCGTCTATGTCTGCAAATACACGGAAAAGGCCTGAATTGGAGCCAGCCCTGCAGGGGGTCCTGGGACATTCCCTTCAGAGGCCAAGGACAAGGACACCCATGCTGAGGCCCAGGAGGGGAAGGCATCCTTGCTGTGCCATGATTGGCAGGGGGCTTCTATGCCAGGTCTGAGACTGACCTAGCGCAGGCCCCTGCAAACTCTCGAGTTCCTTTCTCCGAGGGAGGCTACTTCTGGGGCCCATGGGGACCCTTAGCTGTCTTCTCACCACAATGCAAGGGCTGGCCTTGAGGTCAGGTGGCCACAGGGTGTGATCGGAGGAAGCCAACAGCCCCCTCCTGACCCCAATACATCCCCTGTATTGATCTGGTCCTAGAATTAAAGGTTAGGGATTAAGCAGCAAGTGAGAGACAGCATGTTGGGCAGCTGAGGAGCTATCAGTGAGGTTTATTCCATTGTCCCAAAGCAGACTGTGCCCAGGATGGCTCAGAAGCCCAATCCTGGTCATGCCACTCCCTTGCTTAACCTCTATCAAGGTTCCCCACTGCTCAGCCTGGCCTCAGTTTTGCTATCTTCACCAAACCCCACTTATTTTAAGTATTTAATAGTCAAATCATTTATATTCATCAGTTACATTTATATTATTTGAATTCTAGAAATTGCACATTAATGAAATAATTCATAAAGTAAATAACTTCAGTAATGACATATTGTTTTCTGAGACTGGTAACATTGGGAAGTGTTCTCCTGGGTAAGGCCTCGTTACGTGGCAGCCAGGCCCCACTGGGAGGCAGCTGGCCCTGAGCGCCTTCCCTCCTCTCCCAGCTGTCAGGTCTGGCAGAGACATCCCGGACACCCAGGCTGGCACTCAGCAGAACCCCTTATCTGGGCCAGTCCTGGTGACACCATTCCCTGCCGCAGCCAGCGCCCAGGGCTGGGCCTGCCGAGAGCAGTGCCTCTGGCCCACAACACTGCCAAGGCCCTGCAGCCTAGAGACGCCCCCTGCCCCAGCCTCCCCCTTTGCCAGCTCCAGTTGTTGGGAGCACTGCTGCCTGGGTTACGACCCTGAAAGCCAGCTGAGCGAATCGCCACCCTCGCCTTCAGAGCCTGTGGGACAGCGTCCAAGCACTTCAGCCTGGCACTCATGACACTTCACCACTGGCCTCCGCCCCTGCCACTTCCTCCCCATGCCCCGCACCCCCGTCTCACTGGATTTGGCATTATTCCCAGAGCGTGCCAGGCCTGTCCACTACCCTGCTCCCTGCAGAAATGGTTCCCTTTCCCTGGAATGCCCTCCACTCCCCCCAGTCCTTCACTTGGTGTGTAAGGGAGGGTGTTGTTGGAAGCAAAGCTCTGCCACAACTAGATGTGTGGTCCCTGGGTGTTTCAATCCACCTCTCTGAGCCTCAGTTTGCTAAACTATAAAATGGGTATAAGGATTTCTCTTGCACGGGGTTGGGATAATGAGCTTCATAAAGCGCTTAGGACAGTGCCAGCATGTAGGAGTGCTCATGCGATAGTTCTGCTCCAGCTCAAACATGTCCAGAGGGAAACCTTCCCATCTTCCACACAGAACCAGTTGTTTCCTCACGCCCTGGGGCCACCATTCACATCTTACTCTTCCCACTGTCCCCAGAGCTTACACGGCTCCTGGTATATCGGCGCTCAGAGCTTGAGTGCTGAATGAATGATGCACACAAGGCTCCCAGCCTCCGATTAAAGAAGTGGTGTCTCCTCTGCTCCCTTTCCCCCCACAATCGGCGAGGGGACCAGGTCCTGGAGGGTTAGAGCCCGAGGGGTCCCTGGCAATGGGAGGACACACAGCTTTGCGGAGGGGCCCTCGAGGGACTGCTGGGCTGCCCGGGCCAGAACCACAATGTGGGCCCCCAGAAGGCAGTGCCATTGTCCAGGAGAAGAACCCAAATGGGTTAAGAATCTCAAGTCCCGGCTTGGAAAGCGCTGCCTCATATTCTCTGTGTCTCTTCTGTGAAGACGCATGTATCCCAGTGTGATTGCTGCATGTTAAAGGGCCTGCGTTGGAGGCACTGTTACCTCTGCAGAGCTTCCTTGGGGAGCTCAGAGCCTTGCAGGCACCAGCTGCAGAGGACCCAGGCGCCCCTCCCAGAGGCACGGTCTCTCCCCCGTCTGCCGGGGTCTCACTCGGCATCCTCAAGAGTCGCCCTCCTTACCACAAGGAAAGCAGCTCCTTGTCGCTTAGAGTGTGGGGGCCTGGCTGTCAGTCCTCCTCTCCCTGGACCCCCACACTCGGGGCTTTAGCCACAGCTCCCTGAGCCTTTGGGCATGCTGCTGCTTTTCAGATTCTGACCTCTCAAGTCTGGTGTCAGGGGAGTGGCTTTCTCCCAGGTCCCGCTCAGAGCCCTGGTCTTGGTTCCCTGGGCCCCGCACTCCCACACCGCAGAGCTGAGTGCTGACGATGCCTGGATCCTCTTCCACTTCAGCTCTCTGAGGGGTCCTGTGCCCATCCCAAGGGCAAGGGCTTACCTTGGCATTCCTGCGTGGTCCCTGAGGTGGCCGGTCTGTAGCCAGGGTAGCAGAGGCAGGAGTAGGAGCCCACATGGTTGACACAGCGCCCTTTCCCCATGCAGGGGTCCCTCAGACACTCATTGTCATCTGAGCAGAGGGAGGAAGGAAGGGAGATCAGGGGAGCCTTTCTTGCTTTTATTTTATTGTCTAAAGTTTTACATATGCCTCCTTTTTCCCCATTTGAACCCCTCAACCATTCTTCGCCCCCCCCCCCCCGCCCGCAAGCCCCCACTGCCCCAGTGCCTGTGTCCATTGGTTATGCTAATATGCATGCATACAAGTCCTTTGGTTGCTCTCTAACCCCCCCCCCCGCCCGCCCCACCTCCCCTACCATTTGTCTCTGGATCTATTTTTGTTCATCAAATTATGTTGATCATTATATCCCACATATGAGTGAGATCATGTGATATTTATCTTTCTCCAACTGGCTTATTTCGCTTAGCATAATGCGCTCTAGTTCCATCCATGCTGTTGCAAATGGCAAAATTTCCTTCTTTTTTTATAGCAGCATAGTATTCCATTGTGTAGATGTACCACAGTTTTTATTTTTATTTTTTTTAAAATATATTTTATTGATTTTTTACAGAGAGGAAGGGAGAGAGATAGAGAGTTAGAAACATCGATGAGAGAGAAACATTGATCAGCTGCCTCCTGCACATCTCCTACTGGGGATGTGCCCACAACCCAGGTACATGCCCTTGACCGGAATCGAACCTGGGACCTTCCAGTCCGCAGGCCAACGCTCTATCCACTGAGCAGAACCGGTTCTGGCAGATGTACCACAGTTTTTAAATCCACTCATCTGCTGATGGGCACTTGGGTTGTTTCCAAATCTTAGCTATGGTAAATTGTGCTGCTGTGGACACAGGGGTGCATATGTCCTTTCTGATTGGTGTTTCTAGGGGAGCCTTTCTTTGGGCATGTGCCAGCAACCTGCCCATGCGAAGGGCTGGACAGGGGATGGTGCTGTGGGGCAAGGAGAGGGTGAGGGAGCCGAGGAGGCTGGAGAGGTGAGATATCTCTAAGGCTGGGAGCCATGAAGTCAGCCCATTGGGCCCACTCAGGCACCAAGGGCTCCTCCCTGTCCCATGGCTCCCTCCCCCAGTGGCCCCGTGATCACTTCCTTTCTCCTTCAAGGCGCAGTGGATGAGTCCCCTTTGTATGATAATATTAGGGGGCGGTCAGGCCAACACTTGATGCTTTGTCTTGGCCCCCAAACCTCTCTACCAGGGAGGGCCTTGGTGGAGACATTTACAAAGACAGATCTTGGTCCACCCTGCAGGCAGCCAGATGGCCAGTTTGAGGGGTGAGCTGAACGCAGAGCTGAGGGCTCCGGGCACCTGTCTGGGGGCCCTGGGGTAGCTTCCCACACTCCTGGAGTTCTGGAGACTCATCAGCTGCTGCTCCCAGAGATTGGTCTCCCCAGGGTTAAGGTCAGCTTTGTCCACAGGGTCTATGCTCCTCCTCAACCCACCAACCACACAGCACTGCTTGGCCTTCTGCTGCCTGGATGGCTGGCTCTGCCCCCTGGCAGTCCTGCTCCTATCCACCCAGACGCTGAGTGAGCCCGGACTCCCATGTGAATACCTGTGCAGTGGGTCTGGCTGGGGTGCAGCTGGTAGCCGGGGCTGCAGACGCATCTGTATCCATCCGGGAGGTTCACACAGGTCCCGGGGCCACAGATGTTGGTGGCTCCAGCGGCACATCTGTCAATATCTGTGGGAGACAGAGCAAAGCCGAAGTTATGGGGGCACAGGGGCGGGGCCACGGCAGTGGAGCAGAGTGGGAAGAGTGTGGGGTCAGGGTACCTTGGCCTCAAAGGACCCACAGAAATCTCATCTCACCCTTAGCTGGGCCCTCCCACATCCACATGGCCTGTATAAGCTGCCCCCGCACCTGCTCCCAGGGCCCTGAGCCCCACCAGGACGGAGCACTCAGTGCATCGCTCCGATCAAGATCAAGCAGATGCCAATGGCCCATATCCTGAGTCCCCGCAGGGCCGGCCCCGCTGAGGTCTCCAGCCTAACCTTACCCTGAATAAAGGCCCGGCTCTCACAACAGTGCCCAGGGATTCCCTTCCCTGGCAAGTCCTTCCCAGTGTCCCCTAGACAGACAGACAGACAGGCTGACACACAGATCTGGTGAGCAGGGTGCTGGGAAGAACTGCCAGGGAACGCGGGGTGGGGCCTTGAATGTCACCTTGAGACATGTAAGCAAGGGGTCCTGCAAGGTGGAGTGTGATCAGAGCCGTCTCAGAAACGCCACTCATCCTGCCATGCCACCTTGCTCAGCAGCACGGGAAGGGAGGCACAGGGGCCCTTGGAAACCCGCTGGAACCATGTAAACAAGGACCGTGTGTGTGTGTGTGTGTGTGTGTGTGTGTGTGTGTGTGTGTGTGTGTGATGGGGTGGAAAGTGAGGAGACAGGTGCTGAATTCAGAAACAGTTTGGAGACGCACCAGGACTCAGGGCCGAGGCTACGTCGAGGGCAGAGACCCTGGCTTTTTTGAGCCGTGTCCTCAATACTAGAAAAGCGCCCGGCACTCAGCACATGCTGAATGGACAAAGCACTGACTGGACGATGGATGCTTTCAGCCTCTGCGTCCGCCCGGATGTCTTCGCGGGAAGCCCCTACACCCTGGGCTCCCTGCCCGGCCCCCAGGACGTGGGCTGGGACGTGGGCTGGGACGTGGCCTGTGACGGTGCAGCGGGACTTCACAGCGTTTGCTGAACTGGACTGAACTGAACATTCACACTGGCCTGTTTGCCAGGCTACCCTGCCGCACGCCTGGCTTCAAGTGTCAGCCTCGGGACTCATGGGGACCCCCGGCCAGATTCTAAATGTCCTCCCCGAGGGGTGAGGTTGGGGGTGACGGGGAAGATGGGGGTCAGGCACAAGGCTTTGATGGTGGTTGGGGGATCCTGTCCCCCCTAGAGCTTCGGCTGAGCCTGGCCTGGCCCCTCCTGCCCCTCCCCTCTGCCTCCAGGCCCATTTTCTTCGTCAGAGACTCTGGAGCTGAGCCCCTTCTCCCAGCTCATCTTGCTGTCTGTCGGGTGGAGGGGGGACGAGGAGCAGCACTGAGCCCAGAGGGGAGAGGGCCTGGGAGGGGCCATGGGGCGCCCTGGTTCCAGCCCAGAAAGACAAACCCCGACTCCACCCCACATTTTCTGGACTGTTCCATCAGGCTGCGGGGCTCCCGTTGCCAGGGGAAATCCAGAAAGACCTGTCTCCGCCAAGGTGGCCTCAGTCTGCGAGGTTAAGAGCGCAGCAAACCTGGGCACGTGTGAGGGCGCACACGAGAGTGCACATGAGCTCACACGTGTGCAGGGAGCAGCAGGTAACACTGGCCTTGCTTCTCTTGAGCCAAGTCCCCAAACAAAGAGCCTTGAGGAGGGCACATTCCAGAGCGAGGTGGATTTGCCAGGAATCTCCCCGCCCCGCACCCCCTCACCACTGTAGCCTGAGGTGGAGGGGGGACACAGGCTCCCCGGCAGTTAAACAACCTTGAGAACCCAACCTTCCCGAAAGCCGCCCCTCCCATGGGCCGGAGGCTGCCCTCTGCCAGGACACTCAGATGACTCAGAGTCAACAGCCTGGAAGAGCCCGGCTTCCGGAGGCTCCCCATCCTCCAGGGGCCCCAGGGTTTTCCTGGAAGGGCTCTGAGCGAGACCCTCCCCCAAGGTGTCCCTTCTTTTCCCCCTTCCCGGCTGGACCCGCACACCAGACGCCAGGCAGGCGGGACTCCTGTGCCCACTAGGGCCCCTGTGGTCCTATGAGATGAGCGGGGCTGAGCTTGGGGGGTGTGGCTGCAGACTGTGGGTTCATTTGGTGGAGAGGCCCCAAGTCGGCTCTGGGCAGTCACACCCACACCTTGCAGGGCCGACTGCAGGTACCTGGGGGGCCCAGGGTCACCAGCACGTCGGTGGGGGTGGTCACTTGCTCTTCTTCCCGGGTCTCTAGACTCCCCTGTCCAGGCGGTGGTGGCGTTGGCCTTCCTGTGGCATCTCCTGTAGGGGGCAGGGGAGACGGGGAGCAGGTGGGCACAGCCCCTTGGCCAGCCGCCTTCCCACCTGGGACAGTGCTCCCTCCAGGTTACTGGCAGTGGCCCTCACTCCTCTCTGCTGTGCCAACTCCAAGAGCAAGGGGTGGAGCCTAGGGCGGTCACCCCTCACCTCCTAGCCTCCTAGCCTCCTGAGGCCTGACCGGCCCCAAGTAGAGTCAGAGAATCTGAGAGCTCATCGGGTCTTAGAGCCCGTCCAGTCTCACGCTCCATTTCGCAGGCGAGGAGACTGAGCTTGCAGAAAGGGCCCCTTGTCCAGGGCCACCTGGCTTCCTGGACACAGAGCCAAAGCCGGTCTCCTGGTTCCCACGCCAGCGCTCTTCTCCTGTTTGCAAAGCACTTTACAATTCACAGAGCTCTGCCGGGAACATCCACATCTCGTCGGCCTTGGGAGGCAGCAGGGCAGGCGTTCGCATCCGTTTTATAGTGAGGAAGCGGGGGGCCAGCTTTCTGACCTCGGAACAGTGCCCTGTCCCCAACCCCGGCTCCTTAGGTGCATGGATCCCCCGGAAAGCACTCACATGTCACATTGTCACCCAGAACCCCATCTGATTTGAGCCCATGTATCAGCTCACATGTACTAACTCCACTACTGGATGAAGGTCTCTCCTTCCCTCCCTTCTCTGTGAGCTGGGCGCCAACAGGAGGAGGGACTCACCTGGGACCCAGGCAGGGACTTGGGTAACACTGGTTGTGACCTGCAGGGAAATAAGAGAATGTTTCTCTTGGTTCGGCTGTCACCCCCATGACTCACTCCCTTCTCCCAGGCTTCCCATCCAACTCACTCACTTTTCCTTCATTCCTGGTATTAAGTTCTTACTACCTGCTGGGCATTTTGCTAGGCACTTTATATCCACACCTTATTAATCTCAACTCTCCTATCATAGTAGGTTGTAATGATTAAATGTATGTCATGTGCCAGCTCCGTGTCATCTCAGCAAGTTTCATATCCATGCTGTGATCTCAGAGACAGGAGCAGAAGCTCCAGGGGTTAACTAGCCTACCCAGTGTCACAGGGCCAGTGTGGTGACGCGGGATCCGGCCACACCTGCTGTCCCTCCCCGCAGCCCACGGGCAGAGGTAGATAAGCCATGGGGAACCGGGAGGAGGACGCTCAGTTCTTACAGGGGACTGCTGGGCACAGGGAAGGGGGTGGGATCCCCGTTTCCCAGTGAAGTGGTTTGAGGCTATCCACAGCTCTGCCTCTACTTCCCCACGAACCACTCACAGAGGAGACCTTGAGGTTTAAGCAAATCAAGCTCAGAAAATGCCAAATCTGAAATTCATCTAGAACCAGTTCTAGACCTCATCTGCTTGAGTGACAGCCAGAACTAACAGGACACGTGCCTACTTCCTTTCTGAAGGGGGCCCCAGACCAGCCCAAGTGAAAAAGCTTCGAAGCTACTTGATAAACAGTAACTATTATTACTTCCTTTAGGATAAAACCGGGTCCTTGGATCCACCCTCCACTCCAGCCTCTCTCCAAGTAAAATCCTACATATACTCCGTCCTTCTCCCTTTCCTCCCCCATAGGACCCTGCCCCATGGCCTTGGCGGCTACCAGGTCCCCCTCTGCCACACTTGCCCAATTCCCTGGTGAGAAGACCCACTCACCTGGCCAGCCTGAGAGTCACCTAGGAAGGAAAGGTGAGAACATGAGCTCAGGGAGGGTAGTCTGGCCGCTTCTCCCCTCCACCCACGGCCAGGGCTGGTTCCACCTGTGACCTCCTGACCTTGTCCCCAGAGGTCAGCAGTGGAGAGAGCTCAGACTCTTATGCCTGCCTCTGCCCCTCCCGCCCCACTGGGACTGGCCACTACAGACCCCAGCATCCCAGATCTGGAGGGTCTACAAGGTGTGTCACTTGGTGAGAGGAAGCCTCCTAGTTTCCTCCCAGGCCTCCTGTGATGGGAGTCCCACCACACCTGGGCCAGTCCACCCTGTGGTCCTAGCTGTAACCCTCCTGCCTCCCAAGCCTGCCGGTCACACCAGGTCACTCTGCCCCACCCCCTCACCAGGGGAACAGTTCTAGGAGGAGAGGAGTTGCTCCTCCCTTAGGCAGGGTCTCGGGTCCAGTTCCCATGATGACTAGGGCTCTGTCCTGACTCCCCTCTCTCCTGGAGGAATTTTGGCCATCACATAGCTCTCCTGGTCCTACTATGACCTTGGCCTCCTGCACTCTGTGTTACCAGTAACTTGGGCATGCCTTCTGCCTGGTTTCCCAGGGCACCTGCCAGGGGTGCCTCAAGCCCAGTCTCCTCCCAGCCCCTTGCCTCCTGGGCCCAAGGCAGTTGAGCTGGAGTTCGTGCTCTGACTCTGAGGCTAGGGTTGGGGATTGAGAGCACCCACACTCCCCAGGATCCACCCGCCAGCTCTTCAGGCCTTGAAGCCAGCACCAGCCTCAGAAGCTGCATGGCCAGGGGCAGGGGATGGGAAGACTGAGGAGCTGGGGTGGGGGCTGCTGTTGACCCCTCCCACCTCCACCAGCAACTCCCTGGGATGTGGGCACCTCTTGAGCCCACAGGGGAGAGGAAGTGGGTGAGGCCTCATGCCAGGCCAGGAGAGCAGGGTCCCAGCGCTGGGTGCTGCTGCTCCAAAGTCCCTTTCCTAAGACTCCAGAGATGGATGCCAGGCACCCAGGATAATCTCCCAGTGGCTCTTTGAGGTGCTGCAATCCAAGGGGAAGGGGAACCCCCCATGCATCTCCCCCAACCCAGATACCCTTGTCAGGAATGGTCCCGGCCTCCAGCCAGGTGCTGGTGGCCGCCCGGAGTGGCTGCCTCTCCACTGGTCTGGACAGGGTCCCACTGGTCTTCTGCCCTTGCTCCCTCGAGGGCCTGGCCAGTTCCTCCTCCTCGGCTTTCCTCATGGTCAGGCGGATGTCTGAGCTCGAGTAGGTGTAGCCATGGCCGGCGGGGCAGATCTCCCTGAAGGCCTCTACAAGGTCAATGGTCAGAGACTCACTGAAGATGCTGTTCCTGCAGGGACCCAGGGCCCTCCCTCCCCTCCCTCCCCTCCCTTGGGGAGATGAGGCTACTGCGGCAGCAAGGAGGGAGGGGCCCCATGTTGGTTAAGGAGTTGAGCAGGAAGGAAGAGTAGGGTCTTCTGGCTTAAGGTTAGGTTCAGGTGGGGGAAAATGGCGACTGTTTATAGGAAGCTTGAGACGGGAGGACAGGGGGTTACCTGTGCCAGGCAGGGGGCATTTCTCACACTTGCTGCCCCATGCTTTGCCCACTCGGCTGCAGCAGCATATCTGCTTGGTGATCCTCTGGGTCAGAGGCAGGGTGCAGGTGCCTGGCCCCAGGGACCGGTAGCACAGCCCCTGCTGCATGGAGACAGCCTTGTCCGCTGAAACAGACATAGCAAGTGGGGATGGGCCGGTGGCCAGGGGGAGGGGAAAGCAGAGGCAAGAGGGCAGAGGATGGAGGAGTGGCTGGCCGTGCCCTCGGATCGGCCTGGCCTGCGTCACAGTCTGGGAGTTTGGGGCCCTGAAAACGCTCACAAGAATGTTAGGAAGAATAGCTGTAGTGGAATGCTTCAGCACCTCCTCATGTTCCCTGTTGCAGGGGACCCTGACTCCTGCCCACACGGAGAACCTGTTTACAAGTGCTGAGTTACAAGTGTTCACCAACGCCCAACATGGCCCGGGGTTGAGTGGGGAGCAGTGTGCTCTGAGGGCCACAGTCTCCTTGGGGAGATGAGAGGAGGTAAGGACCAAAGGCCTGATGGGGAGCTTTCAGGGCAGGGACATTGTCATCTTTGGAATCAGGCACCCTGCACAGCGTCTGATGGATTGATGGATGGCTAGATCCATGAATCAATCCGGTGGGCCACATTGAGGGTGAGCTAGGCTGGGTTTCAATAATAACAATGGCACTACCATTGTTCCCTTGCTTGTGCTTTAAAAAAAAAAAATATATATATATATATATATATATATATATATATATATATATATATATATATATATTATTGACTTCAGAGAGGAAGGGAGAGGGAGAGAGAGAGAAACATAAATGATCAGAGAGAATCATTGATCAGCCACCTCCTGCACACCCCTCACTGGGGATCGAGCCCATAATCTAGGCATGTGCCCTGACCGACAATCAAACCATGACCTCCTGGTTCATAGGTTGATACCCAACCACTGAGCCACACCGGCCAGGCTCCTTGATTATACTTTCATGGTAAATATTATAGACTATTCTCTTATAAATTACCTCAAAGGAAGATGAGGAGCCATGCCTCATTGGAAGACACTGAAATCTTCAGAGGGACAGGTGAGGGGAAAGGGTGGGGTGAAGAGGGCAACACTCAAAGTTGAGGAATTGATGATTCTGAGAGTCCTGGTCAGGACTCTGCAGCCCAAGTTCAACTCCCTGCCCCACCATGAGCTACATGACCTCCTGGGTCTTATCTCCTTCATACTAAGGGCGATGGGTGGTGGATGCGTGTATTTCTGCCTGTCCCTCATACTCTGGTAACAGCATCCTGGTGTTCCTGTGGGATCCACCCTTTATTCCCTCAGTCTTGGTCCCCCACTTCCTGGTTGAAGGAGTACAGTCCATATCCCTCTCACAGTGATTGAATCAGGGATGGGCACTTGATAAGTAGGCCCATGATGTTAATTAGCTTTGGGACTTTTCCTGGATTATTAGAAAAGAGATGCTTTTTATGTTCCTATTTGTTGTTGTTGTTGAGTTTCACGGGTGGGAGGTTATAGGCCTAGAGCAGCCGTGGGCAAACTACGGCCCGCGGGCCGGATCCAGCCCGTTTGAAATGAATAAAACTATTGAAAAAAAAGACCGTACCCTTTTATGTAATGATGTTTACTTTGAATTTATATTAGTTCACACAAACACTCCATCCATGCTTTTGTTCCGGCCCTCCGGTCCAGTTTAAGAGCCCATTGTGGCCTTCGAGTCAAAAAGTTTGCCCACCCCTGGCCTAGAGTGTCTGGTGGGTACCTTTGAAGGAATAAGAAACCAAACCCGAAGGAAGAGAGCAAGAGCCATCCTAATGACACTGCGGGTGCCTGGATCCAGCCAGGCCTGAGGCACCCCTACCTCGGGACCCCCTAGTCGTGTGGCCCAATGAATTATTTTTGCTCACAGTGGTTTGAGTTGGGTTTCTGTACACATGTCAGTTATTAGCCCGCTCATGAGCCATGGTCTCCAGGTTCAGTCTCTGCCTCCAGCAGCCACTTCCCTGGGGCTACCGTAGGGAAGGGCTTGGTCCCTTCGAGGTGACACAGCTGGCAACATCAGGAGGCTGCCCAGCCCAGAGGGCCCTTGTAGCTGTTCTACTAGCCCTGGTCAGGTGCCAGGAAGGAGGGCAAAGCGCAGAAATGACGGGAAGAGGAACTTAGTGCCTCCCCCTGCCCCACTTCATGGATATGGGTCATCAGAGGCGGCTGGATGGGGTAACACTAAGGAGGGGAGAGAGAGAACACTCAAGGGCCATCTCTGCTCCCTGCATTAAGGCTCTCTTTTTGGCACGAATATGTCACCTCCGACATTAAATGCACCTGCCTAATAAAAGTGCGGTGGGGTGGGTGGGGAGGAGAAGAACTGCATCTCCTCAAGGCCTTGGTTGCCTGTCTCTGTCACCAGGAGGTCTTCTGAGAGTGGCCTGACATATCCTCCCCACCCCGGGCCCCTCACTCCCTGGGTGTCCCCTCTCAAGGCTTTGACTGTCTCCTCTCCCTGCGGAGACACACTGAGCTGAGTAACTCCCTTCACACGGGCACTCCCTCTGGGTGGCGCTGGAGTCGTGTTCATTCTGTGGTCTCCTCCGACCTAGTGCCTGCCGCTTGCAGACTGAGGGCTTAGCCAGCGATAGGGAGCTCTGCTGAGCCGGGTGGCCGACCTGACCCGGGCTGTCACTTGGCAGAGGCCAGTCAGTACTGGTTTTACTCAGCTCTGGTCAGGCCTCCCTGCCCCAGGAAAGCCCCGTCCGGACCGTGGCGTCAGCTCTGCCATCTGAGAGGGATTGTCAGCCTGGGCCTCGCCCCGCTGGAAACCACAGAGGTCACTGGAAACAGCTGCCCGGGTGCACACGCACGCACGCACGCACGCACGCACGGACACGATGCCAATAGGACTCGTGACACATACGTGTTCACAGATGCAGAGACACATGTGGAACCAAGGGGACCACAGGGTTGTGGAAAGGCCTGGGGCTGGCAGCAGGGGCATTCATGCTGCAGACAGGCCCCTCTGAAAGGTCTGCTGCTAAGCTCAGGCGCCGAAGAGGCAGCCTCTGCTCAGCCAGAGGCAACACACCTCCCCCAAAGTAAATGAGGCCAAAGACGGAACAGGAGTAGAAAATCCCGAACTGCAAAGTCCCAAGAAATGCCTAAAGCCGAAGTGAAGTAGCAGCTGTCTGTCCCGCAGGAGGGGACGGACCCGTTTTGTATGCTGGGCCCAATTCCAGGTTGGGTAGCAGCCGCTGGGCCGTGGGAAGGGGCCTGGGGAGAACTTCTGCTCTGGGCCTGGCCTGTGAACCCCAAGGGTTCCATCTCGCCGCCCAGTGTCCCCGCCCCCGTTCCCCACCCGCACTCACACACGCAGCGGCTCCTCGAGGGATCCAGCATGAGGCCGGGCTTGCAGGTGCACAGGTAACTGCCCCTGGTGTTCACGCACTCCGAGTCCCTGCACAGGCCCAGGGTCAGGCACTCGTTGATATCTGCAGGGTTGGAGGAGATGACCATGGACCCGCCCCATGAGGCCTGATGGAGGGAAGGGCTGGGGCAGAGATCTTCAAATACTTTCTCCAAGGAAAGGGACAACAATAAGAGAGCTGCCCTTTATTAAGTTGCTCCCTCCCTCTGTGCCTCACTTTCCCATCTGTAAAATGGGGTTAATAAGAGTAACTACCAGATAGTCTCCAATAGGAGGACAAAACAAACTAAAAATGGCAAATCACTTGGCCCTGTAGCTGGTATTAATGATCATAATATTAAGAGCTGATGTTTACTGAGCGCCTCTTCTGTGCCTGGTGCTTTACATGTGGCACCTCATTTAATTTCACAAACAATTTCAACCAAACAGGTCCACATGTCCTCATTTTATAGGTGGGGAAACGGACGCTCTGGGAATAACTTGCCCAAATCCACTCAGCTAGTACGTGACATGCTGGGATGCCAACAGGGGACGCGGGTAAGGGGACAGCTGGGGTTGGAGGGTGGAGACGGGGCTTCCCAGTCCCTCCTGTTCAGCCTGCCTTGAGAGGCCCAGAAGCAGCTCCCAGGCCCAAGGCTGGGGAACAGGCACGCAGGGAGCTGCAGGATGGAGGTACCGACCAGGGGGAGGAGGCAGGTGCTGTGCAATCGTTTAGGTGTCTGTCTCCACCTGGGGCAGCAGCCATGTCTAAGCCACCCCTGTGTACTAGCACCTGGCACAATGTATGCAGCTCAGAGTGACACCCCAAAATTACCCCGAGGGAGTAGGAGAGAAGGATGGAGAGAGAGCGGAGGTGGCATACGTGGGTGCAGAGTTGCGGGGGGGTCCCTTCGCCGACATGGAGACCACCACCACAGACTCAGGAAGGGGGAGGTTTCAGGGGCAGGGCCTCTGGGGGAGGGCCCCTGAGCACCCTGTACCCCGGGGCTCAGTGGCTGGAGAGCAGAGATTCTGGATATAAACTCACCTTCCCGGGCTGGGAAAGCACTGCACACATTTAGGGATGAACAGCCTTACCGCACCCTCCAAGAGCAAAACTACAGACATCTCTCCCCACCGCTGTCCCCCAGGCCCTCCGCCCACTGCCCCTGAGGGAGGCGGACCCTGGGCTGGGCTGGGCTGGGTCAGACGTCTGCCCTTGTGCCTGGTGCAAGCCCCCTTTCTTATCGACAGGCCAGAAATCGCCTCTGGGGCCTGGCACCCCACAGGCAGGTAGCCCTGCCACCCTGGGGCGTCCTCAGGCTCCACCCCCCCGAGGCAGCCTCCAGGGGGAAGGCACCTAGGAGGCCACCGGGGTCGAGCCCTGGTCTCTCACCCAGCTTCACCCAAAGTAGCCAGATAGACGGCGGTATGTCCAAGGCAGCCTCCCCTTTGGGAAGCTTAGTTCCCTGCTGACCTCCACCAGCCCCAGAAGCCTCTCATGGCTGAAAGGCCCACTCCTGTCACACCCACTGCCAGGCTCACAGCTGACAGGGCTCCTCACTCAGAGCCTGAGCTGCCGAGTGGCAGCTGCCTCCTTGGTGAAGCCTCTGGACCCCTCAGTCCCGGTCCCACGGCCCACCCCACTGGGATCCCCTGCAGAAGCCACAGCTGAGCCCCCCTCCCACCCTCTGTCCCAAGGTGCCCCTGGGCCTGGCTGCTCAGGCGCTTTCTTTTTCTTTTTTTTAAATTTTTTTTTCATTGCTTAAAGTATTACAAAGGGTATTACATATGTGTCCATTCCCCGCCCCCCCCCGCCCCCCCGCCTTAGACAGTCCCCTAGCCTCCCCTATCTCCCAGTGTCCTATGTCCATTGGTTATGCTTATATGCATGCATACAAGTCCTTTGGTTGATCTCATACCCCCCTACCTCCTGCCCCCCAACCCTCCCCGGCCTTCCCGCTGCAGTTTGACAATCTGTTTGAGGCAGCTCTGCCTCTGTATCTATTATTGTTCAAAAGTTTATAATGGTCTCTATTGTCCATGAATGAGTGAGATCATGTGGTATTTTTCCTTTATTGACTGGCTTATTTCACTTAGCATAATGCTCTCCAGTTCCATCCATGCTGTTGCAAATGGTAAGAGTTCCTTCCTTTTTAGAGCAGCATAGTATTCCATCGTGTAGATGTACCTCAGGCGCTTTCTAATGCAGAGCACCTTGGGCCTCAGCTGGCCTTACAGAGCCGGTCATCCAGACCAGTCCAGCAAGGCCAGTCTCCTCTCCTCCATCTGTGCCTCCTCCCTCCCTACTCTCCACCCCCCCGCCCCCCCCCCCCCCCGGCTGTGGGTTGAGGCAGGCGAAGCCCTGAAGGTGCTTGTTGGGCAACGTGCACAGGTCTCTGCTAACTCAGGCGGACCTGGTCTCCCACCCTGGAGTCCAAAGTCTTCCCATCCAGGGAGGTCAGCCCGGGAGGCGAGTGGATGTTGGGGAAGTGGGGTGGCACCCTCAGATATGGCATCACACATTCCATAGAGGCACCTGGCCCAGGTCCGGGAGACGGCGGGTGGAGATGGGGAGGGAGGGATGGGCTTGGCTGCAGGTCCTTTCTCAGGGTGACCGATCCCATCCCCTGACTCCTTAGGCCTCTGGAACCTGCAAACCCCAAAGCTTCCCCAAGCTGGGGTCTAGAGCTCCCCAGGGGAGACCACGCAGGCAGCGTCCACCGACGATGCAGGGTGGGTAGAGGTGTTCCTGCATCCTCAGGCCTCCAGCACTTCCCTTCCCCGAGCCCAGCCGTGGCCCTGGTCATCCTTACCTTGGCAGTGAGTGAGGTTGAGTCTCTTGTACCCCTGGGGACACTCCAGCTGGCCATTTTCAATCACTGGAGAGGCTGAGGAGTGAAGGTACAGACAGGTCTCAGTGAGGGTCCTTGGGTTCCTTTGTCACCCACGCTGGGAGGTGGGGTGCAGTCTGGGTGTCCAGCTGTGTCTCCTTAGCTGAAATCCCTGCCCTGGCTCCCACCAGGCTACTCCCTGTCCACCTTGCTCTTCATAAAAACGATACTAAGTCACTATATATTTTGCATATGATTCTATTACATACCATTTATATTACTCTATCAATGTAATACAATATCACATATGATTGAACACGTTTGTCACTTTTTTAAAAACTTTTTGTTTTGAAGTAATTCTAGGTTTGCAGGAAGTTGCAAAAAAAAAATAGTCCCTGAGGCTCCATCACCCAGTTTCTCCTAATGAGTACATCTTACATAATTATAGTTGTTCTACTGATGTTTTAAAAAATATTTCTTATTGATTTTTAGAGAGAGAAGAAGGAAGAGGGAGGAGAGAGAGAGAGAGAGAAACATCGATGTGAGAGAGAAACATTGATCGGCTGCCTCCTGCATGCCCCCTACCAGGAAACGAATCCAAAATCCAGGCATATACCCTGACCGGGAATCGAACCAACAACCTTTCAGTGCACGGGACAACACCCAACCAACCGAGCCACACCAGCCAGGGCTGTTGTACTATTTTTTAAACATCTGGATACAATTCACACCCTGGCTAAGATCGGTCTATTTTGATACTTGGTTTAGCTGACAAAGTATCCTAGATCAAGAGGGAAGAAACTCATTAGTGATTGCACTTATACAACCATGACATTTATTTTTCACTCACATTTACCAATCATGCGATGCCGTTGAAATCTGGCTAGTAAAATTCCATCTGCCCGTAGGGAGGGCAGTTACTTGTTCTTACAAATTAAATTCTAAGTTAGAAAATTCCAGCTTTCAAGTTTTTCAAGTGTGCAAATGGAGATGGTTTACAGCATCCCATAATAAGGAAATAATTTGCAGTGTTTCGGTGTTGGTACATCTCCTGCCTTGATTTCACAACATTCCCTTTTACTTTATAGAGAAATTTAAAACTTTTTAATTAAAAAAACACACACAGGGAAAAGTCTCCATTACTTTGGAGGGACAGACTAGTATGTCGACCTTGCTGAAAAGATCTAGCAGGGAGCATACTACTGACAGCCATCTGTCATCACAGAAAAAGGCAGCAAATATAGAATATCCATATTTTCGTGTTTTTTTTAAACAAAGAGTAGCTCATCTTTAAGTCTTACACTTCCTCTGCCAAGAAAGACATAGCCAGCAGTTCTCAAAGGGCTCGAGGGACTTTCACAGACACCATTCCAACACAAAGTTCCATAAAGATACCATCGGACTTCGAAGGTCTTGTTTTGTAAAGCTGACTGCGTGATGACTTCCCATAGCAATTTGTCTCCTGGCTTTGACTTGTTTGCAGCAATAGCTGGCCCATGAAGTCTGCAGTGGAGGCATTTTACATCCAGTCCTCTCCATCACTGTCACCTTACTAGTCACAACATCAGTGGGTAAACTTCCAGAGCTGTTTAGTAAAGCTTATTTTTATTCAAAAAGTCACTGTCGAGATTATATATCCTCTGGTTCATCCTTTCTTTAATGGCTTACAAAAGGATAGTTCTTGCCCTGGCCGGGTGGCTCTATTGGTTGGAGTGTCATCCCATGTACCAAAAGGTTGTGGGTTCAATTCCTGGTCAGGGCACATACCCAGGTGTGGGTTCAATCCTCAGTTGGGGCACATACCAGAGACAACCAATCTATGTTTCTCTCTTCTCTCTCTCTCTCTCTCTCTCTCTCTCTCTCTCTCTCTCTCTCTCTCTCTCTCAAAAATCAGTAGACATATTCTCTGGTGAGGATAAAAAAAAGATAGTTTTTTATATATTTTATTATGGAAATGGATCCTTGCAAATACCAAGAGACGGATATACCTGTACAGCAAAGTTTGAACGGCTCGTTTTTGTAATCAAGACAGTTTGACTCCTGTCATTAGCTGCTATCTCTGGGCACGTTATACACTCAAGGCTAGGTCAGAAGGACAATGTCTATAACTAAAGCGCCATGGCCTTCATCATCATTTGGAGCCCGGGCTCCACTTGGGGAGGGCTGCTGGTTAAAACTAGATGACATAATTGAACACCCGTGGGCGGAGCATTGCTGTATGTTGTGTGTTGTGATGTGCCAGGCAAACACGAGTGCACCACCCTTCCTGGGGACCCCACTCTTCCCTGCACTGTGTGTGCCAAACATGACCGCTGACCGTCTGATATACGGATCAAGTGAGGACATAAATGAGTAAAGCTTCGTTCTTTAAGATAAAAAGGATGTGGATATAAGTTGTAATATTTGTGCCTGCTGTGGAAGGTCTTGCTCAGGGTTTGCATGTTGCTCCACCGTGGGGGCTAGGCTCAGCCTAAAGCGCTTGAGCTGTGTGACTCATAGTGAGCAGGGAGGGCAGGTATCACCATCCCGGACACCCACACCTGGCACCCGCCCCAGGCACGCTTCTCGAGTGCTCCCAACACACACAGGTCTTCCCTTGTCATAGATTTAACATGATAGGCTGTTTGCTTGCCTATCTCCCCCCATAAAGCGTAAGATCCATGAGGACAAGGTCCTTATCTTCTTCGTTGTTGCTATGTCTCTGGAGCCGAGCGCAGCAGATGGGACAGCATGGCACTCAATCAACGTGGAATGAATAATCATAGCAAACACCAAAACAGCGCTCATAGGGGCCGGGCCCTGTTATGAAGGCTGTTCACATATTAACTTATTTAATCCTCATAACAGCTCTGGAGGCCCTTACTATCATTATCCCCATTTTACAGATGAGCAAACTGAGGCACAGAGGGGTTAGGAAACATGCCCTCCGTCACCCAGCAGGTGGCTGGAGCTGGGATTATGATCCCTGGCATCTGCCTCCAGAGGATAAATTCTGAACCATTCCTCTCTACTGCCTCCAAATAAATAAATGATTGACTGCGTGGCAAGCCTTAGGAGGTGCCTAAGCTGAGAATCCTGGGGTCTGGAGGTCACAGGAAGGTGCCTGCTAGCAGGAAGAGTATCGCCCTTTCTGGGAACCCTCCCTCTTCCTTTACCCCTTCTCCCCTCCTTTTTTTTCTTCTTTTTTTACAAGGGATCAAAAAGGAGGAGGTCAGAGGAACTAATCAGATGCTGGGCAAATGCTCCACAATGTATATCACCAAAGGGCTCTGCAGGATCAAGAAAGGAATGGTGAAGACCCTGTGCTGCCTCATGGCCTCTCAGCTCAAGGACCAGAGAGTAAACAGAGAGGGATTTGTGAGGTCTGGACAGAGAGAGAGAGAGAGAGTGCCTGCTAACGCGTGATTTCCACGGAGACACTTGGAAGCTGCAGGTGACCTTGCATTTGGGACTCTTAGACCCAAGGAGGCCAAAGCAGCTCCTGAGGGGTCGGCTGCGATCACCCTGAACTCCAAGGAGTCTGAACATCACAAAATGCCCGGATCATGTAGGGCAGACATATGTGAGGAGACCAGGACATGTGGGCCTGAACTCAGGTCTTCAGGCCTCTGACCCGGGCCCTGTCCGTTCACTGCCACACCTCGGCCTGGGTACACACCGGGAAGGAAGCAGAGGCCCGCTGGCTGCAGCCTGCCCCTGCCCTGAGAGTTCTCCCCTTGGCTGCTGGGACCCCCAGGAAGGCCTCAGCAAGAGCAAACAATGGCTGGAGACAGTTTTGGCCCTGACCCCATGACAGAGCTCAGGGAGGAGGAGGTGGAGACACAAGTCTGGCCACGGGGTAGTTTACCAGCCATGCCGATCTCAGCTGTGATGACAGATGGCCTGCCATACACCCCTCTGCCCAGAGAACACACACACACACACACACACACACACACACACACACACACACACACCAGATGAGGCAGATGAGGCTGAGCTCGACGTGTAAGGGCACATGATCAGGCTGGAGCTGAAACCCCCAATTTGTAAACCTCAGGCAGGTAAGCTGGAGAGAAACTTCCACATCCCCGAGTGGGTGAAAGAGGGTGGGGCAGCCCGACCCGCATTCAACTCCTGGCTCCAGTCTGAAGAGCCATGTGGCCGGAGGCACACTGCTTCTCCTCTTTCCGTCTTAATCTTTCTCATCTGTAGAAGTGTGGACAGACACTCAGTTCGTGGATTGTTGTGAGGATTAACTTGACTGAAACAATCAATGGCAACTGAACTAGCACGCTGCCTGCCACAGCCTGTAAGTGCTTCCCAAGGATTCCTCCCTCCCCCCTCCCTCATTCCATCCCTTCCCTTCCTTCCACACAACCTGAAGGATAGCAAGCTAGCCTGCTGCCCATCACTGGCTGGAGAGACTTGGGCAAATTACTCAATGTCTCTGAGCCTTAATTTTCTTATCAGTCAAATGGGGATGAAAATTCCTTCCTTTGGCTGGGGTGGGGGAGGGATAACACTGAGCAAGGATGTAAAACTCAGCACGATTCTTGTCACATGCTGGTAATTATCATAATGTTCATTGTTTCAGATTTTCCTCCTCGGGGAAGTCCCAATGGATCCTCCCAATCATTATAGAAGTTCTGCCCAAAGATGGGCTCTGACCCCTTCCTCGGGTGGCACTGGAGCCAAAGTGGGCATCTTAGTCACCACAAGCCAGGAGGTGGAGCGAGGTCTGGTCAGAACCCTCCCCCATCCCTTCCTGGAGCTCCAGGCCAGAGATGCCACGTGTCAGGGACACCCCCGCTTGTGTAGGGAGGTGCTAACATGATCCCAGGCTTAGTTCCCAGGGTGCTCCAAGTTCCTTGGAGAAGCTCTCAGAAAATCCCCAAGCCAAAGAAACAGTTGTTGTTTTTTCAGCCCAACAACTGAAATTCTGAAAAACCCATTTCAAAGGGCAGGAAACTGGGCATCTCATCCAGAGTCCCAGAGAAGAGGAACCCCACCCCAGCACAGCTGTTCCCCAAGCTGGGTACTCTAACGGAATGTTGTTAATATATTTTTTATTGATTTCAGAGAAGAAGGGAGAGGGAGAGAGAGAGATAGAAACATCAAAGATGAGAGAGAGTCATTGATCCGCTGCCTCCTGCACACCCCCTACTGGGGATCAAGCCCGCACCCCAGCATGTGCCCTGACCAGGAATCAAACTGTGACCTCCTGGCTTATAGGTCGATGCCCAGCCACTGAGCCACATCGGCTGAGTAAGCTTGGTCCTCTAGTTTAGCAAATGCCAAGAACCCAAGAAGCAGCACGGACAGAGGCAGATTAGAGAGCGTAACGTTAGAAGCAGAGGTCTGGGCTGCTGTAGACCTGAGGTTTCAGGCTCAATTTCCTCATTTGTAAAATGAAGATAGTGACACCGGAAACTCCTAGAGATATTGTTAGAACAACAAAACGAGGAAGCACTTAGCATGGAGCCTGGCCCTTATGAGATGCTCCGAATAACGACGACGGTGACGATAATGACATTGCTGCTGTGACTGGCCCCATGTTTCTCTGCTCCAACCCGGCGTCATGCCCAAACCACCCTCACGCGTCCACCCCCACGGGGCTGGCATCACAGACTGTGCCTGGCACAGTCCTCGTGGGCAAGGGCCCTGACAAAACCAAGCCAAAACCAAGCTTTCTTTATATTGTTTCAAAGAAATTTTCATATCTATCTATCTATCTATCTATCTATCTATCTATCTATCTAGATATATATATATCTATATATCTATATCTATATCTATCTATCTATCTATCTATATATATATATATATATATATATCTCCATTCCCTCAAAAATCAATTCCTTCCCCAACTCCTACAAGCCTTACTAAGGTAAGCACACTCCTCATGGCGGGGAACTCAGGACTTCTGGGCACACCCCATTATATTGCTGGGCAGTTGTAGTTTTTTTAAAAAAAATCCCATCTCCATGTGGCTTCTTCTTTATTCCCTCAGTTATAGGAGTTCCGTTTGGCTCGTCTGCAGATGGTTCTGCAAGTGGTTGCTCTGGGGTTTAGTTGTAATTCTGATGTGGTCGTGGGCGGAGGCGAGCACAGCATTTACCTGCTCCACTGTCTGCACCAGAAGTCCCAGTTACAGTTTTTAATACGCTGCTGCTAGCGCTCCGTTTGGGGTTGAGCTCTGCTTACCAGAAACACCCACACGTCGGCCTTTGGCCTCCGGAGCCGCATGGAACAGGCCTCCTTACCTCCCACTGCGACACTTCTCCGTGCGTCCGAGTTAGCGCTTAGGCCTGGGCTACAGGCTGCTGCCCGGCCTGTCTATCTAACCCCAGCCTTCCTGAGGGACGCTGTCCTTCACGCACACCGGAGTCATGAACCAATCCCGGGGTGCACCCTCCTGTCTGTGAAATGATGGTTTGGGGTCCTGATTTTTGTTGTCTTCAGGCAGGCCCGGGCCCCCCCAGAAGAGCTTGGTCGGCTGAGAATCAGGCACGCTGTGGTGTTTGAACCCTAGCTGCACTTGTCCTGACTGCCCAACCTTGGACAAGTCCCCCAGCCTTCTCTGAACTTCATTTCCTCGCCTGCCAGATGGGATACAGAGCCTTAGCTTGCAGGTGGCTGTAACAATTCGATGAGATCATGCCGGTGTTGAGCCCCGCATAGGGTGAGCGTTCAGAAAAGGGTGGTTGTGGTTGTTTGGAAACTGCAGAATCCTTTGAAGGGGCAGAGCAAGAGCCAGCTCTCCCCGGAGAGGCAGGGAGGGGCCCGGGTTCCGAGGGGAACTCATCCCGTGCCAAGCAGATGGAAAGGCGATCTCGTGGCAAACAGCTGGAGCCACCAATGCAAACCTCACGCTGTGAGCCAGCCCTGCTGCCCCAGCAAAGGGCCTTGGGGTGGACACAGCCAGTGCCAAGACAGATGGGGCAGCGGCCAGCTTTTCAGTCAACCCAGATGTCTGTGTTAGATGAAAATTCAAAAATGTGGCTTCAATCAAAGTGGCTCTTAAGGGCCAGGTGCTCTCCAGGCCCTGGCGGGGGGGACTTCGGAAGTTCTGAGTGGGGACCTTTGATAACTCCCGTGGGGTCACGAGGGTCAGCTGCATCTGTCACTCAGTGAAGGGAGAAGGGGGACCATAGGCTAGCCTGGATCCACCGAGTCATCCCCCTGAGAAAGAGGGCCCCGGGGAATTTTTCTGGAAGAAAGGGGATCTGTCTATGCCATGTAACTGATACTTGAAGGCAGTCCTTTTTCTGCGTTAGAAATAGCAGCATTCTGACATCAATGATGAGAGAGAATCATTGATCGTCTGCCTCCTGCACGCCCCCGCTGGGGATCAAACCTGCAACTCAGG
This sequence comes from Myotis daubentonii, assembly GCF_963259705.1. Lineage (NCBI taxonomy): Eukaryota > Metazoa > Chordata > Mammalia > Chiroptera > Vespertilionidae > Myotis > Myotis daubentonii. Next base: position 22,254,600 of record NC_081840.1, on the reverse strand, counting down.
CATGTGCCCTGACCGGGAATCGAACCATGACCTCCTGGTTCATAGGTTGATGCTCAACCACTGAGCCATGCCCATTGGGCATTGATTTTAATTCCTAGGTGTTTCTTAAATTAGCCTTATTCTTCTATTTCTCACTATGCTACTCTACTCTTTACTTTTACTTTTTTGAATTTTTATAAGGTTGTATTTGAGCCAAACTGACGACAGTTGCTGGGAAGCAAGATCTCAAATGCTTCCTGATCTCTACTTTTAATACAGACAGCTACATTACCACGGAAGTTCCTTAAAAGAAGAAAGAAGAAGAAGGAGGAGGAGGAGGGGCGGGGGGAGGAAGAGGAGGGGGGGAAGAGGAGGAGGAGGAGGAGGAAGAAGGAGAAATAGTATTCTGCAGGGACCTTCCCACAGTCCAGCACAGAGCCTCAGAAGCCAGGTGATTTAGGGGAAGCGACAAAGTCACACGGCTCCCTGGCTGCGGGCTGTGTCACTCCCTGACCCCTGATCCTGCTAGACTGCCTCATTGAGGGTGACAAAGTCCTTCCCTGAGGTGCAAAGCCTTATTTTATCAGGGAAATAGAGGCTCAGAGGGGCAAAGCCACCACGGCTGAGAACGTTCTAGAACCCACAAGTTTTGCCCACTATTCCCAATCCCACCCCGGCCCCTGGCTTTCCTTCCTCCCACTCTTGCACAGTAGCTTGCTTGTCATGCCTCCTTAAAGAAACATCCCCAGCCTGGCCCCAGGCTTGGGCACGGAGCTAGGTGCGTGGCACTCTGTCAACACAAACAAGGCTCCCTGCTCTTGCTCCTTCTCTATACAATGCCCAGCTGCACTTGAATGTGTTTTAAATGCTTGCATCGCCCTGGTCTTTGTTATTATGTTCTTTGGTGTCCTAGAATGCTTGCCATTCCAGGGCCTGCACCCTGGTGCCCAGCTTGCTGAGTGTGCTGAACACAGTGGGGGTTGCGGGATGTGGTACCTGGGACAGGGAGGGGGGAGGGCTCAGCCTTGGGTGTGCTGCGCTCCAGGAAATGTTGCTCACTCTCTTGGTCTCACCTGCATATGCAATTCCCTCTGCTCGGTAAGCAGTCCCCCATGTGTTACTCTGATAAACCTTCGGATCTCATCCTGAATGTCACCTCCTCTAAGAAGCTTTCCCTGATTCACTTTCCCAGTTTGAGCTAAGACTTCCTACACCCACAGTGTACAGATGTGCAGGTTGTGCTCTGCACAAAACGTCACATTAAAGGGATCATTGGCATCCTAGATCTGTATGTTTATGCAGACTGTTTTGGACCAATGGAAGGCGGACCTTCCTCTAATCTGCACAAAGGTGCTGCAGGACCTACCAGGCTCTGGTTCTGCTGTCCGTTCCCACTGCACCTGGCACTGCCTAGTCTCTGCACTAGCACTCTTTCTCTCTTTCTGATGCCCATTACCTGTCTTCGCCCCCCTCCTGCCCTCCCCCACTCGACTGTGGGCTTGGAGACAGGATGGGCACTGCTTTTGTGGAATTCTCCACGGTCACATTTTAAAGGGCACACTTTAAACTGACTGATTGTTAACTGAGTGGAATGTGGGATATGGAAATCTCGAGGGTCAGCTGGGCCAGAAGGAAAAAGGGAAAAAAGAAAAGTGGCAAAAACATCGTTGGCCTGCAGGGGGAGATGCTGAGTAGCCTGGCGGCACTCTTCCCAGTGAGGCAGTGGGTCCATTCCCTTTTCCCTTTTTGGAGAGATCTTTCTAATAATACTATTAACAGCTACCATTTATGGACCGAACACTAAGCACACGCATCATCTCATACACTCTCCACGGCAGCCCTGCGAGGCTGGCACTGTGACTGTCTGTCTGCCTTTGTAGATCAGAGACAGAGCAGAGAGAGGTCAGCAGGCAGCGCTGGGACTGACCCCAGGTATGTGCTGGGTGTTCAAGCCTGGGAGCTGAATACAACCTTCTGGTGCTTCACCAAAAAGTCTATTACCCGGTGAGACCGTCACGCTTATTTTTAGTTAGGAAAATATGGTCACTGCTCCAAAGCCGGGTCTGAAGTTAAGAACAGCCCTGCCCCTCCCACCTTTGGGCTCCAGTCCAGGCCCCCCACAAAGCCAACTCACTGAGTCGATTGCTGACAGGAGTGAGGCCTGGAGGGGCGGACAGGCTGCGCGGGCAGCAGCCATGCTCAAGGCACAGGCACTGTGACACAGCCTCCCGATGGCCAGATCAATGCCCGTGAGAGCAGCGTTTTGCTCACTCCTGAACTCTCGGAGCTTGGCACGCACGGGGTACCCAGCGAGTATTTGCTGAGTGAGTGAATGAATGAATAAGTGCATAAAAATATGTTAGGTTTTTCCACTATCCAAAAGAGGGCAGGGAACTGGATTTTCCATACCCAAGGCTGAAGACATTCTGGGACACACACCAATTCCTGATTCAAAGACTGGAGGCAGAAAACAGGAGGTGAGAGAAGGCTTGGGGGCCCCTCCAGGGAGAGAACGAGGGAGACACTAAGTCACCAAATCAAGACCTCTGGGCCCCTGGTATCTGGGCAGGAGGTATATGGAAAGGGGTGCAAGGGTAGAAGAGGGCCCAGCATGGGATGGGATCCCTAAAATCCGAGCAAGAACACTGGCAAGAGGGAGGAACCTTCCCAGACACTCAGATGGAGCAGGCAGGCCAGGCTGCGCTGGGCAGAGGGGCTGAGCTGTCTGAGTCCTCAACAGCCTCTGCCACCAGCCAGAGTCAGCCTCCAAGCAGATCTGGAAAGGCTGCCCAGTCTATCCCCGTGTTCTACCCGCCTGGCTTCTGAGACCCTGGTAGGAGACAGGGGCGGGTAAAGCAGAGGCCAGGCCCTGGGTGAGCTTCCCACACAACCCTGGACCCTGGCACCCAGCACTCACCTGGTCTGGGCGGGCAGGGGGCACACAGGGTCACCCCCCAGAAGGCCCCCACACTGCCACAGCAGTCTTCTTGGGTAGTCAGCTCCAGCAGGGGGTTGGCACACTGGAAAAAAGGCCATGGCACGTGTCACCTCTTCCCTCCCCTATGTGCACAGAGATGTCCCAGGGAAGCCCGAGACAAGTGCTCCCTCCCCCCACACCTTGCCGGAGGGTACCCCCACCCCAGGGAGGGTAGGAAAGAGTCAACTGATGCTCCAAACAGCAGCTGGCAAACCTGCAGTCCACTTAGCAGACCTTAAACTTGAGGGGTGGACACACCCCAGGCAGGATAAGCTCTTCTCTATGAGGTCTGCAAACTGCCTCCTTCCGTGCCTCAGCCCTTAGATGGGGGACCCCAAAGGGTGGGCTTTCCTCTGTCCAACTCCAGGGTCACCCACGGTGCCAACCTTCCCCACGGGGATGGCCCAGGCTCAGGGACACCACAAGCTGAGGGGCCAGGGAGGGCTGGGGACTCAGAGTCCTTATCCCTTGGTTACTGCCGGCCTCCTCCAGTCCCTTAAAATCAGGAGGGATTTCTGGAAACACCAAACTGCAACCCCCAGAAAAACCTTCCTGGGTCTGGCTTAGCTCCTGTACTTAGGTGCCTGGGCTCAGAAAAGCTTCTCGGATCTTCCATCACTGACTGTGGTCGCTTCCAGATGGGTGTGAGGTGTCCCTCATCATCGTACCCCCAAGGCTTTGGGGTTTAACCTGCATTTGCTAATTCCTCATCTCTGTGACCCCACTCTCAGCTGAATACCAAACTCTCACCAGATTTAATGGCCCCACTGTCCTTGCACCAGGAGACCCTGGGCTCAGCTCCAAGAGAGCCCAGGATTTACGGGGGCCGAGGACACTGGCGCCCTGCTCTGCGTGCACTGACAGGTGCCTCGTGGAGCCCAGGTAGGAGGCCAGCGGTCTGCGCTCGGCCTAGTTTTCTCACGTGGGAAATGGGAGACTCTGCGGACACTTATGTTCCATAAGAGTGAGGAGGAGAGAGAAGGAGAAGGAGCAGAGTGGGGGCGGGGGCAATCACTGTTCTGGAAGCTTCCAGGGCTTTCTCACCTGGCCGTTCACGCTGCTCAGGTAACACCGGCCCAGCAGCCCCTGAGGCCTGGGTGCCGCCGGGGGCAGTGGCCGCGGGGCCTCTCCATGCCGAGCGGGGATGCTGTTGCTGTCCCAGTGGCCGTGGCCAGGGCTGGCAGGGAGCCGGGGCACAGGTCTGGTCTCCACGCTGTTCTCCTCCGGGGCCTCCTCGGCCTCACCCCGCACCCGCGCCACCTGGTGCACCTGCACGGAGGCCTCGGGCGGGTGGTGAATGTGCACCTTCACCAAGGAGGGGTTCACAGAGGCTGGGCACAGGGGCTGGGGTCAGAGTCGGGGAAACAGGGCCCCATCCTCTGAAGAGTGTCCTCTAGCCCTGGGCCAGGCGGGCCCCTGGCCGTGAGTGGCCCCCCCCAATCCTCCCTCATTTCTTCAATCTCTACTCAAACCTCAGCACAATTCCCCAGTGAGGGAGGACAGGATGAAGGACAAACTCCTTCACGCCTTGCCTTTCCATGAAGGACCTTGGTTATCAACGTCTAAGCTGCCTTCCTGACTCCACCTTCCCCATGATCCTGTGCACCCCTGAGCTCCAGCGCACTGAGCCCCCACGGTCCCACCTCCGTGCCTTCGCTCATGCCAGTCCCTCTGCAGAGGGACCCCTCCCCTCCTCTCTGAGTAACCAAAGGTACCCATTGTTTAAGGCCTATCCGAAGCCCACCTCCTCCATGCAGCCTTCCCTGAACACCCTGGGTTAGGGGGCTCTCCATCCCTGACCTCCTATATTTTTGTACCTTAGTTTGGCACCTAGTGATGGAAGGAGGGGAAATGAAGTGTTCTATAATGCTCGCTCTCTCCTGTCCACCCTCCTCTATTATCCAGGTTCATGGGTTCCTTGAAGGCAGGACCTTGACCTCATACTCTTTTGTCTCATGCATAGCACCCAGTATGGGGTAAGGACAACTACATTGCTGAATTCAGATGGGAGGGAAAGAGCAGTTTAGGGAATAAGACTGAGGCCTGAGGGTGGAGGAGAAGGAGGGAGGTTTGACTGCGAAGAAAGGCCTGGAGGCCTGTCCCCTCCTACACAACGCCCACACCCACCCTCCCGGGTAACCCAGGGCGCCCAGCCCCACATCCCAGCCCCGCACTCACCCAGCTGGTTGGAGAGCGGCAAGGTGAAGGTGGACTGCCTCAAGGGGCCCTCCAGCAGGGCCCTGTGGTGGGAGCCCCTCTCCGCAAGCTCCCTGTCCAGCTTTGGGATGGGCAAGTGGCAGAACTTCCCGGTGGAGTTGGAGGGGCACCAGCACTCGTCCCTGCCGATGCAGCGGCCTCCATTCAGGCAGGGGATCTGGCAGAAATCTACAACATGGACCTCAAGGTGACCGGTGGTGGAAGAAGAGAGCAGCACCCCCCCCCCCCCCCCCCCCCCCGCCGCAGTGGGTGACAACAGAAGCAGGGCGCAGTCATGCTCCAAATCGGCATGGCGTCGCCTGGAATGCAGGGACTTTCCAGGAGGCCCCGGGGGTGAAGAAGGGGAGATAAGAACCAGCCCTGGCCCTTTTAAAGCACCCTTTCATGCCTTTTTTCGAACCCCCAATAACCTGGGAGACAGGGCCAGCCAGGAACTGTCGTCTAAGGGCAGAAGGGACTCACAGATGCGGAAGCCAGACTTGGGGTCGTGCCCATGACCGCCCTGGCTGTACAGGGTGGTGGTGTCGCCACGCTCGCAGCTGTTGGCACAGTGCCCGTAGGCACAGGTCTGCTTGCAGATGGTAGGAGTGAAGATGATCTTGATCTTCTTGATTTTCTCCGTGAGGTTCAGCCCTGCAGAGAGAGGGCTTGGGTCCAGGGGGCAGGGCTGAGAGGCACAGCTGTGACCTCCAGAGGCTGGTGAAAGGCCCTGGGACCAGGGGTGAGCCCATCCCAAGGGCATTTGCTCAGTACCCACTGGACACAAGGCCCCATCGTTGGGGCAGGGTAACACCTGTGAGAAGCCCCCAGACCAGCATTTGTTGAGGGACGTCAATGTGCAGCCAATAAGCTCATGTTTACGCACTTGACTCTCAATGCTCTCGAGTCTTATTTTAGGTTGAACCATTAGAAGATGCCACTTTGTAGGCTAGAATGGTTGGATATTGGCCGTGTTCCTACATCCAAGCTAATATTTCCAATTCACAGGGAAGGAAACAGGCTCGGAGAAGGTTGGGTTGCAAGCGGTGCTGCTGGGCTTTGAAGCAAAGGGCAGAGAACAGAATGTAGCTCAGACCCGCCGGAGTGCAGTTTTCTAGGAGAAGTGGAGGAAGATAAAGCCTGAAAGAACGATTAGAGACAGGTGTGTGTTTTTTTTGGGGGGGGGCGGGGACGGGGGAGACTGGTTGCCAGAACAAGGATTGGTACTTTTTTGGTGGGTGGTAGGAAGTCGCTGAAAATTCCAGTAAGAGATGGGAGAGGAAATGTGGGGGCGAATGTCCTCCCAGCTGTGTGCAGGTGGAGGGAGGCAGGTGACCAGGCGGAAGTCACGCAGCGGTGTGAGCTGAGGCTGCTTCACTTAGGGGTGGCAGCAGTGGACATTCAAAGGAGGGGGTTCATTTGGTGTGGGGAGCCCAGAGAGGCAAGCGGCAAGGCAGAGGGGTTGAGGAGGGAACGTGTGAAAAGTCTATGTCAGGGGTGGGCAAACTTTTTGACTCGAGGGCCACAATGGGTTCTTAAACTGGACCGGAGGGCCGGAACAAAAGCATGGATGGAGTGTTTGTGTGAACTAATATCAATTCAAAGTAAACATCATTACATAAAAGGGTACGGTCTCTTTTTTTTTAGTTTTATTCATTTCAAACGGGCCCGCGGGCCGTAGTTTGCCCACGGCTGGTCTATGTGGTCAAGAGGCTTGACTGATGGGAGAGGAGGGAGAGGAAGCCAGAGAAAAGCGGAGAAGTAAGGCTGTGTGTACCTGGTATAAGCTGCCAGGAAAGGTACAGGCTGAAGGGGAGGGCAGAGGGGGCAAGGGGAGGGCCTGATGGCCTGGCTTTCCAGAGCACTCAGGAAAGGAGGTGTGACCCATGGACACAGGCAATAGGATGGTGAAGGCCTGGGGTGGAGGTGGGGGAGGGCTAGAAGAGGTCAATGGGGGGGGGGGGGGAGAGAGACATATGTAATACTTTCAACAATAAAGGTTTTAAAAACAAAAGAACAACAAAAAAAGAAAGGAGGCGTGTGTGCCTTAGACAAGACGAGGGACAGCCCCTTTTCAAGATGACAAGAAAGGAGGTCATCTTGAAAACATTACACTAACTGAAAGAGCCAGACATGAAAGGCCACATTTCCTATAATTCCATTCATATACAACGTCCAGGACGTGCAAACCTCTAGAGACAGAAAGTAGATCGGTGGGCCGGGGGCCGGGGGGCCGGGGGAATAGGGAGTGACTGCTTAATGCCTATGAGGGATTTGGGTTGTTGTTGTTAGAGGGGTGACAATGCTCGAGAATTAGCTAACAGTGGCAGTTGCATCCAATTGTGGATATACTGAAAGCCACTGACGTGTACACTTTAAAATGTAACGTCATGTGAATTATACCTCAATTTTCAAAATGGAACAAAAAAGAAATGAAGCCAGCATGGCCAGGGGTTGAGGTGAAGGGGGCACTGTGCTGGTGGTGGGGCAGGAAGGGAGGAAGCGGGCGCTCTCCTGGAGGCGCAGGCATGTCCATGTGCCTAAGGGTTGGGACCTGGGAAAGTGGGAGCAGTTGGAGTCGCTGCTCTGGGGAACGGGAGCGTGTCCAGGCACACAGGGAAGGCTTGTTGGGCGGTGACCGAGCATGTGCGGACGCGTGACTCCACAGGGGCCGCCGGTTGTCTCCTCTGGAAGCAGAGGACCAGTCCTAGGTGCTAAGGAAGCAACTGGTTGGGTTGGTCCAGGAGGTTTGTAGGAAGGATGAGTTGGAAGGGCCAGGCCAGGGAGGTGAGGTTCAGAGCCGGACATGAAGGAAGTGCAGGCAGGACAGGTGACAGATGGGGCAGAGATGAAGCAACAAAAGTCTAAGGGTCTCAAAGGGACAAAGCCCTGATCAGTTGGTTTGGGACCCCCCCGGGGCCTGGCACTGGACAATTGTTTGTTGACTGACTGAGAGGATGAGGGACAGGTGACAACTCAGCCCTTCGGTGAGAATGGAGGAGAGAAGCAAGACGGGGAGAAGAAAACCAAAGATTGAGATGCCCTGCTCTCCTAGGGCCCCAAGAGAGGGCATCCTTACCCCAGGGGGATGACAGGTGGTCCAGATATGCTGCCTGCTGGGCACCATCCCTCCGCTCAAGGCCTGGTCCCGCGGGCAGGGCATTGGACGTCAGCTGGCCATTGGCTGAGGTGGCCGGGTAAAGTCTGACGGTCCGGGACAGCCCCACGCGCTGCCGGGAGGGGCGGGGCTGGCTGAGCTCACTCAGGCTCCTGTGGAGACAACCGAGGCGCAGGGGTTTGCACAGGGTTGCCCACCCCCACCTGCACCAGAAGAGTGCTCTCTCTTTGGCTGCCAAGAACATGAAGGTGCCCTGGCAGAGGACTGCGCTAAGGCCAGCCAGCTAGGTCAGTGGGAGTGCCTACCCATATGTGGAAAAGCCAGGCTTTGGCTGGGCATTCTGGGCAAGTTACTCAGCCTCTCTGGGCCTCAGTTCCCTTGACTGCAAAATGAAGGTGTTAGACCGGTCCCATGTAGCTCTAACATTCTGAGTCTGTGAGACGCTACGGACCAGCCCCTGCCCCCAAACCAAGTCCTGTGCCTACCCGCTGCCACTTCTTTTTTTTTCTTTACCCCGACTCAAGGATGTTTTTATTGATTGACAGAGAGAGAGAGAGACAGAGAGACAGAGACAGAGAGAGAGAGACATCGATCGGTTGCCTCCCTTACATGCCCTGACCAGGGATTGATGTATGGAACAACACTCCAACCAACTGAGCCACCCGGCCAGGGCCCTCTGCCCTTTTCTTTTTTTTTTTTAAATCCTCATCTGAGGATATTTCTTCCATTGATTTCTAGAGAGAGTGGAAGGGAAGGAGGAGGGTGAGAAAGAGAGAGAGAAACATCGATGTGAGAGAGACACATCGATTGGTTGCCCCCCGCATGTACTCCCACCAGGGCTGGGGAAACCTGCAAGTGAGGTATGTGCCCTTGACGTGGAATCAAGTGTGACCTTTTGGTTCATGATGCTCAACCGCTGAGCCACGCCGGCCCTCTGCTACTTCTTAATGCAACCTTTCTAGCATGTTACCTGTGGCATGGGTGCCCAACATATACACATTCACAGATTGATTCAGGGGCAGACCTTAGAATATCCCTTTCATTTGTTTTATTGCAAAAATAATATAACAGCAATATTCAAGGAGAAAAAAAATGAATTCATCATCCCCACCCCAAGAGAGCAAATAATTTTGCATATTTCTTTTCAATCCTTGCTCAAGTATATGTTCTTAAACTATTGTCATCACCTGTAGATTTTTCACTTAACATGCTGTCACGTGTTTCTCTCATTGGAACTCCACGCTAATGGCTCCAAGATTCCTGAGCTCAAATCCCTTAAGGGCCAGCTGAAGACCAGCAGGGTAACCACCAGCTTGCCTGGACAGTACATCCCCATAATGATGTCACTTAGTTAAGTGTGATGTGCCTACCCGCTGCCCAACACTCTCAGGTGTTCAAACAGCAACGGGGAAACAAATGGGTAAGGGGCTCTGTGCCCCCCCCTCCCCCCACCTTCATCCTCACTGGTGGCTCCACCCTATCTCATTTATAAATGGGCTTTCATATGCAATTTTGCTTGGTAAGTGCTCTGCTGCCAAAAGAACATTTAAAAAATCACTGCAAGGTGGATAGGACAGTTATAGCTACCATTCATTGAGCACTGATTCAATGCATCATCTTATTCGTGTTATTTTATTAAATAAAAGAAAGTAACCAGTTTGGCTCAGCGGATAGAGCGTCGGCCTGCGGACTCAAGGGTCCCGGGTTCAATTCCAGTCAAGGGCATGTACCTTGGTTGCGGGCACATCCCCAGTGGGGAGTGTGCAGGAGGCAGCTGATCGATGTTTCTCTCTCATCGATGTTTCTAACTCTCTATCCCTCTTCCTTCCTCTCTGTAAAAAATCAATAAAATATATTTTTTTTAAAAAAAGAAAGTAAATTGCAGAATAATATGGATAGTATGCTTCCGGTTTTGTGTTTTAAGAAAACTTCTCCCTCTCTCCCCCTAAAACCATTTACACGGGCATTGGAAAGGTCTGGAAGGACCTGTGACAGTGGCTGCCCCTGGGGAATGAGGATGCCTGTGTATGTCTAACTACTGTTCTAAACTTTATATGTTTCTATATCTGTGGAATTTTTTCTGTAAAATTTTTTATAGAAAATGTGCATCCTTTTGTAATAAAAATAAATCTCTATTTCTCCCAGCAACTCCATTTTATAGATAAGACAACTGAAGCTCAGGAAATGCACGGCAAATGTATGTCAATAACGAGGATCCACAGTGGACTAGGATGGCTAATAGAGGTGTAGGAATTCAGAGGTAAGAAAGACTGACATTTGAACCACCCATTCAAGAGATGGTTAGGAATTTTACAGTCAAAAGTGAGGAGCAAGACATTCCAGGTAAGAAAAATGACCTAAGAAAATGTATGGAGGTGGGAAGCATGGGCCATATTTAAGGAAGAATAATGAACACAGTTAGATAAAGCACAGAATTGAGGAGAGGGGAGGGAAGGGAGATAACATCCATGCAGTGCCTATCAGGCAGTGGCCTGGTGCATGCCGTGTGCTTTACATAATATATTATCTACTTGTCCAAACAACCCTATGATCAAAACCCTAGGCTTGACCAAAACCACCTTAAACAAAGTAAAATGACAAAATGAGAAAAATATGTACAACTCGTCCATGTTATAAAAGGCCAGTGGCTGTAATGCTGTAACGACCAAATGACTGGTCACCATGGGGTTGCATTGATGGGTCTCACGGGGCAGCAGGTCGGCAGGTCTGGGGTCCCACCAGTGCGGTGGGTCTGGGGTCTCGTGCAATTTTGCGCGCTGGGCCTCTAGCGTATAATAAAAGACCAATTTCCATAAAATATAAAGAGCTCTTACAAAGAAAAAAGACAGACCAACAGTCCAAAAGGAAAAATCAGCAAAGAAATATGAACAGCTCACAGAAAAAAATACAAGTTTTCCTAAACGCATAAAAATGTGCTCAATCTTTCTCATTCTAAGAGATGCGCAAATGGAAACTACTCTGAGATGGCATTGTGTAACCCATCCGATTAGCAAAAATCCCAAAGCTTAATAATAAGCTAATTCAATGAGATCATAGATTATGCCGACACAGGCACTCTCGGATGTTGTTGGTAAGGATGTAAATTGGCCCTTATGGACAGCAATTTGGCAAAGTCTACCCCCAGCACAGTGCACCTATGCTTTGCCCCTCCAGTTCCACCCCTGAGACTGCGCTGCAGATAAACCTGCTGTGGTGGACGCTGCAGGTGCCCAGCCCAGGTCCCCATTGCCTTCTTCTGAGTCCTGCTCTAGGCTGATGGCAGCCACTTGACAGGCTCCGCCCACTATCGTGACCACGAAGCCAATGACTGTTTGAACCAGAAGCTCAAAAGCCCCACCCACTTGCCTCAAGGTGGGACCACTCTGCATGCTCCACCCTTAATCAGGCCTTGGCTTGATTTCTCCAGGACCAATTCTCACGTGGCTCTTCCCACCTGCCCATTCTTTTCTTTTCTTTTTTTAAATTTAACTTTATTGTTGAAAGTATTACAGATACCCCCTTTTCTCCACCCATTGATCCCTTCTAGCCCACCCCCAGCCCTGCCCCAGACCTTCACCACACTATTGTCTGTGTCCATGGGTTATGCATATATGCATATAAATTCTTTGGTTAATCTCTTCCCACCCACCCACCCATGCCTTCCCTCTGAGATTCGACAGACTGTTCCATGCTTCTATGTCTCTGGATCCAGTTTGCTCATCTGTTTGTTTTGTTCATTAGATTCCACATATGAGTGAGAATGTGTGATACTTCCACCTACCCATTCTGCTTCCCCCCGCTCCCTTTGCTTCCCCCAATAAAGCACTAGAATCCATTTCCCAGCTGTACCTCCAGGGGAATCTGACCTAAGACACTTGTAAATGTCAAAAACGGTGGATGGGCGAGATTATCCATAACAGCGCTATTTGGTAATAACAATATTTTGTAAAGAATAGAAACAACTGAAGTGCCCTGCCCTAGGGGATTGGTCAAACAACTAGGCTACATCCACAGGATGGAGTCATCCGCCCTCAAAACAGAGAGCAGCAGCCCCTCTACATCGTAGGGAAGGTCTCCGAGACGCTTTGAAAAGTGGAAGAACAGCCCCGGAGCTGGCCCTCTCCCTGTGTTTGTACAGACAGTGACACAGCAGTCATTTTTGTACATTTTTAAGTGTTTGAAAAAAATCAAAAGAAGAAGGATATTTCATGACATGAGAAAGTGATATGAAAATCAAATTTAAGGAGGCTGGGGAAAGGGCAATGGGGGAAAATAAAGGAGATATATGTACTACTGTGTGTAATACTTTAAACAAAAAAAAATTAAATAAAGGAAAAAAAGGAAATCAAACTTAAGTTTCCACAAATAAAGTTAATTGGAACACAGCCGCCCTCGATGTCAGAGGCTGCCTTCCCTCAGAGCTGAGGAATCGCAGAAACCATCTGCTGTTCAAAGCCTAAACTATTTACTAGCTGGCCTTGTATGGAGAAAAATCTGCTGACTCCCCGTGTGGGACATGTAAACTTTGGGGTAAAAAGAGAGACAATAAGGACACCTGTTGCATGTATTTGCATATTCACAAAGCAACCTTGGAAGGATGCCCTGGGAAGCAGTAACAGTGGGAAGTGGGTGGATGGGGAATAAGCTAGTGTTACAGTGCAATGAATACTCCCTCTGTGCCAGCCTCTGTCCCAGCCTCTATGCCAGCAATGCACATCGCCTGCATCAGCTCACGTGGGCCTCTCCATACCCCTAAGAGTTATTCACTATCCCCATTTTACAGTCAAGAAAACAGGGGAGGGATTGCCTACGCCTTGCTGAAGGTGGCAGAACTCCCGGGTACAGGAGTGAGGTTACCAAACCAGGGAGGTTCATCCTTAAGCCACCCCAGCATTTGTGATTTCTTTATCACTGTTTTACAGATGAGGACATTGAGGCTTTGAGGAGTTAAGAAGAGTAAGTCTGGTGCATATGGGGGAGGGCCTGAAATGTGGGGGGAGGGTTGCCTGGGCTGTACTGAATGGGTAAGGGGGGGCCCCTGGAGACTGCGGAGCAGCCCAGCCTCTTTCACTCATTCAGAGGCACCTATGGAGTGCCGTCACATGCTAGGCACTAAGGTCCAGGGATGGCAAAGACCCTCTTACTCTGTCTGCTTCCATGGAGGCTTGGCAAAGGGACCGGCATCCCAGCAAAGGTGTGGGGGCACAGTGGAAGCCACAGATTAGCCGTGAGATATTCGGGGTCTTTAAGAAGGTCTAGGACATGATAGGATGGGCCTTTTAAAATGACCATCTCTGGTGAAAGATTACCTGGTGGTGGATGGATCAGATTAAGGAGGACTGGAGGCTCTTCTCTAGGCTATAAGGACCAAGGGTGGTACCCAGAGGAAAGCATAGATTCAGAGGATATTTAAGTCCGAGAGAATTCCCTACTGTGGCTTAGACAAATGGGCAGATGCCAAGATCCCAGTGTAAGAGATCCAAGAAATGGCTCCGTTTTGGACATGATGCGTGTCGAGTGTCTCAAGATGGATCTGCAGATGGAAACACCCAGGAAGAGCCGCTGACGAGAGAGAAGGGGCTGGTGGGGGAGGGAGAGCCAAGTGCAGAGGTGGTGGTTACAGAGTAAAGAGGAGTGATATCACTCAGGGAAAGTGTGCAGAGCAAACCGCACTTCAGCGTGCCTTCCACTGATGGACTGAGGCACTAACTCTGCAAACACGTCCCAATTTCAAGGGAGAAATGCATCAATGAACGCACTGGTCTCAGGGTTGAGTTACGCTCCCATCCATCCGTCTCTAACCTTTGGTACTTGCTACCACTTGTCCGCTCGCACGCGATAAAACACATGAACAAGCCGTGAGTGCATATTAACGGGAAACGTGGCAACAGCCCACCGCACTTCACTTGACAGCTTATTCTCCTCGTGTGTGCCCTTCGCCAGGCCTTTTCTTTTGCACATACAGACGATCGTCATAGTTTCTGCTAATAAAACTGTTCCCAGCTCTGATCGTGGAATTAATTACATTGATCGTTTATGGTATTTCTTATGACTTCCAGGTGCTCTGACACCTAAACACTGAGAAATATAGGAGTAGAGAGAGTAAAGAAGGCGGGGGGGGGGGAGTCCTGGGAGCCCCCACGCTAAAGGGGCAGGCAGAGTGAGAGGCTGTGAAGGTGCTGAGAGGGAGCAGGCAGAGAGGAAGGAGGGGAACAGGAAGAGAGCTGTTCCCAGGACTCCATCTCTGCTCCTGGCCAAAGGGGCGGAGCTCTCCTTCCCGGGACTGCAGGCGAACATGCCCTGGTGCCTCCCTGAGAAGCTGGGCACTGGCAAGGCAAGGGGGAGCCTTCACTGTCTGTTCCTTCTGTCCTCCTGGCTGGCCAGGCAGGCCTCACGCCCAGGTCACGGTCAGTGCCAATCCCCCAGGCACCCACGATGGTGTAGTAGCCACACGTCCTGTGCCAGTCCCTGCCACAACCCTTCCCAGCCCCAGCAGGAAACAAGTGGCACCCAGGCCTGGTGGGGGAGGGGGAGGGAACACCATGACCTTGGCACGGAGCCAGGAGCCTGCTGATTCTGGGTGAGACAGAGTTTGAGAGCTGAGCAGGTGAGACCCAGCCACAGCCATCGCTCCCCAGCCTCTGGGTATCACAGGTACCAGCTTGGTGGGTTCCCTGTGGGGAGGGGGGGACTGGAACCCTGCCCCACTTGTCCTAGACAACAATAATGGACACTTATGGAGTACTAATCCTGTGCTGTGTGTTATATGTTATATGCCTTATGTTATCTAATCCTCACAACCACCGTAAGGGCTTGGGACTGTTATTAACCCCATTTTTCATAAAAGAAAACTGAGGCACAGAGAAGTTAAGGAACTTGTCCAAGGTCATGTACCTAGATCTGTACTGTCCAGTGGAACCTTCTGTGTTGATGAAATGCTCACTAGTCTGTGGTATCCAATCTGTTAATCACTAGCTGCTGGTGACTTTTAAAATATATATATATATATATATATATATATATATATATATATATATATATATATGAGGCCTGGTGCACGAGATTCGTGCACTGGAGGGTGAGGGGAGGTTCCTCAGCCTGGCCTGCAGCCTGAGCCCTCTGGCAGTCTGGGACCCCTCGCCCCTTACCGGCGGCCTGCAGCAGAGGTGCGAGAGGCTCCTGTCACTGCCACTGTGCTCGCCAGCCATGAGCCCGGCTTCTGACTGAGTGGTGCTCCCCCTGTGGGAGTGCACTGACCATCAGAGGGCAGCTCCTGCATTGAGCGTCTGCCCCCTGATGGTCAGTGCAAGTCATAGCGGCCGGTCATTCCACCGTTTAGTCGATTTGCATATTAGGGTTTTATTATATAGGATTGATTTCACAGAGGAAGGGAGAGGGAGATAGAAACATCAGTGATGAGAGAGAATCATTGATTGGCTGCCTCCTGCAGGCCCCACACTGGGGATCAAGCCCACAATCAGGGCATGTGCCCTGACCGGGAATTGAACCATGACCTCCTGGTTCATAGATTGACACTCAACCACTGAGCCACACGGGCTGGGCCACTTGTGACTTTTGAGTACTTGGAAGTGCAGCTTGTGTGACTGAGCAACTGAGTTTTACCTTAAATTAAATTTAAGTAGCCCCATGTGGCCGGGTGCCACCGCACTGGACAGCACAGTAGAGGAAATGGAGGGGCTGGGATTTGAACCCAGAAGTCTACCTCGGCCTATAACTACAGGGCTAGAAGGCTCCCCTGACTGCCTCGCTGCATGCTTGGTCCCTGGGAAGCTTCACTCATACCCAGGTGCTTGCCTTTCTGCTCCGGGGGAAGCAGCACCCTCCCAGCCTTGCTGTCAGCCCCCCAAACTGTCCTCTCTGCCTGCAGATGTCAGCGGGGCTGTGGCAGAAAGGAGACTGGGTTCCCGAGGACAGGCCCATGTCACAGGGAGCAGGGTTCAGCCCAGTGTGAGAAAAGTCTTCCAAAGAGCCAGAGCTGAGCAGCGACAGCAGCCCGGAGAGGCAGGAGCCAGGGCCCTGGAACCATGGGCCTGTGTCCCTGTGTGCCCCAGAGGAGGCCACAGACAGTCCTGCTCAGGGCAGGGCTGCAGACTGACTTCTGAGAGACTGGTGGGGTGGCTGCTCAGTGGGCAGTGCCCGGGGGACCCACCCCGCCTGTTGCCTGACACGCTGATGCAGCAGCATCAACACCAGCACCCTCACTCCCTGGCGCCCTCCTGGAAGGGCCAGAGCCGGCCTCCCCAAGTGTCTCCAGACCTCTCCTGCGCTGATCCCGCTGTGTCCACTCCTCCAACCCCCCTGACCTCACTGGCCAGTCAAGGCCCCACCCCGCCCAGCCGCCTGTGAGTCACATCCCCCTGCTCTGAGGTCCAGCTCTTCCTGCGGCCACACCCAGGTCTGAGGGGTTTTGCACACAGGTCCCGGGGGATGCTCCTGGCAGGTGGGGAGGGGCAGAACCCTGGGGGAGTGTCTGCTGCCCCGACCACATCCTGCTGCTCAGGGGGACACAGCACCCTGCTTCCTTGCAGCAAGTAAGGCAGAGGTGGGCAGGAACTGTGCACATCTGGGGGACTCTCTGGGGGGCACTGAGGCCTGTCCTGGGGCCTGATCCCCGCCTCAGAGCAGTCCTGAAGCAGGGGTGCCTCAGTCTTCCAAGGGTCCAGAAGCCCCTCGGAGCCTCATCACCAAGTGAGTTGCAAAGAGGCGCATGATAAATGGCGATGAGTTCCCACCCTGATCAAACCAAGTGGTGGGAGGGCTGAAGCCATTGAACGGAATGAAAACACAAGTCAGGGCCTATGGACACATGACAAGGGTTCCAGGAGATCAGAGGAGGAGGGGGAAGGAGAGGAGAGGCCTTTAGGCTGAGGGGGTAGAGCTAGGATCACGTCCCAAAGCCAGGGAGAGCTTGGTATATGGGCATCTCACTACCATCAAACTGGCATGAGATGCCCCCCTCCTGAAACCTTGAGTTCCCAGCTCATGGCCTTTGGTACCCCTCTACCCTCTATAATATTCCCCCCCAACACACACACACATGCTCTCCCCCTCCCCTGACCCCCCCCCCACACACACACACACACAGAGCTGAACAGGCCTGCATGATTGGACAGAAAACACAGGCCTGTGACTTCAGATGAGTTCGCCCCACTCCTGGACTCGCCTGGACAGGCCCATTGTAGACAAAGGCAGTGGCGGGCCTGGGTCAAGGATACGCTCTCAGGGGCTGGCATGCTCTTTCAGGAGCTGAAACTCGGCCCCAGGACCACAAACAAAAGGAGATTTCTACGAGAACTGAGACCCAACCTGAGACGTCTTCACTCAGTAACGTAGCAGCTCAAAGCTACCAACTGAGTCTATGCCAGACATCAGCTACAGGCATTTTCACTGTATTTTTGTTAAGCCCTTTACATTTGATGCCGATAGCGACTCTCTGCTGTAGGAACTATCATCCCCTGTTTTCCAGAAGAGAAAACTAATGCACAGAAAGGCTGCTACCCTGCCCGGGGTCCCCACCAGCAGGGAGGTGCTGAGTGTGTCTCAGGGCCCAAGCTCCGTCTGCCATTGGGGGTGACACTCCCCACCCTGATGCTCACCCTTGGCCATGACAGGAAACCTCACTTGGGCCAGAAACACCTTCACGTGTTCTGGGCAAACTCCGAGTTCCTATTTACCACTGCTGCTTTTTGATGCAAACAAAAGACTCAGATACACCCCAAAGTCTAGGGACAAATAAGAGTGAGTGCGTTCGTGGCACATCTAAAAGGTGTCAGATGTAATTATAGATTTTAGTAAATCCTCCTGACCATTCTAGAAGGTAGTGATGTCATCCCCATCTTACAGATGAGAAAACTGAGGCTTGTGAGGTTATATTATTTGCTCTAGGCAGCATAGCTGTTAAGTGGTAGAGCTGAGAACCAAACCCAGACTGGTCTAAGCATAAGGCATAAGTGATTTCACAGTTCCTCCCTCACACACTACTGCCTGCTGTAGGGGCTCTGACCTTGACCCAAGAACCTCAAAGACAGAACCAAATGTGGAATCAATTCGCTTCCCAAGACTGTGGCTTGGCTGGGGCCTCAGAAAGACACCCCGCTTCCTCTGAGGACCACATTCCCTCGAGAGGCCCCTGATGCAACCCCCCACCGTCCGTTGGGTGCCCCTGTGGGTGGATATGTTCGTCAGCAGCCAGGGGCTGAGGCAGGGAGAGAATGCAGCGTAGGGGACCAGCTGGGAGGAGAGATGTGGTATCTCCAGAGGTTTTGATCTGCAGTCTTCGTTTTGCAAGGAGCGGGGATTTTTCTTTTCTAAAAGCACTGGACTTCCTTGAATCTTAGACCTTTCACAAATATTTTTTTAGGAGAAAAAAGAAGAAAAAAACAACAACCACAAAATGCCTGTCACAGCTACTCACTTCCACAGTGAATCACGGACACAAAACCACAGCAATGTGGCTAACAAAAGAACTATGTGTTTTCACATTTTGTTATTGGAAATCATTTAGCAATAGCCACTATGTCATCTGCAGACAGACAGACAGACGTGCATACACACCCCTCTGGATCCTAAGCAGCCAATCTTACAACCACGGTCATCAGATGACTTTGCATTTAACCATTTTCCTTTTCCGGGAAATTATCTTGCAAGACTTAAACCTTCCTCCTTAGCCCCCCACCAGAGATGGTGTGTGTGTGTGTGTGTGTGTGTGTGTGCGCGCGCGCACGCGCGCACGCGCGTGTGCACATAGGTGAGCTGGTGATCCGGGGAGGATAAGGAGAAATGCTAACACATTGACTCAGCTCGACAAGTGGAAACAAGTATACATTTGAGATTCCCTTACTGTTATCATAATACAACCCTCTCTCCGTATTCATGGGAGATCGGTGATAGGACCTCTCCTCACACATACCAAAGTCCATGGATGCGCGAGTCCCTTGCATAATATCGTGTAGAATTTGCATAAAATCTATGCATATTCTCCCACATACTTTAAAATCATCTCTAGATTACTTACACCTACTGCAATGTAAATGCTATGTCAATGGTTGTTATACTGTATTGTTTTAGGGAATGATGACAAAAATAAAAGTCCACACATGTTCAGTATTGACTCTTAGGTCTGTTAGCAACAACGTAACACTTTTTTTTTTTTTTGAGTATTTTCTATCCGTGGTTGGTTGAATCTGCGGATGTGGAACCCGTGGATACAGAGGGCTGACTGTACCCTTTGGTACCACTTTGTTTCGGTAAAGTACTTTTCACCCAGGAAACTTACAGTTCCTTTTCTGATGGTGGCAAATTGGTTAAGTGGTGGCAGATTTAAACATTGCGTAACTGGAAAAACGACTGGAACCATGCATCTGAAACTTCCTCTACATTGTGAGCAAGGAGTGAAACCTGATATATATTCGAAAATCTTGAGCTTAAAAGGAAAATTCACAGGACCTGAAAAAACGCCGTGATTTTTGAAGCATGATCTCTCAGCATAGCTTTCCACCCACACCCCACGGGTCTCTCTCTCTCTCTCTCTCTCTCTCTCTCTCTCTCTCTCTCCCTCTCTCTCTCTCTCTCTCTCTCTCTCTCTCTCTCTCTCTCTTACAACCCTCCCCCCCCCCGTCCCTCCCCCCCATCAACCCAGAGGTGGCATTTACTGAGCAGCCACGGTCTGCACAAAGCCACCGGATGGGACAGACATTCCCTGGGGCATCTGAGAATGAGTATTAACTGTCTTTCCATTCCCTCCTTGCTTCATCTCTCCCTAACTCTTTTCAAACAAGAATCCTAGAGGATTAGGTCAGTTAAATGCTATGAGTACAGCCACAAGCTTGAAATGTTTGTCACTATTTTTTTTCAAGCTGGATGCTGAAAATTGCATACATTAATGTTTTAATGGCCCAGCAGGCTCCCCACACATGGCCGTGGGGAATGCTGCTCCAGGCTCTAGCCAGGATTCCATAGTTTCCTGAAAAAGACACTGGGTGCCCCGCCAGCCCCAGTCCTCGGCAGCTCCCACCCCAGGCTGGCAGGTCTGCACCTGTCTCCGCTCACCTGCGCTAGAGGCTGCTGAGCAAAATGACTGCACGCATGGGTCCCGGAGCCTCGAGCAGAGCTGGGCTGCAATCGCCCTGCCTCAGCTTCCTCATTGTGGGGTGGGGGCAGCAGGAGTCTCCTCCTCACCGGTCACTGTGGGGACTGGCCAATGAGCTGGAGATCTCCTACCTGCCCCAGCCCACGTGGGACCCCGCAAGGAGCCGGGGTATGCATCCCCGGCTCCCTCCTGAGGGGCCTCTGCCGGTGGGCGGAGGCCGTGTTCCTCTACCAGAGGCCACAGCCCTGTCGTGGCCCAACGGCTGGAGCCGCGCTGGGTGTCAGAGGCCCCTGCTCCCTGTCCCCTTGAGACCTGGAGGGTTAAGTAAGGGCTTCCCTACACAGCTACCCCTGGGTCCCCCCTCCTTTGTGGTCTCCCCTAACCCTGTCTGTGCCCTTGCAGATAGGCCCTTTATCGAACTGTCCCCACGGAGGGTGTCACCTTTTCCTGCTGGAACCCCCGATAGAAAGGGTATCAGCTATCATGTATTGAGCACTGAGCTGTGTGGCTTAGCACCTTATCCACGATATTTTCTTTTACTCTGACTGCAACCCTGTGTTTTCTTTTATTCTGTCCAGTATTCGCATCAGCAATGTATACTGAGACTCAGGGAGGTGAAGAAACTCATATATGGTGTCCTTCCAAAATGTATACACACACTTTGAATGATTATAAAGGCAGAGTTTATTAAAATGCACTTCGTTTTCAAAATTGAGCTATGAGCTCCTACAGTGTGTATACATATTTTGGCGGACACCCTGGAGTATCAAACAGCTAAGCAGCAACAGAATCAGATGAAACTGGGGTCTGGCTCATGAGCCATGATCTTAACCACGATGCCATACTATTCCCAACATTAAATTAGGCGGAGCCGGTAAAGGGCTTCGCATAGTAGGACAGCTGACTCAATAATGCTCAAAAATGAGAGGTTAAAATAACAACCCTACCTCACTGACAAACCCGTAGTCCTCAATTCTACTCTGACATCACCCTAACCCAACCCTAACCACAACCCTCAGGTTATAACCTCATGCTAACACCACACCAAAGTTCCCCTAACCACCACCCTGTTGTGAAATAGAATGTCACCTCAACCAGAACCTTAGTCCCACGCAGTACTGGCCAAAACATTGGCCACTGTAGCCACACTTCTAGGCACCCCATTAGGCTGAAGCTAGGTCAGGGCTGTGGTGAGCACTGGGTCTCCCTGTCCCTCTGGCCTGGGTGCCTGCCCCCATCCCAGCGGCAGGTGGAGCCCCGCACCCCACTCCATGTATATGCCGTACTTGGGCTCAACATAATAGGCCACAAGACATTTGTGCAACATCCATTTCCGGGATGTCACTGAGCTGGTGACTCTGGTATGGGGAGGAGAGGAAAAGAGAGGAGAGAGAAGGGGAGGAGACCTCATCACAGTGCCTGAAACTCAGAGCAGAGTGCAATGAGCCCTGTGGATGGTGAGGAGGAGGAAGGGGTGTTAGAAGAGGAAGAGGCTTGTAGCTTCCTCCATCACTTTGCTGCAGCTGTGTGCAGATAGGAGGCCAACAGCTCCTATGTCAGAGACTATAGGGTTGGGGCCGAGCTGGGCTGGGAGGAAGCCCTTGTCTGGCACCTCACCTGGGGAAGCATCCTGATAATCTTCGGCTCGGGGAGAGTCCTGAAAAGGGGCGTCATGCAGTCCTCACCAGAGATTTGGGGGCTGTCCCCGGCCATCTAGGCCAGATGTCCACGTTCAAGCTTAGAGAGGGAGGGAGGCAAGTGTGCAGGAAGCAGACACTACGTCCCTTGAATCTGCCCACTTGTTCTGTGGGGGGAGCAGGAAAGCCTGTGCCCCCTTCTCCCCTGAGCACCCGGAGGCCTGCGCCTGGCATCTTCACCAGCCCGGAGGTGGAGGAGGAGGCTTCCAGGCTCTGCTGCACACAGAGAGGCACATTGCCCCACCTTCCTCGTGACCTAAGGGCCAGATTGCGTGCCCAGTGACTGCCCAGAGCCCATCTCTTCTTGCTATTCACACAGGCACCTTACGGCCAGCTATGCCCTGCCCGGGCCCTGAGCGCCATGGGTCTTGGGTATTTGGGGGGTTGGAGAGGCGCACATTAACACTCTAAAAAGTCCCAGAGCCCACCTTCCTTTTAGAGAAACCTAGAAGGGGCCTCCGCAGCTAAATCCAGCCAGAGAAGACAGCCTGGGAGCAACGTGCTTTGTGGGCGACATGGGGACATTCCCTTTGGGAAGAAGCTGGGTCCAGGGTCCCCACATGCAGCTGCACAGGCTGCGCATCACACAATCTGTCATAGAGACTATGAAGTGGGAGTTGTCTCCTGCTATCGTGTCCAGTGACTAAAAGGCCCAGCACGGAACAGCCTGCCTTCCCCTCTCCCCGGCGGGAATGGGGTGCTTCGTACGCACCCAGCTACTCCCAGAGATGAGCACAGTCGGCAGGGACTGAGTGCCAAGGGGCGCTGCATAAGCCCTCAGGTGGCCCGTCTCCACTCCCAGAACACTCTGCAAGCCCAGGGTGCCTGCCCATCCCGGCTGCCGGGGCAGTGAAGGAAGTTCTCACTGAGGCACAGGTCCCTCTGCAATTTCAAAAGCAGCAGCAGGGCTTCCGTGACTTCAGACCTGGGGCAGCAGAGCCCTTTCCGTTTGTTCTGGCTGGAGGCCCAGAGTGAGCGTCTCCCTCTGACTCCTCCCTTCCGAGCCCCCCTCTTCCAAACCCACAGCCGCAGGGCAGGGGCTCATGGCACTCTTCTAAGGCCCAAGAGATGGGAGAAACTGGGAGGAGACCCCATCACAGCTGCCACAGCCCCGCCCCAGACTCCTGGCATGCCATAGGGTCTGCCAAGCCCTGCTCTGGCTGCCCTGCAGTCACTCTTAGGAGAAAAGTGTGACCCCCGTGGCCAACGGGCACAGGGTGGGCGGGCACCCACCGGTTGGGGGCATGGGGAGAGCCCCTTCCTGATCAATAGCACGCTAGGGGGTGGGCCGGGTGCAAGCTCAGAAGGGAATGGACCCCAGACCTCCGTCTCTGCTCCAGGCAGCAGCTGGGGATACACTGCGGCAGGATGCTCGTTCAGTAGCTACTTATTAAGTGCTTACTCTACGCCAGGCGCTGCTCTGGGAGCCTGGGATGTAGCTGAACAAAACAAAGATCCCTGCCCTGGAGGAGCTCATACTGTAGTTGGGGAAAAACAGACAAAAAACATAATTAGTACATCATGTCATGTTAGAAAGTGGAAAATAAAAAGTGAGCCAAACGGGGACTCTCAAGTCGGAGGTTCACGATATTAAATAACAGGAAAATGGGAGTCAACTCCCTCCGGGAAGGGGCCAGGTCGAGGGTTACCACGTACAGCCGCACAGGCTGTGCCCTGCACAACGGTTGGGAACCGGTCTCAGAGACGATGACCTAAAGCACAGCTCTTGGTGTCTACGGTGGCTAAGGTTAGCCCTGAGGTTAAAACCTTAAAAAGATGGCCGGGCGGGGCCTTGGTGAGAAGTTTCTCCTGAAAGTAACCCACTCACGTATATGAGGTGTAAGCAGAAGCCTCAGCCCGCTGTCAGGCCTGCTGAAGAATTACAGCAACTCACCAAGAAACTGCTCACCCACACCGTTTCAATTAATCCTCACTCCTCCCAGCGAGGAATGAATTACCCTTCGCATTTTACAGACGGAGACATTAAGGTTTAGGGAATGAAGTCCCCACAGACACTGTGCGAGTTACTATCCCAGCCGGAAGCAAGATTGGGTCCCCTAATTCCAAGTCTTTTCAAAGTGTAGTCCAGGTCCTACGGATTGGGAAATTCCAGAAAAACTCCAGGGGGCACGCGTGGGGCTCAGAGTTATAAAAACAATCAGAAAAGAAAAAAAAATAAGACTAAGAAAAGAAAAAGACAAGAAAAGGAAGGAAAGCAATCAACTCCCGGAGTCCCAAGTCCAAAACCTTGACTCAGCCTGGATTATAGGGTTGAGTCAACGCTGCAGGGAGGCACCATTCAGTGGCCCCAGGAGTGTGTGACACAGCACGAAAGATGCGGCTGCTTAACCCCTCGCAGCCTTGCCAGGGAGGGCTGGAGGCCAGACTGTCAGGGACAGCCAAGGTCTGCCCTGGAGAAAGGCATCGCATGTCCTTGTCACGAAGCGGTAAAGGGGGAATAAGCACGTTTTCCCATGGGGGACATTGAATAGCCAAACTGGAGGCCACCAGCTGAGGTCATGAACTCTTTGTCCCTTCTGTGTCAGGTGCCCTCTCCCCAGGGAACTCGTTTCTGATTCTGGGTCATCGGTCTCCTAGGAATATCCCTTGCCATTCTCTCGGGTCGGGGTGCCTGGGCCCCCCTGGTAGAGCCTCCAGGTGTCACTGAGAAGGAATGACCAGAGGGGAGGAAGCAAGCCATGTGTGTTGGGGGACGTGCTTGACGGGGGTTGAATTGTTTCTGCCAAAAAGGTATGTTGAAGTCCTAACCCCCAACCTGTGAATGTGACCTTATTTGGAAATAGGTTCTTAGCAGATGTAATTGGTTAGGTTTAGAGGTGGTTCTACTGGATTAGGGGAGATCCTAAATCCAATGACTGGTGCCCTTAGATTACAGTGGTTCTCAACCTTCTGGCCCTTTAAATAAAATTATGACCCAACCATAAAATTATTTTCATTGCTACTTCATAACTGTAATGTTGCTACTGTTATGAATCGTCATGTAAATATCTGATATGCAGAATGGTCT
Organism: Myotis daubentonii; assembly: GCF_963259705.1. Classification (NCBI taxonomy): domain Eukaryota; kingdom Metazoa; phylum Chordata; class Mammalia; order Chiroptera; family Vespertilionidae; genus Myotis; species Myotis daubentonii. The sequence goes on along the minus strand of NC_081840.1, from coordinate 22,229,496 downwards.
TAGGCGACCCCTGTGAAAGGGTCGTTCGACCACCAAAGGGGTCGCGACCCACAGGTTGAGAACCACTGCCTTAGAAGGACATCACACACACACAGGACCCCGTGACAACAGAAGCAGAGATTAGGGCGATGCAGCTATAAGCTAAGGGACACAAGGATCGCCGGGAGCCCACAGATGCTAGGAGAGAGGCGTGGCACTGATTCTCCCTCAGCTTCCACCAGCACCGTGATTTCGGACTCTGGCCTCCTGAACTGTGAGAGAATAAGTTCCTGGTGTCGTAAGCCACTCAGTGTGTGGTAATTTGTTATGACAGACCTCGGACACTAACAGTGTTCCGGAGGGACACAGCAAGTGCAACGGCCCTAAGGTGAAAGCATTTGGGGGGGAACCAGTGGCAGAAACAGGTGAGTGGGGAGAGCAAGTGGTGAGAATTGACGTCAGAGATCTTACGGGGCCAGATCATGTAGGGCCGCCCTTGTGGCAAGCCCTTGACAATGGAGCTGTCCACTTCAGACAGAGGGTCCCAGCAGGAATGGGCTGCAGTGGGTGGCTGTGCCTGGCCCCCATGATCTCTGTCCCCTGGTGTTATACCTTTGAACATGTTGCACAAAATGGCAAAAGGAAATTACGATTGCAGATGGAATTTGGGTTTCTAATCAGCTGACCTTAAAATAGGGAGATTAAGTTGGGTTCTTCAGGTGGGCCCAATGTAATCACATAGGCCCTTAAAGTGGAGAAAACAAGAGCCTGTGAGAGAGATTCAGCCAAAGAGGAAGCAGAGGGGATTCAAAACATAAAGATTTCATCTGCCATTGCTTAGCTTTGAAGATAGGAAGGTGGCCACAAGTCAAGGAATGTGGGCAGCTTGTAGATGCTACCACAAAGGAACAGAGACCTCAGTCCTACACCTGCAAGGGACTGAATTCTGCTAACAACCTGAATGAACGGGAATCAGATTCTCCCCGACAGCCTCTGTGACACCTTAACTTTAGCCTGATCAGACCAGTATCAGATGTTTGAACTATAGAACTGTGGCAAATTGTTATCTCAGCATAGAAAATTAATCCAGGGGATATAAAGAGAAGCAGCCCACTGAGAGCTGCTACCACGGGGTCCACACCGTTCCAGATACCTCCCCGCCATCCCGTTTGCTTTGCTCAGCACTGTCTCCCAGGCCCATGTTGCCCAAGTACTGACTAAACAGGCTTAGATGTCCCCAGGGGCCAACCTCTAAGTCCTGGTTGACTTAGGTCAGGCTAAGAAGCAAACCCAGTGAAAGTCCTTCCCATTCTGAGAAATGTCGTTAAACCTCACCTTGACCCCATCTGCCATAAAGCCGATGAGACTGGTCCTTATGGAACAACCAAGCTGACACAAAGCCACCACTGGTGCTACTGCTACATCTGCTAGTAGGTCTGCACACACAGACACACGTGCATACACACGCACACATATGCACAGCCATATGTATGCACCCTGACTTTCTATCTGCTCTTTGCCATAGTCCTCTATCCACTCAAGTCCCCAAGGCAAAGAGAACCAGCCAGCTGATGGTTAACGGGTATTGAACATGAACTCAAATCAGGCTCTACCCATATGATCTCATATTATCCTCTCTACAATCCTATCAGGTAGAGACTACTGACTCAGAGTGGTTAGGATGCTTGCCTAATATCACACAGCTGATGAGTAGTAAATAAATCCCAGGACCGGAATCCAGGATTGTCCAAAAACCCAGGCTAGAACCCTCACTACTCATGGTGAGGTACACGGACCAGCAGCAGCAGCCTCACCTGAGACCTGACACTCACCCAGACCTGCTGGATCAGAAGCTGCATGTTAACAAGTTCCCAGGCGATTCGCTTCCCTTTGCGGAGCTGAGAAGCACTGTTTTCCCAGGTCTGCTGGTTTCAGGTTGTTGTAACCACGCCCTTCCCCATCTCTTAAGGCCCTTCCTCAGCTGCCTGGCTCTTGCTCCCCAGGTGGGGAGGCCCTCTGCCCAGACTTGGGGAACAAGCCTGGACCCAGAGCTCAGGAGCAGTCAGCGCAGGCCACAGCTGGACAACATCTAGCCATGTCTGGCTCTCACAGGGCGTGCTGCCTGCTGCCTCAGACTCTCCTGGCCCCTCCTTCTCATCTTCCTTCTGGGACAAAGTCTTTTGGCCTCTATCTAATTCTCTCTTAAAGAGGGCCTCTGGCTGTCACCAACCCCTGCAGTGTCTCCCCCCTTGGACATTTGTACCCCTCTCTTGCTCCTAGAATGCCCCTGAGTCATGTCACTCCCTCTAGCTCAGTGGTCGGCAAACTCATTAGTCAACAGAGCCAAATATCAACAGTATAACGATTGAAATTTCTTTTGAGAGCCAATTTTTTTAAACTTAAACCATATAGGTAGGTACATTGTTATTAACTTAATTAGGGTACTCCTAAGGCTTAGGAAGAGCCACACTCAAGGGGCCAAAGAGCCGCATATGGCTTGCGAGCCGCAGTTTGCCGACCACTGCCCTAGCTGGACACCGAGGGCCTGTCCAAGTTGCCACCAGGAGAGAAGCAAGTGGCTGCTTGGGAAACCTGGCTATGCTCACAGGAAATGTCTGACACTACAAGGCAAGCAGGATTTGGCCTCCCAAAGCAAAACACAGCTGGGCCGACAGCGGGCCACTCGGACTTTCCCAGATTTCATGGCACTGAGGTCCCAGAGCAGAGAGAGACTGCTGGCCTGGAGGCTGCAGCTCATTAAAAACATCACAGTAGCCCCTGGCCAGGGAGCCTGTGAAGCTCAAAGAGGGTGGCCCTGCTGTGGGCCACGGACCTCACCCTGGGCCTTTGACACCTCCCCCACCCCCCTGCACCTCTTGCACATGTGAAACCTTCACTGGGAGATCAGGGGCTCCCTAGCTCATCCTCCTTTCTCCCCAGCATCAAGCCTCATTCATTTATTCATTCAACTTCTGCTGATTGAGCACCTGCCGTGTTAGGTACCAGGGCCACGTTCATAAATGAGTGGATAGAAGACTGTGGCGAAGAGCAGTCCCTTGTTCTCAGGAGCTCCTGGTCCAGTGAGCAAATAAACAGACCACCCCAAGGCAGAGAGAAAAATGCTACACAGGGAGGCAGGGGCCTCCCCTCCTCCTGCACGCTGAGCCAGGCCCTCAGTTCCAGGCACGGGGTGAGGGTTCAATGCCAAGTCTTCAGTTTGGACCAAGTGATCGAGTACTAATGCAGGCTGAGTGCTTTCTATAAGCCAGGACCACGGGAGGAGCTGCGGGGAAATCCAGGGTGTGAGACGGACTCCCTGCCTCCCAGGGCATAGGCCACACAGTCTGATTGCAGACCCAGGGCACAGACCCACAGAGATGCATGCCAAGTGCGTGCTGCAGGAAGGCAGGCCGCTGGGTAGAAGTGACTGGGGAGGAGGGGTTGGAGAAAGCAGGAATGGGCCTGAAGAATGCGAGGAGCAGGGTGGGCTGGCAAGATGGGGCAGGGGATGTCACAGCTCTGACTCAAGGGTGTGAGTGGAGAATGTCCTGCCTAGCAACCACCCTCCAATACTTGCATGCAAGCACCGCACACACACACACACACACACACACACACACACACACACATGCACTCACACACATACGGAAGATCAGTGCATCATGAAATGAATGAATCACACAAGCCAAAAGAGAGGTTGCAGGGGAAAGCTCAGCTGAAACGACTCTGCTCCCAGCCTGCTGGTACCACTAGGGCTCCCTCAAGTGCCTTCCCACCACCTGGGACCCTCAGCTGGGACTAATCAGAACAAGGCTCAGGCCCTGCCCCTGTGTTGTCCACCTAGCTCTGCCCCTCTCTCTGCCCAGCAACCCTGGGCCTTGGCCTAAGGGTTTGGCTCTTCTGGTTTTGACCTTGGAACTCCCGGGGCTTGGACCTGAGTTCATCCTTCAGCTCTTTCTGCTCCCGGCTGCCTTTGGAAACCACCTGCTTGGGTGGCCGGGCCTTGGAACCCCACCTTACCAGGACCCTGATCAGCCTGGCACCCCCTTCAGAGTTGCTAGACAATCTCAAGCTCCTTTCCTTTCTCTCCCGAACCTTCCATTGGGGGCCCGACCTCCCCATCAGCCTTCTCTCCCTGGTTCTCCTGGCCTCCAAAGGGTAAACCCCCTTTTTCCCCTTAGTTCAGCAAGACAAGGTTGCAACATTTCACAAAGAACTTCCCAAGTAGAAAACGAATGGAAAAATTAACCTGAAAAACCAAAAGGAAAACACAGCTCTCTAGAAATGGACCAGTTTACAAAGTTCAGATTTCCTGTCCTGAGCTAGAAAAAGTCTAGCCAGTTTAGCTGGCAAGCAGGCCAGGGAACCCTGCCTGTGAACACTCTCTTTGCCCACTTTTTCTTTTACTCCCTTCCCCACGTGCTCCTGCTCGGCCCCTCCAAGGAGAGAGGTTAGCGTTGGGTGGCGAGTCCTTCCTGCATCACAGAGACCACAGGTAGAGAAGGGGGAGGAGAAGGCGAGACATTTATAAAGAGTTTACTATGTGCCAGGCCCTGTGCTAAGCCCTTTCCTTGTGTTGACTAATCTAGTCTTACAACAACTCCATGATTACGGTTATCATCATGGCCTCCACCCCACTGAGGAGGAATCAGAGAGGTAACTTGCCCAAGGTCACCTACCTAGGAAGTGGCAATGCCAGGAATGGAAACAAGAGAGCCTGGTATCCTCAGCTTTCTTCTACCTCCCGCCTCCCCTGCCCACCTCAGCCTGGCAAAGCCTATGCCAGTGATGGCAAGCCTTTTGAGCTCCGCGTGTCAGCATTTTGAAAAACCCTAACTTAACTCTGGTGGCGTGTCACATATATTAATTTTTTGATATTTGCAACCATAGTAAAACAAAGACTTATATTTTTGATATTTATTTTATATATTTAAATGCCATTTAACAAAGAAAAATCAACCAAAAAAATGAGTTCGCATGTCACCTCTGACACGCGTGTCATAGGTTCACCATCACTGGCCTATGCCAACCCCAACCCCAACCTCAAACCCTGCTCTCCTGCTCTCCACACCACTGGCCAGGGCAGGGAGAGGGGGAGGAAGGACAGCTCGGCCTTCTCTGAGACTGTCACCAAATGGTCCTAAGGAAGGAGCCCCGGCCCCACGTTCGCCCTGAGGAGGGGCCTTACCTGGCTGGTGGCAGCTGTGGTGTCAGTGGCTGTGCTCTGGCCGCTGTGCTTTGTCTGGCTGCACTGCTCCTGCGCAAGTTGTGTGAGCCCTCGGCTGAGCGTCGGGGAGCTGGCTTTGAGTTCTGGGGGTCAAATTCCTCCTCGGGGATAACCTCCTCACAGCGGGCTCCGCGGAAGCCAGAGCGACACACGCAGAGCTGGGGCCGGCTGCAGGAGCCCCTGTTCTGGCACGGCGGCTGGCACACAGCTAGGGAGACAGGGAGAGGGGTGAGGGCAGGGGCAGGGGGCCTGACACCCACTTGTCAGAAGGGCCCCTTGCCTTGTGCTGCTTGGCCTCCTCCACTCAGACAGGAAGCCATCCGCTGGCCTCCGAAGGCTCCCTGGCCCCATTTCTCTCTCCCCACCACCCACAGGCCTCCGGGGGAGGTTTGCCTGTCATCTTTGGACAGCCAAAGAGGGAATGACCAGAGGTGTGGAGGCGCTCACACCGCCACCTCCAGCAGAACCTCTTGACATTGTGTATGCACTCAAGACCCCACTTTGTTGTGTCTCTTTACCATGAGGGCAGAGTTCAGATGTTTTGTTTTGTTCCCTCTGGTAGTTCAAGAACTCAGAATAGAGACTGTCACAGAGTAGACTCTCACTTAATACTGAATGAATGAATGAATGAACGAATGAAGAATGAGTCTGCTTCATGGGAAAGGGCTCAACACTGGCCTGAAAGTTGGGGGTTTGAGTTGTTGGTCTCCCATGAGTCATGTGATCTTGACCTCACTGAATCTGTTTCCTCATGAGTCACATAAGAATGGGCTAAGGAGGCTGGGGGATACTAAGGGTCTTTCAAAGGCATCTTCAGCGTGACAGTCCCTCCTCTTCTTCCTCTTTTGAAATCATCTGCTCTGAAGCTCCCACCCTGCTTAGCAAGAGGTAGTACTCCTGACTGGCAGCTGGGGGGGTTCTCCGTCCTAGGCCGTGGGTCCAGCCTGGGGGTAAAGTGGGGCTGACCTGGACCCCTTCCTCCAAGCCAGCACTGTGCAGTAGCCACTGGCCACAGGGGCCATGACTTCTCTTCACTGCCCTTCATCACCTTGCAACATCAGAGCCCCTACTGTGTGCTAGGCATTACAGACAAAGTCTTTGTCCACATGGAGCTTGCAGTCGAGTGAGGGTGACCAAGAAGAAACAAGAAAACAGTAGCATAATGTTGCTTCAGGCAGCAACAGAGTCACCTCCAGTGACCAGTAACCAAGGGAGAGTCATGTACAAGCACACACTGGAGTGCTGGGCCCTGCTCATCTCTCCCAGGACCTCCCCTGGGAACAGGTGGGAACCCAGGAGAGCACAGTCAGGCTCATGCTGGATCCTCTGAACCCAGTGTCTCCTCCGTCTGTCACTCATTCATTCAACAAATATTTGCTGAGCCCCTACTGTGTGCTAGGCACTACAGACAAAGTCTTTGTCCACATGGAGCTTGCAGTTGAGTGAGGGCGACCAAGAAGAAACAAGAAAACAGTAGCATAATATTGCTCATGCAGTATCACGGGTGATGTAGTGGTCTGTGTCCAATCAGGCGCTTTAGATGCAGTGGTCAGAGGAAGCTGCTCTGAAGAGTGAGATGTGGCTGGTGCAAAAGAGGCGGACGGGCAAAGACATGGACAGACTCCTTCAGGCAGAGGGATAGGCAAGCGCAAAGCTCTTGGAGGCTGGAAGGTCATGGAATGTCCTAGGAGTTGTTAGAGGCCCAGGGAGGCTGGGGTCTGGCGACAGAGTGGGAGTGTATTCAGTGAGGGAAGCAGAGGCAGATTTTGCAGCCCCCACCTAACTACCTGCCAGGTCCCTGTCCCTACCCCGCCTGCTGGGAGACCAGCCCCACAGCCAAGCCGGGGCCAGCAAACACTGCGGAAGGAGGTATGCCAGGCCAGGTCTCTGCCCGGTTTAGGGAGGGAGTAGAAAGGGAAGGCCTGAGTGGTTTTATGTGGACCACAAACGCTGTATCACTCCTAGTCCCTCAAAGCCACCCCTCTCTCCTGGCAGAGACTCCAAGCCCGGTGTGGGTGAGAGGAGGTCATGCAGCAACCCCCTCCCCTCAGTCTAGGCGTTTCCTCCTTTGAGTGGGTGGTCTCTGCCTTTAAGATGGCCTTTCGAAACCAGTCTAGCTTCCTCCCCTCCCCTCCTGGGCTCTGAGGACAGCCCATTCTCGACTCTAACATCTTCCATTCTCTAAAACCCACGGCCCCAAATTCCTGACTCACGGTGACTCGCTTACTTCTGGCTCTGCCTTCCTTGCCAATACATTCTGCAAACAGTTAGCAAGCACCCTCTTGGTCATAGTGGGTGCCGAGGATGCAAAGACAACAAGACTGGTTCTGCGTGGAGAAAGCTCTGCCCCGTGGTGGTTTCTCATAACGACGGAAGCCCCGTGCCACAGGGAGTTAGGTCCTCAGGCAGAGCAGGGTTGGCAGGCTTCGCTTGGTACACGAACAGCTCATGGAAAATGGGTAGTTGGGGGGGGGGATATAAACATGGCATTTAATATGTATATAACATTGTGGTAAATAAAAATCCTAAAAGGGTTCCAAAGCAGCCGGGTTGTTGGCGGGAAAACCTCCGTGGGCAGATAACCTTTCTGGATCCGATCTTCTCGGGAAGATTCTCCAGCAGGTTTCAGGTTCGCAGAGGTGCTGAGCCAGCCCTCCCGGACCTCATTTGCATTCGCTCTTGAGTTGTTTTCATAAGTCTCAGCAAGAACTGACTTCCGCGCTAAAGTAAACACTTGAGTGCGGGTCTGAGCTGAGCCTCTGCATTAGGGGATTGGAGCACAACCTCCTCTCCTCTCTCTCCCGTCCCCGCAAATCACCTCAAAATGGCCCCAAATGGTGGCTCCAAGTGCCTATGAAAGGGTACATTCTTACGACTGTTTTTACTGGTCTACCATAAAATAAGGGAAATAAAAACAGTTTCCTGAGCTCTTTGTAATGCCTTTCCCCCCATTTAAACATGTCTTTTATTTTGAAATTATATCATTTCTTCTTCTTCTTTTTTTTTTTTTGGTTTAATTAAAATGTTCTTTTTAAATAAAGATGGATAGCGAATGGTAGTTTGTTTTTCTAACACCCTCCAAGTGGAAAGCTGGCTACTGCTCTTTGGTGCCGAAGACGGTTTGGGATATTTTACTGGTGCATGAAATCCAGAAGTTAGGGACACTTGGGGAAGGAGGGGGCAATAGTGTCACGTCTCCTTTTGCTTGAAGGAGTTGAAGCAAAACATTCCTCTGTCAAATGAGTACGCATTTCAAAACTGAAGGATCTGAAAGGAAATCAGCCAGCTCAGAATGGCCTATGGCAGGGGCTGCTGCTGAAAGCAGATAAAGGAGCGCCGAGGTCTGGGAGAGACCGTTCCGTGCAGCGCTGTGGGGATTTTCAGTGGGAAAACTCCCAAACACGGAGGGCCCAGAAGTCTTTGTGTTTTACTTCTAGAGCCTCATCACTTCCATTTTTCCTCAAGAGCAGAGATTGTGCCTTACCCTTGAGGCCCCAGGATGGGGGAGGAGGCTTGAGTGAGTCTTCATTGATAGATTATTGGTGAAATGATAGGAAGCAGGAAGCCACGATGTCCAAGTGTGATTGATTATTGGTGAATGGTTATCGAGCATGATGCCACACTGTCCATGGTTAGCCATCAAGGACACACCCTGGCCCCTCCCTGATGAAAGCCCGCATCCTCAGACAACCCAAAGGTGATGGATGCTGTTACCAGCCTCCCTGTGCCCACTTGCCCATGCCAGGCCTTGGCCATTCATAATTTGGACTCCTCCATACCTCCCTGGCACGCTCTTCCTCACTGAGGATTGGGCATGTGGAAAGTTTCAGCTTTGGGAGTTCAGCTCTATGGAGTTAGCACGATGCCAAAAGAAGGGGGAACAAAAAGAAAACTTCCAAAATTGCTTTGAAAGTAAGAAATAGGAGGCATTGCTCCTCCAACCCCCTGCCTTCTGGCTGTGCCCCTTCTACCTTCACTCTGCTCCAAACAACAAAGCAGAGGCTTGCTCAGATTTTCCACACAAAACCCCCACCTTTGGGAGGAGACCAAATTTGGGATGGGCAGGCCTGGGGAAGGTTCTGGAAAGAGCTCCCACCATGTGGGCTACTCCTACCATTCGCTGAGAGCCTCTGCGATCAACCACTTGGTAGCAGTAAGACACGGGGGTGGGAGTCAGTGGGATCTAGTTTGACTTCAGCTCAGCCACATCCCCACTGGGTGACCTTGGGCACGTCTCATCTCATTGAGATTCTCTAAGTGGTGCCTCCTCAGTTGTCTCATCCATAAAGTAGGTCTGAGAATTCCTGCCTCAAAGAGTTGTTGTGAAACTCAATAGAGATCATGGATGTGGAAGCACTTCGTACTCTTGAAAGCTGTGCTGTCCAACATTGTGTAACGCTGCAGCCACGAGCTGCCTGTGGCTATTTAAGATGAAATCGGTTAAAGTTAAATAGCATTCCAAATTCAGTTTCTGGGTTGCACTAGCCACATTTCAAGGGCTCAATGGCCACATGTGGCTCATGGCCACCGTGTTGAACAGAGGATAGCACATGCCCATCATCGCAGAAAGTTCTACTGGACAGCCCTGCAAAGCAAAAAAACCACCATAACCCCAATGGGAGCAGCAAGGGGGCTTCTGAACTTCTCTGCTATGACCCTTTTCCCAGGGAAAGGTAAGGTCAACGCAGGCTCCAGTTAGACCAGCGGTTCTCAACCTGTGGGTCACGACCCTTTCACAGGGGTCGCCTAAGACCATCCTGCATATCAGATATTTACATTGGATTCATAACAGTAGCAACATTACAGTGATGAAGTAGCAACGAAAATAATTTTATGGTTGGGTCACAGCATGAGGAACTGTATTTAAAGGGCCAGAAGGTTGAGAACCACTGAGTTAGACCAAGCCCTGTGGTCTAGAAGGCAAGGCTGTTTTCCAGGTGTTAAATTCAGCCAGTCCCCTCTCTACACCCGCTACCACCTACCAGGGAATGCTTTTGTCATCAGCTCTCTCTCTTGGGCCCAGGGACACCTCCTCCCTCCATCTATAACCCCTTAGGGGAGGCACTGACTTCAGGGTGGTCCCCTTAGGCCTGTGGCCTCCTCCAAGGCCTCCAATGCCACCCCCTCTTGTCTGGAAAATGAGCCTCCACTCCAGGTCAGACTTGGGGCCCAGACCCCCCCACACCTGAAGCTCAGCTGCTCCCCCATTAAAACTCCATCTTCTCTAAAATTTGTGTCAGTGCATCACTTAGGACCTACCCACAGAGCTACCCTATTCCTCCTTCACAGAAATGAGACCCAGATGTCAGAGGTCCTCAAGGCCATCCTTGTCTGGCTCCCACACCTTAGAATGAGCCTGGGGACGCATCCTCTACACTTCCAAGCTCTGCCCAGTGTCTGTGTCCCCAGGCCCCGACCTCAGCCCCAAGCCCCGAGGCAGTGGGAGAAGTCAGGCCCTGAGGACGCACCCCGCTCCCACCACAGCTGTGCTGGGGCCGCAGCACAGGATGGCTGGAACAGCACTGGGGCTCAGGGGCCAGCCAAGCGCCCGGCTCCAAAATAGCAGTTGTGTTCACATAAAAGCCTCTAATGAGAGAAAGATGCCGTTCTTGGCCCCTCGCGCGCGCTCTGCAGACGCTGTCTGGCAGGCTGAGTGGGCCTCTACCGTTTGGCAGAGAGAGGGGAGGAAAGGGAGGTGTGAGTCAGACCTTGGCCCCCAGCCCCTCTGCATGGACCGCCCTGCTAATTGCATTAACAAATGCCTCGATGCTGGGCCAGTTGGAGGCCAGGGCCAGGGAGCAGCCCCAATTCCCACGGGCTCTAGCAGGCATGAGGAGGGGGACCACGAGCAGGGCTGTGGCCCAGGGCTGGGCATGGGTTCGCCTCCAGCTCCTGCTCCAAAGCAGAAGGGTGACTGTCCACCCTGTCACAGCCCCAAGGGCCTTGTCTGGAAGGAGACCATAGTTCCAGAGCAGTCCCTGTAGATGAGAGATGGATGGGGTGGGGTCCTGGGACAACGCCCATCAGGGACGAGCCTGGGGACCAGTCTTTTCCAGGGGAGCAGCTCCAGGGCATGCAAGAGAGTTGTGTGCAGACAGGGAGCCGTCCAAGCCCTTCGACAGCAGCACCAGCTCCCCGCCCAGGGCCCAGGAAGGTCGGGGGTAGCGCACCATCCCCACGTACAGTACAGCCAAGGCCAGGGCAGAGTGTGCAGGAGAGAGTGGCCTGGCTTGCATTTGAATTCCAACTGCGTGACCTTGGGCACGTTCCTTCACTCCTGTGAGCCTCAGCCTCCTCATCTAGAAAATGGTTGTGCCTCCGATATTTACTATTTGCCTAAGGTGGTAAGCAAGACAGACACTGCCCTCTTCTTTATGGCCCTTTCAACTTAGACAGACTGTCACAAAACCAGTGAACAAACAAGCAGAAGAAGAGAAACCTGGTGGAAACAGTGCTGGGGGTGGGGGTTGAGATCCAGAATAGTGGGGCTCATGGGGGGAAGCTCTAGACTGAATGGTGAGGAGGGGAGCTTGAGATGGAGACCGGAAAGATGGCAAGGAGGCAGCCTCATAAAGAGAGGAGGAAAAGCAAGCCAAGAGAGTGGCATGTGCAACAGCCCGGAGGTAGCACACCCATCCAGGAGCCCAGGCCGGATTCGGCGAGTGGGAACGGGGCAGGGAGGGGATGGTTTGAGTGTTGAGAGACGAAGCTAGCTACACCATAGCAGGAAGGTTCTCACAAGGATGTTTTATGATCTAATTTATGGAGAAAAAGCCGGAGGGTAAGGCGGGCAGGAGGTAAGCAGTCAGCTGGAGGCTGCTGTCACCCAGAAGAGTGTGCTGGATTAGAGGGCCCTGAACTACAGAGGCAGCAGGGGAGGCGGAGAGAAGCAGGCAGGTTCCCCAGAGATGCAGGAAGTAAAACAAACAGGGCTCACCTCAGATTGGCTCTAAAGCTTGAGGGAGAGAAGGTGTCTCAGAGGGCCCCCAGGTGTCTGGCTTGAGCATTCAGGTAGAGGGCGATGCCTTTCAGCAGGGTGGGTGAGACCTGCCCGGGGAGCTGGCTCAAAGGGAGGGAAGCCACGAGTTCGTTTTGGACAAGTTGGGTGGGGATGTCTGGGAGGCATCAAGAGCAGATGTGGAGTAGGCAGCGGGACGAAGGAGTCTGGAGGTCGGAGGAGAGGACTGGCTGGAGATATATATAAATCTGGGCGTCGTCAGCGCGGAGACGATGTTTACATCCATGGGAATGCATTAGATCATTCCGGGAGCAGTGCAGCGGGAGAGCAACGGAGAGGACCCAGGCCTCGGCTCTAGGAAGCCACGTTTAGTTGTTGGGTAGAGAAGGAGCAGCAGGGACACAGGAGGGGCAGGACAGAGAGTGACATGATGGCCACTCACAGGGTGAAGGGGATTGAGGGGTTTGGTTGGTCCCTGGCAGACAGAGAGCTTTGCACTGTCATTGTTGCATGCTAATTATTTGGCATAGTACCTACTGGTGGTCAGGAATAGGGAGAAAATAATGCTGGCTGGGCTCCCATGGCCCCCTCTTTGTGTGGGGGATTTGGATGGTCTGGGGAAAGTCCTGGGGTGGCCCAACATTAAGATGCTGAGTAGAAAAGGAGAAGCCAGCCTGCAGCTGGGGAAGGCAGGAGGAAACTACCAGGTCACCCAAGTGATCATTCACCCACTTAGTCCCTTAACAAGCATGTGCCAAGTAGGTAGAGAGGGCCAGTGCCACGCTGCTATCAACAGGACACGGCACCCGGCCTCAGGAGGCCCCTGGGTAAGAACATCTTCTAAGTGAGATCTTCAGGAGACACACCTGCTCACCAGAAAGATCTAAGGTGCCTGTAGGTGGTTGGGGGAGAGATGGATGATTCTCTTGCTGGGACTGCACCCTTCGTGTTAGCTGGGTCTCACTGAGGTCATGTGATTATTCCCTGGAGCCACCTCCTACCTTCCTCTCCACCACCCTGGCTCCTGGTGGCTGGTAACCAGTCAGTGAAGAACCTGCCAATCACATCACTGCTCTGGCCCTTTTCCCGAACGATTGTTCAGCACTTACCATTATGAGGCCCTGGGCTGATTTCTTTACAGGTATCTCTTTTCTTCCTTGTTATAACTACTGTAAGTACTATTCTCATCCCCATTTGACATAAGGGGAAACTAAGGCCGAGGGTGGCCAAGCAGTTGCCTGCAATCACCATGCTGGTAAGGGATGAAGCAAAAATTTGAACTCAAGGAGTCTGGCTCCAAAGTTGGGGTTTTTAACTGTTGGGTTGAGGTCATTACAGGGCTGGGATAGGTGGGCTGAGAAGCTCCCTCAGTGAAGTCAGGTGAAGCCCAGATCAGGAGGGTTGGAGTCGTTGTAGCACTGAGATGTGGACCAGAATGAAAGCCACGCAGAGGCTCTGGACCGAGGAGGCAGGAGCAAATGCCCAGGCCACGCCAGGATCTGCCGAGGGACTCCTGAGCACCGTGGGGAGTGCTCTGGAAGGGCTGACAGACCTGGGGCTGCAGAAGGGCTAGAACAGCCCCGCCCAGACCCAGGCTAGGCCCTGTATTATTCAGTACATACTTCCTGAGCTTTTACTTTGTGTCCAGTGAACACTTGCTACTGAGCAGCATGCTGGGGGCCAGGGGACACAGTCCCTGCTCTCAACATCAAGGCTAAGGGTGGATAGAGCACACAGAACACGCCAGGCCTTGAACTGAGCATTCGGCGTGAGTTACCTCATTCATTCCTTACAACTATGTGAGGCAGAGACTAATATTAGTCGCATTATACAGGGGAGAAAACCGAGGCACAGAGAGCTTAAGCATCTTGCCTGTAGCCACGTAGCTAAGGTAACCCAGACAGGCAGCACAGTCTCCTGGATCCAGATGAAGACAACAGCTAAACTTCCAGGCTCTGCTGATTCCCAGCTGCAAGACTGGGACAAACAGCTAACCTCAAATGTAAATGGGAACAAAGATCAAATCTAGTTTATAGAGTGGTTGTGAGGATTAAAAATTAATAACATGAAGTCCTGGCCCACAGTATGAGCTACAGAGTTATAATTATAATAATAATAATAATTATTATTATTACTATTAATAATCTCCCCCCAAAACTCCATATAGGTTACTATACCCATTGTATGGATGAGGCTCTTTGGCAGATGAGGGCCAGTCACTTGCCTGAGGACACGGAGCTGGGCTTCAAACCCACCACTCCTTGGATCTGGCACCAGAATTCGAAGCACATGCTCTTCATATTAAACCCGGGGTTTGGAAGGAGTGATCCACCTAGGCCCCTTCTCAGCAACAGGGGCTCCCCCCTGCCTCCCCACCCCCTAGGACAGCCCCTGCCCCGGGGCAGCTAGGCTGAGATAAATGAGAATTTAAAGAATTCTTCAAATCCTCTTTCCAGTGTGTGTGTGTGTGTGTGTGTGTGTGTGTTGGGGTTGTGATGAGGATGGGCCAGTCTGGGAAGACTGGACAATCTTCCAAAAGCCCTAATTATACACAGGACCCACTCACCCCCCACTCTACAGTCCTTCCCCTCAGTTGCGTGAGCCAGGCAGGCCCCAGTCCTCACCCTCCACAAATGCATAAATACATAAACCGCATGGCAGAGCTGGCAAAGCCACAGAAGGACAGGTAGATACCAAGATGAGAGGACTCCGCCAAGGTGGAGGGAATAGCCAAGGTGGAGAGAATAGCTGTGGCTCCAGCCATGGCCACCTACATATACAGTGGCTCCCCGAAGTCCAGTGACTGGGCAGGGGTGACAGAAGGGGCCTGCCAGGGAGATGGGCTGGTATGTTACGGCAACTTCAGATTCTGTGAGAGGAGGCAAGAGGGGGCAGGGAGTGGCCCCAGGGGCTCGGGCCATCATCTCCTGTGCATAGGCAGTAGTTGGACCCACAGATATCTGGGAGACACCAGAGAACAGACTGAGTCTCCACACAGTTTTGGGGCTGGGAGGATGGCACACACCCGTCCTTGTCAGCCCTCCCACCTGCTGTCCAACGCGTCACCCCACATGGGTGAGACTTCTAGGACAGTCATGAGCATTCCCCGGCATCGGCAGCCTCCGCTCCAGCCAGAGGGGCAGCTGTGGGGAGGGGAGAGGGAACCGGCAAACCGGTGGGGGGGGGGGGTAGGAGAGCCAGCTGACAGGGTGTGCAGCCAAGAGCCCTACATTCTACAGAGTTCCGGGACCCAGCCGTCCAGAGCCAACGCCCATTGTCCACGTGGTTCTCGTTAGACTCATTAGCAGAGAAACAGCAACAAGCAAGCAGCACAGGGCCCAGCTAATTAGCATACAGACCTTCAGTGGACAAGCCAACTTCAAGTGGGAAAGGCTGACGCCCACTGGCAATTCCTCCAGGAGAAGTGCCAGCCTGTGTGCGTGGGTCAGGGGATGACCAGGGAGCTGCAGGGTGGGAGGGCCCGGGAGGGAAGTAACAGGGGCTGAGGACCCCCAGCGGGGAGTGGGGGTTGGCAGCATTCTGGGGCAGCCCCCTTGCTGGGGCACGAGGGTATACACACACGTTGGTTTTGACAATCTGCAGACTCACCCAACTTCGAGTTTCCAATGTCGAAACTCAAGTTTGGCAGAGACTCATGCTGGAAAATCACGTGCAAGTCAGGAAACTGAGAACTCCGGGGACTGGAGGGCAGAGCAAGGCCCATGCCCAGACCTCTCGGGTAGCTGGTGAGAAGCCCACCCCCTCTGGAGCCACTCTGCTCCAACTTCAACTCAAACCTCAGCAACACTCGCTGCTAAACTGGCTAAAGCTTTCCAGCCCCCCTCCCAACTCTGACCCTGTCCCTTCCAAGGGCTCTGGAGTCTCCCAAGGCCCAGCTACTCAGTGCGGTCCCTGGACCAGCAGCAGCAGCACCCCCTGGGAGCTGTAGAAGCACAGCCCTGCCTGATGTGCTGAATCAGAATCTGCACTTTAATAAGATCCCAGAGGATTTGGGGGAACAATCAAATTTGAGTAGCCCCCCCTGACCCTTGCCAAGGCAGATATTCCTATGAGTGACCCCAAACTCTCAGTGTCTTCGGCTCTGGCTCGAATCACCTAGGGCTGTGGTCGGCAAACCGCGGCTCACGAGCCGCATGCAGCTCTTTGGCCCCTTGAGTATGGCTCTTCCTAAGCCTTAGGAGGACCCTAATTAAGTTAATAACAATGTACCTACCTATATAGTTTAAGTTTAAAAAATTTGGCTCTCAAAAGAAATTTCAATCGTTGTACTGTTGCTATTTGGCTCTGTTGACTAATGAGTTTGCCGACCACTGACCTAGGGTGATTAAAAAAAGAAAATACCAAAAACCAGAGCTTCTGCTGAGCATAAAACTACCTGCTACACACATCCCTGGCTTCTCTGCCCGGGGAAGTCACTGCTTTTGAGTCTCAGATCCTCCTCTAATGAGGTGCATGCCCTTGAGCTAGTCACCACTTCTCTGCATCTCACTGTCTTCATCTTTAAAATTATGAGGTACCCCTCTCCCCCCAGCCACAGAGAGCCTGTCCTCTGAGAGCCCACACCAATCCAGGGTCTTTGAAAAGGCAGGAAATTCCAGAAGACAATGTGTGTTGCTGCTTGTTTTTGAATTTGGGGTTTTGATTTCTTTATCTGCAGATCCTGGAGAGGCCCAAGATTCTGCCTGAGCATCATTGTCTGACTGGGGGAGGTCAAGGCCATGAGGCCTGAGACAGAACCAAGAGCTTGGCCAGCCAGCATCCCCATCCCCACAGGGGTGGAAGCAGCCCATCTTGTCCCTGTCTCATCCCCACCTTGGGGGGTGGGCATCAGAACCAGAGATGAGGGCCTCCATCAGGCCTGGGAACACCATAAGCTTTGTGAGGTGCCTGGATACCCTCACACTGCAAAGGGCCCAGGGGTTTGTCCTGGGGCAGGAAGGGGTGCTGGTGAGACTGAGGCCTTGCAGCCAGGTTTAGGGCCTGCTGGTGGCAGCTCCAGGAGGGAAAGTTGCGGGGAGATCCTAGAAATGCCATACAGATGTGGGGAGCTGATGAGAGCTTAAGAGGGGCCCTGGGTGTGAGAGAGAAAGATCCCAGGGGCTTCCTGAAACCCCCACATCTGTCATTATATGTGGGGATTCCAAACTCCAGAAGGCCCCAGCCTCAGTTGGTGTTTAGAGGGAACAAAACCCCGTAAGGAAGAGTGTGGGGTTTTGGAGTCAGACTGCCTGGATGTAGCCCTCTCTCCAGCACTTGGGGTAGAATATCCTTGGCCATGTTTCCCAGCTAACATGAGCCTTGGTTTCCTTGTCTGTAAGTGGGGATGATCAACAAACACTCATGTTATAGGATTATTGAGAGGCTTAACTACAATAATGTGTGTGAAGAGCTTAGCACAGTGTTGGGAACATAGTAAATCCCAGGCTATTAGCTAGTAGTGCAGTAATAGTAGCAGCAGGAGTGGGAGCAGTTGTGATAGTAATAGTGGTAGTAGTAGCAGCAGTGATGGTGGTGGTAGTGGTAGTAATGGCAGTAGTAGTTCATTGTCTTCCCCACACAGATGTAGAAAGTGAGGCCCAGAAAGTAAGATGTTTGCCAGGAGGGTGTAGTGATTAAGAAAAGGGAACCTGGCCTGGCCGGCGTGGCTCAATGATTGATTATGGACCTATAAACCAGAAGGTCATGGTTCAGTTCCCGGTCAGGGCACATGCTCAGGTTGCTGGCTCAATCCCCAGAGTGGGGCATGCAGGAGGCAGCTGATCAACGAAGCTCTTATCATTGATGTTTCTCTCTTGCTCTCTTTCTCTCTCTTCCTCCCTCTCCCTTCCTATCTGAAATCAATAAAAATAAAAAACAATTTTTTTTAAGAAAAGTGACCCTGGAGTCAAGTCACCTGAGTTCAAATCCTACCATTTCCAGGTCATGTGATCTTGAGCAAGTGACCTGTCTATGCCTCAGTTTTCTCATCTGCCTAATGGTACTACCTACCCCAGGGGAATGTAACTGCACCTTGCACAAACTAAGTTCTGCATGGGTATTGGTTCTTGCCCTTGTTACTGCCTCTGCCACCATCAATGGAGGCTTGGGTGCAGACCCCCTGGCTCCTCCTGCCTCATTCCCTGGTTCCCACCTAACTAAGAAGACTACTCTCTTTTCTTTTCTTTCACCTGGGCCAGCCTGCCGGGCTTCAGAGCAGTCCAAAGGAAGGCTGCTCCAGACGCAGGGTCGGAGCCTCATCAGACCATCCTGGCAGGATGCCTGACAGAGGCCAGGACCAGAGGGTGGGTTCCCATAGGACACAGCGTAAATGGTGCCAGGAGAATGTGCAATGCAGAGTCTCTGGGACCAGCCACATCCTACAACCACAGGGTGGGGGCACTTAAGGGACCCACACAGTGGGACAGCAGGAAGGACATGTGGGAAGCTTAAAAAATGTAAGTGGGGCTTTTATTTGAGAAGTTGTTTTCAGCCTGAGGCATTTTATAAGCTCCTCCCTTCCAGGGCATGTTGCCTCTACTCCCAGGAGCTCCATTGGGGAAGACACTCCAGGCCTGGAGCCCCCCTGCTCGAAGGAGAGAGAAGGAGAAGGGGGGTGGGGAGGAGGCACTCACGTTTGATACAGTGGTTGGTGCTGTTTGCCGTTGTCCACCCCGGGCAGCACTTTCCCCCGCAGACGTTCCTCCTGTGGAGTTACCAAAACGGGGTCAGGTATGAGGATGCTCAGAGAGGGACGATTCACGCAGCCCCTATTGGTCCTGCCCTCTGCAGAGCCAATCCGGCTGTGCAGACTGTCATTCTCTGCTTGACACTGGGGAACCTCACTCTCTCTATCTGTACAATCCAGAGCCCCCTGGGTCAGTAATGACAGTGATCATGATGATCAAAAAGCAAGGCCGGAGAGGTTCAGTCACCTGCCAGGGCTAAACAGTAAGTGAGAGCCAGAGCCAGATTCCAACCTGAGTTGGCCCAACTCTAAGTCACGCTCCAACTCCACATTGCCTCTCACCAAAAAACAAGCACCACAGTCCTCGCCCAACAAATGCTGACAATCCAAGGGGAGCAGGAAGACACACATAGAACTGTCTGAAGGACATACGTATGCATCACCTGCTCACAAATCACACTGGGAGGAGCCTTGGCCCGCGGGCAGGCTTACACAGTAAGACTGAGCACGGGGCTCTAGCATTTCTATGTAAGCGGGGCTTGTGAGGGGGCCAGCTGCTAGGAAGGTGGGGCTGGGGACTGGGGTTAAGCAGCCTCTGCTTAAGGAGCACTGTGTTTTAACTCGGGCAGGCTGATGGGACTTACTTTATGGGACACCGTCCTTCTCCCAGCTCCTCTTTGGTGCTGGCCCTGGGGCCACCCATAGGAAACACTGGCCTGCACTGACCACTGGGGCACTCAGCCAACTCGCCCGAACTGTGCTTTCAGTGAAGACCCCCTGCAGCACCAGCAGGTGTCACCAGCCCTGACTCACCGTCTAAAGACCCAGATCTGGGTGATTTCCCTAGCGAGGCTCTTCCCAGAGAAGACCCCTGGGAGCCTGACTCCTTGGCTCAGGGTGGGCCTGGGCCTGGCTTCCTGGGCCCCATCATTAGCATCAGAGTGTCTACCGAGCACTCACTGAAACTCAGGGTGAGTGTGGTGGCCGAGGCACAGAGCCGGAGGGTCAAGGCAAGGGACAGAGCAGGGGGCCATCCCTGTGACCTCTGTGGCCAGCATGGTGAGCATCTGCTCCCACTTAGGAATTTGTTTGACATTTGAGTGGACCCCAAGGCCTGCGTGGTTTTGGAACCTTCCAAAACATTCAAAATAAATTCCTACGGCTTGGAAAAGCTGAGGTTCATTCCTGGCCCTTTGGCCCAGCCGCCCAGGGAGCTCCCAGAGTGTCCCCCCAGCCCAGGGCTGTGCCATTCCGGCCACCTCGACGCCTTCAGCAGCTTCCTGGCTCCATGATGGCCTCCTCCCCAGCAGGGCCCAGGCACCGGGTTCTGGGGAGGGAGCTAGTTCTCATACCCAGGGTTTCTGAATGGGTACCCTGGTAGAAGGGGACAATTACTCACCAATTTGTAAGTCACTACCCCTGGTTGGGCAATGAGGCTGCAGATAGGGCTAATGTGCAATTAGCAGCTTTGATAAAGGCCCGGGAAGTCTTCAAAAGGAAACAGGCTGCATTCCCTGGGAGTTTTCTAAGAACTAGGGCCTGTGGGAGCCCAGATAGCATGAACTGAGGGGCCTGCCTGGACGGGCGGTCATGGCATGGAGCCCTGCCCAAGGAGGCCCCCTCAGCCAGCTGTCACCTCAGCATGGCTTTGCAGCTGACTGTAGAAGGGCAGCAGTGGAGCCTGCCTTGCCTGCCCATGGTGGAACCCTCAGGGCCGTCAGGAGGGTTCCGGAATCAAAGGCTGCCAGGCAGTGGGGATGGGAGGAGCAGTTTGAGACTGGAAAGGTGCTCAAGAGGGATTCGGGTTCTCCATGAGGGCCTGAGGGCCCTTTATACTGTAGGCCAGTATTGGAGTCTTGAGTAGAGGCCCAGGGGGTGGCCATTCAGTGGGCTCTGCCCAGCTAGTGAGAGCAAATGAGCCTAACGAGCTGGGGTGTATGACTCAGTGGTCTGACTTCCCGGGAAGTCCCTCTTAGAGATCATATGAGCCCAACCTTCCAGGTGACACCACTCAGCAAACATGAGCCCCATATGCAGCATCATTGCTCAACACTTGGGAACGCTTCTGGCTAACAGCTTGGGACAGTTGCTGTTCCACCTGGAACAAATCTGACCAGACGAATCCTTTGTTAAAAACCTCCCATGGTTCTCTA
Organism: Myotis daubentonii; assembly: GCF_963259705.1. Taxonomy (NCBI): domain Eukaryota; kingdom Metazoa; phylum Chordata; class Mammalia; order Chiroptera; family Vespertilionidae; genus Myotis; species Myotis daubentonii. The sequence goes on along the minus strand of NC_081840.1, from coordinate 22,208,494 downwards.
TTGGCCTCTCCAAAGCTAACCAGGCCCCCACCTGCCTCTGCAGTCTGTCTCTATCACCCCTCCCTGTCTCCAGGACATCCACAACCAAGGCTGTGATCCTCCGAGGATATAAAGACTATCATCTGCCCATTGAACTCTCTATGGTCACATTTTGACGCCTTTGCTTAGGCTGCTCTCTGCCTAGAATGCCTTCCTTCTCTTCTTTGGCAATTAAAATCCTTTCCACTCCAAGACTTCCAAATCAAATGTTACCTCCTTTGTGTAAAACCTCCCCCATATCTACCCAGCCTTCCCCACTCTCCATTTCCTGTGCGCTTTTAGTACTGATTGTCTCAGGATGTTGGCTTTATTTGACTACCTTGAGGGCCCTTTCTTATTCCTCTTTGTGCTTCTAGAGTCTAACACAGTGCCTGAGACGTGCGATACATTTAATACTTCTTTGTTTCACTTCATCTAGTGTTTCCCAAAAAGCAGATGAGTAACACTGAGGGCAGGGAAGTGAGTTTTAGGTTTCCACAATCACAGCATTCAACAATTCTGAGTCACATGGTGAGAAAGTGATTCCCATTTCAGTGATTTTTCTAGCCTGATTAGGTCAGTGAGAAAAAGCTGCCTGAGGCTGAGTCCTTCCCCCAACACTTGCCAGTCCCCCTTTTAACAGGGAGAACACACCACAGGATTGAGCTTCTTAAGATTATGATGTCTGACTAGAATAGGAGAACATTTTATTTTCATTTCAATTTTCCTACAGTTATCTTCTGTTCATGACAAGTGGTACTATTTTCAACTTATGATAGTGATACAAAGTTTCCTTGAAAATAAATTTATTTATGTAGAAAAATGAGTCAAGCCCTGTTTATAATAGAAAAAAAAAGTGTAACTCATCTAAATGTCCCAAAACAGAAGGATGGATAAATAAACTGTGGTATATTCAGATAGTGGAATAATATACAACAGTTCAAATGAATATAAACTTGGGTTGCCCTAACTGGTTTGGCTCAGTGGATACAGCAGTGGTTCTCAACCTTCCTAATGCTGCGACCCTTTAATACAGTTCCTCATGTTGTGGTGACCCCCAACCATAAAATTATTTTTGTTGCTACTTCATAACTGCAATTTTGCTACTGTTATGAATCATAATGTAAATATCTGATATGCAGGATATATTTTCATTGTTACAAATTGAACATAATTAAAGCATAGTAATTAATCACAAAACAATATGTAAGTATATATGTATTTTCCAATGGTCTTAGGCAACCCTTGTGCAAGGATCGTTCGACCCCCAAAGGGGTCGCGACCCACAGGTTGAGAACCACTGGGATAGAGCATTGGCCTGTGGACTGAAGGGTCCTGGGTTCGATTCCGGCCAAGGGCATGTATCTTGGTTGCGGGCACATCCCCAATGGGGAGTGTGCAGGAGGCAGCTGATCAATGTCTCTCTCTCATCGATGTTTCTAACTCTCTATCCCTCTCCCTTTCTCTCTGTAAAAAATCAATAAAATATATTTAAGTATATATATTAAAATTAAAAATTAAAAATATATATATTATTGATTTTTTACAGAGAGATGGGGAGAGGGATAGAGAGTTAGAAACATCGATGAGAGAGAGACATCGATCAGCTGCCTCCTGCACACTCCCCATTGGGGATGTGCCCGCAACCAAGGTACATGCCCTTGGCCGGAATCGAACCTGGGACCCTTGAGTCCGCAGGCCGACGCTCTATCCACTGAGCCAAACCGGTTAGGGCAATAAAATATATATTTTTTTAAAATCCCCTGTAAACTGTAAATTTCATTAGTACAGGAATTGTGTCTGCCCTGCTTTGTTGTGGCAATAAATCCTCACTACATAGCAAGTTCCATGAAGACAAAGGCTGTATTGGCCATTGCTGTATCCCCACCATCCAGCACAGTGCCTGGCATATAGGAGGCCTTCCAAATATTTGTTGAATGAATGAATGAATGAATGAATGAATGAATGAATGATGGGTCCCCAGCAGTGGTGATGTTATTCCAATCTTCACCAGCAGGTGGCACTTGATCCTTGGCCCTAAGGTGCCCACAAGAAATTTTGCCAGAGAGGTCAGCCTGGCCAAGAGCCATTAACCAGAATAGACCTGGGTAGAGAAAGCCCATTAACAAGACTGCCACTCAACAAACCCCACCCCCCAGCTGACTTGGAGTGGCTGGCTGGAGTGCCAGAGGAACTCACCCTTTATCAAAGCTGCAGAAAATAATCTGGGGAAGGAGCCAAACCCAGCATGTGATATCCTGTATACATCTGCATAGCATACAGCAGGTGCCTGTGGGCAGCACCCAGCCCATATTCTTATACACCTGTGCACATCTGTGCACGGCCTTATTGCGGTGACAATCTGCTTTGCTCATGACTACCTCATGTCGTGACTTCTAATAGTTCACCCTCCCACCCCTACCCTCTGCTACCCCACTTTCCTCCTAACCCTCACCCAAATGCCTATAGTATAAGCTCCTCCATGATCTGGCCTAACCTATGCTCCCAGCCTCACCCCATGACTCCACGGCAGTTCTGCCTCTAGGCCAATGCCAACAGTGAGGAGCCCTTGTCCTTGGTCAGTGCTACACCTCCAGGCCCCACTCCTGCCACCTCCCCAACACGCTGCCCATTGAGCACCAGGCTCCAGCTCACAGGGCCTCCTTGTCCTCTGAGCTCTGCAGCCACAACTGTTCCATTCCTTTATACTTAACATGAAGCTTCTGATACTAGAAAGCACACTCAGTGGTACATATCTGTTCCTTTCTCCAACTGATGATAAGTAATTGAGTTGCTCTCCCAGCAGAACAATGCCTTTTTCTCTGGAACCCATCCCCTATTCCATGCTCCCCACACTTGCTTTTAGGAAGCATGTATTCACTTGCGCAGATCAGGAAAGAAAAAAAAAAAAACAACTGAAACACGTTAGGTGCTTCATTAACCCTCGTTGACTGATTCTGTGTATGTGACTTGGCAGTCATGGGTCTACTGTCCGCCTGCTTTAAGCTTGGCCTTCCATGGGCAGCAGGAGTTCATTCACTCATTCAACAGGTACTTAATGAGCACCACATATACCCAGCTCTCTTCTAGGCGATGGCAACATGGCGATGAACAAAACAAAGCCTGTTTTCATAGAACTGACATTGGCATGAAACACAAACAGATACATAATATGTCACCTGGGAATACGTGCTATGAAGAAACATAAAGCAGGGTGAGGGGAGAAAGGGGAGGGGGGGCAGGAGTAGAGCGGAGATCCGAAAGAAGTCCTGCTGAAATGTGGGAGAGGAGTGTGCAGCCAAGGAAAACAGCCAGTGCAAAGGCCCTCAGAAAGTCCTGGGCATAGAACTGGGGGTGCAAGCCCTTCCTGCTGTGCACCACGACTAAACCAACTGGTCCATCGGACCCAGGCCAAAAGGGCTGCCAGGTTTCTTCCCCACCAGCCCTGCATTGCCCAAGGCTTTCTGCCCTCCGTTCTGGGGACACCTGACACCCAGGCGAGGCCGAGCGCCTGGCAGCCAGGATGACCCCCGACTAAGGAGCCGCCCCACGCGGCGAGGGCGCCCCCCGGCGGGCAGCGGGAGGTGCCTGGGGAGAGGGGAAAGTGTAAATCTCTGGGTTGGGAAGAACCTTAGCCCTGCAAAGTGACTGAGTCGCGCTGACACTTAGCCGCACAGGCAGACACACAGACCCGTCCCCCCAGGTAACCGCCGTTCCGCAGCCACACCCGGGCGGGTTTCCTACCCAAAGTGCCCCCGAGCCAACGTCCATTCCCACGTCCGACCGTCCGTGTACCCAGACCCACCTGCGCCCAACCCAAACATTTGTCCCGGTGCGCAGGTTCCGCTGCCAGCCCCCTGCGCAGAGATGCCTCTGTCCTCACACTCTGGACCCCCCCCCCCGCCCCCCTCATATCCTCCACCCACCTGCGCTCCGTGCCCGCGCAACCTCCCTGGATCTGAAGCCCCCGGAACGCCCACCCTGCTTCTCCTGCCCGGTTCCTTCTCGGACCCCAGCAGCACAGGTTAGCTGAGGGCGGGCCAATGGAGAGGCGCGTTAGGAAAGGATTTAACGTCGGGTCTCGGCGAGCTGGTTCGAAAGAGTGAGGATGGTGTTCCTCTTTCCCCTCCGCTTTTGGAAAGTGGGCCAGACCTCCAGGCCCCGGCTCGGGCCGGTTCCCTGCAGCACTGAGGTCAGAGGGACGGGGAGCAGAGCCCGGCGCCCTCTCCTCTCCTCTCGCCGGCACATCCCTCCAGGAGCGAGCGCACAGCCCCAGCCCGCGTCCCCCAGCCCCCGCGCTTTCTTCTCTAGTGCTCACCCCGTGGGCCGCCCTCGTGGCGGGGTTGGGGGCGCAGCCCGGGGCCGCTGCAGGGTCCCGTAGCGCGGGAGAGCCGAGGCCGCCCTCGCCCGGGGGGCGGGCTGCTGCTGGCCCCAGCGACTGCTCCTCCAGGTCTGCGCAGGTGGCCGGACTCGCGGCGGCGGCTGCGCTCGGGGCGGCCTCCTGGCCTCGGGCTCGGCGGGCCTCCTGGGGCTCCCCCAGCCGGGTTGGGCCGGCTCCGCGGGCGGTGAGCCCGGGCCGGGCGCGTCCTGCTCCCGGAACAGACTGTACACCTTGGCTGCGGCCGCTGCGTGGTGGCTGCCCCCCGGGCGCCAGAGCCGACTCGCGTCCCTGCCCACCGGCTCGACTCGTCCCACCGGGTCCCTCTGAGCACGACCCATGCCCACGAAGAGAGCCAGGGTGAGCGGCAGGAAGCCCCTCCAGGGGTTCCACCGGGTGCGCCCGGGGCAGGGGGCTGGCGCCGGCGGCCTCATGGCGCCGGGGGCCACCGGAGAGCGGGGCGCGCGGGGCGAGTCCGGGGCTGGCAGTCGGTTACCCGGGCCGCCGACGGGCTGCGCTCGGGTCCCCTTCGGAGGCCCGCTTCTCTTCGTCTGGGGGGCCCCGAGGGCTGGGCGGGGGAGCGGCCCGGGGCTGCGCGCCCTGCGCCCGGCGCCCGCGCTGGGTCCCCAGCTAGAAGCGCGCGGCTGCTGCACCTTCGCGCCTTCTCCCTCTGGCTGTGGCCTTCCGAAGGGGAACTGGAAGGTTTTTATTTTTGGAAACCTCTCCCTGATTTTTCGTCTCTTTTATCCACACCATGCCCCCTCCTCGGAGGGACAGCTCAGCCCCCTCATTACGGGAGAGGGAGAGAGGAATTCCAGCAACACCCACTTTGGCACCGCGAAGCGAGCGGGCGGCGAGGGGGGTTAACCCATGAGTAGCTGCGGGTGGCTCAGGGCTGACCCGAGGGCTGGTACGGGAGATGCCGCCTGCAGTAACAGCGGCACCGGAGCCACCTCTCTCCTGTCCTGGGCAAGCTCGAACTGCTGACCTGTCCCGAATTTGTCTCCCGCCCCTGCCCTCAGAGGCAAACTCTGGGTTGGATGACCAAGGCTGCAGCCTCGAAGGCCTGAAGGAGACCGGGAGAGGTATCAAGAACGGCGTGACAGAATCAGGACCGTAGGGACCGACGTCCGGTCCCTTCGCTTTTCGCCCCGGCCACTGGGGGCGTCCGTCGGGGTGCAGGCTAGAGCTGGGACCACGCGGGAGAGCGCTGGAAGGTCGCCTGGGGAGGCGCGCGCCCTCTAGTGGAGTTGGCCGCGTCCTTGGCCATCCTGCAGCTCATAGAGCGACCTGTCGCTGCCAGCCACCTTCGCTCCCTGTTCTGTCCCCTTTCTGTTGAGTCAAGGTCAAGCCCGATGGCAGATCCTAGAAGAAGTGTTCCCTTTTTCACAGAGGGTAGACCTGGAAGATCTGGAATAAGCTCATTCAAGAAGACAGCGTGTGTCCAAGAGGGGTATGAAACCCTGGCTTCCTGCCTGGGCTCAGAAGTCCATCCCTCCCTCAGGAATTTCACCCAAGGAGGATTTAATCTGCCTCTGATTGATCTGGTGCTCACATCTTCTTGCGTTGGCAGTGAGGGGACAGGGGTGCAAGAATGCCAATTGCCACACATCTGAGTACCTCCAACAATCAGCTCATCACTCACACCCCTGACCCGCTGTCTTAAAGCCTAAAGGCCTGGCAGCCATGGCTGCCCCTGGTGCGTTTCTGTAGCCTACTATTGCCTAGAGAGACAGAGCAGTCAGGAGGGCACCAGTTTGCAACTTCCCACACTACACAAGGGACAGGCACAATCACTACCTAATGTTGGAATACGCCCTCAACTCCTGGCCTTGGCCTACACAGCCCTGCGTGACTGGCCCCCTATCTGATCTCTCTCACCTCTTGCATTGCAGCTGCATTGGCCTCCTCTCTGCTCCTTGAACAAGACAAGTTAATGCCCACTTCCCTGTTTCTGGAACATTCCTCTCCGCAATGTTTACAGGAACTCCGCATCACTTCTCTCAGCTCAAACATCACCTCCTAGAGTGGCCATCCCTGGACCACCTTCCCACCCCCACCCCCCACTTCCCCAACCTAGAGCAGCCCTCCCATTCCCAAGTCATCACTTTCTAACACATCACCATTTCACTTTCATGGCTCTAGGGACTAGTTGAAAATGATCTCATTTATTCCTTTACTTGGATAACTGGCTTATAGGATGGGCTGAACCTGAAGACATCAGGACTTAAGGATAATCAGGAAACAGCTATAGTATTTTTCTCCCCTCATTGCCTTCAGCCATGTTATGGTGAATTTCCTTTCCCCACCCTTAATCTCAGAGTTTTTGGCTTGACCTTCCCTATCAGCCACAAGAATAGTTTCATGTCTATAATTAAGACCAATTTTTCAGGCACTAAAAACTCTGGTCCTGTCCAAATAAAAAAAAAAAAATCCTTATCCAATTTAATCAATCGAGAATCCAATTCAATACTCCTCCCTGCCCCCCCCCCCCCCCCCCCCCGGGACTGTCCCCTGGCTCGAGATCCGACAGTGGAGAGAGTGGAGTGTGGTCTGTTTTTCTGACCATCCTTTTCGGTGGTGGCTCCTCCGTGTCAGGGTCAGGGGAGAGGTATTAGAGGAAACATGGCAAAGTCTTATGTGACAGGAGCCCTTGGCTGGCAGGTGCCACATGCTGGCTCTTTCATAGGCACATTTGTGGATTCTTGGGAGGCTCCCTGCAAGACCTCCACCCTGCACGGCTGTAACAAAACACTCTCCGGCCAACCTCTTGCAGGTCCCTGTATCCTCTGCCCTCGTGGACTTTCTGTTCCATGCCAATAAACCAATGGTGAGTGGGCTGCTCCTCCCTCTGCCATAGAAGCCACTCCAGCCAGGCTCCACAGTCAAAACTCTCCAGACAGACAGTATCCACAAGTCTCTTCATTTGTGTTCATCCCCAAACTCTAAAGACATATGTTGGGTTCTCCCAACAACTTTCTTGTTGTGCTTTGGTACCTCGGGGTGCTTGCAGCTCCCAGCAACTCAGCCAGCATCAGTGGAGGGAGAGTCATGGGGAGTCGTGCTGGTTTCTTCTTCTTGAGGGCCCCCAAATTCTGCAGCTGGTTCTCTTGGAGCCCCCTTTACTTGGTTTGCATTGGGGAGTACCCTCAGGGGAAATCTCAGCCCTGCCTACTAATGCAACAGTTCTCTACCTCAACGCTTTAGAAAAAATAGATTTTTATTGATTTCAGAGAGGAAGTGAGAGGGAGAGATAGAAACATCCATGATGAGAGAGAATCATTGATTAGCTGCCTCCTGCTCGCCCCACACTGGGGGATCAAGCCCTCAACTCTGGCATGTGTAGGAATCGAACCATGACCTCCTGGTTCATACGTCGACTCTCAACCACTGAGCCAAGCCAGCCAAGCTCTATGTCAACACTTTTTTCAATCCCTTTCATTCATAGACTGAGGGATATGGCTTGATAGTTGTTGAACTTGTTCTGCTGTTACTAAAATGTGCAGGACTTCTCTTGGAATGTGAGGATATTTAGTCCTTATTGTTCTACCCTTGTGGCTTCAGCAAAAATTCAAGACCACAGGAAAAATCCTGTTCAACAACTGAAAAAAGTCATTATTGCCTGACTTTCCAAGCCACAATGGTAGCTCTAAAAGAGTTGATGTCTTGTCTCAACTCAGCACTGTTTCCCCAGAATCTAGAATAGTGCTTGACTCTAATAAACAGCCAAGAAATATGGGTTCAATGGATGGCTAACTGAATGAATGGCAGAATAATCCCATGAAGTAAGGAGGGCTGGTATCATTAGACCCATTTTAAGAGAGAAAAACTGAGTTCCTGGTCCAAGTTCATGTGCTTACTGCCTTGAGGGATGGCCCTAGGATCCCCTTAAATTCTGGGTCTTGTGTTTTGGGATGAATGCCATCTTGATTCCCAGAATGCTCAGTTCTTTCCCGGAGACATTGCTCCTTCCCTGTTATCCACCCAACTCTTTAATTCCCGACTCCTTCCCTTCCCCCACTACCTGCCAGTTCCTTCAGGAGCTCTCCTCTTCATCCCTCCGTGCTCACCTCAGATCCCCATGAGCCTCCCAAGGCCAGAAACCTTGGCGTCATCTTCGTCCCTGAGTTATTTTTTCCTCCCGTGTGTCCAAGTCATTATTACTGCTCCGTCTCCTCCGTCTGCACTTCTGGAAGTCTGCCGCCCATTCAGCCTCTCACCGCTTGGCCCCAGCCAAAACCCTCAGGCAGACACACTTCCCACTCCGCTAGGGCGCCCCTCCTACTCCTTGGTGAGTACAAATGGTCCTTGGAAATTCCCACCCTGTTCTCCTAGGAGCCCACAACCTGGCTAATCTCCCCTGAAGACTGGCATCTCCTGTTCCTCCCATCCCAGTGCCACCCTTCGGTCCTGTCTCCCACTTACTGCCCATCACTCCTTTCCCTGCAACTATTGGGATCTGTTGATGCAACTCTTCGAAATCTCCAATCCCATAAATGCTTGAGGTTTTTCTTTCTTTTTTTAAGCTGCCAAAATTTATAGAGTCTACTAGGGTTCAAGCACTGCATTAAGCATGCTACATAAATTGACCCCTTTAACCAGATAAAGGGGGCATCATGATTTCTGCCTATACAAAGGAGGAAACTGAGGCTGGAAATAGCTACTGCTTTACCCAGCTGATAAGTAGCAGATGCAGGATTCATTGGAGCCCAAGCTTTTAAGACTGCACCATCTTGCCTCCCCCTTAGGCTTGTGACTCTGTAACCCGCCTCACATTGAAGTGGTATCTTTTCCCTGCCGCTGTTACCACCTAAGTACCTCGACTGCACATCCCTCCAGTACCCTCTTCCCTGCCTGCTAGCCCACAAGTCAAGTCCCTGGGGACGTGGAGTTATAAGAACTTTCTGTCCCCCTCTACCCTCCCTGGCCAGTAGGAGAAGAGAGGCTAAATGTTAACAGCATGGCCCCTGACTCACCATGTGTCCCTTCCTTACCCTTGGTCCCAGCCTTCCCCCAGTGAGGCACCGAATGCTGCTAACCCTACTCACCCATCTCTTGGGTCTGGGGAGGGAAATCACCTCTGGAAAGCCCTGCAGAGAGAGTCCCAGGGGCTTGATAAGAGGATTCCAGTGGGGAAAAGATTGCCAGGACATGTAACCGCAAGTGGGGATGCTGGACACCCAGGGCACCCTAATTGCTTTCCCATGTCTTGCTGGAATAATGCTGGCAGCCAGAAAGCTACCAGAACCTGAACTAATTTGATAAACAAGGACCAAAAGCAAGGACCACATTTCTGCTCCCTTTGCTGAGACCCAGACTCCCAACAGAATTCCAGGGATTTTTTCCTCCTTGGAAGTGACTGGACCTCCAGCCCTGAATTCCTCTCCCCAGGAGAGCTTGTTCCCCTGCTCGGAACAAATAACACATTTCCTGGTTAATCAGTGGGCAGAACAGCCGAAAAGGAAGGTTGATTGGGCCCCAGCTTTCCAGATGGGAGCAGCTCAGGGGCTGGGATGCCCTCGTCCAGATACTGGGCAGCTGGGACCCCCGCACTGCGCAGCCTCACCTCCAGTTTGGGAGACACAGGCTGTGTGAAGAGGCCCCAGCTCCCTCCTGCACGAGGTTTTCAAGGCCCACAGAGGCTGCCAAGATCACTCCACCTCAGACACCGTGGCCTGGCATCGCCCCCACAACTCACAGCCACCCTGCCCTGGACCGCCTGGGCTGTCTCCTCCCATGAGCACGGATGTTTCTGTCTTCTGCAAACTGAGCTCAGTTCTCAGCTACGCTTGGCTTCTATTTTCTTATCTGACGATAGAGATAATGTTGCTCTTCTTGCCACACCACCTTCAGGGCAAAGTAGATAACCAGCCCGATCTACCCTGTGACGGGAGGGGATCAATCACTGCTACTCCATTTGCCAGTGGGTATTTGTCGAGCGCTTAAAACGTACCAGGCACTGTGCTTCGTGTTTTGCAGACATTTTCTCATTTAGTCCTCACAGTAGTCTTGTGAAGGAGGTAGCCGGTGAGGAAATGAAGGCTCAGAGAGGTAAAAATGACTGCTCACAATTGCAAAGCTAGTAAGTGGCTACACTCGGATTCCCCCCTGGTTTGTCTGGCTCCAGACACGAAGCCGATGCCAGCGTCTCGAGGAGCCTTTCTGTGGAAATGTGGCTCCGGCTGCCATTCTCTGTAATAGAAGCATCCCAGCTGTTCGTGGTGTGGCCAGGGGTGCTGGGGGCCACATAGAACTGCTGTCACGAGTTGGCCCACCAAGCACATCTCACCGCCCCCCCCCACACACACCTATTTACAGCTAGGGGTCTACTTTGGGTCAAGGGCAGACAAAGGTCATCATGGTGAGTTTCCGTGAATCTGACTCGCCCTCACCAAGGAGAAGGAAAGAAGTCCAGTTTGTCCCACATCAAATCGTTTTCGGTTGCTGAGAAAGGCTCATCTTAACCCTCAGCCTTTCTCTTTGGACGAGAGAAGTGGCGTCAACAAACATCTCTGTGGCCCTGGGCGGTGGGCATTGTAATCCCATTTCACAAACGCAGAAGGGTGAAGGCTCTTGCTCAAGGTCGTCCAGCTAGGAGTCGAGCCAGTGTTCAACGAAAAAGGCCGACCGGCTCCAAGGTCCGTGCTGTTTTCACTGCAGCGAACTGTACTCGCTCCAGGATGTCCTGCAGTGATGTGAAGTGGGCAGCCCTTCAAGTAGCTGATTTCACTTGTTTCCCTTCATTTCCAGTCCCTGATACAAGGGTGGGCTGATCTGAAAGTTCTGTGCATTTAGCTCAAAGCTCAGACAACATTTCCTACTTACCTGCATGAATTCCTTCAGCCTTTGGCTGAAGTGGAATCTTCTAGAACTCCTGGGGCTGCAGCATAACTTCTCCCCAAGTAGAGACCTGAAGGCCTAAGCAGGAAGACCATGTGAGCGAGCAGTCCAGAGACCTCCTTCTCTTAATTCCCTCCAGTAAGACCAGAGCTGCTCGACTGGGCTGGGGGCCGCATGGATGGGATGGGGTCACACATTGTATTATCCTTTCAGAATCTCCAGGGAGAAAGCCCTACGGGTCCAAGGGCTGGGCAGATCTACCCCGAATTCTGGAATGGCAGGCAGGAATTTCAGGACAAGGTGAGCAGGAAGCAACTTTTCTTGGCTGTCATTGGGGTCTCCCAGCCTGTCCCCACCTTGGTTTCCAGCCGGGACACAGTGACAGCCCAATAAATAGAGGTTGTGGGGACAGCAACAGGGGCTGCTGTAGGGTTGTTCCTAAATTAAGCTCTTCCAGAGAGGCCTGTCAGCAACTTCCTGCTCTTCATTATCAAGGCAAAGAAAGAGGATGACACCTTCTGCCACCATCTCCTGACCTCCATTTTCCCTGGGATGAAACAGTGAGATGAGGACACTCAATGAGGTTTGCCCTGCTGCCTCCCACTACTCTCTAGGACCTCAAACCCTTAGGAATAGGCCCAGGCCCTAAAACTCCCCACAACAGGACACAGACACCAGGCTGGTGGGGGCGGGGGTAGGTGCAGCCCGGTCCCAGCCGGTCTGCCATGACTCATTCCTTGTTTCCGTCCACTCTGGTCTGAGCGCCTTGGCCCAGGGGCCTCTGGGAGGCTGTAACACAGGCTGGCCCCTCGCCCATCAGGGCTCAGCAGACAAAAATTAAAGATCTCACTTCTCAGGAACTCACACAGACAGCAGAGGCATGCTCTGTGCTCTGCCTCACCAGACCAGACCTCAGGCCGGAGGAGGATGGAGGCCAAGGGAGGAAGGAAAGGCGTCTCCGCTCCTCCCCCTACTCTGTTCCCCCCACATCCAGTCATGAAGCCCTGCCCCCTACCCACTCCTCCTCAGGTCCGTGCCTGAAGATGGTACTGCTCCCAGCACCTCCTCAGCACCACTTCACTCCTCCCGCCTCTACCTGAAGACAGCCATGACGGAAATAGACTTGAAAGCAACCATCAGGCATTTTCTGGCAGCATTTAGGACAGATCATGGCAGGGACCACAGACCCTAGTTGTAGGCCACATGTGTCCCAGGGTCTCCCTCCCTGATCATGACCCTTCCCCTCCCAGGACCTCAGTTTCCTCATCCATAGGGAGGATTTTACTAGATGAACTCACATTTGCTGTCAACACTAAGATTCTGATTTGAGGAGCAGACAAGGCAAGGGATGGGTATGGATCCAAAAACTGCAGGAGGGACCTCCCTGAGAGATCAGCCAGCCCATTCTTCAATTTATGGTGAAGGAAACTGAGGCCCAAAGGGCTTGTCCCAGGTCACATGATTGGTTATTGGCAGCACCAGCACTTGAACCAGAGTCTTCTGACTCCCAGGCCTCTCAACTCTTTCTCTTTCAACTCCCCCAGGAAGCTGGGAGCTATCTGACCCTCTTGGCCAGGGAAGCCACGAGTGACTGTGCGTGTCAGCAGCAGGGCCTCAGAGCCTGGGAACGTCTCTGATGGGGTAGGTGCAAGTGCCAAAGCCGCTGGTGGAGAGGGATGGGGTTGGGGGCCAGGGAGGGTGTATCAGAGATAAGCTGTCAGCATCTCCCTTCTTCCAGTTGGCAAGAAGAAATAGAGAAGTGTCCATGATGATTGAGGAGAAACAGTCCCCATTTCTGATTAAGCCATTGTTCCATGAAGTATTGATATCTGTTTGTCTGTCTATCTCTCTCTCTCTCTCTCACACACACACACACACACACACACACACACACACACACACACACACACTGTTCATGCCTGTCTAACCTATGAAACTTGCCACCTACAGCCTCGGTCTCGAGATGTATATTGATATTCTCAGGTGCACTATTTGGTGGGGCCTGGAATTGCTGAGATACTTCTAAGCCCCTGCCTACCTTCTAATGTTCAGCCTGCTTGGCTGGGAACATGATGCCCTTCATTCCACAAACATTTTTTGAACACCTAATATGTGCCAGGCACTGAGGATGGGTGGGATATCCTCACTGCCTGTATGACGATAAGTGCTTCAATGGAAGGACTAACACAGCCTTTTGGGCTCACTGAAGAACTGCCAACCATGGAGGGTGGGGATTGGCTAGGGAGCATTTCTCAGAGAGTCCTGACTGTCACTTAAACATTGAAGGCTAAGGGAGAGTTCACTCTGTGTGTGTATGGGGCGGGGGGAGACAGGGGTTGGACATGCCAAGGAGAGGCACTGTATATGCAAAGGCAGCGGTGTAAGACAAAGCTGGGTCTATTGGAGGAATAACAAGCAGCTTAGAGAGTTGGAGTTTACATAGGAACGGGGGTGATGTAAGGGGATAAGGCTGGAAGTGAAGGTTGTGGTCAATTTATGGGGGCCTTAGCTCTAGTCAGTTTATTTTCTCAGAAAGATGGACCTGTTCCCTGCATCCACACCACCATTTGGCCTTGGAGGGGACAGATTATTTATCCAGAATTCTAAAACTCATGTCCTCTGATCAATAGCAAGGAGATATTGGGGCTGGGGGTGGGGGAGGGCGGGTTGAGTGCCATCAACCTATCCAAAGCCACTCAATACACTAATCGACATAAAGCCAGTGAGCTTGCCTTGCTTAAAAGCAATCCCCAAGCCCTGCTTCCAACCAGTCTGTTCCTCCGCGCATGGCTCCCTTTTTATAGAACTTACTAGAGGCCCGATGCACGAAATTCATGCAAGGGGCTCGGCCCTCGCAGCCCCGCTTGCCTCGGCTGGCCCTTGCAGCCCTGGCTTCGTCCGGAAGGTCGTCCAGACGGTTGTTCTGCTGTTCAGTCTAATTAGCATATGACCTCTTTATTATATAGGATGGAGCTGCCGATGTGGCAGATCTGGCCAAGTCTCTGCTGCCATGACCCACCAACCTGACTGTTCCTTCTTTCCCAACCCTTCCCAGGTATCTCCACTGTCTGAATTCCCCACGTGCTCTGGGCCAGGTTCCCCTGGAGACTCAACCCCCGAGTCAGGCTTCTGTCTCCAGTCTCCCTCAAACTTGGCCTCTGGTTCCTCTCCAATCCCACCAGCACATGTTGAAGTGTCATAATATGTATATCCAAGTCCACCCACTCTGCTGCCTCCCTCAGAGCTTGGCCCATAGATAGATAAGCCATATGTATTTGACATCAAACAGATAGCCATCATTTATTGAGCACCTCTTTGTCAGGCCATCAGTGTTGCCAAGGAGAATAAGGATTAGTCGCTATCCTCAAGGAACTTCCAGTGTCGTAGGAAAGGCAGCAACACCTATCGTAGTGAGTGCTGTGATCGAGATAAGCCCAGGGTACAAGGTGAATACAAGGACAGGCACTCCAGGATGGGAATATGAGACACCTGATCAAGGAAGATCCTAGAGAAGAGGCTATCTGAGTGGGGTCTGGAAGGCAGGGCCAGCCTCAGCCTGGAGAAGGCGGAAAAGATGGTGAGGAGGAGGTACAGCAATGATTACTAGAGCCAAGTTTGCAAAAATTAAACCCCACCAGGGTCTACCCCATTTCCCTTTTCACTGGGGTCTGATCAGAGAAATTTTACCAGATATTTGAATGATAGTCAGATGAAATTAAAATGATATTCAACATGGCCCAGCAAGCATGGCTCAGTGGTTGAGCATCAACCTATGAACCAGGAAACTGCAGTTCAATTCCAAATCAGGGCATATGCCCAGGTTGTGGGCTCGATCCCCAGTAGGGTGCATGCAGAAGGCAGCTAATCTATGACTCGCATCATTGATGTTTCCATCTCTCTCTCCCTCTCCCTTCCTCTCTAAAATCAATAAAAACAGATTTTTTTTAAAAGGTGATATTTGAAGTGGATAGGCAGGGAAAATGCAGAATGCATAGTAATATAGTTAGATATATGTATAGATGTTTAAACAACAATTCCCCACATTGAAGACTTGGATGGAGCTCATTGAGATCTCCATCATGAGACAGGGCTGGGATCTGTACAAGACTTCTCACAACTTGGACGAAGTCAGAACATTTTTATCAAATTTTCACATGACATGGAACTGGAGAAATAAATGATAAATGTGGATGATAGGAGCAAGATATCAAGTGATCTATATACGTTGAGATTTAATAAAAAAAATAAGTGGAAAAAGTCTTGCATGTTGGTCCAAAAAAAGCAATAATTAATGACTGAGGGATACTTGCTTTGATAGTAGTTCATGTGAAATGACCTTATGTGGATGGTGAGGGGGGAGGTGAAGTGAGTTGAAAAAGGAGATCCTAGAGGAGAAACTAAGATGGCGGCATAGATAAACACCGGGAAATTGCTGCTTCCCACAACAATTGATAAATGCATCAAAAACACAAGCCGGACTCATCCAGAACTACAGGAGAGCTGGCTGAGTGTAAATTCTACAACTAGAAGGAAAGAAAAGCACACTGAGAGCCAGAGGAGCTGCGGAGGTGGAGTGCAGAGGTACGGGGGCTCGCGCGCGCGGAAAGGGTCTGGCACCTGAGGACGCGGCTGTCTTTTTTAACCCGGAGGGAGACACAAGCTCCCCACGGCTCTGAAATCCGGTTCCGGGAAGTCTCTGGGGACCCAGCACTCATACGGGGAGAAACTGGTCTCTCTGGCAGCGGGCGAGCTTGAGGGCAGCTTTCCCTCAGAGGTGCTTGCAGCCATTGCCGGGACACTGGGACTCTCGACTCCTTAGGGCGGGGCTTAGGCTCCGCCATAGCTGCTTCCTCCGCCCTTTGATTCCTTGAGACCCCGCCCCGCCCAGGCTGCAGCAGAGGCTTTTGCATATGAATGCCCCGGCCCTTTGCAACCTGTAACTACCTAACAGCAGCCGGGCCAGATAGACCCAGAGCTTCCAAGAGAAGGCCCAAGGCCCCACAGCGGCTTGCATTGCTACACAGCTGAGCATCATCAGGGCACTTCCAAACTCCAAAAAAAGGAAGGGGAATCTGCAGTTCTCTTCATAGTTCCTGCTGTGTAACCTCAGGCAGAGGCTAAATTAGCACATCCTTAGATCCAAGAGCCACTGTACCCAGTGGTCAGAGGGGGACCATCCAGATCACAACTCCTCAGATCCATAAGGGACACACTCAGGGTGCAGTCTCAGTGAGCACCAAAGCCCCACTGAAGCAAGTCTTGCCCCAGAAGGGTGTCTTCAGCACAGAAGTTCTCCCACCATAGACACAGCTGATTCTCACTGCCAATTGCCCTGGAGGTCAATTCCTCCCAGTGATCCTACAACAACCAAGGCATAGCTACAACAGGACTGTGCACAAAGCCCATAAGGGGGTGCACCAAGAGTGTCCACCTCAGGTAACTGGGGAGGCTGAGCCACTGGGCCCTACAGGACACCTAGCACACAAAGCCATTCTATCAACACAGGGAAGCAGCCAAAATGCGGAGACAAAGAAACAGGTCACAAATGGCAGAAACGGAGGAAAGCAAACGACTGGATATAGAGTTCAAGGCCACGTTTATAAGGTTTTTCAAGAATTTTATGGAAACCGCGGATAAATTTAATGAGTCCCTCAATAAGTATAGTGAGACCATGGAGGACATGAAAAAGGACCAACTAGAAATTAAGCATACACTGACTGAAATAAAGAATAATTTACAGAGATCCAACAGCAGACAAGAGGATCCCAAGAATCAAGTCAAAGATTTGAAATACAAAGAAACAAAAAATACCCAACTGAAAAAGAAAAAAGAAAAGAGATTCCAAAAATATGAAGATAGTGTAAGGAGCCTCTGGGACAACTTCAAGCGTACCAACATCAGAATTATAGGGGTACCAGAAGAAGAGAGAGGGCAAGATATTGAAAACCTATTTGAAGAAATAATGACAGAAAACTTCCCCCACCTGGTGAAAGAAATAGACTTACAAGTCCAGGAAGCGCAGAGAACCCCAAACAAAAGGAATCCAAAGAGGACCACACCAAGACACATCATAATTAAAATGCCAAGAGCAAAAGACAAAGAGAGAATCTTACAAGCAGCAAGAGAAAGAAAGCCAGTTACCTACAAGGGATTACCCATACGACTGTCAGCTGATTTCTCAACAGAAACCATGCAGGCCAGAAGAGAGTGGCAAGAAATATTCAAAGTGATGAATAGCAAGAACCTGCAACCAAGATTACTTTATCCAGCAAAGCTATCATTCAGAATAGAAGGTCAGATAAAGAGCTTCACGGATAAGAAAAAGCTAAAGGAGTTCATCACCACCAAACCAGCATTATATGAAATGCTGCTGAAAGGTATTCTTTAAGAAGAGGAAGAAGAAAAAGGAACTCTTACCATTTGCCACAGCATGGATGGAACTGGAGAGCGGATAAATACCACATGATCTCACTCATTTGTGGAATATAATGAACAACATAAACTGATGAACAAGGACTGATCCAGAGACGGAGAGGCATTGATTGGACTGTCGGGCTTTGGAGGGAGGGTAGGGGAGGGTGGTGGAAAGGGGGAAAGATCAACCAAAGGACTTACATGTAGGCATATAGGCCTAACCAATGGACACGGACAACGGGGGGGGGGGGGGGTGAGGGCACGAGCAGGGGGGGGGTAGAGGGTAACGTGGGGACAAGGACACATATGTAATATCTTAATCAATAAAAATATATTTAAAAAAGAAAAAAAAAAGAAAAAGGAGATCCTAGTTAACCACTGGTTTGAAATAAACTAACAATGTAAACTTCTAAAAGGTCTAGTGCCATCTTGGATAACATCCAGGGCTCAGAACTTGGAGGATAACAGTGTACTTCAAGTTGTTGAGATGCAATGGCAGTTTCTTACTTGATTCTGCCACCATGTTGTAAATGGCTTATTAGAATCTTTAAGCATGTTTATGAGAAGGTGACCTGATGGAGATAAATACAACCCAGGAGGAGCAATTGAGATACTGGAGAAGAGAAATCTTGGGTGAGGAGAGTCTGGCAATCTTCAATTATTTGCAGGATTATCAGGTAAGAGAGGGGTTCGGTGTTCTGTGTTTTCATTAGTCATAACAGATTCACTGTAGTAACAACACCCACACAGTAAATTTATGTTTGCTCACAGCAAGCAGAGCTCGGATCCACATGGTCATGCAGTGCCCAGGATCCTTTAGTCATGGAGATCCAATATAGAGACTTTTCTGCCGTCTCATTCAGCCAGTAGATAGAGAAGGGTAAATGTGGAGGAATGCACATGCTTCTTAAAGGCAATGTCTGAATAAGAAAGAGGCAAACAACACTCTGTCCACATTCCGTTGACCAGAACTTAGTCACATGGCTATACCTTACAACAGGGAGCTGGAAATGTAATCTGTGTGCCCAAGAGAAAAAGGCTGTGGGTGGGGGCTTTAGCACTCTAGACTTGGAAGAGACTGCCTTAGGAGTGAGAAGAGTTCAGGGCTTAATATATCCACCCAACAACTTGCACACAAATAATGTAAGCTTAGTAGCATTATTCATAAAAACCAAAGATTAGTTATTGGCTAAATGCCCATTGACTGGTGAATGGATCAATAAAGTCTGATATATCCATACAATGAAATACAATTAAGCAATAAAAAGGAGTGAACTACCAATACATGCTACCACATGAATGAACCTCAACATTATACACACTGAAAGAAGCCAATCACAACATCACACATTCATTTATATGAAATATAAAAAGGGCAAAGCTACAGAGATAGCAAATAGATTCAAGGGACAAGGGTAGGAGTGGAGTGGTTAATAGTAAATGGGCACAGGAGATCTTATTGGCATGATAAAAATGTTCTAAAACTAATTTATGGTAATGATTTGGTAAATTTATTTAAAAATAAATGAATTGTGCCTGGCTGGTATGGTTCAGTGGTTGAGTGTCAACCCATGAACCAGGAGATCATGGTTTGATTCCTGGTCAGGGCACATGCTCAGGTTGCTGGTTCAATCCCCAATAAGGGGTGTGCAGGAGAAAAACCAATTGATAGTTCTCTCTCATCATTGATGTTTCTATCTCTCCTTCTCCCTACCTCTCTCTGAAATCAATGAAATCATATTAAAAAATAAATTAATTACACATTTGAAAATGGCAAATTGTATGATATACAAAATACGATTCAATAATATTTTTTGTTAGGTGTTAGGCGTTTAGTGCTTTGAGGTTGGGGAAAGGAGAATAATCCTGCAAAGGGAATGAGAAAGGAATATCCAAGTGGAAGGAGGAAGCGGCACAGAATCCAAGGAAAAGTTAGATTTAAGGAAAGAAAGTAGAGTCAACTCTAGTCAAAGTTACTGAGCTGTCACATGAGATGGCAAGCTGATGGTATTGTCTCTGCCACAGTAGGGTTCACAGTTTTGTTCCAGAGCCTGGGTCAGGAACAAGAAAAACAGAGGAACATAGATTTCCACTTACAGTAAGTGCAACATTGGGGTTGTCCAACAGCAGGACAGATCCCATTTCTGAGTCATGAGCCCTCTGATAGTGGAAGTGTTCAGATAAGCTGGATGGGCAGTGTAGAAAGGCTTTCCACACGGGAGGAAGACCTCTAAGGAGTGTCTGAATCTATGAGCAGTTTGCACCAAGGCCAGTACAAAGACTTGAGTAATCATAGGAAATCGGGGGAAGATAGGCTGAAGGACTCGAGAGATGGCATGAGAGAACCAGTGCTCATTTTAAAATATGTGCATGAAGGCCAATCCCATGGCTGCCTTTGTGTCACTGCCTCACATTTGACTCACATCCCCCTAAGAGGTAAGACATGGAAAGGAGAGGATGCAAGATGAAGTTCACGGTAACCATGTGAAGGGTTCCTGAGATAAGAAGAAAAGATGAATTCACAATAAAAGGAACACCCATATATCAACCATCCCTCCTAAAAATATACTATTATTTCAACTCTGGGTGGTGGGCACATGGTACAGTATACAGTTCTTGTAACATAGAAACCCACACCTGAAACCTATATTTTCATGTTGACCAATGTCACCCCAATAAATTTAATTTAAATATATATATATATATATATATATATATATATACTATTATTTCATCTTTGAAAAAAAGAAGGTATCTGTACATCTCCTGAGAGGCAAAGGGAGCTGGGGACCCATCATGTGAGTGGGTTCAAGAAGATTTCAAGCCAACTGTCTTTATTAGGGCTTTGTTTGTTTGATGCCTGTCTTAGTCACCCACCAGGAATGGCAATCATGGTGTAGAAATATAAAATATCATCAAGAAGTTGGGAGAATCTTATTTTCAAGGACTTGGAAAGCTGTGTGGAGCTTCTGGATGGCCCGAGTTGCCAATGGCCATGACCGTAGCTGCTGGCATTGCTCCAGCATGAGCTCTGATTTCATGGCAAGGGAGAAGGAATCCTTAACAGACTCCAAAGTCAATTCAAAAAGCTATAGTGCTGCCTGGTCACAAAACAAACAATCCAGAAGCGATTCATTTGTTCAGCAAACATTTGTTGGGCGTCTTCGTTATGCAGGGCCCCCTCACAGAGCGTGCAGTCAGGTGGGAGGGCAATTACCCCCAAGTTCCAAAGAATATGACAACCCACATGGGTAACAGAGCTAGGTGCATGCTTCTGAACCTGCCTCATGAGGTCAAACTCAACAGTCTTTTTCTTATCTCCAGACAAGAACCACAGCTGGAGGAGTGAGGAGGAAGAAGGGAGAGACAACAACAGTTTGTGCTTCTCCTTGTATAAATGATAATACTGATATCTGGATTGCTGCATGTCCAGCTACAACAGACCTCCCTGTGACAAGTAACCTTATCTTGGAGCCCCAAGAATCAGAACCAAGGGAGCTGAATCCTCCTTCCAGCACATGGGAGGAGTAAAGGAAGAGTGTAACTGTGTACAGTGCAAAGGTGGAGCCTCAGCAGAATCTCAGAGTCTAAGGGACCTCAGGGGGCATCTAACCTCCAGCCCATCCACTCCCCCTCCAGGCCCCCAACAATCATCAACATGGCTCCCACAGATTCCATTAGATAGAGTGTTCCAGGTTTCCCCTTCTCTGGTCTCTCCCAGGGCTCAGCAAGCTCATAGATGGCATGTCCTCCACTTCCACAGCACAAGTCAGCTGGGAGCAGTGGCTTTAAAGCTTTGAAACCACAGCTCACAATAAAAAATACATCTTACAACACAATCCACTACCCAAGGGCTTACATCTCTAACCGGAACAACTTACCCTTACGTGCAATGTGTTCTCATATTTTCTATTCCCTCTCTTCTAATTTTTTAAAATGCTGGTTGTGACTCACCATTTGATTTCACAACCCATAAATGTATTTCAATGCTCACCTAGACTAGAGGTACAGGCTCTGGCACTGGAGTTCTGAAGCGGCCAGATAATTCAAGAGGGCAAGTCATGAAGAAGCAACAGGGATGGTTAATGTATCTGCCCCAGAAGAAAGGTCTTGAAACCCTTCAGCCCAGAGAAAAAGGAAGTAAAGAAATATCTCACCAGTTCTTCATATATGCTAAGACGTTTGCTTTGTTTGTTTAAGGTAGAAGACAGTGAGCATTTATTCTTTTTTTTTTTTTTTAGCATCTATTCTTCATGCTTTCAATGTGAAGCCTTGTTGACTAAGACAGCAGTGGAAATTATTTCAGTTCAACATGAGATTTGTAGGTGACTATTTGCAGGACAAAAGAAAAGCAAGAAATTTTACACATTAAAATGGTTTATGTGACATTTCCTTCTGTTAAAGGCAAAGAAGAGGAAAGGCAGTTGTCTTTAAAAACTGGCTAAATTCTTTTGGATCTGGGATGGTTTTAATGTTTTTTCCAGAAGACAGGGATAGCTTGAGGAAGTCCCGTCTAACCCTAGAGGTCATGACCTCTTCAGATCACCCCAACAAAACCTGCCTATGGATTTTCATGCTGGCTCAGTGCTGTCTGAGGAAGCTTGGGCTAAATCTATGGGTTCCCCAAGTAGAAAGGCCTCCCCATTTCCAGACCCTGAAAAGAGGCTCAAGCGAGAGAGAGAGAGAGAGAGAGAGAGAGAGAACTTATGGGCAGGCAAGGGGGATAAGGGCTGCTCACTCCATGGCAAGTGCTCTAGAATGTTGGGGAACCCACGGTGCTGGGGCAGGCGCGTGGAGAAGGTTCCACCAAGCAGGGCCTTGAGCTCAGTGTTGGGCAGAAGACAGGTTGTACCTGCACTAATAAGCTGGAATCAAGAGGAAACGCCCAGCAAGAGAAGGCCAGCAATGGAAGGCCCTCCTCATGCCAACTGGACAGGAGAGGACCAAGCAGGGTGGAAACAGGGCCCATCCTGTGTCCACACCCTGGATTCGCCAGCGGGAGGCTGGACCTTCCAGGGGAAGGGACTTGGGCGCTGAGGCAGATCAGCTGAGGCTAAAATGAAACCTCCTGGGGGGAAAGGGATTAGAAAGATGGCAAGGGACTGCAGAGGCACCCTGCCAACCCTGGGGAGGGAAAAGGTCCCAGGGGGTCTTCAGCTATAATCCCAGGCCCTGAGGAGAGAATCAGAACAGAAGCAAAGGCTAGACAGTCTACTGAATTAAAAAGGGGCAGATAGAATGGATGAGCCCTCCCAGCCCTGCAGGGCAGCAGAAATGACTGCAAGGATTCACAAGCCGTAAACACCAAGGGGGACAGAGCTTGTCTGGGTCTGCAGGAACCTGGCTAGGCCTGGCAGGGGCGGGGCAGGGCCAACCCGGAGGTCTGAGCCTGGCATTCCCTGCACTGGACTGTCCTCAGGCCCTAGAGCTGTGGTTCTCAACCTTCCTAATGCCACGACCCTTTAATACAGTTCCTCATGTTGTGGTGACCCCCAATTTCATTGTTACAAATTGAACATAATTAAAGCATAGTGATTAATCACAAAAACAATATGTAATTATATATGTGTTTTCTGATGGTCTTAGTCAACCTCCAAAGGGTCGCGACCCACAGGTTGAGAACCGCTTCCCTAGAGGAAGGATTACTTTGGGAGCCTCAGAGCCAGCTCTAAAAGCCCCACTAGAGCCAGGAGCTGGACACAGCCCCAAACAGCTCTCTCCCACAGGGATCCAGGACCCCGGGCATAGCGCTAGAAGTGTGGGGGAGCCAACTTTGCCTCCGGGCTCCACAGTGCAGCCAGGGCAGCTGACAATATTTATGGAGCATTTACATTAACCTCTCATGTGCAGGTCCTAAGATCCCTCCCAGTGGCTTCCATAGAGGCCCTCACTCTCACTCTATGTCTGGTACAGACACTGTCTACCAGAAGCAACAGGCTGTGGGTCCAGTCTAACCTTCTTATTCACCCATGGCTGTGGGTTAGAACCGAGTCTGTGACCAGGGACAAGCCATCTCCCATTTTGGGGCCTCAGTTTATCCACCTGTGTCATGAGGATACTAAGCCTACTCTGTCTGCAGTGATTTCTCCTTGGTTACAGTCCTCCACTCAGCCTGTGATTGCCATGGAAACAGCCCACGTCAAAGGTGACCCAGCAGGCAGGGATGTCACCCGCTAGCCTATGACTAAGGTGGGCTTTGTCATTTCGTCTGCTTACTATCCCTCCTCTCTCTTATTCTTATAACAGCATCTCTTTTCCTTTAGGGAATTGTCCTTCCTTTTTCTAGATCATTCTGATGGAGCATCCAATTGCAATACCTGCCATGTGGCACATGACCCAAACTGGTGAATCAGATACTCTCCCATGAGTTGAACCCCCCACAAAGTTATAATAGAACCATCCAATGGCAACTCCCCGAAATGACATACTCCGAGGAGTTCCTGGAGCTGACAGCCCCCTTGCTGCCTAGGTTTCTGACCTTCTTGATACCTATCTGTTTGTTCAGTTCTTATTTCTATTATGTTTGCCCCTAAATATCTTTCTAGGACCCCACACTTTTTTCATGTACAAATTAGTCCAAGACCTTGTTGTTGCTTGCAACCAAAGAACCCTAATTTATACACAACTGAGAAAGAGAGAGAGGCCAGGTGGATTGGAAGCTGGGCCCTCCTCTCTGCAGCCCTCCCTCCTTTGTGGCCCCAGGGCAAATCGGCTCAGCTTTCCAACAGTACTCAGCTCACGCAGGAGACAATGTGGGGTAGAGCCTGTTTGCTCAACCAGACTGCAGCCATCAGAACAAGCACATATTTATCCCAGACACAAGAGGCTCCGGACCTTTCACAATGTAGGTGCACAGTTGCACTGAATCAAGATCTTACGGTTTGAAGCAAGTAACTCCAGTGGGGACAAAACTTAACGAGTATCAGGGGAGGGCAGATATAAACAGCTACTGAGCAGACCAGTGCTGGGACAAGGCAAATCCCAATGCATGCAAGCGATGAGTGCTGGGGAAAAGTGGCCAGGGCTCATTTCAGGGTGTTTGGGGAAAGCCCACTCTGTCCCCAAAGCCTTCCACCTCTTCATGAATACTCCCCATTCCTGAAACAAGAGGCCAAAGCACTCAGTTAACACTTAGACATGGGGCTGGAAATGCATCTGTCTCGAGGAGAGCCAGACAATGCTTTCATTCCCTCTCAAGTGTCAAAGACGAGGGTAGACCTTCTCCTGCCAGTAGATCTGCATAGGAGAAAGAGGGTTGGGAGCAGAAAGGTTTCTGGAGGCCCAGGAAGCCAAGGGCCAGGGCAGCTCTGGGAGTCTGGGTGGCAGGAACCCATGGACTGGCTGGCTTTGGATGACTCAAGCCAACCGCCTGCTGTGATCAGCAGCGACTCCACCTCAGAAACAAATTCCCCGTGAGAGACTCTGATGGCAGTCCTCGGGGTCCTGTGCCCATCCTCTGCGTGTGGAGGGGTGGGAGAAGCCCAGGGCTGACAGCCCCACCAGGAATGCCTGAAATAGGAGAGGCGGAGTTCCCCAAAGGAAAATTGAGTTTCTGTTACTCAAGAAGAGAAAGGAGCGCTGGTCATATGCATACAGCAGATGTTCACTACACATGGCATACAGTTTAGAGCGGGGGGACACCGTGGGGGTGGGTCTGGGAATTTCCAGGACACTGCAGAATCTGCCCTGGGGGCCAAGGCTCTTGCTCCAGCCCTGGATTGCATCTCCGTTTTCCCCTATAAAAGCAAGCTCAGGGCAAGAAGGCTGCTTTTCTCTGTTCTTGACAGCTCAATAGAATCGTCTCCTCAGCTTCCAGTCACGCTTGGCTCCTGCTAGAGTAATTACCACCCACCTGTTCTCCATGCAAGAATTCACAGCCAGTGGACACACATCTGGCCTGCAAAAGACATGCTTGGAAGACTCCCAGGCTGCTTGGAACAGGCTGGGGACAGCACGGGGTCAGCCACCAATTCAAAGGCTAGGAAACAGCTGGCCTGAGAGCCATGGTCACTGGGGCCTGAGTGACTGCCCACCCTCACCCCCCAGGCAGCTTGATGGAAGTGGGACTGGTGTGTCCTGGGATGAACAAAAGCCCTGGGACTCAAACCTGGCCCCTGCCCTCTTCCTCCAGCACATTGCTGTCCTCCCCACCCCTACCTGGGACTCCAGTGGTGGGGGAGGGGCCGTGGTCCTGCTTTTCTTGGGATTCCTTTCTTTTTCTTCCCCTTGCTGTCCACATCGCTCCCTTCTGAAGCACCCTGGAGCTGCTCTGGTTGAGAAGGGGCCCAACCAGACTCCCCCAATCCCTGTTCACACACACACACACACACACACACACACACACACACACACACACACCCCTTGCCTTGCAGCCTCGGAAGCACCTGAGGAACCACAGGGCTATTGGAACATAGCTTAAAAACCACTAATCAGGCCCCACTTGGCATTTTCAGATGAGAAGAGTGAGACTTGACAGCCATCCACCCCCAGTGCCCTCTCTATTAACTCTGGGCACCTAACCCAGCCTCCCTGGAGAGAAAACTGGCGGGGTTTGATCTGGAGGGGGGCAGCCACAAGAGCCAACCCTGCATCTGGCATGGGGAGAAGGGCCCCTAGGATGGGATTTTGCCCCTTGCCTGCCCTGTGCTCTCAGTCTCCCCCCCATCCTTCCCACCAAGCTGGGAGAGTCCCTGACCCGCCCTGGCCCCTCCCCATCCCTCATCCTGAGGCAGAGGAAGGCCGCCTGCCAGGATAGCAGATCCCACACAAGCTCCAGGCTCCACATTCCTCTCCACCCGGGGGTCAGGGTCAAGTGTGGGGTATTTTCCCAAGCCCTGGGGAATAGCTACAGCTACTGCCCCTGGCTAGAAGGGCAGCAACCAGGGAAGGCAGGCTGCAGTGGAGCCGTCAGCTGGCTCTGGAAGCAGGGCTGCAAAGGGAAGGGGCCCAGAGAGGAGGGCCTGAAACAGATCACCAACTTCAGCCCCTGGAAGGAGAAATAGAAGCTGGTGACGGGAAGAGGAGGTGCATGGCAAAAGTCAGAGCTGAGGCTGAGATTTTCCTACCCCAACCCAGCTGGTCCTCATCCAACTCACCCCTCTGAGTTAGCTGGGGTCTGGCCTCTCTGGAGACCCTCACTGGCCTGTCTGGAGCTCCTGGGGCAGAAGCCAAAAGCAGCCACCAGCCTGGAGATAGTAGAAGGGCCAAGAGCCCCCTTTGCAGTCCTGCAAGGGGACAAAGGCTGAGTAGGTTGGGCTGGTGGGAAGGCTCTGAGGAGGAAGGAGGAAGCCAGATGAGTAGTAGCTGCTGAAAGGAAAGTCTCTTGGGGCCTGGAAGGTGTTTCATCAGCCAAGGCTGGCTAAATTGTGCCACAACCGCCTCCTTCCTCCTCACTTCTCCCTCCTGCCACTCATCTGGCTCACTGCTCTGAGCATCAGGCAAGGATGCAGGTGCCAGACGCCTGGATTCAAGTTCTAGCCACTTCCCATTGTAGCTGTATGACCTTCAGCAAAGATCTCAAGCTCTCTGAGACTCCACATCTCCTTCTGTAGAAATGGAATGAATAAGATCTACCTTGTAAGACTGTCTAAATGAATGAATGAATGAGAAAATGGAGGTAAAGCTCTTGTTAGCTATTAATTAGTCAGTTGTGGATACTTCGAGTGGGACAGGGAGAGAGGCAGGGGGAATGGGCAAGTATTGGGGATCTTTGAATTTTCAAGATGGAGTGCTTGATGAGTTGGGGAGCTTGCAAATTTTAAACTCCATTTCCAAACTAGAGGCTGGGCTGGATGGTGGGTGGCGTGGACCTGAGTCAGGGAAAGTTATTCTGTATTAAAAAGAGGAAAGAAGGAAGTCAGATCTCACGTCAGCCCAGAGCCCCAGGCAGACAGCGTCTCCATCGGAGGAAGGGCTGGTGTTTTGCTCTGTTGCCCTCTGGCAGCCGCTTAGCTCCTGTTTCCCTCATTAAGCGTAGCTGTAACCTGGCCCCTTTACACTGCTGATACAGGGTCCAGGAACAACCCAGAGTCCCCAAACAGAGAGCATCAGCTGCTTTCAACATCATCTCCCGATGGGGTCAACAAGGTGGGCCCGAACTGCAGGGACCCAGGGCGGACAGAGAGCATCATGTCCGGACTGGAAGCCAGGACCCACGGTGCGCAGTAATGCTAACCACCATGACACCATAAAATGGAAAAGCTAATATTTGTTGAGCACACTCTACTTGCCAGGCCTTCTGTTAACGTGCTTAGATTGAGGTTATCCATTTTTGGTAAGAACACCACAGAAGGGATGCTGCAGCCTTCTGATTTCATTATGACAGGGGACATGATGTGGGTGTGTCTTCTTACTGGTGACGTTAACCTGGATCACATGGTTACACTTATGTCTGCCAGGTTTCTCCGCTGTTTCTCTACTGTAAAATGCCTCCTACCCTTCCCTTTGGAATCAGTAAATATCTTGGTGTGGGGAGACTTTTTGAGATTATGCAAATAGCCTGATTCTCCTCCAACTTTCTCCCACTGGGTGGATATTGCCTATAACAATTATTACCGTTGTGTTGGCCTAATGGTGATTCTGTATTTCTCTCATTATCACTGTATTTATTTATTGGAATGCCTTTGTCAAGAAAAGCTGTACTGTCTTTCCCCCTTTTTTAACTTTTTTTTTTTTTTTTTTTTTTTTTACTGCAGTAGGGACTCATGGCTATTTATTTTATTCTATGAGTTACAGCTTAACATTATAATTATTTGATTTGTTGTTGTTAAATTTCCCCACCCAATGGGAGCTCCCACAGTTGGCTCCTGTGTCTTTTTGACATGCCCACCCTTTTCCGAGCACTTACTTATTTTCTGGTACCACGAGATGTTCCAGTATCGTCTTGTTCCGTCAGTATTTGTGATATGACTGAACGGCAGAATAAAAAAGACCGTGCTTAGCCCCTCTGTTACTCCCCAACCAGGAAGGTTTGTCCAAGTCAATTGTCAGCTGTGAAGAGGAGCTGATGCCCCACAGAATTCTCATTTCCACTTCCCTCGGAGGGTCAAGGAAAGCCATGATGTGGGAAGACAAAAGAAATAGCCCCTGTGGGATGTGTAGGCTGAGAAATTGATTTTCCCTGAGAGTCCAAATCATGGACTTTTCCACATCTTCCAAGCAGCATGTTGGAGGGTTTTAGAGTGTAGATGCTGGAGCCAGGAGCCTGGGTCTGAAC